>NC_048599.1:43833319-44460746 GCF_003668045.3 Cricetulus griseus | reverse complement strand
TTTCTGATGCTATCATGGCTAGTCCTTAAGGAGGAGGCTTTCAGGTCAATTCCAGCTCAGGGGCCTATGGGCTCTGTGTCTGAAGTGCATGATTTTTTTCAGCAATAAAAACTTACCTTCCAGCTCTGGTGGGAAACCAACGGTAACGGCAATAACCTATAATGTTCGGGGAGTCTCGTGGAGATGCTTGATCAACAAATCCAAAAAGGGGGCTCTAATCCCTGGTCATGGGGTTTCATTAGAGAGCCTATGGTGTTCAGTGATCACACACACACACACACACACACACACACACACACACGTATGCGTGTATGTATATGTATGTATGTATGTAAGTATTATGTATTACACACCAATGGCTGCTTGAGGCTGATGATTGCCTGAAGACTTGGGAAACTTTGGGGACAGTAGAACTGTTCTAAAACTGAACTTTGATGTGTGTTGATGGATGTTCACAAAAACAAAACACAACTTTGCACCTGCTTCCTTCTGTGTTCCCTTTCTTCTATCTTTCCTGCCTTCTCCAATTCCCTTCTTTCCTTCTGTCTCCTTTCTTCTTTCTTTCCCTTCCTCCATCCTCTTTCTTTCTTTCTTTCTTTCTTTCTTTCTTTCTTTCTTTCTTTCATTCATTCTTTCTTTCTTTCTTCTCTCTCTCTTCCTTTCTTTCTCCCTACCTCTTTTTGAGTCAGGATTTCACTATGTAGCTGAAGCTGGCCTTGACCTTAGTAATCCAAGCTAAACTTCAACAACAATCCTCCTATCTCAGCCTCTCAAATATTTGGATTGGGATTGTGAATCGTCATAACCAGCCTCACTTGCTTTGTCGAACTATTTTTGCACTTGCTTGGTAAGCTAACTGTCAAACCTCCACAGAGCCTTACAAATAAGCAATAAACATTTTTATATCTTTTTGTATGTGAGTGATATCCACAGTCTCTGCATTTAGATCTAGTTTTGAGTAGAGGCAATAAAAATGTACCCACATTTGTCATAGAGATTTTTATGGATGTAGAAGTTAAGTGGAAAAATAAAATGAGTGGAAACTACTCTATGAAATTGCTTCATGGAATATATGAAAGAATAGATACTGGAAACCTGAACAGAGCAGACATAATTCCTACACATTTTAAATTAAAGGGATAAAGAAGAGATTATTGACCAACCTGAATCTAATCATTTCCTTCGAAACTTCCAAATTAACATTTTATATATATCTAAAGCTCCAGTGCCTCTAAGGATGCTACAAGCTATGTCATAGAGCTCATTTTGTGATTCTGACTATGATAATTCTCTGGCTTCTTGCTTCACCTTTCCTAAAACAGTACTCACTAAAAATCTTTGGTGATGTTGCTCTGAAAATTAGGACCAGCTACAATTAACTGTTGCACCAATCCTCACTCAGACTGTTTTTTTTTCTTTGAATAAAATTTCCTCTACTTAAACCAATGCACATTGCTTATCAATTTATAATAGGTTATAAATTTAAGGAATACATAAACTGTTAAATTTAGTAATTCAATACCTTCTTAAATGCACACTATAACTCCCTTTTATAGATGGAGAATGTTAGATCCAAGTCCACTAAATCCCTGGCTCCTCTACTCATGACAATTATAGCACAGCTGGTTCATGTCCAGAAATCTCCAGAGCTATTTGTCTTGTCTACAATCATGCCACTGTGTCCTCATCTTTCACATATCAGACACCCATCTTTTATGCTATTTAATTAATAAAGGATGAAAGGTGAGACATTTCATATTTTTATGTAGCTCAATATAGCATTCACACACATTGAGATCTCAGACACAGCATCTATGGGGAAATTTCACTGTTCATTTTTTAATAAAATATAAGCCTTCATCATTCATGTGCATAATTTTGGTTATGCAAGCTCCATGTGAGCCTAAAGTAGAAAAGGGGCTAAGAGAGCATAAAGTTGCATTTCCCCACATTTAATTGCACTTTTTTATTCTCAGGTAATTTAAGTCAGAATTATTTGAAATAACAGTCACTGGTACACAATGCAATGGAGTTTTACCACTAATGCTTCCTGGTTGGTTGGATTCACTCTGATGGCAACATGTTTAACCATGGGAAAATGTTCTTTTTCCCCTTAAAAGTAAGAAAAAAAATCCATTATCAACACTAAAGCACCAAAGTCCTGTGATTAATTTCCACTGATATTTCTATAGAGAATCAATGTTATTTAGGTTGTAACAGTAGCACTAAACAACATCAGGAATAATAAGTGGCATAATTCAATTATGTTGCTTGTACTTTAGGTCTCCATTAGAGATATTTCTTCTAATAGTCTCATTATAAGAAAGAGCTCATAATGCATGTGATTTTATGATAAAATAATAGTCCAGGAGGAAGTCCACACAGCTTTATGGAAAAGCCTGGCTGCCTGGGTCAAGATTTCAGCTTCTCATGTGTGAATCTCTCTCTGCAGCAGTCATCCCCTGCCAGCTGTGCTTAGCTCCAGGAACATTCATAGCAGCTAATGCATATGAGACGCTCAATACATATTAAATATATGAAAAGATAAATGCAAGGGCACGGTTTATTCTCTCCTTCAAGGAGCATACATCTCAGTTCACAGGCTGGTCTGACTCAGTTGGGTGCAAGAACCATGAGCTCATTGGCCGATGTACCTGAGAACACAGACAGCGTGCATGTCTGATGAAGGCATTCCTGTAACTCGCCGGTTACTGCGTTGCACTTTGAACCCACAAAGAAGTGAGCAGCAAAGCATGCTGGATGTAGCCTGGCTACACAGAAGTTTCCATAACCCCAAGATGCTGCTCTCAAAGGGTTTCCATTTGACTGTTATGGTAAAGATTCTCTTCACTTAGCAACCTCCTGCCGCGTGCACGCCACAGGATATTGAGAGAGCTTTCCCTGACTGTGCCATTATAACATGAGAACGCAATTAACTTGTTCTTCTCCTGTGAAGAGGTGGACTTCAGGGAGTTTAAACAAATTTATAAATTTGTTGATTAAGAAAGAGAATTTTCCAGCTTCCTCTGTATATTTTTATTCGGCCTAATACACGTAGATCTATGTTATTAGTTTTGTCCAAAGCTGGTGGGAAGTAGGAGTGCTGCCAGCTGCTCTGAATGGCTAGTGGAGTAAGAGGAAATAAGCTTTAACTCCAGAATGACGCCATTAAGTTCACTACAGCAAAACTTTGCTGAGGCTGTGACTCTTTACAATGGATGGGTAAGGAGTATGGGAAGCTATTTGATGCTAAGAATGATGCACTGGAGAGAGATAGTATTCCCTTTTTAGGACAAGCCTCTGCCCCCTTCTCCCCCACGCAGTTCTCAAATCAAAGGATGCATACAGACTACACAGAATCTTTAACGGTGCCCTTAAAAATATCAAAGACTAGTACAACCCCTTCCTCAATGAAGTGACTCGGGGTGACCTTGGTCACTAGAATGCTTAAACCAAGCTGTAACCCAGGGAAACTGCTCATCACAAAGTCCCACTGAGCCAGCTTTAATGCCTGAAGGTTGTGACAGAGATTTCCACAGAGACTCAACCTTGTGCTTAGTTATGCCTCCTCTGCCTGCCACTAAGCCTCCTAGAGTGCAGGCTTCCACATTTGTAGGAAAAGTAACATCCACGACCGCTGCTTCAAAAATCGAGCCGTAATCTTCGCAGCAGCATTCAAGTGAAGAAGCCTTGAAGTCTGTCGTCCTAAAACTTCCTCAGCTTCCTAGTGCTGTAGGGGAAGCTGTAGCCGCGCCTTCTTAGGGGCTGGCTACAGGAGTACCTGGGCAGGCTTGTGAGGGCGTGGTCAGAGTGAGTAGGGGGGTCTGTGTTTTTGGTTTTGGTTCTCTTTGCTTTTTGCTGTACAGATTATCACCGGCTGGCTGGTTCGCTTTGTAAGTAAGGCTTTTTTCTATTAAATACCCTTATATTTCTACTTGACTCCGTATTGGTAATTTTCTACTATATCTGGTGTCAGAAGTGGGATATTGGAAACCTACACCCCATTTGGGACAGGCTGTGGGTTCCATCGGGCCCATGACCTAGGCCCGGAAAGCGCCCTCTCTCCACAGGCGTTCCCGGCTAACAACAGACCTACTACAGCTGAGTTTCCCGGCTAACAGCCGACCCACTGCAGCTGAGCTGCTCAGAACCATCCACCCAGCTCGGAGAAACTGGCCGCTGCTGAGGGAAAGCCACAAAGCCATATACCCTCTAAGATAAGCACAGCCGCTTTTGTGACCTCTCTCCACTGCTGACTGACTACTGCCAAACGCCTTGGAATAACTAAAGGCCTGTGCTACCTGCTGGTCAAATATATTTACTACATCTAGAGTCGTCCCATTTCAACAGGAAGTAACTTAGAGAATGCTACGCCCCCTTTCCCCATTGTTGTCACTTAGGATAGTGTATATACCTAGTTAGGAATAGCTTCCTATTGTTTATGGTTCGGTTTGGAAGGAGGTGTTCAGGCTTAGACACCTCTTTCAGATGACTTTAGGGTTTAGTTAAAATAGATAGTTAGGAGGTGACATAAGCAGATTGTTGTATCTTCTTATATTTTACCTTTATACTGTTAAGTTTTAATCCTCTTTTAGACTAAAAGGGGAATTGTAGGGGAAGCTGTAGCCACGCCTTCTTAGGGGCTGGCTACAGGAGTACCTGGGCAGGCTTGTGAGGGCGTGGTCAGAGTGAGTAGGGGGTCTGCGTTTTCGGTTTCAGTTTCTCTTTGCTTCTTGCTGTACAGACTACGACCGGCTGGCTGGTTCGCTCTGTAAGTAAGGCTTTTCCCTATTAAATACTCTTATATTTCTACCTGACTCCATATTGGTAATTTCCTACTATGTAGTGCTGTGACCCTTTAATACAGTTCCTCATGTCATGGTAGTCCCCAAACATAAAATCATTTTGTGGCTACTTCATAACTCTAATTTTCTACTGTTATGTGTCATAAGTAATGTGACCATCTGATAAGTGACCTCAGAAGTGTCTTGACCCACGGGTTGAGAATTACTGTCTTAAAAGCCAACTTTGGGCCCAAACTAAGGGCTGTATTAGTTCAACCAACAGCATTTCCAAAATACAGTAGATTTTAGCTTCAATAATATTTAAGATCTACCATAGCCAGTCAACTTTGACCTGACAGCTCAACTATAAAATTAAGTTCATAGTCATGATTACATTTCAAATTAGGCAGTTTTTGCCTTTCTCAGTCCTGTAAATTGCCTGGAGAGTAGGAGGCACTATTCAAAGCAACAGTTCTTCCTCTTATTAAACTACATAGAAATAAAGATTTTGGTGCTTTAATTATCTCAGTGGCAAACCTTTCCGTATGTTCACCCTCACACAAGCAGCTTATATGTTAGATTAAGGGAATGGTAAATTTGTAATGTGGAAAATGATCCATAGCAAAATCTACTTTTGGCTGTATCAAGGATGCATTTTAGTAGTATTATATATATTTACACAGTTTAGTAATAACCACTGCTATTCATATTTCACCACTACAAACTGAAATTACTGCTCATACTTCCCATTCCCATGCTCAGTTACTCCCTATCTATCTCCATCTGATGGCTGTTGGTGCCTCAAATAGGTAGAATCTTGTAACAGGTATTCCTTCAGAGTCTGCTGTCTTTCAATAATAAATATTCTGCCATATGCATGTTTAATAAATGTGTACAAAGTTTTCAGAACCGATAGACGTAACTATATACTCTTCACCCGGTATCACCCAAGAGAAAAATTTCACATTATGCTAGTGTAATATAACAGTCAGCAGAATAAAGTTCATAGAGGTCAAAGATTTTATTTAGATCTTACCAGACTAGAAGCAGAGATAGATAGATAGATAGATAGATAGATAGATAGATAATAGATAGATAGATAGATAGATAGATAGATAGATAGATAGGCAAGAATCTTCTGTGCAAGTTCATGATATCGATAAACTGGTATGCCAATACCACAGTGTAAATGTAAAGATGTCTCACATAACACCGGCAGACACTTCCTCATCTTCTTTTTCAGTCATTAATATTTTCTTTAGCTCCATAATTTTGAAATCTTTTTTTAAAGATTTTATTTATTTACTATGTATACAACATTCTGCTTCCATGTATATCTGCACACCAGAAGAGGGCACAAGATCTCATAACAGATGGTTGTGAGCCACGATATGGTTGCTGGGAATTGAACTCAGAACCTCTGGAAGAGCAGTCAGTGCTCTGAACCTCTGAGCCATCTCTCCAGCCCCCCATAATTTTGAAATCTTAAGAAAGCTATTGAGTAGCATCTGAGAGTTCAGTCGTGTTATTCCAGCTATTTTGAGAGGTGAAGTCAGAAAAATGTGAGTTCAAGGGCTGCCTTAAGTACAGTGAGACAAAGAGAGTTACAGAGCAACAATCCGAGCCTCAGAAATTTATCAAGACAGTGTCTCGAAATCAAAAGTAAGGGGCTGGGAATTTAGGTCAGTGGTAGAGAACTAATAGGTGAGTTCCTAGGTTCAATCTCCACAACCCAAAACAAACAAATAGAAGCTACATAGACACATTCTAACAACTTGGGTTGTCTCTTTTCACCCAGCATAACCTAAGATTTTGTGTGGGATAATAGATCCTTGTTTTCTGGTAGTATCATGTGTGTATAAGTTACCTTTCTGTTGCGACAGATATCAGGGTGGTCATGTGAGCAAAGCACAATGACAATAGGCAGGAAAAGCTTAATGAAAAAGGTTAATAGAGTAACCTGCTATTTACTCTACTCAGGAAAAGCTTAATGAAAAACAGGTTCTGACTAATGAAAGTCTCAGTGCTTAAGGAGAATATTTGAGCATAAAATCTTATTGTTCTCTGAGTTATGGAGTTGAGATTTTTTTTTCTTGAAGAAAAAAATGCTTGCATTTCCTGAGTCTTGTTCTTTCTTCCTGCCCGTATGATAATTAGGTGCTGTGTTATGACCAATCAGCTCTTCCTGCCCAGAACCCTTATATACCTTACCCCTGGAACAGTAAAATGAGTGGTCTCTCTGAAGCCGACACCCCCAGTAGTTCTATCCTTCATGCTCAGGGTATCTGAACTCTGTTCTCTGCTTCTGCTCTCTTTGCCTTCATGGGCTAATATTCTTTGTTTTCTCTGTAGTATCTTACTGAGGCTTATTCCATGGAAGCTCTGTAATGCACTCTTTAACATTGACAGCACACTCATTTTATTCTATGAGCTAAAAGTTCTAGGAGATGAATGAAACCCATTTACTTACCTTAGGTACCCTATATTCTACATTCAGATTCAGAGATAAAATCTATGAAAATAAAGGGATTTCATCCCTCTATAGAACTCAGTTTGAATCCATAGCAATTTTAAATAAATTCTCATAGAAAACCACATTCACATGTGGAAACAGAATTAATGTCTTCTTTATTTCACCGACCCTTAGAAATTCCAAGCAATGCTGAGATCATTTGGTTCCTTGTCTATACCACCAATGTTGCTTAAAAGGAAGTGTCTCTCAGGAAGCATGTTGGCATTTTAGGTCCTGAAAATGTTTTATGTAATCTACAGATATAGATGCTATTGAAAAAAATGCCATTTATATTCCTCTGAAAAGACATTGCAATGCTGCGAACAGTGGCACACACCTTTAGCTCCAGCACATGAGACATGGACAGGTAGATCTCTATTAGTCTAAGGCCATCCTAATATACTTACCAAGTAATGGGCTAGCTAAAGCTATATAATGAGACCCTGTCTCAAAATTAAATATATAAATAAATAAATGAAATCTTGCAAAAATATTTCTTTGAAACCAAGGGGTGAATGTCTTCCATGATCTTCATCTATGTAGGAAGCATTCTCTCTCCCCCTCTGTATCCCCCCCCCTCTCTCTCTCTCTCTCTGTGTGTGTGTGTGTGTGTGTGTGTGTGTGTGTGTGTGTGTGTGTATACGAAAGACTGAGAGGGCATCAGATCCCCTGAAGCTGGGGCTACAGGACTGTCAGGTGTACACAACTGTATGCAGGTCCTGGGGACTGAACTCAGGCCCTGTGGAGAACAACATCAAGCACTGAACTGCTGAGTCATCTTCCTGGCCCTTCCTGCTCTTCACCTCTTCCAGAGACTTCTCCGAAAGAGAATAAAAAGTCTTCATTGTCAAATGAGCACACTAGCCTTCTTCATGTTCTTTGTCCACATTTTGGTTTTGGCAAGAATTATGAGAAAAGCCGAAATGACCCCAGATGCAGGTGTGCCTGGATAAGCTTCTCTCCCCTTTGTTTGAAGATGAAAGAAAACATGATTCTTTTCACTGGGTTTAATGGCGAGGTGCTGTTGTATCTCTCCTTCAGTCCTCTGGAAGAGCCTCAGAGTGGCTGCCTTGTAGTCATCTCATGGCTGTTTACCTGATATTGTGGCTGGTTGGAGAATGCACCCTTTCTTTCAGCCTTTCATGTATCTCTGCATCAATAGTAGTATGCAGCTAAGAAAGTCAATAGGAAAAGGCCAAAGGAAGGTCAGGACAAGACCGAACAAGCTTTACAGCTAGTTCATCCTAATTAAAAGATGAATCCATCTCTACCACAAGTAAAACTGATTGCAATGAAAACTAATCCTTTTGATACTCAGACATTAAGCTGTGGATTTATACCAGTTTTCTTTAACCAATGCAACCACAGGATTATAAAAACTATTTTCAATATCATTTTACTTTGTTTTGGCTATGCCATTTACAATATAGCATTGATTGGTAACACTGCAATTCTCTGAGTTCTATTAATGTACATACTTCATTAAAACATTATATTCTCCACTTAGAAAAATGTTTTCCCTTATTGATCCTAAATTTTTTTTAAATTAGACATTTTAAAAATTGGACAAATACATTGTTTTAGTGCTCATAAATGTTTGGATACTATGGGAATTATGGGAAGTCTATGCTTTATTTATGCTTTTATATTCACTATATTGTCATTTTCCTGCCTCTGCTTTTATTATTTCATATCAGTTTCATTTCTATATGGATTTACCATTTATGTTTGGAAAGAAAAACAATTACCTCAGATACAGGCTTTTTTTTTTTCAAATTTAAATAAAGAAGGCCAGATATGTGCAGCGTGTGTATTAGTATGTATGTGTGTGTGTGTTGTGTATGTGTGTGTTGTGGGTACATGTGTATGAATTGATGTAGCATCTGTGTGTGTGTGCGGTGTATGCATGTATGTGTGTATGAGTGTACTGTGTATGTATTTGTGTGCTGCAAATATATGTGTGTGGTGTGTGTGTGTGGTGTGCTGAATGCCTCCTTTTCCTCAAGGGTCATTGGTCACTGGCCCATGAAGGCAAAAGGAACAGAAGCAGACAGCAGGGTTCAGATGGCTCTGAGCATGAAGGACAGAAATTTCAGGCTGTCAACTTTAGAGAGACTTCTCATTTTACTGTTGCAGGGATAAGGTATATAAGGGTCCTTAGGGTTCTGGGCAGGAAAAGCTGATTGGTCATAACACAGCAACTAATTATATGGGTGAGAGGAAAGAGTGAGACTTAAGTGCTGAGTCATACATCATTTTTAAGGAGCTCTGTGCAGAGTCATCATACAAATAAGGTCAGGTATCTAACTTTAGGGGTGAAGGGACCAGCTCCCCATTCCAGCAGCCATAACAGCCTAACACGTGCTTGCCTGACCTTGCCTTGGTCACTAGGAGGTCAGATGCCTGCCTCCTGGCAAGGAACCAATCAGAAGTTAGCTGGTAGTGCTATGCTTTATGGCTCTGGGTATGCTTTACAGACAAGTGCACAGCAATGACGTGCAGAGCATAGCAACCACCCTGGGAGGGCCTATGGGCCATAACAACCAGTTGACCAATCAGCACAGGGCAAGTCCTCCAAGCCTGGAGGCACACCAATCCTGAGCCTGTGCGCACCCCTAGACACTCCCCTTACACTGCCCTATAAGATCTCTATCCTGTGGCTTCTTGATGCCTTTTCCCAGCCATTCGACATGGTGGATGGATGAAAGGCCCGAGCTAACATGTGATCCACATGTTATGTGGATCACATGTTAGCTCGTTAAACAACTGCAATAAAACCTCTTGCTGTTTGTATCAAGCTTTCGCCTCCCCCTGGTGATTGGGGTCGCTGCAGTCCTGGGCCAAGACCCTGAGGGCCTGAGCCCCTGGGGTCTTTCAGGGGCACTCTCCAGTTAAGATTAGACAGAGAAGAAGAAGCCCCACTGAGAAAAGTAGCCCTCCATTTTGTGCTGTGCTTAGAGAGCTATCTAGACATTGTGGACTGTGATCTTAATAGCAGGGTTCTCCAACAGTGTGTGTGTGTGTGTGTGTGTGTGTGTGTGTGTGTAGGTGTCTCTGTGTGCCTGTGTGTATGTCTGTGTGTTTATAGGTGACTGTGTGTTGGTGTGTCTATGCGTGAGTTTCTGGGCAAGTGTGTGTATCTATGTATATGTGTGTCTCTGTGTATGTGTGTGTGTGTGTGCATATGTGAATATATTTGCTTATATATTTGTATGTGTTCCTGTGTGTGTGTGTGTGTGTGTGTGTGTGTGTGTGTGTGTTTGTATGTGAGTGTGCAGACACACTGGAGTGCCACAGCACAAGACTGGAGATTAGAGGGCAGCTTTGAAGGAATTATTTAGCTCCATCCACCATGTTTTCAGAAAGAGTCTTATTTTTTCCTGCACAGCACCATTTATATCAGGCTTGCTAACCAACCTCTTTCTGGTGAATTCTCCTGTCTCCATCTGCTGCCTCTCTGTAGATGTGGTGAGATAACAGATGGATGCTACTACATCTGGCTCTGACATAGGTTCTGTGACTCTGGCTGAAGTTACCAAACTTGTGTTGCAAGTGATTTTACCTATAGGGCCATTTCCCTGACATAGCAATAGCTGCATTATAAAACCGATTGAAGTTTATTATGGAATTAAAAATTACCTAGCATATATTCAGATTTCAAGACTACTCTCCTTTCTGATGATTTACTGTGCTAATTATTCAATATTTGGATACTAATAATTTCCTTCAAGGTTTTCTGTTATTTTTTCTGCAACTACAATTTAATTACATGTTTCCCTATGTCACTCTTCCATTTCCTCCCATAATGCCTCCCTATAACTCTCCCTGCTCTCCTTAAAACTCTCTCTCTCTCTCTCTCTCTCTCTCTCTCTCTCTCTCTGTGTGTGTGTGTGTGTGTGTGTACATGTATATGTGTATATTGTATGTGTATGTATTTTTCAGGACTGAATATTTGGCACTGAACAGCCAATTGGTGCACTCTTCTCTGCAGAAGCACCTCTCTCTCATCCCCAGCTTTCCTCAGTTGCCTGTAGTATTTGTGTGTGGAGGGCAGGGTTGAGACCTTGTAGGCTTTTCTCTGTCCAGTTTGTCATGTCCCTTGGTGTCCTTCTTATTCAGCTCACATTTGGGTGGTAATGTTGATACTCTGTGGGTTTATCTTCTGCTATCACTGGGAGACAAATCTCACAGAAAACTCCCTGATTTTTCCAATTCTTACAATCTCTTTGCATCTTCTTCCAGACTGTTTCCTGAGCCTTAGGTATGGGAGTGTTTTTGTAGATATATCCATTGGGACTGGGCTCCTCAACTGTGTATGTTGACTAGTTGGGGCTTTCTATAATGGTATCCATCTGTTGCAAAGAGAAGTTTCCTTGATGAGCGGTGAAGACTATCTGTGGGTATCATGACAAATTTATATAGGTTGTTGTTAGGGATTATGACCCAGGTCTTCTCAACCCCAATCTGAATATATTCAGTAAATACAGGATTTAAAACATTACACTTCAGTAGATTACTTTACTTAAGCCAGTTAAGGGGGTTTCCCTCTCTGCAATCTTTCCCAATTTTTTCTTTGTGACTTGTAATTCCTTCCTTACCCCACTGAACTCTGCCAATGTGATATGAGCAGACATGATCAAAAATTCATTCTCTCTCTCTCTCTCTCTCTCTCTCTCTCTCTCTGTGTGTGTGTGTGTGTGTGTGTGTGTGTGTGTGTGTGTGTTTGTGAAGGCATGTGTGCATACATGTGTACATGCTCTTCTGCTCTTCTTCTGACACACACCTTATTCTTGTACACCTATACTAGGCCATGAAAATATGTCAAGGATCACCTCTGCAAGGACACAAAGAAGAGATGCAAGTTGTTGTGGAGATAAATGTTCACTGTTTTAAGCTAATGGATTTGCTTGGTAGGCAACAATATTGGGTAAAAGATAAGTGGCTGGCATACCAAGACATTGAGACACACACCACAGATGAACTGAACTACTTCAATGCAGCATTGCAAAAGCTGGAATCATTTCTGGTTGACTTCATTATTTTAACATATAGAAAATATTAAGTGACATAAGCTCGCCCAGAGCAAAAACTGACACCACTCTGCAGATACTACCAAATTTATTACCAGAACAAGGAAACTACAGAGGATGGTGTGGTCAGTAAACATTTCATGGGAGGGAAAATATGCAGAAGTTTAATAGTCATTAAAACTTTATTTTTAACAAATAATTTTCTGTATATGCAATGGATAGTGACCCATTGTTGTTATTTTTAATTTCTTGTCTTTCAAATTAAATACCAGTGCACACAGACTTATATAATTAGCTCTTCTTCATTGTAATGAAAATGTGAACATGGCCTTTGCTGGAGACTGGTAGTGGGTTGGGGGAAAACACATAAAATATAACAAGGGATATAAAATTTGTAGTAAATAAGGAAAAGTAACTAAATTAAGTAATGAATGAAAATAACTAGGAAATGAACACACATTATTGAATGGTGACTATATTTGTTACATTAATAGAAATGGATTTCAAGTGTAACTTGAAGAATTTTTGTATCTGGTTGTAAGAGGTAAATCTGAATCAGTTATGTAATTTACCAAGATCATACCTTAAAAGATGGAGAATCATCACTCTATGGGATATACAAGTGGGATCTCCCTCCAAAACAAATGAAACCAAACACTGGTATATGAGGAGTATCTTATTTGGGAAAATATTTGAAATAAAATTATAAAGTATAACTGCTGGAGAAAGGTATTTTTACTTAAAAGGGGGTTATATTATCACAGATAAGCACCCAAAGACAAAGAAATTGACCTGAGAAATTAAAAATACAATGTGATAGATTATAGAAAAATAAAATAATTCCCAATACAGGAAAAAGTATAAAATTGAGCAAGGCTTCCAGGGCACGTGTATATATTTGCATTTAAGAGAGATAGAAAGATAGACAGACAGAGACATGCACACAGAGAGAAAGCTGAAAAGATAAAGTATAGTATATCATATATATATATATATATATATACATATATATAGGCATATAATAAAAGGGGTATCTGAAAAAAGATTAAAATATGAATGTGAAAAATATTTAAAAGGAAATTATTTAAGCAAATAATTTTCTGGAGAAAAATGTCTCAATTACATATGTTTTCAGATTTAAATGGTATAACATAGTTCAGCAAAATATGTATTTTCCAAACTATGAGCCTGGCCTTTAGGACACACCTCTGGTCCCACCTACATGAGGCAAGAAGTCTATTTGAGATTCAATAGACTGGACTGACCTTGACAAAAAAGGCCCTGCCAGGAAAAAAAAAAAAACAAGAAAACAATGATAGAAGCAAAATACTCTATGACTCATGAATTTTCAGAACATCAAGTATTTGCAGAATCTATTCAAATTTCCCAAAATATTAAGGGAATCTTGAGTTCTTCAAAAGAAATACAAATCAGACTTTATAAAGTCATACTTACCAAATCAATTCTGATGCTCAGAAATATATTTTTAATGATCTGAGGAAATGTTAAAACACTTTTTCTTAAAATCTAAAACAAGCCATTTCATCCATCAAGGTCAATTCTATAGGTATTTCAGACATCTGGGTTCTCAGGTGGCTGCCTCCCATGTGATCTGATACAGTGTGTTTTGTATGAGGGGAGGTTCAGGGTAGAAAAGTGCCTTAAGTGTATATTTTTCCTGTCCCCTAACTATACTATGCTGATGCCTTTAGATTTATGAAAAACATCCCAAACCTTCCATCCGGGGTTTTATGTACCTGTTAGTGCTTTAGAATTCATGGTTTGGGAAATAAGTGTGTTTTCAAAGCTCTCTTCATTTAAGTGGGGTGTGTTATCAGAAATCCTGGGGTTTCACTTAATACACTATTGTTCCCAAGCCCAAGGAAAGTCAAGCCATTTGAAATTAACAAAAGAAAGTATTTCCGTTCTTGCTGGTGGGTTCAGCTGGACTCTAGCTAGGCTCCCTATTGTCCTGAATGGGCTCTCCCTTGTGCCTCCAGTCAAAAGTGGCCACTACACCTCCTTTAATGTGTTCTTTGTTCCTAGACTCAGTGTAAGTCTCTTTGTAATTATTCCCAATTCATGGGATTGTGCTCCATTTGTTTCTTGAGTGTTTTATTAATTTTTTTTTCATTATGGAGAACGAATATGACTGCACATATCCTGGGAATAAAAATTCAAGGAAATAATCTCATCCAAGTAATTTCTGATGCCTAATCACACAATCCAGAAGGCAGGCTATAGCAAAACATAAAAAGAGTGAGCTTTATTAAAAGCCACTCTAAGTTACAGGAAATTGCAATTAGGCGGTTCTTTTACTTGGTATTTCATAAGACATTTCCAGGAGATGGAAAAGCAGATTTCCGGCCTCTTTATGACTCAAGCACACTCTGAACACCCTGTATCTTAGTTAACAGATTTAAAATTAAATATGTTAATAACAAATGTTATTAAAGTATGTCCATTCGGTTTTTGTAGACAACGATGAAGCAAAGCAGAAGAGAACTGAATGGTAGGCATGCCTTAGAAAGGTTGCAGAAAATGTTATTGATACAAAAAGGAAGGTAAGTCAGACATCTGTCACAGCCCTGTTACAAGGACAGGCAACACCACTAATACATCGAACAGCATTTCTCTAAGTTAGTGAAACACTGCCTTTGGTGAAAAATTCAAAGTAATTTACAGTGAAGCCAACCATACTGTACATATATGTGATTGGAATGTTGGGTCTTATCTAAATACAGGCTATGTGTAGAGTGTGTACACTGCCACACAGTTGTGTATTTATCACATGCTTTCTGTAATGAATATGGCTGTAAAGCAAACACAGACACATGCTCTGTAGATGCTGATACTTTGTGGATAAAACATCTAAAGCAACTTTATAACATCTGTGGTTTTAAGAGGGTTGTTTTTAATGTTTCTCTGACTGCATTAATCACCCTATCCTATTACCTAGATTCAACATGTGATGTTGACATTTGTGTACATTTTTTTCCACATCTCTTTTCTTAAATACCAGACACATATTGCTGAGGTCATTTTACCCTCCATTTTGTTCCAGAAGTTTCTTCTATATGGTATATGGTAGTCTATATGTGTTCTCTTTGTCTCTCTGTCTCTTTTCTCCCTCTCTCTTGCTATCTCTCTCACTACTAGTATGTATATCTCTAGACATAGTATTTTCCCTGTGTTTTCATTTACATGCATATTAGCACTCAGGTATTCTGTGCAGCTCCTTCAATCATGGTTGCTTTTCAGTGTTCAAAGACAGAAACCAACACAGTGGATCCAGTGCTCATCTCCTGATTGTCATTAATATTAGCAACCTGTTCCATTTTAAACAACATGGATCCTACATTTAAGAATGGTTTCCTGAATATGGCTTCAGAAATTTGGGGTAATGTAAAATTCAAAGTGGAATTGTAGATTCATGGGCTAGAAGCAACTTTATATTTACTAGAAATGTCACACTGATTTCCAAAAAGTATTTTCCAATTACCACAAAATATGAAATTGTCCTTTCTATACGTTTTCACATTTTCCTGTAGTTCTCTCTCTCTCTCTCTCTCTCTCTCTCTCTCTCTCTCTCTCTCTCTCTCTCTCTCTCTCTCTCTCTCTGTGTGTGTGTGTGTGTGTAAATGGAGAGAAATATTATTTCTCTGTGTGTACTTATGTGTGTTGAGGAGTTATTATACTTTGCAAGTTAGTGGATGAAATACAAAAGTTTTAACAAGAAAAAGGTTCCGGTCTAGACATGTGGCTCAGTGGCCTATCACAAGCATAGCATAGCCTTGATCTCATCAACAAACAACAACAACAACAAACAAATCATAGTTAAGATCTAATGAGTGCCACATGTGAGTTCATGTCTACATACTGTCAGTTTTTAATTAGCTGATTTATATTAGTTGAGTAGCAGTAATAATTTTATATTTTAATTAATATGTATATGGGTGTTTTTCTTGCATGTAAGTCCGCACATCATATGCATGCAGTGCCTGCAGAGGCCAGAAGAGGACGTTGAATCCCCATTGACAGGAGGTGCAGAAGGTTCTATACCACCATGTGAGTGCTGGAAATCAAACCTGGATCCTCTGGAAGAGCAGCAGTGCTCTTAACCACTGTGCCCGCTCTCTAGCTCCTAATTGTAATGTTTTAAGAAAACAAAACCTACACAAGCTTTCATGAACACATGAGTCACAAGGCGCCCCCAGAGCTTATTGTTTCCCAGTATCTTAGTGGACATGCATGACATTTTAGTGTATACCCCCAAAGAACATATTTGCCTACAGGGAAGAAGTTCTATATCAAGGTAAAATGTGCTTCTAATACAAGGCTTACACACATTATTGACATATTTTTTTCTAGAATCTTCATTATGCCAACTCTTGTCTAATGACTAGGAGAGAAAATCTCAGAGGTGAGAAATCACTGACTGGGAGGAGATGAGAGTGAAAATCACAAGACCTAGATGTGGTTCTGTGGAGCCTTTATCTCTGGGGCATGGGATCCTTTGTGATTGGCTTTGTTTTCTCTGAGGGAACTAAGACAGTCATAGGAACATTGACTAATGAGTTTAAATGGATTCACAGATAAACACGGAATTGCTGGCACCATTTGGTAGTAGGTAGAAAGAAGGGGGTCACAACATCAGATCCATGGGGTACTTAGAATAGGCCCTTGAGATGGTAGTTGGGGAAAGCACCAACACACCTCAAGGCACTTTTATGGTGTGGAAAAAGAAAAGGCCCCTTGTTTAGACACTGACATGATACTAGACACTGACTTGAAGGGAGAGGAATATAAGTGATGAACTTGTTTCTCCTCTTAGAAATGATTAGAAAACCATCCCACTAAGCAGACACTATGATAAATTTCCATGTGGCCATTTATAATTTATTCTTAATGCCAAGTTACTGGAGTTTTTCCCACACACATTTATTGTGCCTCACACTGACAATTCCATGTAAAAGTCTCCAATTGTGTTCATGTTTGCCCTCATTTTCCAAAACAAGACACAAAATGTAATTTTAACCAATTTCCATGGTAAATAAATATGTGAGAAAATAAGCAGCAACAAGTAGAATTTTTATTTAAATTAGAAACAAGCTTGTTTTACATGTCAATCCCAGTTCACTCTCTCTCCCCTCCTCCCTATCCCATGCCCTTTCTGCTCCCCAGGGAGAGTGAGGCCTTCCATGGGGGCATCTTCAAAAAGTCTGTCATGTCATTTGGAGCAGGGTATAGGCCCTCCACCGTGTGTCTAAGCTAAGAGAGTATTCCTCTATGTGGAGTGGACTCCCAAAGTTCATTCATTCATATACTAGGGATAAATACTGATACACTACCAAAGGCCCCATAGATTACCCAGGTTTCCAAACTGACATCCACGTTCAGGGGGTCTGGATCAGTCCCATGCTGGTCTCCCAGCAATCAGTCTGGGGTCCATGAGCTCCCCCTTGTTCAGGTCCGCTCTTTCTATGGGTTTCACCAGATTGGTTTTGACACCTTTGCTCATCAAACCTCCGTCTCTGCAACTGGATTCCAGAGTTCAGCTCAGTGTTTAATTGTGGGTGTCTGTTTCTGCTCCACCAGCTACTAGATGAAGGCTCTAGTTGCATATAGAGCCTTCAATGTGGTCATCAATCATTATGGGAGAAGGGCATTTAAGGTAGCCTCTCCACTATTGCTTAGATTGTTAGTTGGAGTCATCCTTATAGATCTTTGGACATTTCCCTAGTGCCTGATTTCTCTTTAAACCTATAATGGCTCCCTCTATTATGGTATCTCTCTCCTTGTTCTCCTCTATTCTTCTCCTGACTCAATCTTCTTGAACCCTCATGTTCTCCTCCTCCCTACTCTTCTCCCCTCCTCTTTCCCTAATCTCTCTTCCCTCCCACCATGCTCAGGATGGTTTCTTTTAGTTCTACTCATTTGCCTGCCAATTTCAAGATTCCATTCCCCCCTCCCCTGCTGAGTAGTACTCCATTGTGTAAATGTACCACATTTTCTTTATCTATTCTTCAGTTGAGTGGCATCTAGGCTATTACAAATAATGCTGCTATAAACATAGTTGTACAAATGTCTTTGTTGTATGAATGTGCATCTTTTGAATATATGCCTAAGAGTGGAATTGCTAGATCTTGTGGTAGACTGATCCCCATTTTCTGATTTCCAAAGTGGCTGTACAAGTTTGCACTGATACCAGCAGTGGAGGAGTGTTCCCCTTTCTCCATATCCTCTCCAGCATAAACTGTCACTGGTGTTTTTGATTTTAGCCTTTCTGACAGGAGCAAGATGGTATCTCAGAGTTGTTTTGAATTGCATTTCCCAAATGGCTAAGGGTGTTGAGCACTTTTTTAAGTATCCTTCAGTCATTTTAGATTTCTTTATTGAGAATTCTATATTTAGTTCTGTACCCCAATTTTTAATTGGATTATTTTGTGTTTTGGGGACTAGCTTCTTGAGCTTTTTGTAAATTTTGGAGATCAGCCCTCTGTCAGATGTGGGGTTGGTGAAGATCTTTTCCCATTCTGTGGCTGCCATTTTTTCTTGTTGACTGTGTCCTTTGCCTTACAGAAGCTTCTCAGTTTCAGGAAGTCCCATTTATTAGTTGTTGATCTCAGTGTTTGAGCTAAAGTAGGAGGTACCCTCAAGTGAATTGGAACAGGAGATTGCTTCCTGAACATAACAGCAGTAGCAAAGCAGAATTTTATAAATGCTTGTTCCTGCATTTTCAGTCTGGATGCCATTCTGGTTTCCCTTACCAACCCATATACCATGGCTTAAATTTTAACACTGAGTTCCTCTTTGGTAAAGTGATGATCAGCTAATTCACATTTATAAGGATTAAAGAAATAGAACAATTAACAAAATGTTTGCCACCTAATATGCATCTGACACATGTGAAAGATTATTGCTACCTCCTTTTAGACCTACATTTTCACAGTGTATGTCCATAAATAGGAGTGCAATGCATAGGATGCTATTTAGACTGCATGATGGGTGTAAAGCACACAAAACATACAGCATCCAAAGCTGGCCTGGACTTTAGCAAAGTACATGCAGTGGGTGCCTGAGGAAACAACTCAGGATGCCTCAACAGTTTTCAATTTCGAAGGAAGTCAAGAACTTCCAACAACATGGAATTTATTTGGAAGAACATGACCAATTATGTTTCTTCCTCTCTCATTGTACTTGAAATGACAGAAAAAATAAGTCAGTGATAGGCTTGGCGAAAGAATGGGTAGCTTCATTAGACTGAACATATTTGAAAAGTTTCCATTAAATGAAAAATAGGTGAATAATAAAGGAAACAACTAAACAGGGAAACATAGTCCAAAATATAGGTGATGGAAGTGTTGGGTATTTCCAGCAGGAACTCCCAAAATTCAGCAGGAACCAGAGAAGCAGAGAAATAAGCAATGGCAGTGTTCCCGAGAAGCTAAGCTTGACAATGACCCCTTGTTTATTTATATGCCCCCAGGACTTAAAAACAGCACTATTCTTGCCCAACACAAAGTCCCTTGAGAAAGGAGAATCAGCTAGAGACTGGCCTTGGTTATCAGTTCAGGCCAGGGATCTTGAGTAAAGTCAGACTCTACTGATTGTTTTCCTCCTTCAAAATGAAGCTGTAGCTTTGTCTTGCTGACTGTGTCCTTTGCCTTACAGAAGCTTCTCAGTTTCAGGAGGTCCCATTTATTAATTGTGGATCTCAATGTCTGTGCTACTGGTATAATGTTCAAGAAGCAGTCTCCTGCACCAATTCATTCAATCCCACTTTCTCTTCTAGAAGACTCAGTGTGGCTGGATTTATGTTGAGATCTTTGATCCATTTGCACTTAGGTTTTGTGCATGGTGAGAGATATGGATCTATCTGTAATCTTCTGCATGTCCAAAACCAGTTGTGCCAGCACTATTTGTTGAAGATGCCATCTTTCTTCCATTGTATAGATTTAGCATATTTGTCAAAAATAAGGTGTTCATAGGTGTGTGGGTTAATATCAGGATTTTTATTTTAATTCCACTGGTCTATCTGTCTATTTTTGTGCCAATACCAAGCTGTTTTCAGAACTATGGCTCTATAATAGTGCTTGAAGTTAGGGATGGTGATTCCTCCAGAAGATCCTTTGTTGTACAGAGCTGTTTTGGCTATCCTGGATTTTTTGTTTTTTCATATAAATTTTAGTGTTGTTCTTTCAAGGTTTGTGAAGAACTGTGTTGGGATTTTAATGGGGATTGCGTTGAATCTGTAGATTACTTCTGGAAAGATTGCCATTTTTACCATGTTTATTCTACCTATCCAAGGGCATGGGAGATCTTTCCATTTTCTGGTGTCTTCTTTAAATTCTTTCTTTAAAAACTCAACATTCTTACTGTACAGGTCTTTCACTTTTTTGGTTAGTGTTACCCCAAGATATTTTATGTGCTTGTGGATATTGTGAAGGATGATGTTTCTCTGATTTCTTTCTCATTGCATTTATCATCTGCATATAGTAGAATTAATTTTGTAATTAATTTTGTAATCTTGTAATTTTGTAATTGTAATTCCAAATTAATTAATTTGGAATTAATTTTGTATCCTGCTACTCCACAGAATGGGAAAAGATCTTCACCAACCCCACATCTGACAGAGGGCTGATTTCCAAAATTACAATGAACTCAAGAAGCTAGTCACCAAAACACCAAACAATGAAATTAAAAAGTGGGGTGCAGAACTAACTAGAGAATTCTCAACAGAGCAATCTGAAATGGCTGAAAGACACTTAAGAAAGTGTTCAAAATCCTTGGCCATCAGAGAAATGCAACTCAAAATGGAGTACTACTCAGTGGAAAAAAACAATGGAATCTTGAAACTTGCAGGAAAATGGATGGATATAGAAGAAACCATTCTGAGTGAGGTAACCTAATTGCAAAAAGACAAACATGGTACTCACTCATATGCAGATTTTAGACATAGAGTAAAGGATTACCAGCCTACAATCCACACTGCCAAAGAAGCTAATAAACAAGGAGGTCCCTAAGTGAGATATACATGGTCCCCTGGAGAAGGGGAGAGTTTCAAGATCTGCTGAGCAAATTGGGAGTACAGGAAAAGAGGGGAGGGAGCTAGGAGAATGAGAAGGGGAGAAGAAGAGGGATGCCAAGGACATGAGGGAGCAGAAAGTATGAGTCAGGGGAAGAATACATGATAATAAGAATGGAGATATCATAATAGAGGGAGACATTTTTGGTCTACAGAGAAATCAGGCACTAGGGAAATGTCTGGAGATCTACAAAGATGACACTAGCTAATTATCTCAGCAACAGAGGAGAGGCTACCTTAAATGCCCTCCCCTGATTATGAGATTGATGACTGACTTATATGCCATCCTATAGCCTTCATCCAGCAGCTGGTGAAATAGAAGCAGACACCCATAACTAATCACCGAACTGAACTGGAACCCAGATGCAGAGAAGGACCAGTGAAGAGCACAGAGGTCCAGACCAGGGTGGTGAAACCCACAGAAACAGCTGACCTGAACATCTGGGAACTCTTGCTCCCCAGTCTGATAGCTGGAATACCAGCATGGGACTGATCCAGACCCCAGGAACATGGGTTTCTGTGAGGAAACCTCAGAAATCTATGGGACCTCCTGTAGAAGCCCAGTACTTATCCCTAGCATAGGTGTGGACTTTGGGAGCCCATTCCATATAGAGGAATACTCCCTGAGCCAATACACATGGGGGTGGGCCTAGGCCCTATCCCAAATGATACGAAAGACACTGATGACACCCTATGGAAGGCCTCACCATCTAGGGGGAGCAGAAAAGATATGTGACAGATAAGGTTTTAGTTGGGGGGCAGGAGAAGATGGGTGGGAGAAGGGAACTGAGATTGTCATGTAAAACAATCCTGTTTCTAATTAAAAAAAAAAAAGGTTGGACAAAAAATCACAACTTCTTCTATAGTCATATGTGTGCATAGCATGACTCCAGGTCAGCAGTATGGACTACTCATTCATCCACCATTCCTCTTCAAGCTCCTGAGCTGATCTATGAATCCCCAAATTATTTCCAGATTGTACTCCTCTGTATTCTTATTCAGATTCAACAAATTGATGCACTGTTGTTTTAGTTTTCACTGTGTTTGCTACTGTTTCCTCAAGATTGAAGTACCTAATTCATGGTTTTGGCTCTGTACGGCTTGGCTAAAAATTATAACAACTCTGAAAATGACATGAAATCTATACTCTGGCATTTTTAAGGTCCTCATTGGTTCAGTTGCACTTTCTGTTTAATTGTGTGCCTTGGCATGCAGTTTCTTCAGCCAGGAACAGAGCAGGGCTATCCAGGGCATGAGAAACCCCTATTTCTACTCTGTTGTTTACTGCTAGTGGAGACCAGGAGGATAAGGGACACTGCAGGAGGCTGATTGTGTGTGATTTCCAGGCCAGGGAGGTTTGGATAACATTTAGAGAAGTACTCAAATCTTGTGGTGTTTATCTGCCTTCATAGACCACCTTCTTAGAACCATTCATTTCCAAAGATGGCCTGCATCCTGACCAATTTCCCTCTGGGTTTCTATGGAATAAGTTGATCTTGGGAGGATTTCTGAAATAAGTACTCTATTTGGTATTAAATATTTAGACAAAATTGAGAATGAGGGTCCCATCAAAGAGTTTTTAGGGAAGTTAAAAATATTTGTGTAAGAAGTCACCATCGTTTGAAAGTCATATCAGTTTGATTTACTAACATGGTTATTTCAGCATCACTGAAGGCCAACCATTTACAAGTCAGATATTGGATAGCAGAGAGTTCCATCCAAAGGTTGTCACATCTATCTTCACTTCAGCCTTAAAGTGTTGTGGGCACTGATATATTATTTAACCACACACTAATTTAGTGATGGTTTCCATTTAAACTAGTAATGACTGTTCACTTTGTATTCTATATTTTTTCATGAATCAAAACAGATTCAGGCTAGCAATGATTGTTATCAAGGAAAAAAATTAAAATCATTGGTTGAGATATTTTGTGGACAAAAGACTAGAGATGCCAATCCAGTAAGTCTTTTGATGATTTTTCCAAGTAATTCGTGAATTGAAAATCTTACTATTTAATTGGAAACAAAATATTGTAGCTTAACATTTTGTACAGCAAGTTAATGCTTCTTTTAAATCAAGTTGGTTCAGCTAAACACTTGTATTAACCAAAACAGAAATGCCATATCACTATCACTGATTAAGTTAATGAAGTTCTATTCATTAACCTACAAAATTCATGTTTTATTTTTCTTTACATCTGAATAGTATTCCAGAGTGTGTAAGTATAATACTTTCACTCTGCATTCATTCCTTGAAGGGCATTTATATGGTTTCCATTCCCTAGATTTTGCAAATAGAGCAGCCACGGACATGGCTGACCATGTATCTGTGAAGTAAGATGTTTATTCCCTTGGGTATGTGCAATGCAGTGGTATAACTAGATAAAACAGGAGATTAATTTTTAGTTAGTTTTTTCTCCTGACGTTTCTCCACACTGATTTCAAGTTTGCATTCTCACAAACAATTAATGGGGTCTACATTTCTTCACATACTCTCCTCATATGTCCTTCACTGTTTTGTTGATCTTTACCATTCTGGATAGAATAAGATGAAATCTCAAAGTTGTTTAGATTTCCATTTCCCTAATTGCAAGGGATGATGAAAAAACTGAGGTATTTCTTAGCATATTTTTTCTTCTTTGGGAACTCTCAGCCCCATTTTAATGGGGTTTGTTGTTTTCCATTTTTTAAAGATCTTTAATTTTTTTCCATTCTGTGGGCTTCCTCTTCAACTGATAAATTTCTTTTTTAAATGTGCACAGAGACTTTTTAGTTTTCAGGAATTACCACTTGTCAATTACCAGTCTTAACTTTTCGGCAAATGGACTCCTATTCAGAAATCCCTTTCCTATACTTATGTCATGTAGAGAACTAACTATGTTTTCTTCTCAGTTTCAGCATCCATTTGAAGTTAGTTTCTGTGCAAAGTGATAGATGCAGAACTAATTTCACCCTTCTGCATGTGGGAATCCACTTTCCCCAGCTCTATTTCTATTTTTGTTTTGTTTTGTTTCTTGGGCTTTTGAGACAGGGTTTCTCAGTAGCTATGGATCCACCCTGGGCTACATGAGATTGAATCTGTCTAAAAGAGAGACAGAGCTCACACCAAGGTGACCCCAGCACTTGTGATCCCATACCTTTAATCCTAGTACTAGAGAAGAATATAAGTTGGGAGGAGACAGGAGCAGTGAAATCTGAGGTTCAGTGGAAAGCAGTGCCATCTGGAAATGTAGTCTGAGGTCGGGATTGCCCCTTCGGTGTGAGCATTGCTAGAGGTGAGAACGTTTTACTTGTTTGGTCACTTTGCTTCTCTGATTTTCAGCATTAACCTCTGAGTTTTTATTACTAAGGCCAACTAGAATTCATGCTACAGTCCTTTAGCTCTGGCTGTAGCTGAAGTCCATCCTGGGACTTTGCCATTACACTAGCAAGTCAACATTTTCTTTAAGGCATGATGCATTTGATTTCTGTCATCTTCAGTGGTACCTATACCATGCCATGAAGGTTGTACAGATTCAAAATGCTGAAACATTTATTGTATTAGGACCACAGAACAGTAAATGACCAATATTATAAGGGGAAAGTTTTACCACATGCAGACTAGTCCTTCACAGCATGTTTTTACATGCTTAAACAATACTCATGGATTTATAGGGACTGGGGGAGCATTTCACCCCTGCCTAATGACAACCCAAACCATAGTTTCAGGCTCTGTGAACTTCTTCCCCCCCTTTTTTTTATTATATTTCAATTAGAAACAAGCTTGTTTTACATGTCAATCCCAGTTCACTCTCTCTTCCCTCCTCTCCTGACCCCACAGACCTCCTATCCCATCCCCTTTCTTCTCCTCAGGGAGGATGAGGCCTTCCATAGGGATCTTCAAAATCTGTCATATAATTTGGAGCAGGGCCTAAACTCTCCCGAATGTGTCTAGGCTGAGAGAGTATCCTTTTATGTAGAGTAGGCTCCCAAAGTCCATTCATATACTAGAGATAAATACTGATGCACTATCAGAGGCCCCATAGATTGCCCAGGTCTCCTAAGTGACATCCACATTCAGGGGGTCTGGAACAGTCCTATGCTAGTTTCCCAGTTATCAGTCTGAGGTCCATGTGGTCCCCCTTGTTCAGGTCAGCTGTTTATGTGGGTTTTACCAGCCTGGTCTTGATCCCTTTGCTAATTACTCCTTCCTCTTCGCAACTGGATTCCAGAGTTCAGCTCAGTGATTACCTGTGGGTGTCTGCTCCTGCTTCCATCTGCTACTGGATGAAGACTCTAGGATGGCATATAAGGTAGTCATCAATCTCATTATAGGAGAAGGGCGTTAAAGGTAGCCTCTCAACTATTGCTTAGATTGTTAACTGGGGTCAGCTTTGTAGATCTCTGGACATTTCCCTAGTGCCAGATTTCTTTTTAAACCTATAATGGCTCCCTCTGTCATGATATCTCTTTTCTTGCTCTCCTCTGTTCTTCTCCTGAATCGATCCTCCTGATCGCTCATGTCCTCTTCTCCTGTCTTCTTCTCCCCTTCTCTTTCTTGTAACTTCCCCTTTCCTCCCCCCATGCTCCCTATTATCTCAGGAGATCTTGCCCCTTTCCTCTTCTCCAGGGGACCATCTATTTCTAAGGGTCCTTGTTTCCTAGCTTCTCTGGTGGTGTGGACTGCAGGCTGGAAATCCTTTGCTCTATGTCTAAAATCCATATATGAGTGAGTACATACCATGTTTGTCTTTTTGTGACTGGGTTACCTCACTCAGGATGGTTTCTTCTAGTTCCATCCATTTGTCAGGCTCTGAATTTTTACCATGTTGATTTAGGGGATGGTGCTGTGGAGAGCCTTCAAGACTGAATCACTTTCTTTTCTTATGCTAGATCACCAGGGAGATCTGTAGTGGGTAGACCTAGAGTCCTCCTGATATGGTTGAACTGTGTGAAATGCTGCATTTACTCTGTTGAGTCAGACACAAGAAAAGGCCCCACACAGAATGATACAATGATATGTGTACACTATAGTTAGTAATCATGGGTCTAGACTCTGGAAAGGTCAGGCAGGAGATACCAGGACAACAGAAACATAAATGGCGAACCCAGATGGTGTGATCTGGCTAGAACCCAACAGCACACAAAGCTTAAGCAAAGGGCCCTGTGCTGGGTGGGGAAAGATTTCTTGCAAGGGCAGCATGGTTTAGAGATTAGGTGGTCAGCAATTTTTGTGCTATCTCTCCTTCTGAGACAATTCACTTATCTGACTGGGCCTCTTGTAGAATTAGAGAGATGCATATAAAACAGTTTAGCAATATGAAATAATCTCATAGCCAATGTGCATAACTATCAGTAATAAAGCCTCAGCTTAAAACCCCATCATCCACATTTCTTATGTCTTTAACTATGAAGCTATTAGAGATGCATAATCTAGAGCTTTAGCCTTCCAATATAGAGTTGTAAAGAGAAATGCATTAGAATGCCGAAAGACAAATGTGAGGACAATTGATTTGTCTACATACCATTTGCAATAGGTATGCTTACTCTGTAAAATATGTTTTTGTGTCTATGTTAGTATTTAATCATCTGTCTGGCTTTCTATTTGAGAAAGACGACAGAGTGTTTGTTGAAAGAAAAATAACTGTTCTACTTAGAAATATTTGTTATTGGTGAAGAAAGTTGGGCAAGGTATGTTCTATGCCTGTGCTGAACTTTGTTTAAATGAACCATAAAAGAATGACTATGACTCTACAAAGCAATGACATCCTGATGCAGTGGGTGAGGAGGCTGGCTTTTCTCTTTATCTTACTGGAGATTTGTGAAAAATGCTCCTGCACTACAGCCAGACATAGAACAACTTGTTTGATGGCTGTTTTACTTCAGCAAACAGCTTCATAAACACACTGCTATTTGAATGCTATTTATTGAATCATTAGTTCAACACATATTATTGAGTATTTCTTATGTGCTAAGTGATGTTAGACAGTGGGTAGATAATGCCTAAAATAAACATGGAAAGGTCAATTTATAATTAAAATGGAAGAGGTAGTGACCAAAAACCACCTCCCTAATTACAAGTCTGCTAGTACAGGAAGGAAAATATTGCCAAGGGGGCCTATTGTGAGGATAGCGTTTTCAGAAAGGATGCACTGGCGGAGATTTTTAAGTCTAGAGTTTACCAGCCAAAGAGTACTGTATACTTTAAAATTTCCAGAAAACATGTAACTTTGAGTTATCTCATTTTATTTTCAAAGCTAAAGAGGGACAGAGTCCCAGTTTTCATGTGTTCCTGTGGAAGTCATGAAAATTGATTTTTTCCTTGTTTTAATATGGAAATCATGTCAAAAGTTTTCAAAAAGATTACTTTTTGTTTGAAGACTATGATTTTTATCATACACATTGCACATCCTATCTCTTCAATGATATGTGCAGAATCTTTTTTCTGACCTCTACTAGATAAAACCTCGTTTGCTCGGGAAATAAGCAAAAAGGAGACCCACAGGCTAGAACTTCTAATAATTTCTGCAGCATGAAGTACAATTTGGACCCAGTTTAGGCATTCTACTAAACCTGTCATGTGCAGTAGGGAAAGGAACATAAATGTGACGAGACATGTTTTTCCACACACAAAAGGCATATGTCCATAGTATTGTATTTATATTGTTATATGTGTTATGCCTATCTACACAATTATCAGGAAATCAGCCTGTGTCCACCTGGCAGTTTATAAGGGTATTTAGAAAGTGTATGGAATTTCAAGAAGGTCCAATTGCCTCCATGTTTGTAAAATGTGGTTTGTGAAATAAGAATCTAGAGACTATTGTGAACAGAATCAAATTTACATCCTCATGCTTGATGTGTCTGGGAAACAACCAAAAAAAAGGTTTCTTTGACTTCCTGCTTCAACTAAACAAAAGTAAAAGAAAAGAAAAACTGTCAACCTTCAGGGTCTGGATTGAAATAGAGAATACATATTTAGGTGTGGGGACAGAGAATAATGGACAAAGTAAACAAAATGATGTCATGAGCAACATGTCACCTTCCAAGTGTTGCTTGCTTGTGTGGTTTGATGACAAGCTTTTGGTTTAGAAAAAACAATTTGCAGAGCTTTTGTTATCCAAGGAAAACAGAGGAGCTAAGTTGGGGCAGAGGTAAAGTTTCAAGGAGAATAGGGAGCTTTTTTTTTTTTTTTAATCCAGCAGATAGGAAGCAAGGGGAAAGAGTCAAGAGCAAAGGTTTAAAAGATGCCTTCATAGAGAAGTTTATTATGTATTGATGGAATTTTAGGATAGGGAGATACATCGATTTAATGATCAGCAGTAAGGATTTTCTTATAATGTTCGACAATACATCTAGTTGCTAAAAATTAAAATAAAAGGCATATCAACTCACTACCCTTTCATTTTATTATAGGTTAAAAATAAACTCAAGAAATAGTTATTAAAATAATTAATAGGAATTCATATTAAAATAATTAATAGGAATAATTAATAGGAATTGACATCTGGAATGTGCAGAGAAGACAAACATAAATAGTTCCCATGTACACCATGTTACACCACTGTAACATTCTCTATCACTTACTGGAAGAACTCCTATTGCTGCATGTGTGGGATTTGATTACTATTTTCAGGCTAATGCTCTCCCAGCTGAGCTATTTTGGCACCATGTCTGCTCCTTTGATTACTATTTTCAATTACAGCATGTAAGCACTCTGAAGCAAATGTCATGTTTTCTATAGGTTATAGCTCTGGAATTTTCTTCATATATCATGGTATAATTTCTACAACCATCGGATTTCCTTCCCACAAGTGGATAGTTAAATTGAATGACTAAAAAATGTATTAATTCCCTCCATACTGAAGTGATTTTTCTAGTTTTCCCATCAATTTCATCTCCCTTTATTTCCAATACTATCTTGTTAATGAACTCACATTGGCAAGGTTTTCCCAAGACACAGATCCATTTTTGTTGAAACAATGTCTCTCCCTTCATGCATGAACATAGGCAATATCAATTCAGTTTGAGGGTTGCAGTAACAAATGCACCTGTTATAGTCAGGACTGAGAAGACATACATCAATTGCAGGAATGCAGTTTACAATGGGAGATGATAAGTTCCAACTCATATCAATAGGTATAAATGGTTAGTCTTCATCCATTTTCTTAAGTTTGTACTTTTAAAAAATATTTTAAAGAAAACATCCCATTTAGGACTGTGTGTTCCAAAGTCTCTCACTCTCTGCACATTGTCCAGTCTGTATTTGTTCCCATCTATTTACAGTTGGGAGCTTCTGTAATGATGCCTGAGCAGGAAACTGATTTTTGGTTAAGAGTCATTATATTACTACATTTCTTTAGCAGAACAATAGTATTTGATTTTCCCCTACATCTGGGGCCTGTCTAGTCCCAGATTCTTGGCCATGTAAGCAGTGTAAGGTAGGGGTTTCATCTTATGAAGAGGACCTAAAGTCCAGTCAGACTGTGGTTGGTTATAGCTATAATTTCTTGTTCCACTATTGCACAAGAATATCATTTATGCGGGTCACCATTGTATACCCAGGGACTACTTTACTCAGAATGGCTGTTTTCAACTCCATCCATTTACCTATGAATCTAATAACTTGATTTTTCAGTAGCTGAAATATATACATATGTCACATTTTTATTATTCATTCTTCCATTGGTGGACATCTGGACTGGTTTCTGACCATTCTTAATTAAAGCAAGAATAAACTTGGATGACATGTATGACTTCATGTTGTGTAGAGACTTTTAGACACATGCCCAAGATTTGCATAGCTGAATTATGTAGTACATGAATTTCAGGTCTTTTGAAACCCACACTGATTTCCATAATAGCTGCACCAGTTTGCATCAGCAGTGAGTTAGTGTTCCTCTTTCCCCACATCTGCAACATCTGCTACCATTTCTTTCTTTGATCTTGGCCATTTTGAATGGGATAAGACAAAATCTCCAAGCACTTTTAACTTGAAATTTCCCCAAAGGCAAAAGAAGTGGAAATTTTTAAAAATGTTTCCCAGCCAATATAATTCATCTTTTGAGAATTCTCAGTTTAGTTCCATGCCCCATTTTTAAATTTGACTATTTTCTTGATATTTATTTATTTATTTAGCTATGTGTATTTTCTAGATACTAACTCTTTGTCAGATGTGTAGCTCATAAAGATTTCCTTCTTATTCTGTGAGCTTTCTCTAGCGGTGTCCCTTGTTGTACAGAAGTTGGTCAGTCCCCATCATTAGTTGTTACTCTTAATACCTGTGCTGTCAGAGTTCCGTTCAAAAAGTCCTTTCCTGTGCCAGTGGATGCAAGCATAGTCTCTCTCCTTTCTCCTTTAGCAGATTCAGGCTATCAGCTCTTATATTTTGGTCTTGGGTTCATTTGGAGTTGAGTTTTGTGCAGGGTGAGAAATATGGATATGTTTTCATTATTCTGCATGTAACTACTCAGTTGGACCAGCACTATTTGTTGAAGATGCCGTCTTTTCTCAAATGTATGCTTGTCTTAAGGTTAAATTCTGGTGGGTTGTAGGAGTGTGGGCTTATATGTAAATCCCTATTTCTATACTGTTAATGTATGTGTCACTAACATGTGCTTTTTTGTTTGTTTGTTTAATATAAATCTATAGTATAACTTAAAATCTGAGACAGTGGCATCTCCAGCAGTCTTTTTAAAGCTTGGGATTGTTTTACCTATCCTGGATCTTTTGTTTCCAGATTAAATTTAAGATTTTTTTTCCGATTTCTGTTAAGAATTACATTGGAATTATGATGGGGGTTTCATTGAAATTGTAGATTGCTTTTGGTAGGATGGCCACATTTATGATACTAATCTTCTCAACTTATGATACTAATCTTCTCAACTAATGAGTATAGAAGGTCTCTCAATCTTTTGATATCTTCTTCAATTCCTTTATTCAGCGTCTTAAGGATTTTTTGACATTTTTTATAAATTTTATTCAAATTAGAAACAATCTCATTTTACATATCAATCCCAGTTCCTTCTCCCTCCCATCCTCCCATGCCCTCCACAGACTCTGCTATACCGTCCTCTATCCACTCCCCAGGGAAGGTGAGGCCTTCTATGAGGGATCATTAAAAATCTGTCAAGTCATTTTGGATAGGGCTTAGGCTCTCCCTGTGCATCTAGGCTAAGAGAGTATCCCTCCACGGGGAATGAGCTCCTGAAGTCCCTTGGTGCGCTAGGGATACATCCTGGTTTCACTACCAGAGGCCCCACATACTTCCCAGGTCTCCTAGCTAACACCCATATTCAGAGGGCCTGGTTTAGTCCTATGTAGGTTCCCAGCTGTCAGACTGGGGTCCATGAGTTCCCATTTGCTCAAGTCAGCTGTTTCTGTGGGATTCCCCAGCATGGTCTTGACCCCTTTGTTCATCACTCCTCTCTCTCTACAACTGAGTTCCAGGAGTTCAGCTCAGTGCTTAGCTATGGACCTCTGCTTCCATCAGCTACTGGATGAAGGCTCTAGGATGGCATTTAAGGTAGTCATCATTCTCATTATAGGGGAAGGGCATTTAAGGTAGCCTCTCCCTACAACTTAGATTCCTAGTTGGGGTCATTCTTGTGGATCTTTGTACAGTTTCCTAGTTCCAGATTTCTCTTTAAACCTATAATAGCTTCCTCTATTGATGTGTCTTTTGCCTTATGTCTTCATCAATTTCTTGCCATTTGTTTTCTGGATGTTGACTATTGTAATTGCAGTTTTATGGAATCTCAAAGAACTTTTAATTTGCATTTTCCTGATGACTAAGGATGTTGAACAATTTTAATAACGTTTATTATAAAGAGCTCACAGAAATGGCTCAGCAATAAAGAGTACTGCCTAGTCTTGCCAAGGACCAAAGTTCAATCCCCAGAACCCACATGGTAAATTAAAACCATATCTATCTACACTTCCAGGGGATCCAACACTCTTTTCTGGCCTCTGTGGGCACAAGGCATACATGTAGTCAAAGACTCATGCACATCAATAAAAATAAATAAATACATTGCTATTAGATATTGTTATTTCCTCTTTGAAGCATTGTATATTCAATATATTGTCCCACTTGCTGGTCAGCAGAGATAGTATTTTATAATTCATTTTTCATAGGTCTTTATATAGTTTCTTTTTGTTTGCTTGTTTTTGGTTTTCTTTTACAAAGCATACTTTCTCTATGTAATAGCCCCAGCTGTCCAGGAACTTCCTTTGTAGACCAGGCTGGCCTCAAACTCACAGAGATCCACCTGCCTCTAACTCACAAGTGATGGGATTAAAGGCATGCACCACCACTGCCCGACTTTCTTTTTCTTTTTCCTGACATATAATTCTAAGCATAACTCCTTGCCTATCATATACTAGGAATGATTTTTATCCCATTTTGTTTACTCTATATTCTCACTGTTGATAGTTTTCTTGTGTTGTATAAAAGCTTTTAAAATTCATATAATCCTCTTTGTCAATTCTTGGACAATTCTTATTTTGTGTGCTATTAGAATACTATTCAGAAATATATGCATGTACTTATACCCTGGTGGTTCACCTCAACAACTTTGGAATTAAAATTTGTAAATCAAGTTGTTTGTACAAGTTTGTCTTTGAAGGGTAAAAGATACGGTTCTAATTAAATTATCTAAAAGTGATAGCTAGTATTTTCAGCTTCATTTATTGCATGAGTTTGGGCTTTATCAAAACTTGATTCTTTAGATGTATAAGTTTATCTCTGCCACGATATTCTATTGGTCTATATGTCTGCCTTTGTGCTAATATCCAGATGATGTCTTTGTTTCTGTGACCCTGTAGTATATTTAAGGTCAGGTAGTATGATGCCTCTGGCTTTGTCCTTTATGTTTAAATAGATGTGAAATCTCTTTCCAGGAGACAAGTTATCCGCCTTGCTTTTACCAGCTTCAGCCTTTTCCTTCCCCCAGCATGAGATTCCTGGGATAATCAAATTTCTTGAGGTACAAATTCAGTCTCAATAACCTGAAAGCCAAAGTCAAATACAATTGTTTCTCACTAGAATATCTTCATTCTTACCAGAACATTTAAAATTATACATTAAAAATTATCAATCAAATTAAATATATTTGAGAAATAATTGAATTTGAAAGGTTTAAAAACATCCAATTAAGCAGTGCTAACATTGAGAATATTTAATGTAATAAACTTGAGGCAAAGGCAGGTGGATCTCTGTGAGTTTGAGACCAGCCTGGTCTATAAGAGCTATTTCTAGGATAGCCTCCAAACCCACAGAGAAAGCCTGTCTCAAAAACAAAAAGAAAATTAATGTTGGAAGTTTTAGAATGATGTGATGTTAAAATTTATAGCTATTCTATGTAAAAATATTATCAATGAAATAATTACTATTAATAAGCTGCTTCTACTCAGAATTCCTATATTTCAGTAAAAATACAAAAATAGAAAGCAAACTTCAGGACAGAAATATTTCATATGACTTCATTTTTAAAGGAAAAAGATTTATGCTTTATGAAGAAGAACCAGAGTATGAATTTTCTTAGTTTAATAGCATTAGGACAGCATTAACATGTTTAAAGATTGGAAGGAAATTGTGAGCACAGCAGGGGCAGGGAGGTAGGAGAAAGAGGAGGAAAGAAGGGGAGTGGGGAGGAGAACATGAGGAATCAGGAAGATCAAATTAGGGGAAGAACAGAGAAGGAGAGCAAGGAAAGAGATACCTTAATAAAAACTAGACTGTTTTTAATTTAAATAAAATTTAATTTTAAAAACATAGGAAGGAAAGAGATGACAGAGAAGATTATTGAGACACCACACACACACACACACACACACACACACACACACATATAACTCTCATCTTAAATGTGAAGTCATAGCATCTGTACATGTTTTGAGGAAGGCGACATCTCTTGTAGGAAGGGGCAGCAAGTGAAGCTGTGACAGGAGGCTCTGCTAGCTTCATTTTTGTGGCTTGAGCTTTCTAACCTAGAATCTAAGCAGTGGACACTGAAGTGCTTTTGGATACCTGAAATGCTTTATTAATACCACATGTCATTTGTTATTAATGCAGCAATATATTTGTATGTATTCTAGAAGTATGAAAGCATTAGAAATATTACTAATGTTTGTAAATCAAAAAATAAAATAAAATCTTGAATTAAGTTACTCTCCTTCCTTGGGCTATTGGGTAACTATGACTATGACTATGCCACCATGTTCTTTGTGTGGAAAGTATTTAGCAGCAATAAATTCCAATAATTAACACCATTGTTTCCATGAGGACATGTCTAACCTTTGTATATCATATGCATCCCTGCTTGCATTTGTACAAACATGGAAAATTCTAAATATTCTTTAGTTCCACAGTGTACACATGTTCTATTGATTTTTATTCAGACAACTTCACCAGCCTTGATCTACAAGGAAGACACAATGGACTCACTGCTGGCCAACAGATGTACAGGAGTAATCATGCCATGGAAACTCCATGATGGTCCATATGGGTTTCAATGTAACATTTTTTATATTTATGTTTTGTAACAACACTTTCTGATTTCATGACTATTTGTATTTGGGTTTAACATGCAGATAAGAGGTAGTGAGGGAATCCTGATAGTCTCTCTGGTGACCATTGTCCTAAACTAAGAACAGGAGACAAAATAGGCAATGAAAAAGCTGTATTATATAATATTGGGCACCACCCTTAATATAGGGCCAGGTGATACAAATTGCATTTAACAAATGAACCTAACACTTGGAATGTATTTATGACTTTTGAATTTGGTAAGGTTGGTATCAGTGTATTGAACATTGACTGATGTTGTAGAAGAGCTGTTGTCTTTACCATTTACATTGCAATTACCATGTCATCTGACCATTATATAGATGAACAATTGAAGGAATGGACAATATATACTCCTTGATAACTTGTTTTCTGAAAGTGTAAAGTGCTAAAAGGAGGAAGGGTTTAGTCTAGAAAGAGAAATGTCTACCATACTTTTAAGTAATTTTTGTGTTTATGTTTTAGTTTTGCAGAGAACTCTTCCTGATGGGGAATGTACTTCTGTGTGTGTTTATCTTATTGATTGTTAAATAAAGTTCTATTTGGTCAATGGCAGCAAGTTAGACAGGACGAGGAGTCAAAGAGGATTCTGGGAAATGTAGTAGAGAAGTGGTGATCCAGGTAGGAAGTGACATAGCAAGGAGACTCATATTTAAGTGAAGGAGGAACAGGAAGGGTCCCCTTTCCCCTCCTCTCTTCTTCCAGCAGAGCAATGTGATCCACCGACAAGGAGGAATGCCAATAAAGCATCCGATATGATAAGTATTATAAAATACATAGATTTATGATAATTAAGACTGAACTAACAGATTAGAATCCTAGTCATTGGCCAAGCAGCATTTGAACCTAATACAAGTCTCTCTGTGCATTAATTTGGGCTCTAACTCGGGAGGGCGGCTGGCATAAAGCGCACACGTGGCTTTTGGCGGAAAGATTTATAGTAACATCTTCCAGCTAAATTTACCTCATAAAAATCATCCAATAAGGCAGTAATCATACCATGATGTTATTGAATCCACTGATTCAGGCATTTGGAAATAGTTCAAGAAGGATAATAAACTTCCACTTTGTTACAACTTAGCATCTGTAGACTTACCCACCTTTCCTAGGGCTACTGATGGAGGTGGGCTCTCAGCTGAGTCGCTGCTGCAGAGGAATTCTTCATACAGCTGCTTGGCTTTTCCCTCAACATGGATACTGTGTACTAAATATAGGTGAAGAAGTACTTGGTAGAAATTTCTCAGCCATCTACAAATCAACATTAGAAATCTCATGGCTTCATTTTGGTCAGAGTCACAAACCACTTTAGTCAAGGAAAGTAGATGTGAAAACACACTGACCCATGATGACAACAGCTGAAGGAAAACATTTTGTAGTGAAAGCAGCTATGAAAGTAGAAGGGCTCTGTGAAATACATACTCTCTGATAGGTCTAGATGCCTGACAAGAACTGGGGAAACTGTCCCTATGAAGTAGCCTACTATATCTAGTGACCTTGATTCAACACACAGCTGTTTCCCAAATGAAAGCATCCAGAAAACCCCCAAAGCACTCAAGTATCCCCAGATACTTTGGACTCATCTGCATCGCTCTGTCTCTTCTCCAGTTCTGCTAATGACTTTAAGGCTCTCACCTTTCTCTGAACTTTATCAAAATGCATGTGCACAAGGGAGTTGGGCTTCCTTCCCAACTTGCCCTCTCCTCTTTCAGCTGCCTTGGAGATGAGACAATGGGTTAATTGAGGTAGTTACCTGCATCCCGGCCCTGCAAAAACCTATCTCTCTGTTGTTTTTGGACTGCAGTCTAAGTAAACTGCCTCAAGAATATTTTTTTGGAAAAGACTGCCAATGTACAATTTTCCACCAAGGCTTTTGAGGAAAAAGAAACCTTCAGTGGATTGTTCATAAAAATGCAGATTTAATACACAAGCCACTTTATATATTATATTTTATGTTTTATATAATATAGAGAATATTATGTTTATAAATACACAACACACATCGATTCTCCTACTGGTGACACCCTCTAACTTGCAGAGTATGACATGCCGAATTGTAATCATGCACACCAATGCTGTTTATCTTACAGAAGTAGTAGTCATATCTTCACAACAGAACATGGCATACTGTGATAAAGCAGCACGAATTTATACACCTGCCCACTGCTCTCACACATGCCTACACATATCTTCACATATGAGCTCACATACATGGACAGGAAACACACACACCATAAAGTAAGAACATCATCCCTGCTCATTGATAGGATCAAAATACTACTCCAGTGAAAGATTGGTTAGTGAGGAAAACTATTTCAGGAACATTTGGGGATGATGACTTCTGGCTTGGATGGCAGGCAGACAATTGGATCAGGGGACTGAGGATGCAAATATGTTCCAAATCTAGGACAGAAGTTGATCATCCACAAGTGCATCAGAATCACATTGACCATGAGGAGTCCATTTTTTATATCATCTGCTCTAGAGGCTTTGTACCTAAAATATCATGGACAAGCAGTGCAGGTAACTGTTAGGAGCTTGTTAAAGACAGAACATTTAAATCCTGAACCTAGGAGTGAGAAATTGTGATGTGCATACACATATACAAATGAGAAAGCATGTTAATGCTAGAATAGCAATTTTTATCCTTATTATAAACATCGTCATTTCCCCTATGTTCTGCCCACAAAAAATAAGTTAAGATGCTGTTTCTAAATCAAATTGATCAATCTTTCCAGTTTTCGTGTCCACATGAATCACTTGAAATTATTGCTTAAAGGTGTGTTCTAGTGATAACATCTGAGGTATTGGCAAATATGGGATCCTCCTAATGATGTTAGTGCTGATGTCCTGTATTCTGCTCTTGTTTTCAAATATCAAACCATGACCAATAATGAAAAAATGATGATAGGAAAAATTCCCATACACAACAACAACACAGCCTCAGAGCATTTCCAAAAAGTCCAAGAAACACACAAAGTCTATACAGAGTATCAGAAACAGGTGTTTGAATCACGGAGACAAAAGCATGAAATGAGGAAATCATGTTAATTTTGTTGATATTTGCCACATTTCTTTTTTAAAGTTCTTTTTGTCATTATATCAATATGTTTTGCATAAGCCTGGGAACCCATCATGGATGGAGATTGTGTTAATTTAAAGGGAATCTGATACAAAACTTAGATGTAACCACTAACAGTTGTCAATAGGGACTACCTTTAGTTTACTACATGTATAAAACTCAACAGAAATTGCCACAACCTATTGTATCACTCACAGTGATTCTTTTGGATACTTCAATGTGATTTAAAAATCACTCATGCATGCATGCCTGTATTTAACTTTAGTTTTGACTAACAATCACAATCATTGGTTGGGGCCCTGATGGTATGAAAGAGGAACCAAGACACTGAAAGAGGTTTAAAGACCAATAACATTTCTCAGTATCTTGGGAATTTTCCGCCAATATTTTTCTGAGGCTACTCTTGAAACCAAGATGACCTGTCCATTGTACGTACTTCTTCTTTTTGTAGTCATATGACCTTACCCACCCACAATACACATCCTTGTGTCTAGAGTTTCTTTTATAACTTCAGTTCTGTCCACTGGCTTGCAACCTGCATATGGTTTTGTATATGTTATCCATGTTTTTGTTGTTGTTGTTGCTGATTAGTTTGTTCGTTTTACCCTGCACATAAGTGTGTGTATTCCTCAGGTCAACAAAAAAGCACTTATTAGCACCAATCATTCTAAAGTACTGTTATTAAAGACATAAATTTATGTTTAACTCTGTAAATATGAATAGAAAAGAAGGAAAGACAGAGCTAATACTGTGTCAACTTATGCCATCTAGACTTCAGAGTCCCTTAAAGGGATTGTAGGTATTGCTGCCCTACATTAAAATACAAGGGTATTTGTTGAGTGTTTCAAAGAATTTTGGACTCATAATGAATGGCTGTACACAGCTACATTGTGAAGTATAACAAACTAGACTTAGCTAAGACATTCTAGAATAAGTCAACTAGGGCATTTATATTTCCAGCTGAAGAGGAAGGAGAAGTAGAAGCATGGACTGTGACAACCCTTCAGGTAGAAACTACTTCCAGTTATAGGGAAAGAGAGTCTTATCCATACTTCATTGGCAAAGGACTTAGGCTCCTTATGGGGTATTTCAGTTTTATAATTCTTACTTTTTAATTGTGAAACCTACATTTAGCCCTTTTAACTTTAATGCAGAATTTGTGGCTTTTTAAATTTATTCATGACTGCAGGCTTTCTACCAACAATCTTGTTTCCATAAAAACACCATGAATCTATCTATCAAAGCAAGTTTCCACATTCTGCTAAAAGCTTTACAGTGTCTGCCTGGACTATGTCCTTTAAAATAACATGAGGCATCTTGGACTTGCTATTAACTACCTGAAAATGTTCTTTTCATATTTCAGTGACGAGTTATACACATTGTCCTATCAGATATGGATAGCCATTGTGGACATAGGTGATTGAATATAACACAGGTATTGTGGAATAATCTTTTTGTACAGTGTGAAGATTTGTCACTCAGATTGACTTAGGATTTCCATGGTAGAGAAGACACTGGTCAGAAGTAGGATGGAGAGGGCAGAGACATGGTAGTCACCAGCCAGACATGGAGGAAGCAGGAAAGCAGCATGGACAGTATAGAGTAAAGGTAAAAAGTAAATTTTTACCTTTACTTTACGAGGCAGAAAGTAAATTAATAGAAATGGGTTAATTTGGTGGCACATGCCTTTAATCTCAGCACTCTGGAGGCAGAGGCAAGCAGATCTCTGTGAGTTTGAGGCCAGCCCAGTCTGTAGAGTGAGTGCCAGGATAGGCTCCAAAGCTACACAGAGAAACCCTGTCTCAAAAACAAAAAAGAGAAAGAAATGGGTTAATTTAAGTTATAAAAACTAGTTAGAAAGAAGCCTAAAATACTGGCTGGATGTTTCATAGTAAGAAGTCTCTGTGTGGTTATTTGGGAGCTGGCTGGTGGGATGGAAAAATATGCCTACACACAAGAATTTGGAAACAAGGACACATTATAATAAGCAACAATAATAAGCATTCAAAATTAGAATAGAGAATATAATCTTTATATATCCTGTTTCTTTGTTAATAGTTTTCGTGCTAATGAAGCAATACATGAAGAAATAAGAAGATATCTCAGTCTTTGAAATTCATTTATCTAGGGACATAGGCACAGGCAGCAAATGCTTTTCTGTTTGATTTGGTGACTCCTTATAGCATGTTCTTGAAACAACACATTGACTTGTGTGTAGTTAAGAAAAAAATTAACAAGGTGCTCTAAGTTCAAGTTTTGTAACTTTTAGAAGATTTGCTTTATTTTTACTTGTGTGTGTGTGTGTGTGTGTGTGTGTGTGTGTGTGTGTGTGTGTGTGCTCATGCACACATGTGTGCACATGCTGGCCAGAAAAAAAGGTATTCCCCTGGTGCTGAAGTTACAGGTAATTATAATCTGTGCTACATGGGTGCTAGGAACTGAACATGTATTGTCTTCAAGATCAGTAAGCTCTCTTAACCTCTGAGCCATTTTTCCAGCCCCGTGACTTATTTTCTTTTATTCTTTGTTTTATTTATTTTGAGATTATGGTTTGATAAATTATTCCCCTTCCCTTTCATCTCTCTAAAGCTCTCTCTTCTTTGCTTTCTTTCAAAGTCATAGCCTCTGTTTTCAGTATTTCTCTCTCTCTCTCTCTCTCTCTCTCTCTCTCTCTCTCTCTCTCTCTCTCTCTCTCAATATATAACCACAACCTACAACCTGCTCAGTCTGTAATGTTACTTGTATGTATTCTTTTGGGTTGACCATTTGATTTTGGATAAACAAACTGGTGTGCACTTCCTGAATAAGACTATTTCTTCTTGTCTCAGCATTCCTTAGTTGCCTGTAGTTCTTTTTATAGGCTTTCTTATCCCCTCCCCTGTCCATATTAGTACGTCCATGTTCAGCTCATGTTTATGCAATCATATTGATTATGGGTGTGGCTTCTGGCAGCCATTAGGAGACACAATCTCGAAGCAAACTCAATGTCTCTCTGGCTGTTAGAGCCTTTCTGGCCCCTCTTCTACAATGATCCCAGAACCTTTGTTGTGATATTGTGCATATATTGTATCCTTTGAGACAAGGTTTTACAACTCTGCATATTAATGGTTGTCGTTTTCTGTAATCATCTCTCAGCTGAAAAAGAATTATTGAGGAGTGAAGACTACACTCATCTGTGGATATAAGGACAAATATTTACATTTTACTAAGGGATTGTTCTAGTTTAGTAAAATGGGGCTTGTATGTTCTTCCACATGAGTGATTTTTTTTTAAAGTGACTGTTGTCACAATTTTTCATGACAAAAGGTCTCCTTCCCAAAATGCTTCAGCACAAACATGAAATGCAATGCAATTCAAGAATCCTGAAGACCAAAGACAACAACTGGCAGCTTTCTTATTTCTGAGGCTATGTTAGCAGCCTTCTTTGCATGGAAATAAAAAGTCAAATGTAAGAGCCAGCAAAAATCTTTAATTTTGCTGTTAAATGTCATCTTCTAGGATTTGATTTTGTTACTATTCTTCTTTTTTTCTTAGCAAGAAAATTATTTTACATGTCAATCCCAGGTCCCTCTTCCTCCCCTCCTCCCCTGCCCCCCCCAACTAATGCCCTACCCATCCCATACACTTTCTGCTCCCCAGGGAGGGTAAGACCTTCCATAGGGGGTCTTCAATGTCTGTTATATTTTGTGGGATAGGACCTAGGTCAACCCCCTTGTGTCTAAGTTCAAGGAGTATCCCTCCATGTGGGATGGGATTCTAAAGTCCATTCCTATGGTAGCAATAAGTACTGATCCACTATAAGAGGCCCCATAGATTTTCAAGGTCTCCTCACTGACACCCACATTCGGGGGGTCTGGACCACTTTGCTCATCAGTCCTCCTTCTCTGCATCTAGATTTCGGTTCAGTTCAAGGTTTAGCTGTGGGTGTCTGTGTCTACTTCCACCAGCTGCTGGATGAGGGCTATGCGATGGCATATGAATTAGTCATCAATCTCATTATCAGGAGAGGGCTTTTAAGGTAGCCTCTCTTCTGTTGCTTAGATTGTTAGTTGGTGTCATCTTTGTAGCTCTCTAGACATTTCCCTAGTGCCTGATTTCTCTTTAAAATTATAATGTCTCCCTCTATTATATTATCTCTTATCTTGCTTTCTTCTGTTCTTCCCCCAACTCAACCTCCCTGCCCCATCAGATCTTCCTCACCCCTTCTCTTCTCCCCTTCTCATTCTCCTACTTCCCTCTCCCCTCCCTCCATGCTCCCAATTTTCTCAGGAGATCTTGTCCCTTTCCCCTTCTCCAAGGGACTATTTATGTCTCTTTTAGGGTCCTCCTTGTTTACCAGCCTCTCTGGCAGCCTGGGCTGCAGGCTGGCAATCCTTTACTCTATGCCTAAAATCCACATATGAGTGAGTACATACAATGCCTGTCTTTTTGTGACTGGGTTACCTTGCTCATAATGGTTTCTTCTAGTTCCATACATTTGCCTTCAAATTTCTAACCATTCTTCAGTTGAGGGGCATCTAGGTTGTTTCCAGGTTCTGGCTATTACAAATAATGCTGCTATGAACATAGTTGAACAGATGTCCTTGTAGGAATGTGCTTCTTTTGGGTATATGCCTAAGAGTGGAATTGCTGGATCTTATGGTAGACTGATTCCCATTTTCCCCAGGAATTGCCATACAGATTTCCAAAAGTGGTTGTACGAGTTGGCACTCCCACCAGCAGTGGAGGAGTGTTCCCCTTTCTCCTCAACCTCTCCAGCATAAACTGTCATTTGTGTTTTTTATTTTAGCCAGTCTGACGGGTGTAAGATGGTATCTCAGAGTTGTTGTTATTTGCATTTCCCTGGTTGCTAAGGATGTTGAACACTTTCTTATGTGTCTCTCAGCCATTTTAGATTTCTCTATATAGAATTCTCTATTTAGTTCTGTACTCCACTTTTTAATTGGATATTTGGTGTTTTGGAGACTAGCTTCTTGAGTTCTTTGTAAAATTTGGAGATCAGCCCTCTGTCAGATGTGGATTTGGTGAATATCTTTCCTCATTCTGTGGGCTGTCGTTTTGTCTTGTTGACTGTGTCCTTTGCCTTATAGAAGCTTCTCAGTTTCAGGAGGTCCCATTTATTAATTGTTGATCTCAGTGTCTATGCTACTGGTGTTATATTCAAGAAATAGTCTCCTGTACCAATTCGTTCAAGTGTATTTCCTATTTTCTCTTCTAATAAGTTTAGGGTTTATGGCTGGGTTTATGTTGAGGTCTTTGATCCATTTGGACTTAAATTTTGTGCATGGCGATAGACATGGATCTATCTGCTGTCTTCTACATGCTGGCATCCAGTTATGCCAGCAGCATTTGTTGAAGATATTTCTTTATTCCATTGTATAGCTTTGGCTTCTTTGTCAAAAATCAGGTGTTCATAGGGGTGCAGGTTAATATCAGGGTTTTCAACTTGATTCCATTGGTCTACCTGTCTATTTTTGTGCCAATACCAAACTGTTTTCAGGACTGTAGCTCAGTAGCAGAGCTTGAAATCTGAGATGGTGATGTTTCTAGAAGTTCTTTCATTGTACAGGCTTGTTTGGACTATCCTGGGCCTTTTGTTCTTCCATATAAAGTTGAGAATTGTTATTTCAAGTTCTGTGAAGAATTGTGCTGGGATTTTGATAGGGATTGCATTGAATCTGTAAATTGCTTTTGGCAAGATTGCCATTTTTTCCTATGTTGATCCTACCTATTCAAGAACATGGGAGATCCTTCCATTTTCTGGTATCTCCTTCAATTTCTTTTTTTAAAGACTCAAAATTCTTATGATACAGGTCTTTCACTGTTTTTGGTTAACATTACCCCAAGGTATTTTATGTTGTTTGTGTCAATTGTAAAGGGTGTTGTTTCTCTGATTTCTTTCTCAGCACATTTATCATCCATATATAGTAGAGTTACATATTTTTTTGAGTTAATCTTGTATCCTGCCACTTTGCTGAAGGTGTTTATCAGCTGTAGGAGATCCCTGGTAGAGTTTTTTGGGTCACTTATGTAGACAATTATATCATCTGCAGACAGTGAAAGCTTGACTTCTTCCTTTCCAATTTGGATCTCCTTCTGTTGTCTTATTGCTCTAGCTAGAACTTCAAGGACAATCTTGAAGAGATATGTAGAGAGTGGACAGCCTTGTTTTGTTCCTGATTTTAGAGGAATAGCTTTGAATTTATCTCCATTTAGTTCAATATTGGCTGTTGGCTTACTGTATATTGTTTTTATTATGTTCAGGTATGTTCTTATTACTCCTGATCTCTCCAGAACCTTTATCATGAAGGGATGTTGGATTTTGTTAAAGGCTTTTTCAGCATCTAGTGAGATGATTATGTGGTGTTTCTTCTTCATTTGGTTTATATGGTGGATTACATTGACAGATTTTCAAATGTTGAACAAACCCTGCATCCCAGAGATGAAGCCTACTTGATCTCGGTGGTTGATTTTTCTGATGTATTTTTGGATTCAGTTTGCCAGTATTTTATTGAGTATTTTTGCATCTATGTTCATGAGGGATATTGGTCTATAGTTCTCTTTCTTAGTTCTGTCTTTGTGTGACTTGGATACTAAGGTAATTGTAGCCTCATAAAAAGAGTTTGGCAATGTCCCTTCTGCTTCTATTGTGTGGAATAATTTGAGGAGTACTGGTATTAACTCTTGTTTGAATTTCTGGTAAAAAATCTGCACTGAAACCACCTGGCCCTGGGCTTTTTCTGGTTGGGGGGCTTTTGATGTCAGCTTTTATTTCATTAGGGGTTATAGATTGATTTAAACTGCTTATCTGTTCTTGGTTTAATTTTGGTAAATGATATCTGTCCAGAAAATTGTCCATTTCCTTTAGATTTTCAAATTTTGTGGAGTACATATTTTCAAAGTATGACCTGAAGATTCTCTGGATTTTCTCAGTGTCCGTTGTTATGTCCCCCTTTTCATTTCTGATTTTATTAATTTGCATGTTCTTTCTCTCTGCCTTTTGGTTAGTTTGGATAAAGGTTTGTCTATCTTGTTGATTTTCTTGAAGAACCAACTCTTTGTTACATTGATTCTTTAATTGTTTTCTTTGTTTTGACTTTATTGATTTCTGCCCTCAGTTAGATTATTTCCTGGCGTCTGCTCCTCTGGGGTGGATTTGCTTCCATTTTTTTCTAGAGCTTTCAGCTGTGATGTCAAATCTTTGGTGTAAGTATTCTCTAGTTTCTTCATGTGAGCACTTAGAGCTATGAACTTTCCTCTTAGTACTGCTTTCAAAGTGTCCTTTAAGTTTGTGTATGTTGTGTCTTCATTTTCATTGAATTCTAAGAAGTCTTTAATTTTTTTTTTATTTCTTCCTTTACCCAGGAATGGTGCAATTTCCTGTTGTTCAATTTCCATGAGTTGGTTGGTTTTCTGCAATTTCTGCTGTTTTTGAATTCTAACATTAAAGCATGGTGGTCTGATAAGACACAGGGGATTATTCTGATTATTCCAATTTTTGTACCTGTTGAAGTTTTCTATGTTGCTGAGTATGTGGCTGATTTCTGAGAAGGTTCCATGTGATGCTGAAAAGAAGGTATATTCTTTTGTGTTTGGATAGAAAGTTTTATAGATGACTGTTATTCCCAGTTGGGTCATAACTTCTGTTAGTTCCTTTGTCTCTTTGTTAAGTTTTTGCCTGGTGGTCCTGTCCAGTGGTGAGAGTGAGGAGTTGTAGTCTCCCACTATAGCTGTGTGAAGTCTTATTTGTGATTTGACTTTTAATAATGTTTCTTTTACAAATGTTGCTGCCTTTGTATTTGGGGCATAGATGTTTAGAATTGAGATTTCTTCCTGGTGGATTTTTCCTGTGATGAATATGAAATGACCTTCTTCATCTCTTTTGATTGATTTTAGTTTGAAGTATAACTTGTTAGATACTAGGATAGCTACCCCAGCTCATTTCTTGGGTCCATTTGTTTGGACTATCTTATCCACCTAGAACCATAATATATCAAATCTTAGGTTCTTAGTCACTTTAGCAATCTTAGATATGTATTCCTTGTCATAGAGTAGGTTTTTGGGCTAATCAATAGTGATTGGTAATTCCCATACCATGCATGCCACTCTTGCATAAGTGGGCATATTTTTCAGACAGGTTCCTATTGTATGTTGTAGCTGAAACTACAACAAGCTTATAGTTAGGTAAAACTAATGATTATTTGTCATATCAGAGCACTTTGAGCACTGTGAATGCTAGTTAGTAGGGGTGAAGTTTCTAGTTGAGTAATAGCTTGATTTCTCTCTATTTGTGACATAAATGTGTGATTGCTTCAGCAAAAGGGTCATAACATCAGGTTATGGAATGATTAATACCTCCAGCAATAGCCCCTAATGTTTAAGGTGTGTCTCTGAGACCCTTTGGCTAATGACTCCAAAAAATATAACCCATTTTTTTTGTTTTATTTGGTGACATATGTTTAGCACTCCCTAATAGGTGACCCTATTCCAAGTAGTCAGCCTAAACACATGTACATAACCAGCACCACTTTGAGAATTCAGCAGTGTGTCTGTCTGTGTGTCTCTCTGTATAAAGTGTATGTATGGGAATGATATATAGATATATAGGTTAAATATTTATAAATGAAATCATCAAAATGATATTTTTTAGAAGATTCAGGAAATTCTAAATTAAAGGAGGTTTATCCCAACTCAGGAAGCAAGTGACTTACAACATTTAGTAAGTCCCTGAAACTTGTCAGGGACAAGACAATTTCACCAAGGTTATATAGGCAGTCACAACTGCTGAGGAGAGGACACTTTCCCACCTTTCAAGCTGCCTGAAAGTTGTGCAGAGAACTCCAGTGTTCCAGTTTATAAAACTAATCAGTCACCAAGTGGTGGCACACGCCTTTAATCCCAGCACTCAGGAGGCAGAGGCAGGCAGATCTCTGTTAGTTCAAGGTCATCCTGGTCTACAGAGGGAGTTCCAGGGCAGCCAGGGCTACACAGAAACCCTGTCTCAAAAAATCAAAAAACAAGCAAACAAACAAACAAAAAAAAACTGATGATCACCCATGCTTGGTTGTAATTTCAATGATCAAAGTGCCTTTCAGTTGCCTGTGGTCCTGTAAGTAATTTCTTGTTTATACTCCTGTATGTAAACCCAGTAAATGCTTTTTTTTCACCAAGTCTGCAGCTTTTTGAGACTGAGTAGACTTTTCTTCACATCTCCTCAGTAATAGTGTCCAACTCCATGTACAACTGGCTAGAACTTTTTATAGTGTAGTTCCCATCAGTTCTTCATTATCAAATGAAAGATACTCAAGGGATATTTTTCTATCATCCATGTGAAAAGTGCAATAAGTGGATGTGGTGGCTTACACTTTTTAGTACCAGCCACTATGGAGGCAAAAGAAGATAGACCTCCATGAGTTTAAGGCCAGCCTGGTTTACAGAGAGAATCTAGACCATCCAGGGTTACATGATGAGACCCTGCATAAAACTAATAATAAGAACAGCAATAATAATAATGATAGTAGTAACAATTAAAATCACCATGGTGATACTATCTTTGTCTGCAATCTAAAACTATATCCATCTTCCTTTCCTTCCAAATATCATCTCTTCACTTCTTTCTTATCGTTTTTTTTTTGTAGCTCTGAGTCTTTACTGTAAATCTGACTGAAAATAAAGAATAATAATTATGCAACAACCTGAATGTTATACTGCCTTAAAATTTCCTTTTCTAAATACATTTTTGCTGGCTAGTTTCATATCAGCTTGACACAAGTTAGGGTTATTTGAAGGAAGGGAATATTAATTGAGAAAATACCTCCATAAGATCCAGCTATGGGACATTTTCTTAATTAGTGATTGATGAAAGAGCACCCGGCCCATTGTGGGTGGTGCCATCCTTGAGCTGGTGGTCCTAGGCTTTACACGAAAGCTTGCTGAGCAAACCGTGGGGACAAGACAATAAGCAGCACTCTCTGTGGCCTCTGCGTCAGCTTGTGTCTCCAAGTTCCTGATCTGTTTGCCTTCCTGCCCAGATATATTTCTATGAAGATCAGTGATACGGAAGTGTAAGCCAAATAAACCCTGTCCCCAAGGTGCTTTGGTCATGGTGTTATGATGTCTCATCGCAGCAATAGTAAGCCTAATGCTAAGGAAGACAATACTAATCCGTGAGTTTCTAATTCAGCCTTACTCCTATTTTCAGGACGAAAGCTGAATCCAGTCAGATGTTTTGCCTGGGTGTAACATGAGAGACATTCAGCTTAGTCCTCAGGAGAGTCTTCATCCCTCATGAGCTTCATTCCATCAGCACTCTCATCTTCCACATTTCCACAAGAATAATTCATTAGGCCAGTCTTACAACATTTTAGGCAGTGGCTTTTATCTTTAAACTCTTGCAACAAACCAGTTCCAAAGGCATAAGAGCAAGAGGTCAAGGTTGGCACAGCAATGATTCTAATTCTTGGGTATAAATTTTTCTTACTGGTCACTTTTTTGCATTGCTATGTTAAAGTACTTGACAGAAGAAACATATAGGAGTTAATATTTACTTTCTGTCAGTGAGAAGACAGAGCGAGGGGGGCATGAGAAGGTTCAGGGCTATGTGAATATGTGAACAAAACTACAGACGTGGCAGAAGACCAGGGTAAGAGAAAAGTAAGCCAGGAGCAGCAATGGATCTCCCCATAAAGGCCACCCAGAGCGGCCGACTTCCACCAGGCCGACCTCATATCCCAAACACTGCTCAGCCTTCAAAACAAGGTCACAAGCTGAGAGCTGAGCATTCAAAATATAAACTTACTGGGCCAGTTCAGGCTGAAACCATGACATGCTGATTTTTGCCACTACATTCATGGTCATTTCTTATAACATCATTTGAACTGAAAAAAAAATAAACAAATATAAGCCATGAGGACTGAATGCCCGGTATTTTAATAATTGCCACAGGCAACTTTAATTAATAGTAGAATCTGAAAATCACTTCCTTAATCACTGTTGAAAATTTGTGGTACTATCAATGTTTATATTGTATTTAGAGAAAAAAGTCAGTCAGTGGGATGATTTCATAGAGGTAAAATAAAAAGTATGAAAAAGTAGGTCTTCAGAGCCTGAAAGGCACCAGGAAAAGATTATGAGAATCAAATAGTGAAAAAACTACCTGCTCGCCAGACAGACTGGGGGTCATTGATTCATCACTAAAACACTGAGGGAAACAGCTTCACCCTTCAGGGTTTCAAACAGAAGATGAATTTACTCTCTGAGCTGAGCCCAGATACAGGGACCCGGGCATCAAATACATTGACTTTACCAATGTCTAATGTAATGATGAGCACGTGATAGGCACCTGATGAGCACGTGATAGGCACCTGATGAGGACATGATAGGCACCTGATGAGCACCTGATAGGCACCTGAGGAGCACGTGATAGGCACCTGATGAGGACATGATAGGCACCTGATGAGCACGTGATAGGCACCTGATGAGCACGTGATAGGCACCTGAGGAGCACGTGATAGGCACCTGATGAGCACGTGATATGGACCTGATATGCACGTGATAGGCACCTGATATGCACGTGATAGGCACCTGATGAGCACGTGATAGGCACCTAATGAGCACGTGATAGGCACCTGATGAGCACGTGATAGGCACCTGATGAGCACCTGATAGGCACCTGAGGAGCACGTGATAGGCACCTGATGAGCACGTGATATGGACCTGATATGCACGTGATAGGCACCTGATATGCACGTGATAGGCACCTGATATGCACGTGATAGGCACCTGATATGCAAGTGATAGGCACCTGATGAGCACGTGATAGGCACCTGATGAGCACGTGATAGGCACCTGATGAGCACGTGATAGGCACCTGATGAGGACATGATAGGCACCTGATGAGCACGTGATAGGCACCTGATGAGCACGTGATAGGCACCTGAGGAGCACGTGATAGGCACCTGATGAGCACGTGATAGGCACCTGATGAGCACCTGATAGGCACCTGATGAGCACGTGATAGGCACCTGATGAGCACGTGATAGGCACCTGATGAGCACGTGATAGGCACCTGATGAGCACGTGATATGGACCTGATATGCACGTGATAGGCACCTGATATGCACGTGATAGGCACCTGATGAGCACGTGATAGGCACCTAATGAGCACGTGATAGGCACCTAATGAGCACGTGATAGGCACCTGATGGGCACGTGATAGGCACCTGATGAGCACGTGATAGGCACCTGATGAGCATGTGATAGGCACCTGATGAGCACGTGATAGGCACCTGATGAGCACGTGATAGGCACCTGATGAGCACGTGATAGGCACCTGATGGGCACATGATAGGCACCTAATGAGCACGTGATAGGCACCTGATGGGCACGTGATATGCACCTGATGAGCACGTGATAGGCACCTGATGAGCACGTGATAGGAACCTGATGAGCTGCTCTGTACATGTCTCTTATCATCATATATTAATTTATCACTAGTGACATGGGTTTGGTGGCTCTACTGCTAGTATTACATGAGTTCATGTGTGCACATTTGTCGTTTTGTGCGTGAAATAATTTTGTAACAGACATTTCATATACTCTAATAATCTGCCTGAGAAATTCTTTTCAAAATAAATAAATATTATAGTGGTATGCTTTACATTACAGTGTGACATAAACAAACACCTGTCCTTGCAATATAACTCCAAATAATGGGACAGAGGAAACCTTTATGGAGCCCTGATTGAAGTCACATGAGTTGGGCAGAACACATAAATCCAAATCCAAATTCTTTCAGCTTTGTTCTGTTTCCCCAGAGGGGAATCAAAAGAGACACTGCTGACAGCCTTATTTGTAAGGCTTTTGTCTCATTTGAAATGTTTCTTAAGGTTGTAAGCTCACTGAGCTACTCCTCTAAAAATCCCAAGGAAGATGCTGTGCATTGTATGAGAACTATGCTATTCTTCCTTGGTTGCTCTAACTTCAAAGTCAACTAATGGCTTAGATATTTTGCACAGAATGAGCTCAACTCTTTGCTAAGGACCAGGAAAATAGCAAACTCTGAGATGGGCAATACAACAGTTGAAAAGATGGCTTTGAAATAGGATACAATTCACCGAAGAGCTTTCCAGAGTGCAGTTTGCTCTAGCCATACTACAAGACTGGTTAGAACTTTGAAGTCTACAGTAAAACTACAACTGTTTGAATTTGATGCAACAAGATATTCTATGAAATTAGGATAGATAGATACATTCGCCTCATGGATACCCAGTGATAGATGAACCATGCATGCTTGGGGGTTCAGAGTTAGTTCAAGTGCTCTTGCAAAACATTATCTGTTCATCCAGGATTTATCCAAATGATCTGAATTTTATCACCATCCAAAATCCAGCTGACACTCATGTGAGGATTCACTTTCCCATGAGATCCATTTTCAGCTCTTTGCCAGAAACATTTCATTCTGTTTTTCAAAGTCAGACCCATAGCAGGTCCAAACTCACTGGAAAATACACACAGGAACACAAGAAATTAAACAGTTTTTGAAGACTAGTTCCTATCAAGTTGTGTAGAATTAACAGTCCTAGTAAACACTGTGGTTCTGGGCATTTGATACCTCGTTATACTGAAAAAGAGTGCTCATCTATGGCAACTTCAATAAACTTGTGCTGAAAAAAACACCTTGGTCACTCTCGGTGCCTTGTCCTTGAAGTGGCAAATGGAAGAGTCAGAGTGGTTCAAAACAGTCATCACAAACACAATCAAATCTAAGGATTTAATTCATAAGGAATGATTCACAGAACTAGGACTAGGTATCTTGGAGAAGAAAAACACCAAGGGCATCTGAAATGTGATACTTAGGAATAAATGAAGTAAAACAAAGCTAAAAAATTACACTAAACAGGAATAGAGAACAATTGTGGTTCATTTACCCTGAGATCAAAACAGTGCAAACTGCCCTGAGAAACCGACTGGGCTTCAACTTGTTCAATTTCAGGGTCAATTACTGCGGGGAAGTGCACAATCTCCTTTCTAAAAACTTTGATTAAAACAGTATTTCTTATCTTAATTGAGAGAGTAGGAAAGACTTCTCAGAGTCCTCTCTGTTAATTAATTCCAATATTCTATACATTATTCTGTACTAGAACAAATGCAGTCATGGGTAAAGCATGCTTATAGAAACTTCCATGTTCCAAGGAATAGCCTATAGATAAATCACCTATGTAATATGGAAATTTCAAACAATGATAGAGAAATTCTATACCCAGGAAAAAATATGATTACATCCCAAAGTAATTTCCCCAACCCACAATCAACATTTTTAGAGAATTAAATGATTTTGATCTTAATGTAAACAATTGAACTGTTCACGTCAGGAACATAGGCCTTTCTTTGTTTTTTTCTCTCTTGTTTTCTTTTTTGTCTGAGACAGGTTTTCTCTATGTAGCTTTGGAGCCTCTCCTGGAACTCTCTCTGTAGACTAGGCTGGCCTCAAACTCACAGAGATCCACATGCCTCTGCCTCACAAGTGCTGGGGTTAAAGGCATGTGCTACCAACATAGGCCTTTCGTATTCTATTAATTACAATTAAACAAGAAATTTCACATTGGAAATGGTAGTGACATCTACTATGTAATTGTTCCTTTAATATCTATGTGCTTTATATATTTCAAGGGAATCAGTGACTTTCTCATTAATAGTCTGTGAAGACAAGTAGCATCTTTTATTTTCAGGACAGTATAACTTAGGGAATTGTTTCTTCACATCTCTTCTGTAAAGTTAACTCACCCAAATACCACATGCTAAAAATGAAGCACCAGGGGGCTGAGAAAAAGACTCTTTCAGAAATAAAGTGCTTTCTGCACCGATAAGCTGACCAGAATTCAGAACCTCATGCCTATAAAAACTCAAGAGTGATGATACAGACATGCAAAGCTAGCCTAGCTCTTGGGAGATAGACATGAGAAAATCCCTTGATTTTCTCACTGCCTGATAATTGTCCCCAGTTGGTGGGTTCGAGATTCAGAGAGAGAGAGAGAGAGAGAGAGAGAGAGAGAGAGAGAGAGAGACAGAGAGAGAGAGACAGAGAGAGAGAGACAGAGAGAGAGAGACAGAGAGAGACAGACAGTGACATAAGCATGAGACCTGAATTCAGAACCCAACATCTATGAAAACTTGTGAAAAGTTAACAAATTAAAAAGAAGTAGTACAATACTCATATAACACACACACACACACACACACACACACACACACACACACACACTGAGATATTGTAAAAGCTATGAGCATCCCATGATGTACTTAAAAAAATTACAGCCCCTGGCTCCATGTGAATAGGTAGACCTCATACAGACATGAATAGAATTCTACATATGGGGCTAGAGAGATGGCTCAGTGGGTGAGAGAACTTGTTGCTCTTGCAGAGGTCTAAGATACAGTTCTCAGCACTACACTCACATAATGTGTCATAACCATCCAGAACTCCAGTTCCAGAAGATCCAATGCCGTCTTTTAAACTCCATAGGCACAAGACACTGATGTGGTGCACATACACACATGTAGGCAAAATATTCATATATATAAAATAAATGAATCTTTTACATTTTTAAGGAAATTTACATTTATTTAATACTAAGGAAACAGTTTGTGCATTTACAGCGTGTGTCCTACTTCTACATTGTTTGAATGTATTTAAACAATGAATGACTTTGTATAGATATTTACAGACAAATGGAAGCTACTGGTTTCATTGTTTATATAATAAACATTTGAATAGTATGCTATGTAAAGGAAGAAACAATTTTCCATTCTTTTGTTACTGCTCTTTGAGCTTCAGTTTGTTAGAACAAATATAATTTAGAAACTGGGAAGCGCTGACATTCTGATTAAAAAGTAAGATATATCAAGGATTTTAGAATAAGCAAAGTCTGCTATACCACCTTCAGCATTTCCTCTCTTTGGCAGATTTTTATATTTACCTAAACCTTATATCAGCTGAAATAATACATGTCATGGGAATGATGAAGTTGGAATTCAAATGTAATCTAAATCACTTTCTTGTCTTATTCATCCACCATGGGCTAACAGTTTCACTATTCCACCATCAGGGTAGAAGCAAAAACACTCAGCATGCTCAAATTAAAATAAGGAAGTAGAGTGTAATTAATTGACTATTTAATTGTATGTGAGTGTGACCAGGGGAAAGAGTGGAAAGATGAAACATTCAGTCATTTAAAATAACAGAAAAAAATGTTTTGAGATCTCTTAGATCTGAAAGATAGGGAGAAAATCAAATTTGAAGACAAGTAGGAGTCACTTGGTGGTCAAGAAAACCCTTGCTCCATGAAGAATGCAACCCACCCTCACTAATGCTCCATTCCCATAATGGAGGGTACCTGAGATACTCTGTAGCCTCCAAAACCACACTCAGCTGAAGATAGGGGGTAAATATTGCTGAGTTAGTTTATGCATCCACCCAGGTTAGCCCCTAGGAGAAGAGTGGAGTGCACATAAAAGAACAAAGAACACCATTCCCATTAACTATGTGTTAATCACCCTCATAGACAAACGACTTTTTAAAGATGATATTGCAATGAACTTCATCATCTTTAAAGGAACTTTGAAGTGTAATTGAAAGTTAATTTGAGCCATTTCTTTGTCAAGGGGCTTGTACATCAATCCGAGAACACAGCTGGGGATGTCACAGAAGAATCTTCTAACACCATCATGAGTATGATTTGGGGGTAAATGTGGCTATACAAAGTGGAAACAGAGTTAACAACAAATACAAAGTATGGGACTGAAGAAGGCTGATTCCTTCATGGAAGAAGAAGAGTTGAAAAAGAGTCTTGACCACAATGGAAGATAGCTGGATGCAAGATCTTGTAATGCACAGTAAATGCACAGAAAAATGGCTTTCTTTCTCTGTGTCTGTCCTGCATTAAAAATAATAGTTCAATCTGAGTTAAGATTATATTGAGCAAAAATATGAATCTTTGTTTTCTTTCATTTGTCAACACAGTACAAGAGTTTTTTCATGATATGAAGACCAATCGGCACTGTAAAGAGGACTGAAACAACAGTAGAATCTATAGCTTAAATCAAGAGATTACAGAAGTGACTCAAATTTCAGTTCAGTTGCATAATATCAGACAGCATGTTGAAAGAGTTTAAGCAACTACTCCACCAAGAACTTAACCACTTTGGAAGAAAATTGATTTGATCCAAGTCTAGTATTTTAACACAGGACCAGGTTTGTGTGACTGTACTTTTACCTTGTACAGTTCACCATTTCCACTGCAAACAACCTCACCTGCGCATGCTTACAAGCTCTAGGTCAGGTCAATAATCTTTCAGAAAGTTATTTCTTTATCCAAATGATATTACAATGGTCTGTGTTTTATTGCCCATGTCAAATTCTCCAAACTAACATGCTGTGTCTTCTTTGAAACACTGTACATTCTCAAAGTAAGTGATGCTTAGCACCACCCACTCTGTCCCCTTTCAATTCTCCTGTCCCCTGCCCTTCTTCTCCTTCTCTTTCTACTGTCAAGATGCTCATGCATCCTGAGAGGAGGAAAGTATTATTTTGGATCATAATATATGTATAGGAAGCCATGGAGGTGCTGAAAATAATTCTATTTTACATTTGTATAGTGGTATGTTATATGATCTAGAGATCTTTTAAGGTATATGCCCTTTTCTACATATATTTAAAAGAATTGGAAATTGGTGAATGACTATAACCATTGGTTGACTTGCCATTAAAATTTTATTTGTACCTTTTCATGACATGTGGCCAGCCTCTGCCACAGCAGGTCTGCATTCCAGATGATCAATTAGAGATGGATTAATGTTGTGCTATAGTTTTAGGATGAGACATTGGATGTCCTTCATGGTACCTTGTACTTCCCCATGCTAGTAGACTTAACAGAAAATTCTGTTCTATTTCTCATCAGCATTTTATTTTGTCTGCACTTATCCACTCCATTGTGACCTATGATACATCCAAAACTACAAATATATGCTGTGAGCACAAACTTTGTTCAGAATCCACAAAGGGTGCCAGCACAGAGTTCCTTAATGTTACAGAGTTCCTTAATGTTATCTGAAGACCCAAACAAATGGCTGCAATATTGCTCAATAATCTAAATAGTCTTTTAGGAAAAGGCAGGGCCACCTCAATCATTAGAGTTTTCTGTTGTTTATACATTTGTTACTACTGATTTGGTTCAGTCCTCTGAGTATAGAGTTTTATTTGAAATTAGTGAATGAACAAAAGACAGATAAATTTGTGACGGAATAGGGCAGGTTTATAGCATGTTGCAGTATAACCAAATACTGCTTTCTGTTCCTGAATAATTGCAATACAATTAAACATCAAAGTGATAATGACCATTTGGTTGTTGCTTATTTTCCAAAACTCATTGTAGCTGGGTGTTCCTGTCACCATGATATTCAGGGCAGGCCGGAAGTTACACAACATAAGCTGAGGAAACAAAAGAACCACAACTTAAATTGGCCAGTTTAGATTTCTCTTCATCCATGTTTTCTATGTTTCTTATTTGTTAGGATTTCCATGGCCTGGGGCTTTGTTTTGTTTGCTTGTTTGCTTGCTTGCTTTGACATTACTGCTGGTCAGAACAATTAATTATTTCCATTATTATTTTCTGGGGAATCACATCCCAGGCAAAGCCAAAGGTCATAATTGAGAACAATGGTTTTTAATGATAAACTATACAAGATTTACAAAGCAAGCCATTATACTCACAGTCACAGAAATCCTGAAATGTGGATAAATTATGTAGAACAGTGGTAAAAATACTGGCCAAACATGTCCAAGGCTTTACAGTTGCTGCCTAACACCATAAAAAAACCAAACAATCTACAGTAAAATGTTGTAATAACCCAATTTCAGCGGGCTTTTGTCCAGTCCCTCTGTGTAGTCTGTCCAGTTTATGCTTGAAAGGAGGAATGTGGATTGAGGAAAGTAATTAGACAAAACACAAGAGGTAGAGTTGGGAGGGCATTCAGTGAATATAGAACTGTCCTTGTTTATTGTCCAAAGTATTTTTATACCACCATCAAAAGAGGGGGTGTTGACAAAAGAGTTCTTCAACAAGATACAAAGAATAGGCAAGTCTAATTTTACCATCTCAGTACCCAAAACATCAAGTAACTATTTCCTGAGCTAAGTATTTTGTTGTTTAGGCAGGACAGGCAGCAACCACACCTTAGGCCAAACATCGGGTTGCATATACATCTTAGGCCAGTCACCCTTGTTGTTTCAACTTGGAAGAGCAAGGGCAGACAAAAAGTCTCTGACCTTAAGTCAAAATGGAATGGAGTCTATTCTGTGGGTACTGACAAAATGTGATAGATTAAAATTTCATAATTATGCATATTTATAAACTTATTGGATAAGACATTTAGAATATTGATATTATAATTGATTAAATAATATTTGCATATGTTTGTGTACAGATCCATGTGTGCATGAAGGCCTGGAAGCATTGTTTATGGAGATCAGAGATCAATGTATGAAGTTTATTTCAATCACTTATTTATTTATTTATTTATTTATTTATTTAATGGAGACAGGGATTTTCAGTGAACCTGATATAACTGCTTCTGACTGTTCAGTGAGCTCCTTTACTACCCAGTTCTGAGAGTGCAGAGTGGGTGGGGGACAATTTAGAATTGCACCAAGCACTTTACTGAATGGGGCAACTCCCCAGCATTTTTAATAATATTTTTGAAGTCTGGAGGTATTTAATGATGTTCTAAGATATTTGCAACTATCTCTCTGTGATCCAATGGTTTCTAGAAGCCTGTTAATGTATGGTTTTCTGTTTATATTTTTTAAAATTAAAGGAAATATTTAATTTCTGTTAAAATCTGGATAGAGAGGTCTTTATCCCCTCTCTCCCCTCTCTCTCTCCTTCTCTCCCTCTTTTCATAGAAAAATTATATTTAAGATCTTTGGATCTCAAATTTAAAACAAAAACAAAATATAATATCATCTTTTGCGGTACTGGTGGCAAGACAAAGCACATTGAGGTGTTAGAGTTCAGATAAGACTTCTGCTCAGTTCAAGCCCACTTGTTACAGCCTCTTTCCCACAGCTCCGATGCAGGTAGATAGAACACTCCACAGAGAATCTCTCCTTGAGTCTCTAACTCTGTAACAGACTGGTTGGTGCCAGAGTTGCAGAAGAATAGTAGGCACCATTCTTCCTTCCCAAAGGAAGTTGACAGACTCAGACTGCCAGAATCCAGAACAGGCTTGGTGACATATCTCTCCATCCATATAACTGTTACACCTAGATATGTCTTTCCTCTTCATTGTCCCTACACCTTTGGAGTTGCAGACCCTTCTTGTCAGTGTTATACTCATACCTTCTTGCTGCCCAATGGGATTCATTAGCAGTCTGACTACAAGAAACATTCTCCTACCTCTAAGACCTAAAAGAAGTGAATCATGTCTTGGCTCATGGGCCTGAACTCACTGAATTCTGTGTCTGATTGTCTGTCTATAACATTAATAACTATTACCCAAAAGGACAGTCCAAACCTGAAATCTCTCATGGGACAAGATTAGAAAACAACTCAATCTATTGAGGCCTGTAGAGGAATGTGTAAATAGGTAGATACAATATATATATATATATATATATATATATATATATATATATATATGTATACATACATATATATGCAAACAAAGAGAGAGAAAGAGAGAGAGACAAACAGAGATTTAAATGATACTGTTATGAACCTTATTGTTTATTTAGATAAGAACAAAAAATATACCATTGAACTTATAATTTCCCAGATGAATGATTGATTTTCCTACCACTGAGTTGACTAATATCTTGGTCAAAATTTTATGTTCAGGAGCCAGCTTCCTAAATAGAGTTGACAGGTAAAGCTAAGGAATAAGGGTAGAGATCTAAGACCACATACATGGCTCCATCAGTCTAGTAGGCCAACTATGTGGGCTCAAGCATGCATAACTACCAGCTTTTTGTTTTATTAACAATGAAATTGGAATTCTCTCTCAGTGTTCTTAGTCTTCTGAATAAAAGAATTTAAGAAAGGATTAAGAGAAGGAAAAAAGCTTAAGAACAATTTTATTAGAGTTTAAAAAGAAGAACTCAGGGCAGGCAAGCTGACAATCATTGCATTTCTTCAGAGAAAGAAGATGGGAAAGAGGGCTACAGGGAGCCATGTTGTTTGTAATTAGCCACCTGGAGGAAAGGGGTGGGTAAGTTTACAAATAAAAACGTGAGAAAGCCCAGAGTGTCCAGGAAAGCACACCCTGGTTTTGAGTAACTGCAGCAGGACAGAAGGGAAGAAGATGGAGTTATGTTTAACACAGTGCACAGTGGTGACCCTAGAGCACAGAGAGCTTGGGTTCTGGGAAGGATTCATCCCATCACCTAAGTATGGTTTAATATGAATTTATATACCAGAGAGATGGTTTCTTGGCCAGGTGATTGAGTGGCCCAACTGGATTGACTCTTATGGGAGGAGACAATGGTATGTCTCTACACAGAGGGAGATTCCATTCTTCAGACAAGAAAAATCCTTTAATGGATCTGAAAATTTTTCATAGAAGTATATTACAGAGTCAGCATCCTTTGGTTTTGAAGAAAAAAATTCAAGCCCAAGTTCTTAAGGGTAAATTATGGTGGTTATTGGATGCTGTCTTTAGCATCACCCAATGCACCCCAACTCCAAGTAGCCAGGATTTGGCTTTCTCAGTTCTGAGTTTGTCTGACTCTAATTATAATGGGGGGTAAGACAAAGAGGAGGATATCTGAATTTCATACACATAAACTGAATACTACTTACTTTGGAAACAGTTAAAAATTTCCTCTATTATTCTACTTAATGAGCACAGCAATAAAATGACTCCTAGTGACATATTGCTCTACCCATAGATAAGTGTATCACCCAAGCCTTGGCAGAGATGTTTCTTCTTGCAGTAGATGGAATTAACACAGAAATCCACAACTGAGCAACATAGAGAGACTTTAGGACATTCAGCATTAAATGGGATGCCTTCTTCCCATCCTCCCAAGGCTCAGGGATCTATGTCGAAGAGGCAGACTGGAAGGTTTTAAGAACCAAAAGTAAATAACCACTTGCAAAAGTCAAATTTTGCTTTCTACAAGGGAGTCTCAGTGGAGAAACAAAGTTATGGGTAGGCTGCAAGCTTAGCAATAGAAGGCTAACAGAAAACAAACTCAATGACATCTTTGGAGGTTCCTTTTCTCACATTATGTCAGGGCTTTTTAAAAAAATTATCTTATTTTTCATTTTTATTTTATTTATATATTTATCTTTTTACCTTACAGGTCCTTTGGGTATATGTTATAGCTTCCTGTTTAGTGTTTGTATGGGATTCTTGGGTGTGTGAATGAGTGGCTATATGCATCTAGATCTGGTTTTTGTGCCTTTCCTTGGGCTCTTTCACTTCTGTTTGTTTTGTCCTTTTCCAATAGTGTTTGTTTTATGTGATTTTAAAAATTTTATCATTATCCCTTAGAAGCCTGTGTTTTTTGTTTGCTTGTTTGTTTGTTTCTAATGAAAGGGAGGTAGATTCAGATAAGAGGGATGTGGGAAGAACCTGGGAGGAGTACAAGGAGGGGAAATCTAATCAGGGTATATTATGTGAGAAAAAAAATCTACTTTCAATTAAAAGGGTGGAAAAGGGGCCAGAGGTGGTAGATGATTTTAAGGAAACAGCATTTTCCAGACAGAACAGAACTGAGGTCCATATGATCTCACAGAGACTGCCACATGGCACACATAAGACCTGAACAAGCTCAAGCTAGACAAAATCCCAGCAAAAGGAGGGGAAATGAACACAAAGTCCCACCCCCAGCCATATTTGCAAATGGAGTGACACTGGATATATCTGCCACAATCCAGGAAAGACCCCAATGCTAAGGAGTGATTAGCTAACAAATCAGACTCCTATGTGTTTAGCTCTTTTAGTCTTGTGTTTGTGTTAAGAGAGAGAAAGAATGTGGAGTTGGGTGGGTAGGAAATAAGGAAGAATCTGGGAGTAGGTGTAGGATGGAAAAGAATATGATCAAAATGTACTGTATGAAATTCTCAGAGTATAAAATGAAACCCTGTTAGGAAAGTAAATGTAGATATTTATATCTACTTAAAAGTAGATGAATATTTTTTTAAAGACCCTCTCAGACAAAACATCTTTAGAATAGTTGGCATATCACAGTGTTCAATAAATGTTTATTATGTTCTTCTCAATAATAACAGCAACTTGTTAAAAAGCTGACTAACCAATCTGAAAGCTAAGCCAGGGAGGAAGGGGTCACTTGTCACTGCCTCCTCTCCTTTCAAGCCACCCAAAATATTATGCTCTTGCTGTTTTGTTTAGCTTGGGCTGAGTACACTTTGTAGAGTAACAAGGAGGGAGACTTGGGCTCATTAAGAAGAAACTTCAAAAACCCTCTGGCTTTGGGGCTTTCTTGTGTTATTCTACCTCAAACCAGAGGGTATGAAAGATGGGAAGATTAGAGAAGGTTTTGCCTTGGCTGGTCTTTTACTGAATGGCTTCACAAATGCCAATTGAAATAATTATCAAGCCATTATGATGATTTGCATTAAAAATGGTAACTTAAGTAAGCCTTGCTGGTGTGTGAAGGGCATCTGGGGGAGTAACATGTAATGTTATAAAAGGGCCATTGAAGCCATAGCAGCTTCCTGGCTTCCTGATGATTACCACACAGCAGTTCACAAAAAGGTTATTCTTCCAGCTCTATTTATACTCACAGTGGTTACCATTCGTGCACCAAGCACACCCATTCCAAGTACAGATTCCTGCCTCTGCCCAAATGAGTTTCTGGAGATGATGATGCAATGCCCCCACCCAGGCAGAACAAGAGAAGGCTTTTCAAGTGTACTTCTTTTGACAGGACTATGAAGACACCAGGGGCTCTAGGTACCAGATTTTTTTTCTGTTTTAAATTTAGGTTTACTTATTTGCTGCACTGTCTCATAGAGGGAGAGATTTATCCTTGTTCCTCCTTTAGATTCTATGTTAGAGAACAAGGCAAGATGATTTGGGGATCAAACTTCAAATTAATTTGCCCATTTTCTCCTTGAGGCAGGGGTCACCTTATAAATAAACATTTGTAAATGATGGTTTTATAAAAATCTCACTCTGTTGGAGAAAAGATCTGGTAGACAAGGAGAGTCTAGGTGTCAAAACCAACACTATTAATAATAGCCCAGGAAAAAGTTCTGAAACAATCAGATGAGAATCCACATAGCCCTGGCAGCTATCTCACAGGGTATAATTTGTAGTGATGTATCATTTATCATTTATCATTTATTAAAGCTTGACTGAGGATTCAGAGAAGCACGGTCAGCCTCAAGCTATAGAGATCAGGCAGTGGTGACACACACCTTTAATCCCATCAGCCAGAAGCTTGGAGATGGTGGTACATACATTCAATCCTAGGACTCAGGAAAAAGAAGATAGACAGATCTCTGTGAGTTCAAGGTCACCCAGTTCTATACAAGAATGAATCACTCTAAAAGAGAATTATAGCTCACACCTTTAATCCCAACATTATGGAAGTATGTAAGACAGAAGCAAGGTCTCAGAGAGGCATACATTTTCCAGCTATGTTGAGGAAAGGTTACAGTCTGAGGCTTGGTGAGAGCTCATGGAGACAGGACCAGACCATTCACCCTGAGGTAGAGGTAAAAAGCTAGTGGCCAGCTGCTTAGCTTTTCTGATATTCAGCTTGAAACTTGTAACCCAATACCAGTCTCTGGGTCATTGTTTATTTATGTTGCAATCCTTAACATTATTTTTTAAAGATGACCAAGAACTCATAGAATAATGTCAGCCAATCAGTACCTCTGATTCTCAAACCTAATCTGTCCAAAATTACCCCAAGAGATCGATCACTACTTCAAGCCCAAAATTGAATAGATGCCACCCCAGAGACTGTGATTTAATAGTTTTCCTAATCTGAAATTTTAATAAGCCCCAGGGTGGTTCTGATGCAGGCAGGAGAAAGGACACCTCTCTTAAGCATCAGTTGGTATAGTGTGGTTTTCTTGTTTGTTTGTTTTTTTTTTTTTTATGAATGTCATAGAGCCTTCAGTTGTACTTGAGCAAAGTAACTATGCTATTGTCTTCTTTTGTAGAATGTATACACATCTTAAAATTTAGTGAGTCACAAAACTTAGAAAGCAAAGAAATATAAAGAAAATAATTCTACCCACTACTTGGCATTAACAATTGGTTAGTGTCAGTTTCACAAATGAGGGACAGTCTAGTTTGATTTTTTAAGTGATTAATATGTCATAGAACACCCATTGAAGATATGTGGAATAGTGATTGCTCTTACTTAAAGAAATACAGGGCTCATCAAACTACTACATCAACTCAATTTTAGCTGAAGTAAAGTGCTTTGGGGGTCATGGAACACATTCTCTATGAAATACATATGTCAAACAGAACCTTTATGAGAGTTTCTGTCTGTAACTTCAATTTGTACTCACAGTCCCCACAGGCTTAAAAAATATATCTAGATTTGTCTGTATGGATGTCCAAATTCCATATCATCACTAGTTTAAAAAATGTATACTGTGAAATGATTAAGAAAATACATTTTTAAATAAACTCTTGTGATGGGGGAAGTCCTTCTGTGTATATGTTTGTCACATTGGTTGATAAATAAAGCACTGTTGGACAATAGAGAAGCAAGATATGTGAAGCTAGAGTCGAGGAGGATTCTGGGAAATGTAGTAAAGATGTGAGTCGCCATGTGATCCGGGGTAAGAGAGGACACATGCCGCTGGCATCCTCTATAAGTCTTTATAAAATATATAGATTAATGGTTATGGTTGAAACTTAAGACAGAGCTAGCAAATAAGGAATCCTAGTCATTGGCCAGCAGCATTGTAACTAATATTAATCTCCGTGTGTTATTTGGGGGCCCTAACATGGCAGTGGAACTCAGGCAGCAGGCAGAAAGAGTTATCATTACATTATTGGAGATAAAACTCGTTTCAGAATCACATGAGTTGCTTATTTGTCTGCTTCTTTAAAGTCTTTTCTCTGTCTTCTCCAAAGTGCAGAGGAACCCCAAGTAGACAGAACAACTTTTCAAAGACTTAGGAAAAGTCAAGCACTTTAGTTTCTTCAGTTGGAGAGAATAGACAACCAAAGCATTTTTTAACTCAGTGTGCCTGGAGGTCATGGTCACACAAAATTTCTAAGAAGTCAGTGGTTCTCATCTCAAGAAGAAATTTGAGGACCATGGAGGATCAATGTTAAACGTTTATTATAGATTTGTTTCTCAGGACACTGAAGTTCCATTTGAGGATTCTTGATTTTGTAGATAAATTGAAAACTGACACTAAAGGAAGCTAGCTCCACGACAATTTTATTGGAGATTTAAGAGAAACCAATAGCCCAGCCAAGCAGTAATTCTTGACAGATACAGAAGGGAAATGCAGAAGAGGAAGAGATAGGACCACACAGTTTGAAATGGAGGCTGTAGAGAGCCATGAGGCAAAAGGAGAAGGTAGCTGTAAGTCAAGAGTTGAAAAAGCCCAGTGCCAAGAAAAGTTTACTTGGCCTTTGGTTGGTATCCAAAAGAGGGATAAAGAAAAGTAAGAGCAATGGTCAGCCTTTTAAAGTCTGAACTCAGAAGAGCCAGCAGACTGCAGAAGCTCCACAGTGCTGCTGATGGGAGCTCTGCAAGCAACTGGCTTGTAAGCAGCTGGCTTGGTGAGGGGTTTCTGGGTAGGAAAAGTCTATTATCTCATTAAGGGAATAATTATTCCTCTCACTTCCCTTTGAATAGCTTATAATGCTGGATCTGTACTCAAGACTGGAGAGGAAGTTTCTGTACTGCTCAATCCCCCCCCATATGCACACAGAGGCTTATATTAATTATAAACTGTTTATCTTATGGCTCAGGATTCTTACTAGCTAGCTCTCTCTTAATTATTAACACATTTCTATTTATCTGTTTATCTTCACATGGTCTTGGCTTACCGGTGATGCCTGAGTCTCTTGCTTTCTCAGCAGCTACCTGTCTTCTCTCCCCCAACTTACTCTCTGTGTACCTCTTCCCAGAATTCTCCTAGTCTGGTAACCCCACCTATACTTCCTGCCTGGCTACATCCTGCCTGTCAGTTGGCTGAAACAGCTTTATTCATCAAGCAATAAAAGAAGCATATATTCACAGCATACAGAAGGACATCCCCATCAATACTCAGACACCTTCATCTTTTTATATGGTAATTTAAATTCCAAGGAATGCCAAAAATGCTTTTTAATTTCTAATGTTACTGATGAAACAGGTGATGGGATCCAAACTTCCAGCTACTGTAGTAGATTCATGGGGATGGGGGATCTTAGGAGGCAGCAGAGTTTACAGTGGAGTGGATTTCAGAGGTTGAGGTACAATTGAGATGCTAGTCTTGGTGCTTTTAAAAGGACATGGCAGAAAGCAGGATGCAAAGAAATGAGCTGGTCAGTTCAGTTGGCCTAACCAGATGCATCTTGTCAGCTTCAGTCACAACTTTACGGATAGCTTCTGGGCAAGCACCAGACAGAAAAGAATTAAGAATCAGAACTCTATTCTGGAATTCTTGTTATTCAGGAAGGACAATCTCAGAATTGTTGTTTTGGAATATCTACCCCAGCTGACCACTTTCCATCTTTTGTTTTCATCACCCAGAGACCTCAGCCTAGGCATGGAATGGCAAAATCTGACATACACCATCCAGATTGGCTGTGGAGACCTAAAATGAATTTGAACATCTCATAACATACCTGCTAATTGGCAACTTTACAAAGGATTGGTTTTGAAGATAGAATTAGATTTCATTTTTGGTTATGTGCTGCACTTCAGGTTTAGCATTTTTACAGGAACTGTGTGAAGAATGGTTTGCTTTCCAGGCAACATAGGGCTGAAGAGCAGAAAAAGAATGAAAAATAGATTCTAGTGTCACATTTGCTTTTTGTTCAAGGGGGTCTAACAAAGGAAGTTTCATCTGGATGTTTTTGTTATCTGGTTTGGTTATTTGTTTCAAAAACTGATCTGTTCTCAAGTTTGTTTGTTTGTTTGTTTGTTTTTTGATTACTCCATACTTAGCACAAGGACCACTCTCTGATCTATTCTGCTTTGATCTTGTCTGATCTACACTGTGAGCTATTTGCAAAAGGACTGAAAGGGTGTCTAAGCCAGAGAATAATGAAGTTTGCTGTGAGATATGACTGCCAATGTGGCCTGGGAAAGCTCACAAGGCCTCAACCCTAGTAGACAAAGAACTAAGAAGTGCTGAGAAAAAAAATGATAGTCTTCCCCAGGGAAGTGCACACTCAGTAGTTATCTAGTATCAAATGGTCAGCACTGGGAACATGCACACAAATAACATTATATGGACTGAGCAGGTTTTATTTATGTATGTATTATATTTATGAATATATATGTACATTAATGAAGCAAAGGGGTCATGAATTTGAAAGAGAGCAAGGATGGGTATATGGTAAAGTTTCAAGGAAGGAGAAGGAAAGGGAAAAGGAAATGATGTAAATATAATTACACACACACACACACACACACAGAGAGAGAGAGAGAGAGAGAGAGAGAGAGAGAGAGAGAGTATGATAAAAAAAGAGAGAGTACCCTCCAAAACAATGATCTTCCAAAACTTAAAGAAATCTAAAGACTAATGATATCTTAGTGCATTTTCAGACACCACAGCTATTCAACCCATATATGATATAGGACTAGAAAATGTTATGACTTCAGAGAAGCTCAGCCAGAATGCCCATTTCGGACATGCCAACTATAAATAAATTTTTACCTGTCTCTCATCTTTATATAAATGAAATTCTAAAATGTCTTATTTTATATATCTTCTATCATTTAACATAGTTGTGAGATTTACCTGAAATGTTGAATATAGTTACAGTTCATTGCTTCCTTTTTTGTATACACAATGTACTTTCTAAGCATTCACTTTGAGAAGACAGGTCTTCTAGAAACAAGCACTGGAGAGTTAGTTGATTCTACGTTCTGAAGACAGAAAGAACCCTTTAAAAATTAAATTGTGCATGTTTGTTGAAAACAATCAATGGAAGAAAAGGGGGTGAGGAAAAACAAAATAGATGACAGATTAAGAAAACAGACTAATGAATTGGCATAATACTTAAGGAAATAAGAAAGTTAAGAATATGTGTCTAAATGTTTTGCTTTTAAATTTTACCACCAGTTTAGAGACTCCTCTCTCTCTCTCTCTCTCTCTCTCTCTCTCTCTCTCTCTCTGTGTGTGTGTGTGTGTGTGTGTGTGTGTGTGTGTGTGTGTGTGTGTTTTATGTACATGGCTTAGTGTGTTGTATGAATGTTTCCTTCTATGCTGGCATGCGTATTGGTGCATCCTTGTTTAGGCTTTGTTTAAACAGCCATATTGATGAGGTGTCATGGGAAAAGACTTTCCTGTTTTTTCTAGGATGCACAATTTCACAGCTTATTTTCTGGTCCTTCACATATTACAATCTTTCTGCTAGTTTTTGTGTGGTGTTCCTTGAGTCTTAGGTGCAAGAGTTATGTGGTAGATATATCAACTGGATCTGAAAACTACGTGATCAGCTGCTTTCTACATTTTTGCCAGTTTTAGATTTCTGTGATTATCTCTATCTACTGCAAAGAGAATAGTAATTGATGAAGAATGAGAACTACATGAAATTTGAATAAAAAGATATGTATTTAGAATGAATTTGGGAATTATGCTGCTTTAGTAAATTGACAGTAGTAGGTTCTCCTCTAAGATCCATGTCTTCACTAGCACTGGATAATTGACTAGGTCTCCAGTACAAGGCCCAATTTCCCTACTGAAGGGACCTTAACTCCTTTTGGACAGCTGATTGTTATCACCAAGATATGAGTGCCACCATTACACTTTGGAGATATCTTGCCATGCTGGTTACTGTTATAGTTCACAGGCATTATTCTGACACCCTGGTAGTTTGTATAATACTTTCTGATACTACAAAAGTCATTCCTTGTGGAGAAAACTTACGTGAGATTCAGTTTGGATTCTCCAAGTCCTGTGCCCAAAGTGGATGCTGTCTTCAACAATAAAGATTTACCTTCAAACTCTAGGAGGCAACCAAGAGCAACAACAATAGCCTGGATTGTTTTGGTATAGTCTTTTGTACTCCCAAGACCAATTCATAAGGGATTTCTCTCACCTAGTACTGGGGTTCTTATTGGTTGCAGAAATTATCTTCTATTCTGAGGCCTCCCTCTTCTCTTGATTGTTTTCTTAGTTGTACAAAAGCTTTTGTTTTTTTTTGTTTTTTTGTTTTTTTAGTTTTATGAGGTCCTACTTGTCAATTAGCACAGACTAATGACTTAATGATGCAACTAAAACAAAATGGAAAAATGAAAACCAACAAAACTTAAATCCATTAGATGGTATGAAATATTGATGAAATATTTCAGAGCAGAAATTGATGAAATAGAAACAAACAAGAAGCAACAAATCTAAGAACTCGTTCTTTGAGCAGACAAAGGTCAAGCTTCTGTAGGCAAAGGACATAGTCAGCAAGACAAAACAATAGCCCACAGACTGGGAAAAGATATTCACCAACCCCACATCTGACAGAGGGCTGATCTCCAAAATATCCAAAGAACTCAAGAGGCTATTCTGAAAACACCAAACAATCTAATTAAAAAATGGGGTACAGAACTAAATAGACAATTCTCAATAGAGAAATCTAAAATGGCTGTGAGACACATAAGAAAGTGTTCAACATCCTTAGCCATCAGGGAAATGCAAATCAATACAACTCTGAGATACAATCTTACTCCTGTCAGGATGGCTAAAATCAAAAACAACAATGACAGTTTATGCTGGAGAGGATTCGGAAAAAGAGGAACACTCCTCCACTGCTGGTGTGAGTGCCAACTTGTACAAACACTTTGGAAATCAGTATGGCGACTCCTCAAAAAAATGGGAATGAGTCTACCACAAGATCCAGCAATTCCACTTCTAGGCATATACCCAAAAGAAGCACATTCATATAAGAAGGACATCTGTTCAGCAATGTTCATAGCAGCATTAATTGTAATAGCCAGAAACTGGAAGCAGCCTAGATGGCCCTCAACTGAAGAAAGAACAGAAAAAATGTGGTACATTTACATAATGGAGTACTACTCAGCAGAAAAAAACAATGGAATCTTGAAATTTGCAGGAAAATTGGTGGAACTCAAAGAAACCATTCTGAGCGAGGTATCCCAATCACAAAAAGACAAACATGATAAGTACTCACTCATATGTGGACCTGCTTTATGATAAATAATAGTGTGTTATCAGAGCTGTTTTTAATGATGTTGCTCAGAATGGTTTCCTTCCAGATGATGATTGAGAAGCTAATTTAAAAAAAAAATGGTGCCAGGTATCACAAGAGTAACAGAACTGTGCTGTTTTTCTGGGATTTTGTTTTTCACTTTTTTTTTTTTAAATGGAAAGTGCTGGATGTCTACAATTTTGTTCAAATGACTGCAGAACCTGGAAAAGCTGTTGCTGCTATTGATGCATAACATACTGTCATTATTTGTATATATATATATATATATATATATATATATATATATATATATAATTTGAATTTTTGGAAACTTTAGCTGTGCTGTCAACTTTGGAAAAAAGTATCCCAGTTTACTGTGTTGAGTTGGCATTGTACAAAAATTGACACCATATTGGTCTAGAAATGTTGAACTTAATTTTTTTCCATTTGTACAGGGGTAACGCACTGTATTATATATGTAAGGTCTTAAAAAAAAGAAGGCATTTTGAGAGCCCATCCCATGTGAAGGGATGCTCTCTTGACCTGGACACATGGGGAAGGGCCTAGACCTGGCCCAGATGATGTGGTAGATTTTGAGGAGCCCCTTTTGAGGGCCTTACCCTGCCTGAGGAGTGGAGGGGGGATGGCTAGGGGCAGGTGGGATGTTGGGGGGGAGGGGAGGGAGAGGGAGAGGGAGAAGGGATTGACATCTGAAGCAAGATTGTTTCTAATTTGAACTAATAAAATAAAATTAAAAGAAGAGACATTTGGTCCAACTAACCAAAGGAAAGATAGAAATGACCCATATTAACAGAAACAGAAATGAAAATGGAAACATTACAAGAGACACCAAACAATTTCAGAATGTTTAAAATGAGTATTTTAAAATTCAAGTTGGAAAATCTAACACAAATGATTGAGTTTCTAAAATCATCAAAACCACCAAAATTAATCCACAAAGAGATCAACAACCTAAACAGACTCATAAGAAATGAGAAGATTGAAACAATAATAAAAACCTTTATGACTATAAAAAGTTCAGGCCACGGTAGATTCAAAGCAGAATTCTACCCAACCTGAAAAGGAGGCCTACAGCCAGTTCTTAAATTATTTAACAGAAAGAAAAAAGGAAGGAAATAAGAAATAAAGGAAGGAAGGAAGAAAAAAAGAGGGAAGACTCCCAAACTCCTTGCATAAAGCCACCATTATTATAATGCTATAACCCAGTAAAGGCACAACAGAAAAAGAAAAGTACAGGCCAATAGTCATGATAAAAATGGGTTCAAATTTTTTTCAATAAAATATTTGCAAAAAATTTCAACCATATACTCAAAAATATTATTGGCCAACTTGACTTTATCCTGAAGATGTAGAGATGGTTCAATACTCACAAGTCAATCAATATAATAACATAAATGTACTTAAAGACAAAAGCCACATGACCATCTCCTTAGATGCTGAAAACATATTTGACAAAACCCAATAGGGCTTCATGATAAAAGTCCCAGAGAGAGTACAACTGGAGGGAGCATACCTAAAATATAGTTAAGGCTATATATGTCAAAACCACAGTCAATATTTTCCTAAGTGTAGAAAATACGTGAAAAAAATCCCTTTAAAATCACAATGAGACAGAACTGTCCACTATCCATATTCTGTTTCATTTTAGTGCTGGAAACTCTAACTAGAGCAGTAAGATAAGAGAAAGAAATTAAATGGTCACAAAATAGGGAGAGAGGTCAAATTATGAATATTTATAAATTATATTTCATAAATAAGAGATCCAAAAATATTCCACAGGAAAAATTCTAGTAATGATCAACAAATTGAGCAAACTGGTAGGATGCAGAATTAACTTGCAAAAGTCAACAGCTTTTGTTTTCTTTCTTTTTTAACACATAAAGGAATCTTTCACTTTATAAGTTTTTACAACCTGACCTCAGTTTCTCCTTCTTCCTCTCCTCCAATTTCCTCCCCTCCACCTCCCTTCTGACCTACCCATCATCCACTCCTCCTAGATTTCTGTTCAGAAACTGTCAGTCCTCCCATGGATATCAACAAAACTAGGCATATCAAGTTGCAGTAAGAGTAAGCACCGCCCCTTATTTTAAGGATGGATAAGGCAACACATGAGGAATAGGATGCAAAAAGCTGCCAACTGAGGCAGAGGCAGCCCCTGCTCCCACTGTAGGAATCCCATAAAAAGACCCAGCTACACAACTGTAACATACATGCAGAAGACCTAGGTCAGTCCCATGCAGACCTCCTGGTTGTTGGTTCAATCTCTGAGCCACTAAAAGAGCCAGAGGGGTCAAGGACAGCACAACAAAACCCATAGAATCAATAGCTTTCTTTTACACCACTAACAAACCCTCTGAGAAGGAGGCTATGAACACAGTTCCATTTATAAAACTAAACAGTATCTAGGAATAAACACAACTAAAAAAGAGGGAGACTTCAGCAATAAAAACTTTAAGTTTCTGAAGAAAGAGATAAGAAAAAAACACTAGAATATAGAAATTCATCTCAAGGTCATGGATAGGTAGAATTAATATAGAGAATATGAACATTCTACCAAAAGCCATTTTTAGGCTCAATACAATCCCAGTCAAAGGCTCCCTCACGCTCTATTCCCTCATGGGAATAGAAAAACCCATTTTACAATTCATATATAAACACAAAAGACCCTTTATAGCCAAAACAATTATGAGCAAAAAGGGCAATGCTGGAAGAATTATCATTCTTGATTCAAGACATTACTGAATGATAGTAATAAAAAAGTACATCCCAGCACAAAACAGCAATGTAGAGCAATAGAACAAAATGGAAGACCCAAACATGAGTTGATGTAACTACAGATATCTATATCTGACAAACATGCCAAAACATACACTGGAAGAAAGATAGCATCTTCAAGAAATCATGCTAGGAAAATTGGGTTTCCACATGGCAAAGAATGAAGGCAGATCTGTATCTATCTCCTTGCACAAAAACTAACTCCATCTAGATGAAAGACATCAATGTGAAACTTAAAACTGCTAGAAGAAAACATAGGTGGTACCTACAGGATATAGGTATTGGAAAGGTCTTTTATCTATAAGAGTTCCCATAGTCTTTAAAATTTTAACACTGATCAAAAGGATAAGTGCAGATCTCCTGAGATTAAAACAACCTCCTTTTATTTATTTATTTTATTTATTTATTTTAGAAGCACTCTTATTTACATATCCATTCCCCCATTCCCTCACTCTCCCATCCTCCCGTGCTCCCCACCAACCTCCCAACCCACCCCTCCCCCACCTCCCTAGGGATAGTGAGGCCCTCAACCAGGGACCATCAAAATCCTTCACATCATTTGGGGGAAGGTCCAGGCCCTCCTTCCCGTATCTGGGCTGTAATCTTATCCATCCATAGGGAACGGGCTCCCAAAGTCCATTTGTGCTCTAGGGATAAACAGCCAGGCTCCACTGTTAGAGGTTCCATAGACTGTCTTTGCCTCCTAGCTGACACCCACATTCCGAGGACTTGGTTTGGTCCAATGCTGGTTCCCTAGTTTTACGACTATGGTCTCTGTGCTCTCAGTGGGTCAGCTCAACTGTTTCTGCAGGTTTCTCCAGCACAGTCTTGGCTCCTTTGCTCAATTGTGGGATTCTATTTAATAAAAAAACAAGCTTTGTTTCACAGTTCCTATATACAATGGCACAAAATAAACATTCTCATTCCAAATGAGGAAGTTGGGGCCATAGAAGTGAATGATCAAACAAAAGTTGTAGCCAGAAGATTTTCTGTGTCCTGCCTAGTTCAACAGCTGCTTATAAAATAATCACGCAGAGACTTAGTATTAATCATAAATGTTTGGCCAATGGCTTAGGCTTATTACTGTCTAGCTCTTACATTTACATTAACCCATTTCTCTTAATCTGTGTATCACCATATGGCCCGTGGCTTACCAGTGGTGCTCTGTGATATTGTTCATTGGGCAGCAGATGGTGTCTCCTCTCGACTCCATCCTTCTTTCTCCCTGTGTTCAGTTTGGCTTTCCTGCCTAGCTATATTCTCCCTTGTCATAGGTTAAAGCAGCTTTACTCATCAACCAATAAAAGCAACACGTATTCACAGCATACAGAATGACATCCCATATCAAAAAGCAAGACCAAGTTTCATCAGTGCAAATATTAGATTCCGCTCTGTGTCTAGTATCTGGGGCTCAAGAAAAGATTTTCTGGGTCCAAAGCACTTGAGTAGTCCCACGCTACCATCTGTGTTACCTGCAATATAAGTAGCCTTTCTACTGGTGCATCTCCACTTGACTCCATGCTTTCCTCAGCATATGTCCCATGGTCCTATCATCTCTAGGATCTATTGAAACTTAAGTTTCATCTTCACAACTTCACTGTAGGGAGACATCCTAGCCCCGCCCCAGGTAACCGGGACATGTACAATCAAACATTTCTCTGATGACACTTATGCTTGAGTCCCATACAGCCAATGAGAACCAGCCTGACAACAATCCCTACATGCTCCGGAAAAAGAATTGGACCACACCTCTCCTACTGTACTGGATTCAACTCACTCCGTTTCGACTGACACTCCAACCGAAAACTCCAATACTTACTTCAATCAAATTGAGGATTTCAACCTAAATCTTCAATCAAGCAAATCTCATCTAACATGGACTAGAGATAACTCATTAGAGACTTTCCCTGTACTATCATTCTTTTTTCCACAGGACCCCACATGGCTACCATCATCCCATTTCAGCAGGAAGTAACTTAGAAGATGCTACGCCCCTGTTCCCCATTATTGTTTATTAGGGTAGTGTAAGCCTAGTTAAGAATGACCTTCTTATTGTTTAGAGCTGGGATTGGAAGGAGGTGTTCAAGTTAGACACCCTTTCCACATGACTTTAGGGCTTAACTGGAATAGACATAGGATGTGCAATAGCAGATTATTGTATCTTCACATATTTCACCTTTATGATTGTTAATTTTAGATGTTTTACACTATTAAGTTTTAATCCTCTTTAATACTAAAAGGAGAATTGTAGGGAGACACTCTAGCACCGCTCTAGCTTGAGTTTGGGCAGGTGTTTATCTAAATAAAGAAATCTTAGCCTTACAGACTACGGATCATCTTTGAGCGCATGTGGCAACCATAATCAACACTTCATCCAGTGCTTCTTGTGTCTTCTTGCAAGTATTCTAACTCTTCCACATATTTCCCAGCATCAGTGACTGTCTAGAGTCCAGACTGTATGACACTCTCAATCTTGCTTTATATACAGCAGCAAAATAAGTGTTACAAATATGCTTGTGACAAATTGATGCTACAAGCTCATGACAGAACTCATTCCCATTGGATCACAGTTATATCAGCTTATGTGTACTGGTCCCAGGGAAATAATTCCCATGTAGTTAGTTACTTTCAAGTAGCAAGGAACCACTTCAATAGCATTCCCAAGTTTAGACTTTCTCCTTTCAAATGATTCACATTTTCACCAGCCTTTAATGGGGAGATCTTGTATTCAGGATAGGTATACCATACTGTCCCAGTGCAAAGCATTATGATTTAACTCTAGTTGGTCTAGTATGTCTAACAATTAACTGCTTTCAAACCTATCTTGTCAGTAGGGTTTAATTGTCTCATGATCTTTTCCTTGACTGGCTTCACATTTTTAATCTTTCTGCTAGACTTTTGCCCTTTTTTCTTTTTTTTTTTATTGTGGACCTAGAATAGTAAAATAACAGGAGCCATTCCCTAGCCTGAATCCTATCTTGTTTTTGAAATTTCCTCTGCCAAGCAAGGAAGCTCAGGACATGTAAAAAATGTAGCCAGATTCCAGAGTATCACACAAATGACTCTAATCCAGTTCCAGACAGGGTCCTTACTCCTTCCTCTCTGAAACCACATGAGCCAGCCTCTATTGTCCATACTTAAAGGTCCTTCCAGCTTTATGATCCACTAAGGTTGTGCCATGTCTGCACCCTTTAATGGTGAAATTGTAGTCTCATCAGACTTCAGAATTTCAAGAAAAACACAGGTGGTGGCTGTGACTTACTCTACAGAGAAAGAAAATGGAATTGGTAACTTGTTTTTTGGATTGCTTGGCTTTTAATTTCAATTTCAAATTGTAAACCAGTCATGGCTCTTCAAATTATAATTTTATTTGCTAATTAAATAAAAGTTAAAAGCCTAAAGTATACCTTTTTTTGGGACACAGTTTTAAAAAATCACACAATCACTGATAGGTCTCTGCTGGCATTGCATCACATAGCATTGTATATCCCCAGTAAAAGGATGTAAACCCTACTTGAGGCATTTCATATTCTATGAAGCAACTTGAAAAACCACTGTTGATTTTTCCCCTAGTTGCAATATGCAAAGAATCCTTGCTGTATAATTTTAGGTTGTATCTCAAAAATATCTAAAGTCCAGGGAGACCAAGAGCACTCAAAGGCATAGAGCGCCAGCCTCCTGGCAGGCAGTGCCACTCTTACTGAGTTCTTTGGGCTCAGATAGAAAATCAGCCACAGGGCATTTTTCTAACTGATAGGATCTTGCCTAACATACAGAATTTCTGCTTTTCCCACTAATTCAGCACAGGGAAAGGTCCACAACACAGAGTTCTAAGTGAAAGGTAAGGCTTTAGTAATCATATATCTTCAACGTTTGGGAGTAAATAAATAAAATTCAGTGGTTTTAGAGGGTAGCATTTTACACGGTGCATTCCATGAAAAACTACTTCATAATAGCTTGGAAATAGCTGTTTGTTTGCCCTCTCCCCACCAACAAAGGGCATGTACATCAAATAGAGTTTTAGAATTGTGAGGCTGAGTTCAAACTAAATGGAATTAGTTATCATAAGATTTTCAGACTCTATTCTGGTAGAGAGCACTGTGAAATTCCAAGTGGGAAGCATAGTTTCACCTTTACACATGTGACATGAGGCAGATTTATTCATAGAGTGAGCTGTGAGAGATGCTGACAAGACTGGCCTAGAACATAAAGCAGCTGACTGAAGAGAAGGGGGCTTTCTGAGCAGAGAAACATCTTATCTTTACACCCTCACATAGCTAAGGAGATGAGAAACAGGATTCCTGGTGGGTAAGGTTGTCATAGAAACACTTGCTGCTGAATTCTAAATCTAGGTATCTAGGTGATTAGGGATTTGGAGCTTTTATCTGGAAAAAATTGGCAAGATTTATATATAATTAATTTTCCACTTTTTTTTTCAGCAAGACCATTTTTAGGTTCCCTGAATCTGTTTTTTTTCATTCCCCCTTTTCAATATAGTAATAAAAATGAGCAACAAGATAATTAAGTCAGTGACTGCTTGAAAAAACTCAAAAATCCAGTTGCATACTAACTAAAGTTAGGAAGTCTTGACAGTCACACTAAGTATTAAAATATAAAAATAAAAACACAACAGTGAGTTTCTTAGAAAAGTGTGGCTTTGATGTTCATGATTGGACTAAACTAAAAAACCACACAATCTAAGATTAGCCTAAATATTAGCATAGTTTTTTCTTTTCCATTTTCCATAGCTATTAGTCTAATTTCCTGTATTATGCATGCAGGAGTGACAATAAAAACTGAATTTGGGAACAATTTTTTTCCCTTAAGCAATCCAATTACAAATCCCAATGCTGACAGGGATCTGTAGTGGAAAAAAAAATGGCCTAAATCTCCAGCCCCTTCTGTCATCATAGTCTTTGTCATGAAAGCTTGTGGGGACTGCCTAACTGTAAACCAAAGAATGGCCATGTGACTTGATCTGACCAATGAGAAATCAACAAGCATGAAAGCTGTTGGAAAAGCACTTGTGAAAGTGGGTTTGCTCCCCTAATCTCTCCATCCTCAGACTAAGAACATCTCCGGGCTCTTCTGGTCTAGGAGTGGAGAGGTTTGAGGGGTAGAGCTGAGGCTCTGCAATCTGGACCACCCAATAGTCAGTTGGTTGTCAGCATGAGTGAGCCGATCTTATTCTAAATAGGTGCCACCTGAGGCTTTGAGTTCTTTGTCCTGTTACTCACCGGGCCATAGGTAATTGAAACAAGATCTTTAGAGTAACTCTAATGAACCTCGTTCTTTTACACAAGCTCAGTTTATTTAGCAAACTCTTCAGGAGAGCTGAATTCGTCTTGGGACTCTGTCTAAGCTGCTTTGTAGCCCTGAAAAAATCATGACAAGAGTTGATGGGTCCTCCTTGGTAAATGAGGCCATTTTCATCATTTATATTTGATTGATATTTATTTACCTATGGATAATACATATATTTTATTATCATATATATGGCATCATGTAAAGTTTTGTTATGGTAAGTCCTGACCATATAGAAAACTTGGGAAGTAAATAGGCTGCTATGGATTGAGCCTCTTTGAGATCAAGCAATACATTTCTTGATTTCACTGCCTGTGCTCAACAAATGACTATATAAAGCACTGATTGCTACTCAAGATTGACATATCAGTGAGTATTATCAAATTATGCTTAAGAGAGTATAAAATCAACAAATTGGCAGCTAGCATCTTATCACATAAATGTAAGAAAAGAAAAGTAGGCAACCAGGTCACGTAGATGTTTTTGCTATATAGCAGGATCAGACCCTGTACAAATATTACATTCATGAGGAGTCACTACAGGTAGAAAAAACATGACAGAAACAAGGGCTGGATGGGATATACTTTAGAGTGAGCTACAAATGCTATCATTAAAATAAACTTAATAAAATAATCTGATAATAAGGAAGGCAATTTTAGCACCACAGGTAAGGTATCTGGTATACACAATCAGTTCTGGTAGCTACTTCCACTTCATGGGTTCCTTTCCACTTATTGTTTTAGGTACATGTGGTTGATTGGGATCCAAAAATAAAGGGGAAATTCCAGATATAAACAATCTATAAGTTTTTAATTGTGTATCTCTAAATATCATGTGACATCACAATTCCCTTCCATTCAAAGCAGTTTCTTTATCTAGTGTATCTACTTGGTAGATGGGAGCTGCCTCGTGGTTATTTAGCAGCCATTTAAGCTATCACATCAACTGCTACAGTATATAAATGCTTGCATTTAAGAAGCCCTTACATTGTAACCACGTGGTATACCATTTACCCATGTCTTGTTTGGGATTTTGTCAAGTGGACACAATCTAGTATCATCTGGGAATAGGGAAACTCAACTGAGAAAATGCCTCCACCATACTGGCCTGTGGGGTATTTTCTTGATCAATGATTGACGTGGGAGGACCCTGCACACTGAGGGTGGTACCACATCTGTGCTGGTAGTCTAGTCTTGTAGAAGAGAGAAGCCATGAGAGAGCAAGCTAGTAAGCAGTGCTCCTTCACCGTGTTTTCATTTCAGCTCCTCTTCCTATTTCTTGCATTGAGTTCCTGCTTTGGCTTCTCTCAATGCACTATGACCTGGGAAATGGAAGACAAGTAAACTCAAAGACAACTCTTTGAGTTGCTTTTAGTCAGTGTTTTCTCACAATCATCAGTGGTGTGTGATGATTTCTGGGTTAGTAGACAATTGTCAGCAACACAAGAGAATTCTAGTAGTGGAAGGAGTTTTTTAGATACTTGCTGTCCATGTCTACTCATTCTCTTATAAAATCACTTCAACATATTTGCTCATTTTATTTTTAATTGTTACTATTTATTTGGGGGCAGAATTTGGATTTGAATACAGGGCCTTACACATAGATGCTACACAATTATTCTATTACTGAGCTATCTATTATACTAATAGCTATATATTATAATAATAACTATTTTATTGCACATTTAGCCTTATTTTGCCTATTTATTGAACACTCAATAGAAAACTTCACCAAAACCAATAAGACATGTTAAGTTTATCAGGAAATCGGTATTGGCTATGTTTTTATTACTTCTGTACTTACAACTATATTCATTTTTTGTTTTATAACAACTTTTATATTTTTCTGAAAGGGGAATTTAACACTTCTTTGGTGTTAGTCAGTAAGAATACTGTGTACCAGTATTCTAATAAATCAGTAAATTTCCTGCAGTTGTTACCGTGAAAACCTCTGCTCTATGTACAGTGTCTGCTGAACCCCTTCAGAATCTTGGTGTTTGTTTCATTCTTGCTGGGTTCTTTATTCTTAAGAAAAAAGCATAAATGAAAAATAACAAAACAAAGAATGACTTCCTGCTTACAGGAGAAGTGGCTTTAAAAGACATCTTGGACATCAATAGTTCTTGCAAAATATTTTGATGATCTAAGTGTAAATGGCTCAGAAGCATATGGAATACATTTCCCAGGAAAGACTTAGGCTTAAAAAATAAAGAAAAAAATCCAACCAAACTGGATTTGGGGTTTGGTAAATAGTTCAAGACAAATGACAAATCCCAGTGATAGTCAATTTGGTCCTCTCTTAATAAAAGGTTGTGTGCAGGCTGTTTTATAAGCTCTGTGCTGTCAGTTCCTCTTGTGCTAGACACAAGAATGCCACAGTCCTTTTAACCTAAACTTGGGTGGAAGCACTGAGTATGGCTCAGTAATGCAAGTAATGGCAATCCAATTAGCAAAAATATAGCTTACAGCAAGATTTATTGTGGTTCTACAGAGACCAGTTCACATCATCTGTCTACAGCTGTACCATATTCTTTCTTGGGTATAATTAAAGGCTCCTGGCTGAAGTATCAGCATTATAGTGCATACCACTCACCTTTTGAAACAGTTATAAGTGATCAAAAAATATCTTTGTCTACTTACATAGGAATCCACCTATGTAAGTAGGCTGCATTGACCATCTATCCAGCTTCACACCTAGGTCACACTCCCCAGCACTCTTCCTTATATTTAAGTGGGCAACAAATTCTTTTAAGCACTTTAAGGGGAAGAAGCCCTGGAACTCTGAGTACTGATCCCAAAACACATGTCTCTTTGGTGAACAGACACTGCCCTGCCAGGGATTCGGAGATCCTGAGATAAAATCTGCACTGGGCTCCGTGTTCCCAGAATGACTTCACAAGTAACACAATATAAAGAGACGACACTATAAACTGAGACAGCATTGTACCAGATGTGTTTTCTTGTGGGTTATAAAGAGTGAGAGTATCCCAGCAATGGAGAACTTGTGTAACATGTGCAAAACCTTGGGTTTCATCCCCAGCACACCTTCCGCCCCATACACACTGTTCCTTATGCTCTGAAGAATGATCCAAAGTAGTATTTCATTTTGAATGAGGGGGTAATTAAGGATACAGCAATCAAGGCAAACGAATAAATGATAGATATATGGAGATGGGGAGATGATAGTGTGGCAGTTTGAATGAGAATGCCTCACATAGATGTACATATATGCATGATTAGTCCCCAGTTGATGAACTATTTGGAAGGATTAGGAGGTGTGGCCTTGATGGAGTAGATGCAGGCTTACTGGATAAGGTGTGTCACTGGGAATTCAGAGTTTGAATAGCCCACACCAGTCCCAGTGTCTCTCTCTTCCTGCTTCCTGCAGATCTGGACATCAAGTTCTCAGTTACTCCTCTAGAACCATGTGTGTCTGTCTGGTTTCCACTTTTAAATGATTTCTCTTGTAAGTTGCCTTGATCATGGTGTCTTGTCACAGAAACAAAACAGTATCTTAGACAGACTGACTACAGATAGTACAGTGTCATCAAATCAGGTACTCGACAAACAAAAACCTCCAACCCAAACTGACTGAGGAAGCTCCTTTAAGGCCACCAGTTTATTCCCAGTAGAGAGTTCAAAACCACAAAGCATCCTCTCAGGTGAGGCTGCCAAGTAAAAGAACAAAGAACAATAGATGGAGATAATATTGTAAAAGTGGGCACTCAAACAACAGAAGCCAATGTGGAAACTCAGAAAGACAACCAATTTCTACATGAGTTCTCTCCCCAAGCTGAGCCTCCCTTTCCCATTGCAGGCAGTTTTATACCACGGATAGAAAGCAGAGGCATTTGTTGGAAATGGTTCACTTTCCAGCTGTTCTCAGGGCACAGTGTTTTCACTCGAGCCATTTTGTCTTCTCTCTAAGAGTTAGGGGGACAGGCCACACACAGCCAAGGGATCTGAGAGGATACTTTGAGAAAAAACATGCTTGAGTCTGAAATGGAGAAGCTCAGCTCTGCTGACAGAGTCAGCTTTGCAGTGATCCCAAACAGCACATGACAATTTAGCAAAATAGTGTACCATACACGCGTACACACGTGTGTGCAAACACAACACACATGACACATGCATAAGCACCAAAGTAAGAGTGTATTAATAGGATACAGATGTGTACTTGATTTGTCTTACAAAGTTCTCCACAGATAAAGTGGGAAGCAGTTATTAGTACTGATCAGTTCTTTAGAAAATAGAAAAATTCTCCACAAGTGAGTTTTCTTCACGATAATATACTTCTAAATGCTTAAAAGAAACCACTGACCAGTTTATATTAATATTTCTTTCACTTGAAAATTTCTATCTGTTACTTTCCATAACATTGGTGAAATACTTGCCAGAACACCATGAAGAAAGTATGATCCATTGGGCTCATTGTTTCAATGAACTGCTGTGGGGCAGTGTGGTGATGAAAGCAGGTTCTATTATGGTAGATCAAGGAGAGGAGAAAGAGGGATACTGAATACTAGCATTCTTCTGGATTTCTTCTTTTGCCTTTTTTAGTCCTTTCTACATCCACATCCCATTCAACAGTGCCTCTCACATTCAAAGGATCTCCTTTTCTCCATTGATGCTTTCCAGAAGCCACGCACAGATACACTTGAAGCTGTGCTTCATCAATTCATGATTTTAAATCCAATGAAGTTGGCATGGAAGATCAATCTTCAGTATCTGTTAAGATAAATCTTTCAGCCAAAAGCCGCCCGAGTTCCACCGCCAGGTGTGCGCTCTATGCCAGCTGCCCGCCTGAGTTAGGGCCCCAATTAAAGCACAGAGAGACTTGTATTAGGCTCAAAGCTGCTTGGCCAATGACTAGTATTCTCATCTGTTAGCTCAGTCTCAATTATCATACATCTATATATTTCATAAGACTTATCTTGCAGGTGGATCACATTGCGACGCTGGAGGAGGAAGGGAGAAAAGGGGACACTTCCCGTTTCTTCTCGCTAAATATGAGTCTCCTTGTATGTCACTTCCAGCCTGGATCACCACTTCTCTACTACATTTCCCAGAATCCTCTTTGACTCTTAGTCCTGTCTAACTTGCTGTTTCATTGGCCAAACAGAACTTTATTTAACAATCAATAAGATAAACATACACAGAAGTACTTCACCTATCAAGTATCTGTGGTAGTTTGAAAAAAAAAATGGCCCTCAAAGGGAATGGCACTATTAGGAAGTATGGCTTTGTTGGAATAGGTATGGCCTTGGGAGAGGAAGTGTGTTACTGTGGGAGTTTGCCCAAGCCACACACAGTGCCTCAGAGCACTTCCTGCTGCCTGGGAGTCAAAATGTAAGAACTCTCCACTACTTTCTGCCAACATGGTACCTTGCTTCCTACGATGACAATAATGGATTAAACCTCTGAAATGCTAATGAGCCACCCAAGTTAAATATTTTTCTTTATAAGAATTGCTGTGATAATTTTGTCTCTTCATAGTAATAGAAACCCTAACTAAGACTATCCAAATCACAATCCTTGAATTAAATGTCACTTCTCTAGCACCATGTCTTTCTCACAAAACTATTTTCTTCCTCAAAGATCAATTAAATAGAAGAAAGTTGAAACTTGATGGTCAACTTGACAGCATTTAGACTTACCATAGAAACAGATCTCTTGGGATCTCAGTGAGAGACACAAGGATCCCTGAGGCATGCTGGCTACCCAGCTTAGCTGAATTGTTGAGCTCCAGGCTTAGTGATAGACCCACCATCAGGTATTTTCCACAGTGATGGGAAGAGAAATGGTACCTAAAAGTGTGGTTGTTGCTGAAATAAGCCTGTTTACCACATACCTAAGTTTTTGAATCTAGCTTTTGAGAGGAATCTGAAGAGTTTGCAGCTATGAGTTCCAAAACTCTGGGATGTACTAAGTAGAACTTAATGATCTCTTTGGGTGAGATCTTGGATAACATGAATGCTGAGAGAATCAAAGAGTAGAGGTCCAGATCATGAGGTTTCATAGTTGAGCAAGGACCTTCTTGGGAACTGTGCTGAAGGCCTTTTTACATCATACTGATAATTAATCTGGCTACATCCTGAGAACGTAGGGAGGCTGAATGCAGGAGCAATGGGCTAATTCGATTGGTGGAAGACAATATTCATGCTTGTCTATGGCTATTGTTTGCTTCTTTCGTACAAGTCTACAGTGACATGGGCATATTTGAAAAACATGAAATGTTGTAAGGAAAGCAGTCTGCATGCTTACAGCTTTAAACAAAAGAGAGCAGAAGACTTGCCCCACTCCAAAAATTGTTTCCATGCACTGGGACAATGTGAAAGTACCTGAGAACAAAATTCAATTTAAGTGGAGCCTAAGTAGGGAATGCTCCTTAAAGGATCCCCTACTAAAACATAGACATAAAAGAAAGATTTTAGAAATGGCCAATACTTTGAGCAAACTGGCAGAATTATAAAGTCAATTTAGAGATCCCTTTGGCAGCACATACACCAAAATTGGCATGATACAGAGATTAGCATGGCCCCTGTGCAAAAGCTACTCACAAATCAGTAGCTTTTCTACACACACACACACACACACACACACACACACACACACGGGGTGAGAGAGAGAGAGAGAGAGAGAGAGAGAGAGAGAGAGAGAGAGAGAGAGAACACCCATTCTAAGAAGATCATGGATGAAAGCACTTTGATTCATAGAAGCTTTAAGAAGACTCTGGAACAGCACCTCTCAAAGTTCAGGTTCTATCAGCCTTTGGAGGTTAGACCAACCCTTTCACAGGGGTTGCATATCTGATATTTATATTATGACTCATAACAGTAGCAAAATTACAGTTATGATGTAGCAATGAAAATAATGTTATGGCTGGGGTCTTCACAATATCAGGAACTGATTGGTTGCAGCATTTGGAATGTTGAGAACCACTGTTCTAGGCAATGAAAAGACCTCCTTTGTTCAAGGAGTGATAAAATTAACATTGTGAAAATGACCATCTTTGATGACTTATCTTGGTTATCAAATGGACTTCATCTGGAATCAATGAAGATGTAGCTATGACACATTCCTGAGAAGGATTTTTTTCTTTTCTCTCATTTCTATTACTTTTTGAGAGGACTGGGTCTCATTATGTACCACTTTTGAACCACCTGATTTTGCCTCTCAAGCACTGAGCTTAAAGGTGTGCACCACCCTGTCTTGCTGAGAGATTTTTCTTAATCAGCTTAAGGAATAACTGCCCTAAATCTAGACCACAGTTTCTGGTGGCAGCCAACATAAAAGGATACAAAAAGTAAAAGCTCACCTTGCTTTTAGTGCCTGTTGTCCACACTCTCACATTCAAATCTGTCTGCCTTGATACTATAGCTGGTATTAGGTTCAACTTCTTCAGAATTCCAACATAGATTAAAGACCAACAGCTCTTCAGCAGTCCTCCAGTATTCCACAGCCAGAATGAGACTGCTGAGACACGGAGCTTCATGCATGAAACAACTAATGGATTTTCAGCCTATCTGTCATGAGAGACATAGCTGGAGTACAAGGAGTACAAGGACTACCCCCTAAAAGCCAGTATAACAAATCTCAAATATATATATATGATAAGTTTTGTTCCTTTAGAGAACCCTGACTAACATACCCTCTCACCAAGAATAACTTATAGAGACAGTGCTGTCTTACTCAAAATCCCAATGACAGGGGCTGAAGAAATGGCTCAGCAGTTAAGAATGCTGGCTGTTCTTCCAGAGAATCCCTGTTTGACTATCTGCACCCACATAGTGGCTTACAGCCAATTTCGTGGATACCAGGCATGCATGTGGTACACAGAGATGCTTGCAGGCAAAGCACCCATACACATAAAGTAAAAATAAATAAATCCTCAAAATAATGAAAACAGAATTCCTGTGGAATCCCTCACAGAAACTGTTTAAAAATTCTAAAATTCATATGGAAGCAAAAAAGACCCTGGATAATCAGAGAAATTCTGAGCAAGAAAAAAAAAAGTGCTGGAGAGATTATCATACTAGATTTCAAGTTATGTTATAGAGCTACGGTAATAAAAACAGCATGAGACTGGCACACAAACATATTTGTAGATCAGTGGAACAAAACAGAAAACCTAAGTCTGAATCTACAAAACTATAGCCATCTGATATCCTTTGACAAAAATTCCAAAAAGTAAAGAAATAAAAAAAAAGACAGCATTAAAAAAATCGTGCCGGAAAAACTGGATGTGCATGTGGAGAAGAATGAAATTAGAGTCAGATCTATAGCAAATGAATTAAAGATATCAATGTGAAACCTGAAGTCTCTGGAAGGAAACATAGGCAGAAACTACAGGATATAAGTGCAGGAAAGGGATTTCTAAATGGACTTCCATTTGCTTAGGAATTATGGGTAACTATTAACAAATGTGACCACATAAATTAAAAATCTCCTGTTTTGCAAAGGAAACAATTGAATGAATGAAAAGCAATCAGAGGCTGGGTGAAGGTATTTGTGAGCTATATAGCCAATAGAGAACTATATTCAGAATATTAAAAAAAATAAAGTCAAGACACTAAGTCCCATACTTCAAAAATGGGTTAAGAATCTGAACAGTGATTTCAGAAGAAAATAAAAATGGTCAAGAAATTTCTCAGAAAATATTCCACATCCTTCGCAATAAGGGAAATGCAAATTAAAACCACTTTGAGATTTCATTTTACCCTACTCAGAATTACTAAGATCAAGCAAACAACTGGAAAATGCTGAAGAGGATGTGTGGAAATCAAGCCCTCATTCACTGTTGGAAGGATTGCAAACTGGTGTGGCCACCAAGGAAATCAGTGTGAAGAATACTCAAAATCTAAAAATAGTCCCACAATATGACCTATAAAATCCATTCCTCAGCACATGGAATTCTGCTCATCTGTAAAGAAAGTGAACTCATGAAATATTCAAATAAATTGATGGGGCTAGAAAAATTATCCTGAGTGAGGTAACCCAGAACAAATGCCTTGCATTCTCTCATATTTGTGGATTTTAGATTTGAATCTTTAAACATTAGTGTATACCGTTGAGTAGCCACATGGTACTGATTTTGCAGGCATGAAAGATACAACATTGAGGGGGTTATGATGTCTTGAACCACTATTCAAGAGTTTCTAAGATCAGGCAATATCTGGTAGGGCTGGACCTCTTGCAAGGAGGCTCTGTGGTACCAGGATTTGAAGTGGTGAAGACTAAGTTTCAATGGAGACCCCATGATGTTAAGATACTAGAACCATGCTGTGGAAATCTGCATGTATGGAGTAGAACTGGCTCAAGAGAGAAAATACATGTGGTGCTAGCAGCAGAACTTGAAAGGCAGGGTAAACAAGTACCTTGCAGCAAGTATGATCACTGTGAGCTCAGATGCTGGGCATGGAGTTGCAGGTTCTGGTGTTTACTATGCTGCATTTAGGTTGCTGTGACCCAATCTTTCATTGCTAGGCCTATGTTCCTCCATCTTGGAAGAGGAATGTTTGTTCTGTCGAATTGTATGTTGGAAGCATGGATCTTGTTTCAATTGATCAGAGATTTACAGTTTGGTTGAAAACAAAACAACAACAATGAAAGACTTTGCATTTATACTTCTGAACAGTGTTGGAATTATTAAATACTTTAGGGATATTTGAAATTGAAATGAATGTATTTTTCAAAATAAGATGGACATACAAGGGATACACTATAGACTTAATGGCTTAAAAGTGATGTATTTAGATCTCAAGTTGACTAGAGCTCGAGTTGTAACATTAGTTTTGATTGCCAACTTAATAGAATTAAGAATTACCATGGAAATAAAGCTCTGGGTATGTCAGTAAAAGAGATTCTGAATTCTGTTAATTGAGGTGGGAAAACACACCCTAAATGTGGCAGCACCATTCCCAGACTGGATGCAATATGACCTTGTCTCAAGCTTCCTTCTGCCACCATGACTTTCTCCACCATGATGGAGTGGGCCAAAGTAAATCTTACTCTCTTCAATTGCTTTTTTTTTCTGGGGGTCAGGGGTGGGGTCAGGTAGATATCACAGCTACAAGAAAAGTAACAAACACACCATTTTAACTAGTTTAAAAGGCACAACGGCAGTCTTTAATTAGTTGCCAGAGTTTTGGAAAGCACAGGAGCCAAGCTTAAATAGCATAGAATTAATAGAAACTCAGCGAGGAGAAATTTCAAAGAAAATTCCATGGTTTCTACTACTAATGGTTTAATATCTACCTAGTGGGAAGGACAACATCAAAACCCACAGCTACTCTATAAAAGCAAACACACCCATCGCCTTATTTATCAGAACTGAATGCCCTCACAATATCCCTATGTATCTTCAAATAGTGTAAGGAAAAGATAGGCTTGCTGGAAGTACATCTTCAGCAGCACAAGAATATAGAAATTATGGTCTGGAATCCTATAGGAGCATGACTCTGAAAAACCAAGAATGATAATAATAGAAAGGGGAAGACATTCAAAAGGTTTGAGATATTAATAAATGACAGCTGTCTTTGAGATCGAGCCTGGCTGGAATTACATACTTGTGAATCAGCTAAAGTTGAGAATGTGAATACTATCAGACATGCATATGAGCTCATTCATAGGAGATGAAGGAATACATGTTCAGTGAGTGTTTGACATGCCAGGTATTAACTAACTGTGAGAAATGACCGCCTTCCAGAAAATTTCAATGTAACATAGCAAAGCTACAGTAATAACTCATGCAAGATACTACAGAAGAGAAATGCACAGCTTTGCAGGGAAGATGTTTTTTTAACAGTTTCCTCTGGGATTAAAACATTCCATCCTTCAAGGAAACTCTTTAAGCCAGAAGGTAAACAACTCAAAATAACTCCAGGAAGTTCCCGAAACTGACCAGATTCACTAGGCCCCTCCCTGCCTGAGAAAACAAGCCAAGCTACAGAAAGTTATTATCAGACAAGCCAGGGGACAATAAAGACTCTGAGACCAGACCAGTTGCCTGGAAAAAAAGAGAAACAAGCAGAGCTGCCTGGAAGAGGTTTAGGTCAGAATCACTTGGAAAGGATACTCTCCAACTTGCTGAGCTGCCTGTGGACTGTGCAGTGTGCTCCAAGTTCCCAGCTTTTGTGAGCTGTCATCTGTGTTGGGGTGGGTTTTGATGATGCAGTTGTCATTGAGTCACATACACATAACATTGTTAGCACCTGAGCAGGGACATGATAGATCTAAAGATGAGTTGAGAAGGAGTGAGTGCATGGCCTGGTTATGAGTAGCAAGGCATGCAACTGAGGCTGAGAATTCTGAAGGGGGAGCATCCAGGGAGGAAATTCTGATAGAGTTGTCCTTCCCTGTATGGGGTATGCTAATTTGTATTTGAGCTATGACAGTGGTTGCATGTTTTTTGCTATAGGTAGTGAGATGTGCAAGTAAGGGGGAGAATCAGGACTAGGAGTGTCTGTGGGAGGAATCCCAGGATAACAGTGTAGTGTGGAGTGGCATGCTTGCTTGTTAAATGTGGTCCACCCTGTGTCTATGGAGATGCCCTGAAAACAGTTCAAGGTTTAGAGTAAATTTTGAATTCTTTGAGATTATTGCACTAGAGATTGTCTGCAAGCATAGGCGGGGGTTGCCTGAACACAGTTAATTGAGGTTAGAAATGCATCTGGGGGTGAGATGATGCCAAGCAGGAACTTGGTTGTGTAAAGAAGCAATTTCAATAAGAAAGGGGGCTGAGGCTAGCATCTGTAAGTGTTGGTCCAGGCATCAGTTTCCCCAGTCAAAGTGTTAACATCTCTGCTTAGGTCCCTTGGAATATAACAACCCTGCTCCACTAGGGGAAGGTTTCTAGGCAGAAATGTGTCCTGCCCTGCCCACCCTGCCCCAGGTGAAAAGTGTTACTTCCCTGCTAGGTCTTTATACAAACCTCATTCAAGACATTAATTGGGAGGGAAGAATCCAGGAAGGTGGCTTATATAGGATTCCTTGTGTCAGGGGACTTTCCAGGGTGACTAGGGATTGATGGGGTTTTGTGCTCAGGGGCCTCAGGAATTGGTAGGACTCCATGCTCAGGGATGGGTAAGATTTCATCCCTGTTCCCAAGTCAGGGTCAGGGTGTTTTTCCTTTGCCCTTTGCACCATATTGGATCTCCTATGTTAGCTTTTGATTCGACAAGTAAATTCCATAAACACGACGCTGAGATGAAGGTGTTGGCTTGACACTTTGTCTAGCTCAGGGGCCAGAAGAAAAATAGAGTACAAGGTATATCTGTGCCCCAAATCCCTTCCTAGGATCCAAGAGCTTAGACTCCTCAGGAAGACTCTGAGAATGAGAAGGAGGAAAATGTGGTAATGGTAATAGAAGATGTCCTTCAAGCCAAACCTGTAGTAGAAAAACAGGGAGAACCTGAGACCCAATGTGCAGATGGGACCTTTACAATGGTATCCTACAAGAAACTAGGGTAATCAGTGGGACATGAGAGCAGATGGCATCTGTCTGACTGCTGTGGAGGCAGAAAAACCTGAGGAAAGTAACTACCCACCCATCCCTTCTTAAGGCAAAAGCTGCATAGCCTGAGACAATATGAAGGAAGTCAGTGTATGATGGACTGGCTTATTAGAGCCATTGGAAACACATTGTTTTCTCCATCTGAAGTCTCCATAAATGTCCATAAATGGAAAACAATACAGGAGGGATGTGTGCTATTGAGAGAACGACGAATAATAGGAGCTGTGTTCAAACCTCAGTTCACTGGACCAGATAGAGCTATGTTCACAGAAGAGCTCAAGTAAAGATTGATTCAGCAGGGACCTCAAGCTGATATGGGGCTTTAGTGGTTTCTGTGGCAAGCAAGATCTTTATAAAGTAGGAAAGGCTTTGGCAGATCTCAGTGACTTCTACCTGCATGTCAAGAAAGTTCATAAAAATGAGAGTGCAACCTAGAGATGATGAGAAAATAGTAAAGCAGAGGAAAGGTCTGTATGTGTTACCTGAAGGAACAATGTGGCATGATTTATATCAATGTGGAATTGCTGAGTGGGGAAATGATAGCCAGATTATGTGCTAAGGAACCACTGCAAGGCTTTAAAGCCTGAAGAGCAGTTCACAAAAGACATACTTGATAGAGCAATACAGTAAAGACAATAAAGCTTGTCCCAGGAGTGGGTGATTATCCACTCACATTAGGGAGGGTGCATCACTAATCTCCCTGAGAGAAAAGTTTGTGCTAGGGGTTGAGATGGTTTTCCTAGCCAGAGTATGGTCAATGGAGACACAACAGCTATGGCTACAGTTACAGTGCAAACTGAGGGCTTCTGAGAGTTGGGGAGACAGCAGGTATCCCAGGGTAGGTAGAACAGAGCTTCATGCCCCCTCAGCCCTCAGTAAGTCTGAACAGATTAAGTCAGGCCAACTGAGTTAATCAGACATGGAGAAATGTAAAGATGCTCCATGGAAGAGCTATGGCATAGGGAAATGTAATGGCTCACCCCTTAGAGAACAAATTAAGTTTGTCCTTCCCATGCTTTTTGAGCTGTCACCCCTGCAGAAGTGGGCTCTGATATCTATGAGTCATTTCTGTTCTTATATGTAACCCTTCATTCATATTCTTGCAAGAAACCCCAATAACACTCATTGGTTCACCAAGTTGACTTTGATGGTACCCATAGTACTTTAGTCTGTTATGGGATCCCCATCTAGGGTGAGTATACATGCATGTTCTGTTGCTCTAGGAAAAGTTTTGTTACACAACGGGCACACAGCATTTACATCAAACAGAGATCTCAAAGAACCAAAACCCATCTTTCTGTTCTTAGTCACGTATCAATCTACCACCTAGAGATCAGCCTTTGATATTTCATCAGCATTTCATGTTCAGTGATTTTAAAACCATACTCTTCATTCACTTCTTCCTTCCCCTTTTCAATTTGTTTCTGTGTCTGTATGTATTGCTGTGACCAACTGCCCAATTCCCTTCATATGTTGGAAAATGCAGACACAGTTCCTCCCCTCAGAATGGCCCGATCTAATCAGTCAACAGTGACTTAAAATCCCACCGCAGTAATGTCTCTCTCCTCTGTCCTCTTGTTAGTCCTAGTGCTAGTGCCCTGAGCTAGCCGCTTACCTCTGCAGCCACAGCCATTACAGAGCCTCCTGTTAGCTATTTCAGCAACCATTCTTTCACTCCTCTAGTGCTCTAACATAAAACCCTGTTTCTCTTATGGGCTGACAGTAAATAATTCAGCTGTTGCTGCTAAATTCTCTGCTGAAGCATTCCATTCATTCCTTGGGGTGGCAGAGTAGACCCTACAAATGATAATGAGAGCTATGGTAGCATCTCAACCAAACTTTAGAAGTGTGCTGACTCCGGCTCTACTATAGAAAGAACAACATAGTTCTCAACCCGAGAACAAATCCCCTTCCAAGCTTTTGCTCTTGGTGGTTCCTATGGAGCAAAAGCCAGAGGACCTCCTTTTTGGGAAGTGTTTGTGAGTGACTGCAAAGTTGTTTAGCCATCACCTTCCATCTCTTCTGAACTTCAGCCCTTGGGTAGAATGGTTTTATGTGTCTGTGCTGTTTTTACTTCTCTCCTATTCTTTTCTCTGGCAAAATCCCCTTACCCATATTTCCAGTTACTATTCAAATGTGAGGGCTTTCTGTCCCAGCAGAGCTCATTATGCTTTCCAGAGTTCTATACCAGACTCAAACTGGAACTTGGTTGCTTTCTGTTATAATTATCACTGTAAAAACTGCTTCTCTGTGTTTATATTGCTTTTAGCATTTAATTTAACTCCTGCTAAATGTCTGATGAAAAGAAATGGTAAGTAAAGGTGTTAAAATGAATAAATCAGAGTGACCAGAGAGGATGGAGAAAAGTGAAGATACGTCTTTTAAATGATGATAATGATAAAGGTGGTGGTGGTGGTGGTGGAGGAGGAGGAGGAGGAGGAGGAGGAGGAGGAGGAGGAGGAGAGAGAAAAGACATGAGCAAGTTGATGCAGTCAGAGCAGGGGTAAAGATACTTTAATAGTTGAAACACAGCCATATCCTTCATTATAGACTACCTACATTCCCAGTGTTCTAGAGGCCTAGGCAAGGTGTAGGCAAGTGTTTGAGGCTAGTCTTGGATATACAGCGTCTTGAAAGAAAAAGATGAAGGAGAAATATTTATTTCTCACACTCACTAGCTATGGAGCTCAAGTTTTTTTTGTAGGTTTCCCTGATGATCTCGTTCTTCCATAAGATTACTCCTTGTTTATACTGCTGTAGTTTGAATGTGGCACCAGGCACAAGTGATGTCTTGAAAGATAACCCTCTGAGAAAGAAAATGAAGGATGCAGGCTGGGTGTTAGTGAGAAGCTGAGCCAGGACCCTTGAGCAGCTAATGCAGACTCCACATATAGAATGTGCAGCACATCTAAATAAGGTCAGACTAGAACACTGACAGTGTCTTCCCTAATGTCTTAACCCATTTTCAATGGGAGAATATGCTGGTTAAATATAAACCCTTTGAAAGAAACACTGTCCTTAAAGTGCAAGCCCACACCCATCCACCCAGTAATCAACACAGATGTTATCAAATCCAAATTCTTAGTTCCCTTCAGTTCTGACAACTATGATGTGCTCTAACTTACTCCACATCGACATTCATGAGAAAATAGAGGTACAATGATAAGAAATGGAATAGTCCATGTCTTTGGCCTATCATTAACCAATGTCAAACCCCATTAAGTGCTCATTCATCTATGGATATATAAAACTAGATACTGAGTTTCCAAAGTTAAATATGAAGAATTGTGTCACAAAGAAGAATCATGATGATTTAAGATATCCCCAAACTCTTGCCTTTTTCCAATCACTTTCTTTGTGAAACCAAGTTTGCCACAGCTTCAGTGGTAGCTATTTATTGAAGCCAGCCTGAGCACTGATAGACCAAAAGTAGACAGCACTCTCATCAGTACCACACTGCCCCCCCACCAATTTAAACCCCCCAACCTTCTGGTTTCTTATTACTTACAAAACTTAGTATTCATGAAGTAAGTTTTAAGGAATCCAGTTTATCTCCGTGTACTGAAAGAATCCTTACAAATAGAGAGAAATTGCATTTGCTGCCAACATTTTGGCTCTGCTTAAGTCTGATGGTTTTTCTTTGTTTCTCTGGAAAACCTTTTGCCCTCAGACCAGCTGCTAAAGTTGAACACCACAAACGTTCCTTTCAAAGCAATTCTAAAAAACCATATGCTGGAATCCAAAATTCTTTACACACATGATCAGAGCTCCACATCTTAATAGCCATATAACTCTATAAAGACTTATCCCTGATTTCTCTGATAGATCATCACCACAGAGAGAAGGAAAAGGCCTCATGAAAGCATTCCACCTGTATTGCTGGCAGATGACTTATAAATGTCGCACAGACGCTGACATGGCCTACTACTGGCTCATAGAAGAAGCATTAAATAAACGGCTGGACATCTGCTGGTAAATACACAGCAAACAAAAAAAAAATGCAAGCCAGAGCCAAACATGTGCACAGTGTGGGCCCCATCCCTGCCCATAAACCAAGCAGTGTGTTCTGCTAATCATTAGCAGAGTTATTGATTTTAGATGTGTATCACACAGCTATAATTTTGTCAGAGAGTAGACCACATAAGTTGTTCTTTTTCTGGTTGTTTCATTTTGTCTTATTCCAAGAGTTCGTAAATTGACGACCGGGACAAAAATTATAATTGACATCATCTGTGGGAAATATTTCATAAAACAACAGGCCCAGATGTAGGATTAAAGCCATGTGGTAGTAAAATACCCCACTGAAAAGGGGCCAGGTTCCATGATTTCTTATGAAAACAGATGTGCTCTTACTCTCTCTGCTTGTTTTTCAATGCTTAAAAAACTCCCAAATTCTCTCTCTCTCTCTCTCTCTCTCTCTCTCTCTCTCTCTCTCTCTCTCTCCTCTCTCCATTGCACTGGAGAGAGTTGGTAAATAGATTACAGATGCAGGCTTGTACTTCAAAATCCTGACTGTCACAAGCTCTAAAATAAAATAAATGAAACATTTGGAGAAATTACATTGCACTATGGTAAAGGTAATGGGGATTAGGCAAACATGTCTGCTGGCATTTGTTTAGCATCTTTGGCATGACCGAATGAACCCCTGGATAATGCAAGCTAGAGACAAAAGTATAGGAAGTAATTCAACATCCGTCCATGGATGCAGAAATAACTGAAGCTGAACCCTGGAAAGCTTACTTCTCAGGGAGGGAACTTTTATCTTTGGAGTTTGGAGCAGGTGGGAGAAGGCTTTTTGAGTGTCATCTGTCTCCCTTGAGGGAAGATTTCTGCATAAAGACATGGCTGACAAAGGAAAGAGCCCAACATATCTATCTCTTATCAGTTCTGATTCCTTTTACTTCCATGATTACTCTATGGTTTCCCCTTTGGAAATGTTGGTAACTGTATGAGCGAAAATGCTTGGGCACAAACACAGGCTATATTGTTTAGCAGCTAATCTATAAGTGCTGTGAAGAAATGTGCACAACCCTGTTTTTGCCAAAGTCCTCTGTATCATATGGGGTCCACTGCAGAGTCACTGATTACAATTAATTAATTCCTCATTTGCACTGTAACTCAGCCTTCACCTCCAGTAACTCACCTCCAGTAGCTCAAACTTAGGAGACAATAACAAGGCATAATAAAGAAAACTAAATTTCCATCATGAGTCAGGGCTCAAAGTTCAGCATCATAGCTATGCTTCCCAACTCTGTCCTTTCAGCCATTCAAATACTGAAACAGAAGTTAAATAAGTATTTTAACCAAGATCATCTTCCAAATCCTCCACCTGCCTTCACTATTTCTACCGTATTTCTTGTTGGAGCTGAATGAGAACTAGAACTTAAAGTGACTACTGGATTCCAGGAGAGTTCAAGATCATTTTAATGCCCACTCTTTACTTTAGCATCTACCAATTTGAATCTGAAACACCTACCATAGATTGTTGTGTGTGTGTGTGTGTGTGTGTGTGTGTGTGTGTGTTTAAACTCTTATGTGTATGTATATGTGTTTGCACATTTATGTATACAGAAAGCCCATGGAAACCAGAAGAAAGAGTTGGATCTCCTGGATGAACCACCATGTAGGTGCTGGGAACAAAATCCAGGTCCCCTACAAGAGCAGTAAATATTTGCTGAGCCATCCATCACTTCAGCCCCCAGGCTCATATTTTGAGTATGTGTTTAGCCCCTGGTAGAATTGTTTGGAAGAGATTATGGAGTCTTTGGGAAGTGGGGCTCAGCTAGAAGGTTGAGACTTCTAGGAGCAAGCTTTGAGACGGGCTGGCTTGAGTTACAGCACAGCCCCATTTCTGTTTCCTACTGTGCTTCCTGCCTGGCACTTTCAATGTCACCAGTGGCTTCATGCTCCTGCCTCCATAGATGGAAGCTGCCTCTATCACCTTGCCTACCAGCACTGACAGGTGGAAATCACCTGAAACAAACCTTCCTCCTTTGAATGGTTTTTGCCAGGTATTTTATCACCTCAGCAAGAAAAGTAACTAATAGATCACCCCTGCTGGCTCCTTGAAAGTCCAGCTCCAGACAATCACTCCTCTGAAAGCTACCACTGAAGATGATAAGACAAAGGGAAGGTGTAGAGGTTAGAATAAGAATGAAGGCTCAGGGGAAAATACAATGATTACTCTTTTTTTTTCTTTTTTAATCATATAATTATTTTTTATACTTTTTTATACTTTTTATTTAAATTAGAAACAAACTTGTTTTACATATCAATCCCAGTTCCCTTTCTCTCCCCTCCTCCCCTGACCCCCAGTAACCCCCAATTCCATCCTGTTTGTGCTCCCCAGGGAGGGTGAGACCTTCCATGGAGGATCTTCAAAGTCTGTCATATCCTTTGGAGCAGAGCCTAGGCCTGTTTCTAGGCAGAGAGAGTTTCCCTCTATGTGGAATGGGCTCCCAAAGTCCATTCCTATGCTAGGGATAAATACTGATCCACTACCAGAGGCCTCATAGATTGTTGAGGCCTCCTCACTGACACCCAACTTCAGGGGGTCTGGAACAGTCCTATGCTGGTTTGCCAGCTATCAGTCTGGGGTCCTTGAGCTCCCCCTTGCTCAGGTCAGCTGTTTTTGTGGGTTTCCTCAGCCTGGTCTTGACCCCTGTGCTCATCTCTCCTCCTTCTCTGCAACTGGATTCCAGGAGTTCAGTTTTGTGTTTAGTTGTGGGTGTCTGCTTCTGCTTCCATCAACTGCTGGATGAAAGCTCTAGGATGGCATATAAGGTAGTCATCAATCTCATTATCAGGGATGGGCATTTAAGGTAGCCTCTCCACTATTGCTTAGATTGTTAGTTGGTATCATCCTTATAGATCTCTTGACATTTCTCTAGTGCTAGATTTCTCTTTAAACCTATAATGGTTCCCTCTGTTATGGTATCTTTTATCTTGCTATCCTCTGTCCTTCTCCCAACTCAACCTTCCTGGTCCCTCATGTCCTTCTCTTCCCTCCTCTTCTCCCCTTCTCTTTCTCCTAGCTCTTTCTCGACTACCCCCATGCTCCCAGTTTGCTCAGGAGATCTTGTCCCTTTCCCTGTCTCTGGGGGACCATATATGTCTCTGTTATGGTCCTCCTTGTTTCCTAGCTTCTCTGGCAGTGTGGATTGTAGGCTGGTAATACTCTCCTCTATGTCAAAAATCCATATATGAATGAGTACTGATTCCCATTTTCCTGAGGAATCTCCATACTGAATTCCAAAATGGCTGTATGAGTTGGCACTCCCACCAGCAGTGGAGGAGTGTTCCCCTTTCTCCATATTCTCTCCAGCATAAGCTGTCATTCGTGTCTGATTTTAACCATTCTGACAGGAGTAATATGGTATCTCAGAGTTGTTTTGATTTGCACTTCCCAGATGGCTAAGGATGTTAAGCACTTTCTTAAGTGTCTATCAGCCATTTTTAGACTCCTCTGTTGAGAATTCTCTATTTAGTTCTGTACCCCACTTTTTAGTTGGATTATTTGGCATTTTGGAGACTAACTTCTTGAGCTTTTTGTAAATTTTGGAGATCAGCCCTCTGTCAGATGTGTGGTTGGTGAATATCTTTTCCCATTCTGTGGGCTGCTGTTTTGTCTTGTTGACTGTGTCCTTTGACTTACAGAAGCTTCTCAGTTCAGGAGGTTCCATTTATTTATTGTCAGTCTCAGTGTCTGTGGTACTGGTGTTATGTTCAAGAAGCTAGCTCCTGTACCAATTCACTCAAGGGTACTTCACACTTTCTCTTGATTACTGAGAATTTTTTTTTAAAAAGGGAAAAAGTCCCTAAAGGGGCAAAAGGTGACCTGTTGTTAACTTATAGGGACATGTACATCTTTGTTAATGCCTGGCTTCTAATGAGAAAAGCCTCACCAGTTATGCATGGTCTACAATTCTTACCTCAGAAGAATATATGAACTTCATGCTCTCTTGATCCAGCATCATGCTTTTTGTGTACAGTAGGGAAGAATCCTGAGGTCAGCAGATAAACCATTAAGTTCCTAATTGCCATCCTGGTTAAGAGAGGCATGACAGTCTAACTAGAGAGAATGAAGGAGGCATATCTCCCAACCAAAGAGATAAAAGGAAAAGTCATATTTCAGTGATATTACTCACAGCATGTCCACAGCATCCAATAGATAATCAAAATGACAGATGAAGCAGGATCTGACACCAAGGATGGAAAAGTACTTTGCACCATCATTCCAGAGACAGAAAAGCCTACATCTGGTGGTTAAGATTTGGTTTCCTCTACAACTGGCTCAGAGTCACAGAGATTTTATCTGAAGCATGAAGAGTGGTGTACTTCTGATGGCCAGGAAAAGGAGGCCAGAAACACTTTGTTCCCTGCAGCCATACCCATACGTTAGCCCATCTGCCTGCAAAAGGAGGCCAGGTAAAAACTTTTATTTATGAAGTTTGCTTGATATTCTATCTATAAATTTTGTTTTCTGATATGTACTACTTTCAGAATTGTCGTGACAAGTGTATAGAATCTAGACCAAGATATGAACTTCCATTCCATCTGATGGCAGTTTCTTTCGGGGACCGAGCCACAAAATCCTACCAGTGTCATGAAATCGTCCCCCATGTTGTGACTTTTCAACAAAGAAGTTAATGGGCTTTTAGTCCCCAAGCAGACTAATGCTCAACGAAACACCTACTGACAAAGGAACATGGCAGAATGGCAGGGAAGCTTTTGAGTCCTTCATTTCAAAATGCAATGGGAAGTGACATCAAAAGAAATACTTTTGTTTTCTTCACTGTAGCTAAAGCAATAAATATGTCTGGGAGAACTGTTTGGTTTGGATTTCTAGTTCTTTTGCAATTTCCTTATGAGTCTGGTAGAGGCACTCTAATTAGTGCTGCTATCTCATTCCTTCCCAACTCAAATTACCTCTCAGTTACCTCTCCAGGTACTCTGGAGTATGTAATAAATAAATAAATAATTCTCAGTCCTTATAGGTAAGCTTACTATTCATCTGTATGCTTAATCTCACTTTCCATACCTTGTAGGGAGGGGAGATAGAGAGTCAATGTAAACTAGTACAGGTGAGTCATGAGAATGTAGAGAAAGATTTAGAGCAAGGGTTACTTCTTATCTTCCTGCCTCCTGTCTCTGGTTCTCCAAAGCCCTGGGTCTTTGAAGACTGCACAGCCCACAGAATAGCTCTGTGTTGTTTTGTGGCATTGTCACAGGGTTTGTGTCCTCTACATGGTCCTCCTCACAATTCTTTAAGCACCTTACAGACCTGATAAAATTGCCTTCATTTTCTCCCTCTAGTCAAGTGTCTTGCTGTGTAAACCCATGGCGACACTTCCCAGAAGTCCTTGACAAACTCCAGTCCCCAAAAGGCTTAATATAAGCTACACTGTTTTGTCATGTCTTTCTACCTCCTTTATCCATGTTGGAGTACTTATGATAAACACAGACCTGTATGCCCCTAAAAGAAAATCTTCTAATCTCTGACTCACTCTACCATACCATATAAAAATATGGAACACATTTAGTTTGCTAAATGATACAAATTAAAGGAAATGTCTGGAAGTCTCAAAAACTCCACAAAATGAGAAACTTTACTATATAAGCACTATCACTCTGTCTTTGGGATAATATTAGGATGTTTCTGTCATAGCTGGATTTTGAGACAATGAGCTGAAATAAGCAAGCAGAGCTTTTATAAGAATCTGAAATTGGAAGTCGAAGTGACTGAGTTCAAAATCGACTTGGATGAGTCTTATAAGAGAAATGGAAATCAAACACTGGATTTTCATGGTTTGCTCTCCCCAAATCTGCTTTTCTAAGTGCCTTGTTTTTTGATGGAATTAGAATGTCAGTATTCTTTTCAAATCTAATGGACAATGTGGCAACCAGCTCACCCATATTAGGTGTCCTGCTAATTTAAGCCTCACCAGTGCCCTCTGTTTGAACTGAGCTTGGGCATAGACCCATTCCAAATGCATGGGGATTTCACGAGTTTTGCTGATTTGGCCAAAAAGTCAGTGTCAGTCTTTCCCTTTAATATGGCTGTATGGTTCAGTTCCCATAGCAACTGAGTATGAAAATCCTATCATCACCTAAGTTGAAAATCAGCTGTGCACATGGTCCATAGCTTCAGCAGACCATTTAGACAAACAAGTGCCAATGTACACATTCAAATCCCCTTACAAGGTGCCCATCACCTTATCCAATAAAATAGCCATATCTCTGGGATAAAAAAGCAAATTGATTTTGCAGAAAAATATGAAATGTTAAAGACAAAATGTGTTCTATAGCAGAGAGAGCCAGAGAACTGCAAGACTACAAAGTGGCCTTCCAAAGGAGCAGGATGATTGAACTTCATTAGCAAGAAGAAGAATGGATGGGGAGCATATTAGAAGAGTTTAAACAAAGGCAAAAGTTCTACTTCTTCATGGGTAATAAGCAGTTTTATCATCATTATCTATATCTCTATTGATAATTGCATGTAAGTCAGCCTAGTTCCAAAAATTAGGGCTCATTCAACAAATCTAATTTGAACAAATATTCCCAAGATTTAAGTGGGAATGGTTTACTAACATTTCTCCCACGATCCAGATGATCTTTGCATGCTTAATTTAGTCAGTCATTGTACTGGAACTCACTGAACCCTGAAGAAAAAGAATCAAGCATGTTGTACACAGACAGTCTTGCTGGGGGCTAATATTTTTTTTTGTTTTTTCTTACTTCCTATTTGTATGTGACAAATACCAACTTGAGCTACTGAATATCATTTCCAGTTCCTAAGGGAGGATAGGGAAAGTAAAAAATTCAGCCAACCTTTTAGTACCCAAGATTCATGGAAGGAAATAATGCTTGTGGAGAACATTAATATCTTATTTGTATTTAAGTGTGTGTGTGTGTGTGTGTGTGTTTGTTTGTGTGTGTGTGTGTGTGTTTGTGTGTGTGTGTGTGTGTGTGTGTGTGTGTGTGTGTGTGTGTGTGTGGTAGGTAGGTAGGTAGGTAGGTAGGTAGGTAGGTAGGTACTGCTGAATCCAGAGGAAGACATTAGAGCTACAGATATTAGGCTACTGTGAGCCTCATGATGTGGGTACTGGGAACCAAACTCAGATCCTCTCCAAGAGCAGCAAATGCTTTTAACTGCTGTGCCATTTCTCTACTCCTAATCTGTAGAGAAAATTCAAATTAAAAAACAGACTTTAATTAAAGACATTTTAATTTTTAAAACACAAACAAGAAAAATGCCCCATAAATCATAAAGCAAAGTTTATATTGTTTTAAGTTTGTGAGAGGCAATTTGACATGGGACCTTCAGCAAGACTTGCTCTTAGTAACTATACAGGTACAGCCTAGCAAATGAGGATGCAGAAGCCGGTTGAGTGGGAAGGGCTTCCTTCCATACCAAGGAACCAGCATACTTCAGCCTTCAGTGAAAGGGCTGAGAAGTTATATGCCAAAGGATCCTATTATGTACAACAGTAGCATCCACATTGTGTGAAGTTTGCTTAAGGATTTGGGTCTGCGTTCTCAGAGCATTGGCAGCAAATGAAGGCATTGTAGAAGGGAGTGTTCTATAATCCAGTTAGTATTTCTAATAATCTTCTATTGCTTTGCACAAGAAAAGATGACAAACAACCAGGATAAGCATTGTTTGGGGGGGGGCATTGCTATACCACAGAATTTATATACCAAAAAGTTAAAATAGTACAGCAACAGTAAGAAGAAAACATAAACTCAAAGATTAGTTGATCTATCTGTAATTGGCAAGTATTGGAAGGATTTGGCTGAATATTGAAGATAAGGGGTGAGGCTGATGGAGGTGCAAAAGGTAAGTCCCAGATTTCTAACTACTGGAAATCAGATTCTGGGGATTCAATTCTATTCAAAAGATAACATTGAAATATGGCCTACCTTTGGGAAAAGAACCATCAATTTCCTTAGACATTTAATTTAAGATGTTTAATTTAAGATGCCCATCAAATAAAAAATTAGAGATGTCCATAGGTCATCTGTGTTTAAGTTAAGAATTCCACACTTTGGAAATCACTATGGTGGTTCCTCAGGAAAATGGGAATCAGTCTAATTCAAGATCCAGCAATTCCACTCTTAGGCATATACCCAAAGGATGCACATACATACAAGAAGGACATTTGTTCAACTATGTTCAATATTTGTAAGCAGCATTATTTGTAATAGCCAGAACCTGGAAGCAACCTAGATGCCCCTCAACTGAAGAATGGATGAAGAAAATGTGGTACATTTACACAATGGAGAAAAAATAATGGAATCTTGAAATTCGCAGGCAAATGGATGGAACTAGAAGAAACCATCCTAAGTGAGGTAACCCAGTCACAAACAAACATGGTATGTGTTATGTTTTTGTTGAAAAAGAGGAAAAGAGATGGATGATGAGACATATTAACCAGTTTATTATAAGGGCCCAGGCAGAATAGGAAGACTAAGAGAGAAGAGGAACAGGGGCAATGGCTGACCACCATGGCCAGTCACCATAGAGAGGCAGAGAGAGAGAGCGAAGAGTAGAGTGACAAAGCAGAGAGAGAGAGCAGCAGAGAAGTTAGAACTTTTAAAGGGAAGACTGGGCATGCGCACTGAGGTTCCACGCATGCCCAAAGTCCTCAGCAGGCCATAATGCATGGCGAGTGACATGGTGATGATAGAGAACATTTTCCTGTGTGTGCCCTGACTGTTGTCAGGGGGCAGGGTCTGTCTCTTAAAGAGATATTGCCAATCAGCATTAAAGCCTAAACCTTTCATTATGTACACACACATATATAGATATTAGATATAGAACAAAGGATTGTCAGCCTACAATCCACACTCCAGGGAAGCTAGGAAACAAGGAGGACCCTAAGAGAGACATATAGGGTGCCCTGGAGAATAGGGAAAGGGACAAGATCTCCTGAGAAAATTGGGAGCACGTGGGGATGGGAGAGGGAATTAGGAGATGGTGAAGGGGAGAAGAGGAGTGGGGAGGAGCACATGAGGGAGTGGGAAAATTGAGTCTGGGGAAGAATAGAGGAGAGCAAGAAAAGATACCTTAATAGAGGGAACCATTATAGGTTTAAAGAGAAATCTAGCACTTGAGAAGGGTCAAGAGATCTACAAGGATAACCCCAACCAAGAACTTGAGCAATAGTAGAGAGGCTACCTTAAATGCCCTTCCCCTATAATGAGATTGATGACTACCTTATATGTCATCCTAGAGCCTTCATCCAATAGCTAATGGAAGCAGAAGCAGAGACCCACAGCTAAACACTGAGCTGAACTACTGGAATCCAGTTGTAGAGAGGGAGGAGTGATAAGCAAAGGGGTCAACACCAGTCTGAGGAAACCCACAGAAACATCTGACCTGAACAAGGGGAATTCATGGTCCCCAGAATGACCACTGGGAAACAAGAATAGGACCAAACCAGGTTCCCTGAACATGGGTGTCAGTTAGGAGGCCAGGGCACTCTATGGGTCCTCTGGTGGTGAAACAATCTTTATCCCTAGTGTATGAATGGACTTCAGGAACCCATTCCCCATAGAAGGATGCTCTCTCTGCCCACACAGATGGAGGAGGGCCTAGGCCCTGTCCCAAATGATGTGACAGACTTTTATGATCCCTCATGGAAGGCCTCACCCTCCCTGGGGAACAGAAGGGGGATGGGATGGGAATGGGAGGATGGGAGCAAGGGAGTAAGGGGGGCATAGGAGGATGGGAGGAAGAGGGAACTGGGATTGATAGGTTAAATAAGATTGTTTCTAATTTAAATAAAAAGAATTTGTAGCTCAAATAAATCTTCTAACAACAGTGATTAAAAACCCAATATAATTTAGCAGGTTTGATTTTCCAGGCACAATCCTTTTGTCAACAAATGTGAGACAGGACACTCTTTCACTGATGAACCATTCTTACTTTACACAAGAAAGGACAAACGTGGAGAGGTTACCCAACCTGCACTTAACTTGTACCTGGAGACACTTAAAGGCATGGTGTCTGGTTTCAATCTGGCATAGCCTGGAGTAAATAATTGTCAAGGATTGATAAGTCAGATATATAGAAAATGTATCCTTTTTCCAGTTACACCAGATGACCCCATATAATATCCCTAAAAGTTTTAACCAGTGCTTGAAACAATCCCCCAGACACTTCATTCTCTTCTTCAAGTTTGTGTATCTTGTCTCTCACTTTTACTAAAGATCTCACCCCCACAATCTTGCTTTCAAAAGAATAATACCCTTTGCTCTTAGCATGTGACAGAATCCCAACTTCATCTTCCATATATTGCTAGTGCCTTCTCCTTTTACACACTGAAATTTGTTTGCATACAATCATCTGATTTTCAAAATTGAATACTTCTGTCATTTCAATGAAATTTATAGCTAGTTCAAGCCATATTAATGCATCAAGGTTGTGTGGTGGAAAATTCATAATTTGTACCAGAAGCCATTATCATCAGAGATTGTATTCTTTAGATTCTAAATCCAAAATTTCTGTAATTATAAAAATTATGAAGAGGTTAATGTCTATATTCCTGCTGAGGACATGTTTGATTTCCAGAAGTTTCACAGGTGTAAAGAGTTCTGTTTTCTTGAGCATCTTGTTTTAATCCTACCTCAGACTGATGCTCACAATGCTGTCTTTCAGGCTCACTGTCACTTGGAGACACTGAGAAAAGTTTAACAAGACAAGTCACTGTGGCAATTTCCACAAATAAATTAGAGGAAGGCATCCATATAATTTCTCAGATCGCCAATTACATATGACATCTTAAATGGGGTCTTTTGTGCATGCTAGCTAATATTTATTCTAGCCATTGGTAAGAGAGAAGTTGCAAAATGCCTCATACATAAGAAAGGTATTACCATATTTATATTGGTGATTAATGTTAATTGTTAGCTTGATACAGTTTGGAGTCATCAGAGAGAAGAAACTGACTAGATTAGGCTGGTCTGTGGTCATGTCTATGAGGTAGTATTTGATTATTAATTTGTGTAGGATGATATAGTATTGTGGAACACTAGCTTAAGATGTGTTGCATTTATTTATGCTATGGAATATTTGTTTAATGATGCAAAGATATGTTGTATCCTTTTATGTTTTATTTTTTAAACTCTGTAAAACTGTGTTACTTTGTCTATCTAAAACAACTGGTTGGTATAATTTGGTATAATAAAAAGCTGACCAGATAATAGCTAGGCAGGAGACCGAAAAGTAGGTGGGGCTGGTGGACAGAGAGAATAAATAGGAGGAGAAATCCAGGCTCTGAAGATAAGTGAGAAGCCAGAAAAGGAAAAGAGGAGTATGCCAGCAGTCAGCTACTCAGCTACACACAACCATGGAGTAAGAAGGAAAGATATATACAATAAAGAAAGGTAAAAAGTCCAGAGGCAAAATGTAGTTAATAAGAAATGGTATCGTTTATTAGAAAAGGTGGCTAGAAATAAGTCAAGCTAAGGCCAGGCATTCAAAAGTAAGAATAAGTCTCTGTATATTTATTTGGAAGTTGGGTGGCATTCCTCCAAAGAGTTTAAAAAAAAAACTACTATGTAGTTTACTGTAGGGTGCCCTATTCCTCCAGCAAATGGTTAATACACACACACACACACACACACACACACACACACACACACATATATACATATACATATACACACACATATATATAGATAAATGCTGCTTGATAGCTTACTTTCTGTCCCTTCTAACTCATTTTATATGCATACATAATTTTATTTTTAATATTTTGTATATTTAATCTTATACAATATATTATAATTATGCAACAATATATATGCAATCATATATATGCAATCATATATATATGCAATCATATTATATATGATTATATATATTGCATGAGTTAAAGATAGTCAGAGAGTGAGCCAGCAAGCATTATTCCCTCATGGTTCCTGACTTCAAATTCCTGCTTGAGTTCCTGTTCCAACTTCCTCAGTGATAAACTGTGATGTACAAGTGCAAAGTAAATAAATCCTTTCCTCTTGCAAGTTACTTTTGGTAATGGTGATTATCAGGACAACAGAGAAGCAGACTGAATACACCGTAACAGACCCACCTGGACACTGTTGGCAATGCAATGCCTGGAGTCATCAGGAGTTCTGCAGGGCAAACCTTACCAAAAGAATTGAACACATACCCCTTTCCAGAACCACAGGTCATGATACAAATATTTCCCCTATCTCCTGAATTTTATTGCTAGAACTACGCTTCTTGCTTAGGGTTTATCTTGTAAATCCCTGTTTGGAAAAATCTACTGAAACACTCACAGAAGACAGACATGATTCAAGGACTCTTAAGATTAATCTGCATTTGAATTTGTTGCACTCAACTTCGATGCTTCTTTCAATATTGACAATGCCAGCAGACCCAGGAATGAACACATTAGCCAGTGAGTCTAGTGGGTGGTAGAAATGAGCACTTTTCCTGATCATATTATATAATGTTGAAGTATTAATTTAGGATTACCTTATCTAATGTTGCCGGGACATAATTAACAAATACAAAACTTTAATAACATAGTTTGAAGAATTATGGTAGTCACAGGAGGCAGAGAAAAATGGGTGAGCATGGGTATAAAATTTCAATTTCTATCAAATGAAGACTCTAGAAGCCTGTTAGGCAGTGTGAGGCCTACATTAATAATAGGGCAGTGTGCTTTAAATCTGTTAACCAAACATTTTCCTTGTTTTATGTCTTTAGCACAAAATAAAAATATAACTTAGTAGCTTAGTTGAAGACGTAAAAGATCTCTACAATGATAACTGTAAATGAATGGGAAGGATACCCATGGTCATGTGTCAGAAGAAGCATTGTGGTTAAAATGCTCAAGCTACTCAAATCAACCAGGAGGTTGCTAAATATCAAAGCGCTGTCAGAATACTAGGGGCAGTCTTCATAGCATCAGAAAAAAAAAATAAAGTATTCCTAAAATGTGTATAGAGCAACAAAAGATCCTAAATAACTAAAGTAAACCTGCTCTAAAGAGCCAAAGCTGGAGGCACCAGAGAATACAACTTCAACCCATTCTGAAAAGCAGCATGATATGGATGAGAAAAACACAATCATAGAGGCATGAAACAGTTCAGGACTCAGGAATAAGCTCCTATCTCAAAAGTCATTTCAGCACATTATGTAAGAATATTGGATCCTTGTAGAAAATGTGACCTCTCTCTCTCAGTATGTTTGGAAATAAACTCTAAGTGGATTAAAGATACATATGTAAGGTTTAAAACCATGAAATTACTAGAAGAATGAAAGCCCAGGAAAAGTGTGCTGCTACCTTCAATTAGCCATATTTTTCATCAAACCCCAAATCCCAGAAAACAATACTAAAAATATAAAAATGACATCTCATTAAAATAAAAAGGTTCTTCTCAGACAAATAAGTGATTACCAGAGTGAAACAAACTTGAAGGAACAGAAGACAAATGCAACCAGTATCTGGCAAGGATATTTAATCATTACATATAAGAGGTTTAAACAACTCTGATCAAGAGAAAAACAACATAAATCCAAAATAAACAGTAGCTCTATACAGTCATGCTTCAAAGGAAAACATTTCTTGGGCTTTCCAATCAATGAAAACTATGCATAATTAGCATAGAAATATGAATCAAACCAACAGGATAAGAAACAAGAGGTGCCAGCAGAAAAAACAAACAAACAAACAAACAAAAAAAAACCCAATGCAATCTTGAAATTTGCAGGAAAATGGATGGAACTCGAAAAAACCATTCTGAGCGAGGTAACCCAATCACAAAAAGACAAACATGATATGTACTCACTCGTATGTAGATTTTAGACATAGAGTAAGGAATTAGCAGCCTACAATCCACACTGCCAGGGAAACAAGTAAACAAAGAAGACCCTAAAAGAGACAAACTTTGTCCCCTGGAGAAGGGGAAAGGGTCACCATCCCCTGAGCAAATTGAGAGCATGGGAAGAGGCAGAGGAATCTACAAGAATGAGAAGGGAAGAAAAGGAGGGATGCAGAGGTCATGAGGAAGCAGAAATTTTGAGTCAGATGTAGATTAGAAGAAAGGACATATGACAGGTAGGATTTTAGTTGTGGGGTGGCAGAGGAGAAAGGGATGCAGAAGGGAACTCAGATTGTCATGTAATTCAATCTTGTTTGTAATTCAAATATATAAAAAATAAATATTAAAAAAAGCTGAAAAAGAGAAACAAGAGGTGCACATACACAAGGAAACGCTGCTCATCCTTTTTTTTTTTTTTTAAAAAGCTGGTGGTCATTATGCCATAGGAAAAATGTCACATATACCCTCATATGTACAATAAAAAAATGTTTATCTTGTAGTATGAATTGTGGCTACCAGAGACTGGGAGTATAAGAGCCATAGAAAGTTATGTAAAGTTTGACTGATGCATATTAATTTATAATTAAGCTGGAGAAAACATTTTTGCACATTCTATTTCACAATAGAATAAACATACACGATGTACTGAGTATTCTTTAAGTTAAAGAAAATAATTTTGAATGTCTTTATTACAAAAATGAGCATTGTTTGAGAAGAAATATATGCTTACCCTGATTGAATACATCACAATGCATGCATGTGTGGAAACGTTACACAGCATTCCACATGCGTCAATGTAAAATTCTTCTGCTCCTTACACACTCCACTCTGTTTCTAGATCCTTCAGAAATTCAAAGTCCATGATATCAGCCAAAAATGTTTACACACACACACACACACACACACAAAAAAAAAAAAAAAAAAAAAAGCAGTGGAGTCCCTTCTTCGCTGGGAACCATAAGTTGTTCTCTTTTGTAACCAAACATCCCTGTGCTGGCCATGCTGAGTTCTGTAAAGTAACTCTTTTGTCAGCAGCCTCTCAAGCCTTCATTCTCCTGGGGGTTGGCTTCAGAAGGACTGCCATTTTGGATTAGATGTCCAAGGCTCTGGTTCAGTTATCAGAAGTGTTTTCAGAATAAGAAGGAAATAAGCCCATCAAATGAGATGATGGGTACAGCAGAAGCTCACTCAAAATTCAAAGTGAAGTCCATTAGTCACTCCCTTCAGCCTGACTTGAGTCTTTCAAATTTCTATTATAATGTGAAACACATTTGTGAAGGTTACTGATACTCTGCTCATGTTTTGAATTCTATAGACGGTTTTGTTTGAAATCTTGAAACTGCTGTGAAGCAATACTTCTAAAGTACACATCTGAAAGGCAGGCTGGGGTCAAAGGAATGGATTTCATGGATTCTCTCTGCAGCATTTTCAGGGAGATTCCTCTCTCCAGTATCTGTAAACTTGGAAGACATTGAAGCCAGAATGTAATCAGTGCACATGACATCAAATGATGGTCAAAGGTCTATCGCATCCAGATGAAAAAGTATGACATAGCACTATTTGTAGTTCTTTATGTGTGAGTACAAATGTATATGCGGTGTGTGTGTGTGTGTGTGTGTGTGTGTGTTTGTGTGTGTGTGTGTGTGTGTGTGTGTTCATGAGTGTGCAGATGTGTGTGCTAGAGCATCTGTCCATGCATGTGTCTCTGGAGGCCAGAAGTCTATGTGAGGTGTGGTCCTCAATCACTCTTGACCTTATTTGTTAAGATAGGGTCCATCACTGAGACAGAAGCACACCTTCTCTGATACTCTGGGAGACTAATGATCTCAGAGATCAGTCTGACCAACCTCCCAGTCTGGGATGAGAGACACTTGTAGCCATGTTCAGTTTTTTGTTGTTGTTGTTGTTTTGTTTTGTTTTGTTTTGTTTTACATAGGTCTTAGGGATCCAAACTCAGTTCTCAGGCTTGCCAGGCTAAACCTCCAAAGGCCTGACCTGCTAGTAATTCATTTCTAATTGCTAGCCCCACTTCTAAAGGTGTGTTTCAAAGGAAATCATCATTTAGCATTACCACAAATAGTTCACTGATAGATCAAGCACTCAGCACATGAGCCTAGGGAGGGAATATCATAGTCAAATCATAACACCATGCCAAAGGAACCTCCGGATCTGGCAGTTCTGACCCGTCTTACCTTTGGCAGTGCCATCTTATTTATTCACTGCATTAAGACGTTCTCTGTCTTCACAATTCAAATAAAAATTATTGCTGAAATGAGTGTTCTACATATCTCTTATGGGTACTCACTGTTTATTTCTGAGAGGGTTTTGCACATCAAGTTTCCTAAACTCTGTTGCTTGAAATGTATGAGAGATACCACTATAGATGTGAAAGTGGTTTGTATGTAAGCAGAGGAGAAAAATGAGTTTGACATATATGAGAGATATTGCTTTAGATAAAAATGTATGTGACATATCACTATAGAAAAGAGAGGAGTTTGTATGTAAGAAGAGGAAAAAGATGATCTGGCACTATTTCAAGGGGGCAACAGCTATTCAGAATATTCTAATGTTGTTCAGCCATTTATACATTGTCAGCCTCTGAATATTTACAGAAAGGACTACACTAAAATCTCCTAATTAAAAAATACCAAGTAATAATATTTAAAGCAAGAAGTATAAACACATTGCAGAGGACCATTGCTGGATCTGATTTAGCTCATTCTATGTGAATAATTTAAAAAGTCATTCTCAGCTATAAACTTTCAAATCACCCAAAGAGCTCTGAAAATAATACTAGACACTGAGGGTCAAGATTGGAACAACTAAACAAGTACTTGTGTGTAATGAGACCTACACAGAATGTGTATTTGTGTGTATCTGTGCATGAGTATAGATAGATATGTATGTGTTTGCATGTGTATGTACATGTGTGTATAATATATATTTGAATACACATGTGTATGAATATATGGGTTAGATGTGTGAAAGACACAGCCAAATTTTATTTTAGCCTAAGCGTTAGGACTTGAGAAACTTTGTTCTACATAAAGTAATGCCCAGCATGGGTCATAATCAAATATAACCTTTTCTACCAAATGTGCTCTCTGTATTTCCTGGCACATACTTGTTATTTAGTCAAGTACCAGTGGTTGACTTCACTTATGCCAATCAGTTTTTTCTTTAAAGTTTCAATAACAAAGCAACAACATTGTGGATTTCACCATTTCTCCTACAGCTAAAGACTCAAAACTTATTTCTGAAGAACAGCTCTGAACGGGACAACATACTGAGTGTTCCTGTGGTAGATCTTTAGTTCTCAGAATAGATGTTTTATTACATTAATTTGATCAGTGTGTAATGCTCATTATCACGCAAAAGTCAGTTCCACCAAAGACACAAAGATAAGCACAGGAAACTTCACCAGGAATGAACCAAATTATTACTTTAAAAATCTTGACAGTTAGTATTCCACAAGTTCAGGACAATTACTTCATTTATTTACAGATTTTTTTCCATTCAACATTTCCATCTGAGAGAAGTTCAGAGTTGTATCCAATTTAGATTACATATTCTTCATCTAATTATACTTGATGTCTATCATTGCCAAAATCCAATGCCGGCACTGTGTAGTGGTTTTTGTTATTGTTAAATTAAAAACACATAAATCTGGTAGAAAGAGGCAATTATAAAATATAAGTTAAAATTCCTATAACTGATTGTGGAGTGAGAGAAGTTAGGTAAATGCTTGCTTCAACAGTTTGAGTAAAACACACACACACACACACACACAGAGAGAGAGAGAGAGAGAGAGAGAGAGAGAGAGAGAGAGAGAGAGAGGGAGAGAGAGACATGCCATCTCTATTGTTACCTGATCTACAGCAAGCAGACTCACTAAACAATAATACAATTTGACAGAGCAAAGTTCTGAACTGAGTTCTAGTGTAACTGGAACTCACTAGGCAAGCCTACAAGCTCTGCTTTCCAAGCTGACAGGTCACAGAGGATCAGGAGCAGCATTTTAAGAAGAAAAGGTATTTCCAGGTTTCTTCAGAAAGGGAGTACTGCCTATGCAAAGACACAGTGTTGAGCACGTACACAGCATTAGAACAAGTTAGGCCTCTAAGAACCTGAATTGTGTCAGATCCTGGGGATATTCAGAGAAGTATACATGTGTATATGGATTTGTACAGGCCATAGGACACTGTTTGACATATTAACAAGTTTGAGTTACGATCTAGGTCTAGCTAATATTCCCCAAGCACAGAAGTAGCATGCTGTTGATCTGAGGATTAAGAGCATGATTCCTTTCCACTGCTGAGGCAGAAGCCAGTGTTGGAAGTCCATGTAAGGGAACCGCATGGTGGGCTCTGCTAATTTCAACAGCTCTTGCAATTCCCCACGTGACATCTGATTGCTTTCTTCTTTCTTCCAGCTCTCTATGGATCTTTGGGCTAGATGATCATTCTGCACTGTACCGAGTAGAGAAAATGAGAACATTATGAATATGACTTTCAAATGCTAACCACCTCCCTATTCATTCTGCCTTTTTCCCATCTGCACAAATAATATCCACTTTCCCACCAAAGGTTAAGCCTACCACTGTACTAGATCCTATGCCCTTTGCTTATCTTAATGCCTTCTTCTTCACTAAGTGTAACCACACTGATTCCTTTACTGAGTCATTTCTATCAGTTCGAAATGCTGTCATTTCATCATTAAAATAATAGTTTTATATTAATTTTTATTTTCCCCTTATTTTTTGATGATTTTAACTATGTATATATTTCCCCCCAACACATGTCAATCATCTACATACACATATGTGTGCATGTGGCGGGGGGCTGTGGTTGTATCTCACTATGTCCAGTTAGTGCTGGGCATGTGACACTGGGACTAGAACCATCCACTGTAGCATGGGATACTCATCAGTGACCATACCCTCAAAAATGTAGTACCTTACCTTCCCTGCAGCTTTCCACTGCTTCTAAGTAAGGCTTAGCACTTGGAAATCATCCACCACATCTATGCCAGGATTTTGGTTGGCTTGATCTTGGTCAGGCCTTGTACATGTGATCACAGCTGTTGACTGTGTTGTGTACAAAAGACATTTTCTCACAGCACGTCTTCCCATCCTCTAGGTCTTATATTCTTGCTGCCTCCTTTCCCACAATATTTCCTGGAACTTTAGTGGTTTGAGATTTAATTTAGAATTGGGAGCTAAGTCTCTTATTTTCAGCACTTTGAACAGTTGTGTATCTCCCCCTGCCTGTTGTCCAATGCAAAACATTTCTCTGAGATCATCCTAGGTCTACAGATACAAATATAAACATTTAAAAGGCTGTTGTGGGTTATTAGTTTAAGATGTGTTACATTCACTTATACTGTGGAATGTTTGTTTAATTATGCAAAGATATATTGCATTCTTTTATGCTGTATTTAACTCTGTAAAGCTGGTTTACTTTGCCTGCCTAAAACATCTGATTATTCTAATAATGGCCAATAGGTAAGCAGGAGAGAGAAATAGGTGGGGCTGGCAGGCAGAAAGAATAAATAGGAGAAATCTGGAGAGGAGAATTAAGAAAAGGAGAAGGAGAGTAGGATGCCTGGGGCCAAAAAACAGCCACAAAGTAAGAAGGGAAGAAAGATATATAGAATAAAGAAAGGTAAAAAGCCCAGAGGCAAAGCATAAAGAGAAATGGGATAATTTAAGTTAGAAAAGCTGGTTATAAACAAGCCAAGCTGAGGCTGGGCATTCATAGATAAGAATATATCTCTGTGTATTTATTTTGGATCCAGGTGGTGGGCCCCCTAAGAGAAAACAAACAACAAAAAACCCTACAGAATGCAATCTGAGAACTTAACTTTACAGTATCAAGTTTACCTTAGAACCTATGGTATTTCTAGCCATGAGCTTTTGTTCAGATTAGCAATAACATGCATGAAATTCTCTCCTGTAGCGAAGGCCTCCAATTTTAGCAGAAACTGGTAGGCTCCTCCATAACACTCATGCCACTACTACACAAGTGGGCCGATATGTCTCGTAGGTCCAGTACTGCATTCAGGGTCCAGTACTGGGTAAGGCCTTTAATATCTGTTCTTTCCCAACAATATGCACAGTACCTTCAAGTACAATGATGCTATCCAACAGGGAGGACATTCCCAAGATGTTTTGGTACTTGCTTTTTACATCCTGTAGCCAAAATATGTTGTGTCTTCAGTAACAAAATCTCACCATTTAGGTGTGGGTGGGCAACCAAGGAAAGTAATAGTAGCCTGTGTTGTTTTGAAGACATCAGGGCCCTCTCTGACCACTAATTCTTAGGGATGTATCTCATGCTTTATCCTGCAATTTCCATTTAATAACCCATCTCTTCTGGGAGCAACATTATCCACCTATGCAGAGTAATTCAATTCAAATTCCTTTTTTTCTCTTTTTTTTATTTGAATTACAAACAAGATTGAATTACATGACAATCTGAGTTCCCTTCTCCCTCTTGTCCTCCCCTACCCCCCAACTAAAACCCTACCTATCACATATCCTTTCTTCTAATCTACACCTGACTCAAACTTTCTGCTCCCTCATGACCTCTGCATCCTTCCTCTTCTTCCCTTCTCATTCTCATAGCTCCCTCCTGCCTCTTCTCATGCTCTCAGTTTGCTCAGGGGATCATGATCCTTTCCCCTTCTCCAGGGGACAAGGTTTGTCTCTTTTAGGGTCCTCCTTGTTTACTAGTTTCTCTGGCGGTGTGGATTGTAGGCTGGTAATCCCTTACTCTATGTCTAAAATCCACATATGAGTGAGTACATATCATGTTTGTCTTTTTGTGATTGGGTTACCTTGCTCAGAATGGTTTTTTCGAGTTCCATCCATTTTCCTGCAAATTTTAAGATTCCATTGTGTTTTTTTTTTCTGCTGAGCAGTGTGTAAATGTACCACATTTTCCCTATCAATTCTTCGGTTGAGGGGCATCTAGGCTGCTTCCAGTTTCTGGCTATTACAAATAGTGCTGCTATGAACATTGTTGAATAGATGTCTTTGTTGTAGGAATGTGCTTCTTTTGGGTATATGCCTAGGAGTGGAATTGCTGGATCTTGTGTTAGACTGACTCCCATTTTTCCTGAGGAATCTCCATACTGAATTCCAAAATGGCTGTATGAGTTGGCACTCCCACCAGCAGTGGAGGAGTGTTCCCCTTTCTCCTTTTATCCTCTCCAGGAAAAGCTGTCATTCGTGTCTTTGATTTTAGCCATTCTGACAGGAGTAATAATGGTATCTCAGAGTTATTTTGATTTGCACTTCCCTGATGGCTAAGGATGTTGAGCACTTTCTTAAGTGTCTATCAGTCATTTTAGACTTCTCTGTTGAGGAGTCACTTTTTAATTGGATTATCTGTCATTTTGGAGATTAACTTAATGAGCTCTTGGTAAATTTTGGAGATCAGCCCTCTGTCAGATGTGGGGTTGGTGAATATTTTTCCCAGTCTTTGGGTTGCCATTTTTTCTTGTTGACTGTGTCCTTTGTCTTACAGAAGGTTTTCAGTTTCAGGAGGTCCCTTTTATTATTGTTGATCTCAGTGTCTGTGCTACTGGTGTTATGTTCAGGAAGCAGTCTTCTGTACCAATTAATTCAAGGGTATATCCCACTTTATCTTCTAATAGGTTCAGTGTGGCTAGGTTTCTGTTGAGGTCTTTGATCCATTTTTACTTAGGTTTGTGCAGGGTGAAAGGCTTGGATCTATCTGTAGTCTTCTATGTGTTTGCATCCAGATATGCCAGCACCATTTGTTGAAGATGTTCTCCTTGTTCAATCATATAAATTTGGATTGTTTGTCAAAAATCAGGTGTTCATAGGTGTATGAGTTAATATCAGGGTTTTCAACTCTATTCCATTGGTCTACCTGTCTATTTTTGTGCCAATACCAAGCTGTTTTCAGGATTATAGCTCTGTAATAGAGCTTGAAGTCAGGGATGATGATGCCTCCAGAAGTTCCTCTATTGTACAGGGCTGTTTTGGCTATCCCGGGTCTTTTGTTTCTCCATAAAAAGTTGAGAATTGTTCTTCCAAGGTCAGTGAAGAATTGTGTTGGGATTTTGATGGGGATTGCATAGAATCTATAGATTGCTTTTGGCAAGATTGCAATTTTTACTAAGTTGATCCTGCCTATCCAAGAGCATGGGAGAGCTTTCCATTTTCTGGTATCTTCTTTAATTTCTTTCTTTAGAGACTCAAAATTCCTCTAAAAATCCTCTAAAATTCCACTCTCTCCATACCTCTTCCATATTGTCTTTGAAGTTCTAGCTAGAGCAATAAGACTACAAAAGGAGATCAAGGGAAAACAAATCGGAAAGGAAGAAGTCAAACTTTCACTATTTGCAGATGATATGATAGTCTATATAAGTTACCTGATAAACTCTACCAGGGAACTCCTACAGCAGATAAACACCTTCAGCAAAGTGGGATACAAGATTAACTCAAAAAAATCTATAGCCCTACTATATACGGATGACACATTGGTGGAGAAAGAAATCAGAGAAACATCATCCTTTACAATTGCCACAAACAACATAAAATACCTTGGGGTAACACTAACCAAAAAATTGAAAGACCTGTACCAAATTCCTTTTTATTTAACATTTTATTTTGAAAGTAGATTACAGAAACTGGTAGTTTCTGTAGGAATTTCCCATACATCCTTAGGATTTTTTTTTTAACTAGTTTATTTACCTAGTTTTTTTAAACCTGTGTTTTACGTAGTTTATTTACTTATTATCTCCCACATCTCTCCTTTAATCATCTGGTCTGTAATTCTCTTTTTTAGTTGTGTCTTTGTGTGTCTTGGGTACCAAGGTAATAGTAGCCTCACAGAAAGAGCTTGGCAATATCCCTTCTGCTGCCATTGTGTGGCACAATTTGAGGAGTACTGGTATTAGCTCTTCTTTGAATTTCTGGTAGAATTATGCACTGAAACCATCTGGCCCTGGGCTTTTATGGTTGGTAGACTTTTCATGACTGCTTCTATTTCTTTAGGTGTTACAGGTCTGTTTAAATTGCCTATCTGGTCTTGATTTAATTTTGGTAAGTGATATCTATCCAGAAAATTGTCTATTTCCTTTAGATTTTCAAATTTTGTGGAACACAGGTTTTCAAAGTATGACCTGATTATTCTCTAGATTTCCTCAGTGTCCATTGTTATGTCCCCCTTTTCATTTCTTATTTTGTTAATTAGCTTGCTCTCTCTCTGCATTTTGTTTAGTTTGGATAAAGGTTTGTCTATCTTGTTAACTTTCTCAAAAAACCACCTTTATATTTCATTGAGTCTTTGTAGTGTTTTCCTAGTTTCTACTTTATTGATTTCAGCCCTTAGTTTGGTTATTTCCTAGCATCTACTCCTCTGGGGTGAGTTTGCTTCCTTTTGTTCTAGAGCTTTTAGTTGTACTGTTAATTCTCTAGTGTGACTATTCTCCAGTTTCTTCATGTGGGCATTTACTGCTATGAACTTTCTCTTAGCATTGCTTTCAAAGTTTCCCATAAGTTTGGGTATGTTGTGTCTTCATTCTCATTAAATTCTAGGAAATCTTTAATTTCTTTTTTATTTCTTCCTTGACCCAGAAATTGTGCAATTGCACATTATTCAATTTTCATGAGTTTGTAGGGTTTCTGGAATTTGTGTTGTTGAATTCAAACTTTAAGGCATGGTGGTCTGATAAGATACAGGGGGTTATTCCAATCTTTTTGTATCTGTGTAGGTTTGCTACATTGCTGAGTATGTGGCCAGTTTTAGAGAAAGTTCAATGTGGCACTGAGAAGAAGGTATATTCTTGTGCATTTGGATGGAATGTTCTATAGATATCTGTTAAACACAACTGGGTCATAACTTTTGTTAGTTCTTTTGTTTATGTGTTAAGTTTCTGTCTAGTGGTCCTATCTAGTGGTGAGAGCAGGGTGTTGAAGTCTCCCACTATAAGTGTGTGAGGTTTTATGTGTGATTTGAGCTCTATTGTAATCCACCATATAAGCAAACTGAAAAAGAAAAACCATGTGATCATATTCCTAAATGCTGAAAAAGCTTTGACAAAATTCAACATCCCTTCATGACAAAGGTCTTGGAGAGACCAGGAATAACAGGAACATATCTCAACATGATAAAAGCAATATACAGCAAACCAACAGCCAACATCAAACTAAACGGTGAGAAACTCAAAGCGATTCCTCTAATATCAGGAACAAGACAAGGCTGTCCACTCTCTCCACATCTCTTCAATATTGTACTTAAAGTCCTAGCTAGAGCAATAACACAAGAAAAGGAGATCAAGGGGATGCAAATCGGAAAGGAAGAAGTCAAACTTTCACTATTTGCAGTTGATATGATATTTTACATAAGTGACCCAAAAAACCCTACCAAGGAACTCCTACAACTAATAAATACCTTCACCAAAGTAGCAGGATACAAGATTAACTAAAATAAATCAGTAGCCCTATTATATACAGATGATAAATGTACTGAGAAAGAAGTCAGAAAAACATCACCCTTTACAATAGCAACCAACAACATAAAATATCTGGGATAATGCTAACAAAACAGATGAAAGACCTGTATGGTAAGAACTTTGAGTTTTTAAAGAAAGAAATTAAAGAAGATACCAGAAAATGGAAAGATCTCCCATGCTCTTGGATAGGTAGGATCAATGTAGTAAAAATGGCAAAAGCAATCTACAGATTCAATGCAATTCCCATTAAAATCCCAACACAATTCTTCACAGACCTTGAAAGAGTAGTATTCAACTTCATATGGAAAAACAAAAAAACCCAGGATAGCCAAAACAACCCTGTACAATAAAGGAACTTCTGGAGGCATCACCATCCCTGACTTCAAACTCTACTATAGAGCCATGGTCCTGAAAACAGCTTGGTACTGGCACAAAAATAGACAGGTATACCAATGGACCCAAACAGAAAACCCTGATATTAACCCACACACCTATGAACAACTGATTTTTGACAAAGTACCTAAAGTTATACAATAAAATAAAGAAAGCATCTTCAACAAATGGTGTTGGCATAACTGGATTCGGACATGTAGAAGATTGCAGATAGATCCATATCTATTGACATGCACAAAACTTAAGTCCAAATGGATCAAGGACCTCAACATAAATTCAGCCACACTGAACCTCCTAGAAGAGAAGGTAGGTATTACCCTAGGATAGGAGACGGCTTTCTGAACATAACACTAGTAGTACAAACATTGTGTTGACAATCAATAAATGGGACCTCCTGAAACTGAGAAGCTTCTGAAAGCCAAAGGACACAGTCAGCAAGAACAAACACCAGCCCACAGAATGGGAAAAGATAGTCACAAACCCCACATCTGACAGAGGGCTGATCACCAAAATATACAATGAACTCAAGAAGCTAGCCACCAAAACACCAAACAATGCAATTAAATAGAGGAGTACAGAACTAAATAGAGAATTCTCAACAGAGGAGACTAAAGTGGCTGAAAGACACTTAAGAAAGTGTTCAACATCCTTAGTCATCAAGGAAATGCAGCTCAAATGCAGCTCTGAGATACCATCTTACTCTTATCAGACTGGCTAAAATCAATAACACCAATGACAGTCTATGCTGGAGAGGATGTGGAGAAAGAGGAACACTCCTGCATTGCTGGTGGGAGTGCAAACTGATACAACCACTTTGGAAATCAGTATGGTGGTTTCTCAGGAAAATGGAATCAATCTACCTCAAGATCCAGCAATTCCTCTCTTGGACATATACCCAAAGAATGCACACTCATACATAAGGATGTATGTTCAACTATGTTCATAGTAGCATTATTTGTAATATCCAGCACCTGGAAGCAACCTAGATGCCCTTCAACTGAAGAATGGATAGAGAAAATATGGTACATTTACAAAATGGAGTACTAGTCAGCAGAAAAAAAATGGAATCTTGAAATTTGTAGGCAAATGGATTTAACTAGAAGAAACCATCCTGAGTGTGGTCACCCAGTAACAAAAAGATAAACATGGTATGTACTCACTCATATATGATTTTTAGGTATAGTTCAAAGGTTTACCAGTCTACAATCCACACTGTCAGAGGAGCTAGGAAACAAAGAGGACCCCAAGAGAAGATTGCATAGTCCCTCTAAGAAGGGGAGGGGGAGGAGAACAAGAGGACCGAGACAGGGGAGGAATAGAGGAGGTCAAGAAAGGAGATGTCTTGATAGAGGGAGATAGTACAGGTATGGAGAGGGGTCTGGCACAGGAAAAATGTTAGGGGATCCACAGGGATGACCCCATCTAAGAATCCAGGCAGTGATGGAGAGGATGCCATTGATACCCTTCCCCTATAATGAGATTGATGTGTACTTTGGTTACCATTCCTAGAGCCTTCATTCAGCAGCTGTTTGAAGCAGAAAGAGGCACCCACAGTTGAGCACTGAACCATACTCCTGGAATCCAGTTGTGGAGAGGGAGGAGGGATGAGCAAAGGAGTCAAGATGTGCTGCAGAAACAGTTGACCTGACCTAGCGAGAGCATGGAGACCCTAGTCATAAAGCTGGGAAAATAGTATTGAACCGAACCAAGCCCTCTGAATGTGGGTGCCAAAGAGGAGGCCAAGACAGTCCTCTAACATTGGAGCCAGTCTTTAACTCTAGAGCACAAATGGACTTTAGGAGCCTATTCCCTATGGAGGGCTACTATTGCAGCCCAGATAAAGCAAGGAGGGCCTAAGCCCTCCTCCAAATCATGTGACAGACTTTGAAGGTCCCTGGTGGAGGGCTTCACTATCCCTGTGGATGAGTTGCGGCATTGGTTCTGGGGATTGGTGGGGAACTTGGGAGGATGAGTGGGCAAGGGAATGGGGGGATGGATATGTAAATATGAGTAGTAATTAAAGAATTTAAATTAAAAAAATAAAAAGAAAAGGAAAAAAATCAATGAACATTACAAAAATGACAGTATCATTAGCAAATAGTCTTGGGAAAACTGGATTTCAACATGCAGAAAATGAAACTATACCCTGATCTCTCACTAGAAAAAAAAAACCCTCAGCTCTAAGTAGATCAAGATTCTCAACATAAGAGCCAAAGTTACTGGAGGCAAAAGTTGGAGTAGGTTTCAACTTACGTGGCACAGGTAAGGGCTTTCTGAATAAGGCAGTGAGATCAACAATCAACAAATGGGATCTCATTTACCTAACAAGCTCCACACAGCAAAGGAAACTATGAAGTGAATGAATACACAGCTCCCAGAATAGAAGCTCTCTAGTGTCTTGAATACACAATGAACTTAAAGGGAGTAAACATTGGGAAAATGCATAAATACAACTTAAAAATAGACTGTGTAACTAACTCAGTAGAAAATACTCAAAAGGTGAAAAGCAAACCATGTAGAAATGCTTTAAAAAGTACTCAACATGCTTGGCCATCCAGAAAATGAAAATGAATAACCATCTCACCCCAGTCAGAAAAGTCATTAGGAATACAGTCAAGAAATGCTAGAATTGCTGTGGTAAAAGTGTAATCTTCATGCACTGCTGGTGGGAGTACAAACTAATAACAGTCACTCTTCTAATCAGTCTGGTGGTTTCTCAAACAACTAAACATTGAACTGCCATAAGGCCTAGTTATGCCACTCCTGGGCATATCCTCAGTGGACTCTATATCCTACTACAGAGAAACCTGCAAACCAATATTGTAACTTTTAAAACACTATTGTCCTTTGCCTGACTTTAACTCCACTCACTCATTCCATCTCCAACAAATTTTCCCAGAAAAATAATCTACACTCAGCCTCCATTTCTTTCCTCTTTCTGTGTTTAGTCAGCTATGGTTTCTGCCTTTCAGCTGAAACAAAACTCTGACAAAGATGTCATTTCTGGGTCTTGAATTCCAGTGTCTAGTGTTAATTACAAGTCCTCATTGTAGTAATCAGTCATATTACCTTCCTTCATATTCTTCCAACAACAGACCCTCACTTCCCAAGTAGGATCTATGCATTCTTGAGCTATTTACAGTGGCATGTATAAGTTCCTTCCCATGGAATGGGCCTCAAATCCAATCAAAAAGTGATTTTTCTGTTCCCAGTTCTCATAATAGTCATGTCATATGGCATCCATGGTTCAGCTTGCTTAGGCAATAATTTTTTTAGCTTGCCAGACTCAAAGTTATTCAAAGCTACCTGAATACTGTTCATGACTTTCCCACTCCTCTGGTACTATGAGAGTGGGCTAGCAGAGAGGAGGCTCCTACCTCAGTCCCAGTCTGATTTCTTTATGTTCTTGCACCAAAGTGTGTGATGTTTTCATCAAGGGTGTCTTACCTTGTGGTTCCACAGGGCAACCAAGAGAAATGAATATGGCCTTTGCTGTTTGGGAAGTTTCCAGGGACTCCCTGACCAGCAGTTCATGGAGTGTGACTGTACAACTGGCAATGAGAATTTTTCATGACATAGTCTCTAGGAGAAGCATTATCTATTCAGAATGGTACTTACATTCAAATTCTTCTTTAGTAACTTATCTTTTAAAATAAGCTCAGAAAATAGTAGATTTCCATGTTCTTTTTCATATATTCTCAGTGTGGTTACTTGCTCTATCCTATCATCTATCCTTTAACACCCATACCCCCTGAAACATTTCCCCCTCCAGTATCTGACCCTCTTCCTGTCACATGTGTCCTGTAAGGACTTTTAACAATATCTTAATAAAATCACTCTTGATCTGGCACTGGTGCCCTTGCTAGGGGGAATTGACATTCCTTCAAATATTCTGAGAGAAGCTCATGCTAACAGACTCCACAGCTAACAACTTGGTGATGTTCACAGCTAACAATGTGGTGATGCAACTGGTACAATGTCACTCCCATAAAATCAAAGTTTTTAGTGATCTAATAGGCATAGTCATCTTTGATATTGATTCCCTAAAAGACTATTTTCAAAATAACTACTGGGGTTTTGCAGCTAAAAATATATTTAATCATATATCTATCCTCTCTGCTTATCTTTTTCAAATGTTAAATAAATGGCAAAGCCCTTGTGGTGATGTTACTCCATGATGGCCCTACAATCTAGACCTTCTCAGACCTGCTGTTTAATTAAGGCCTTCATTATCCATTTGTTCCAAAGCCACTGGCTACTTATCTCTCCTTAGAGCTTTACAGGTTCCCAATGTCTTCACACTAGGTGTTTCTGCTGTCCTGAAGGTTGCTTCTGAAGAATCCATTGGGTTAAGCTTTGGGTTTAGCTTTCATCTCCTGTAGCAGTTTGATCAAAAACCCTTTCTCTAAAAGAGATGCTGTTGAGGGAGTAGAGAGATGGCTAGGAGGGCAAAGGGACCTGCTACCAAGCCTGAGGACTTAAGTTCAAATCCAAGATAAAACTAACGGAAAGAGAGAAGTGACTCCTGAATTCATGTCTGTGGTCACATGCCAGAGTTCAGCTCCAGAGGAGTTCACATCACAAAGAGGAGGTGTGGAGTGGGTGAAGGAAGGAAACTGACACAATCTGAGAGTGAATCAGGATGGCTGCCACTTTATTGAAAAAAAGGAGGTCTTGAGATAGAAATAGTACAATAGAGATGACATATGAAGTGGGAAGTAGGAAAAACTGGGATGAGGGCACCGACTGGGGAGGCAAAAGGAAGTCAGTAAAGAAGGAGAGATGGGAGTCAAATAACACCAATGTTGTTTGATAAAGCCTCAAGGAATCATTGTTTTATATTTACCTAATATTATACATAATATTCATGTATGTATGTATTTATGTGCGCGCGCGCGCACATACACACACACACACACACACACACACACACACACACACACACAGAGAAGGAGAGAGAGAAAGAGAGAGAAAAATTAAAGTACAATAACCATAGTACCAGACACAATAAACTTCTATTCCAAAGATTTAGTCAGGGTAATCGAAGTGACTCCCAATACAATATAGATTTTCAATATAACCCGCAATTCTCTCTCAGAGGTTGAAGTAAGCCGCTGCTGCTGAAGACACTAAACACTTAAGATGCAGGCTACAGATGAAGGTGGATCTCAGCTGAAAGCCACCTTCCTGTAGTTAGGCTTCCTTGTTAAGAGAATAAAAACATCTTAGCTGCTAATTGAGGGACCAGTTTTTAGACTCCTGCTGTAACACCTATGAACCACCACAATGACCAGCATGGGAAGATATCCCTAACTGTGCATTAAGTGGCACTCATATGTTGATGGGAATTCAAGAGCTGTCTCTGTGGATTTAATTCCAGATCATCAGGAAGAAAATCCAGTCTGGTAGTGGAAACCTAACTCATTTCCTTCACTAATGAGGTAATGGATCTTAGAAAAGAATCTACTACTGCACTTTGCTAGACTAGCATAATCCCTTACTACATTCTAAATCTTATCCTATAGGCACAGGGAAGTGTAGGTACCACTTCTCATCAAATAATATTTTATTTACAGCAAATGGAGACCAACAGATGCATCTATATCATAGCTCCTGCATCTATGGCTCAGAGAACATCACTGAAGAGAAAGCAGAAAGATTGTATGGGCCAGAATACCAGGGATTCTTCTGTGAATCATTCTCTCCTGGAAATTGCTGCATAAATGAGACAGAAACAATGGCAATATCAATGGACATGCTAATACAGCAGAGGGAAATCTTAATTGGCTCCCATGCCTGGACCAAAAAAAAATACAGGTAACTAATGCTGTCTGGGAGACAGAAAATTGGGAGTATGAGCCTCCGTATTGATTATCAAGAAGTGCTCAGTCCTGAAATCATGTACACACAAAGAACAAAACAGACTCAGTAGTTTGTCTCTATATTTGTGCATGCATATATGCCCATGTGTGTGTCCGTGTCTGTTTCTGTCTGTCTATCTGTCTGTCTGTCTGTCTGTCTGTCTCTCTGTCTCTCTGTCTCTGTCTCTCTGTCTGTCTGTCTCTCTCTCTCTCTCTCTCTTTCTCTCTCTCTCTCTCTCTCTCTCGTGTGTGTGTGTGTGTGTGTGTGTGTGTGTGTGTGTGTGTGTGTGTGTGTATAATAATAAAAGTCAAGGAAAAAGAGGTTATCAAATTCAGTGTCAGAGAGCATGGGAACAGTTAGATGAAGAGTCCCAGGGAGCTGCTGGAGGGAGGATAAAAAAAGGGAAGGCTACATAATTCTTTTTGTTTGTTTGTTTGCTTGCTTGCTTTTTGTTTTGTTTTTCTTTTCGAGACAGGCTTTTTCGGTGGTTTTGGAGGCTGTCCTGGAACTAGCTCTTGTAGACCAGGCTGGTCTCGAACTCACAGAGATCTGCAGCCTCTGCCTCCCAAGTGCTGGGATTAAAGATGTGTGCCACCAATGCCCAGCTACATAATTCTATTTTAGTTAAAAATGTATCAAAATTCTTAAAGTTAAGGAAGTTGGCTCAGTGGAGGCAAATGGGGAGAGCAAGGTTTCTAACTAGAGTTTTCAGATGTTGCCTCAAGAATAAACATGGTTTATCATTTTTATAGGTATGACATGCTTTATTAACAATTCCATAAAATAATTTTCATGCATTAACAGTACATCTGGAGGGTGATGTGCCAGTCTGTAAATAGTTACACTATCTCTACAGTAGGGCTATTAGAAGTATATAGAGTCTATTACTATGTTTTGTTTCATTTGGATTTTTGCACTATAAGAGCTTTATTTTTCAGAAATATAATAAAACTCTTTAGGTTTTCAAAAATGAGCTGAATATGGGTTTCAAAAGTAACCACTCTAAACCATGTTGCACATTTTTCATCTTCAGAGGGAAAGCATCTATATCTTTACACATTTATGGGCTGGCTGCTGAGAAAAATTAATATCAATTCTTATTATTACAGTCACTTGTCAGCAGTTAGCTTTAATAATTTAATTTCTTACATATTTAAAATTTTAGCTCAATACTAAAACCAATTGTTTGCCTATTTCTGGCATTAACTCCTAAATAGGGCAGGGACAACTATTAAAACCAAGCTAATTCTTTACTGTGAACTCATTTTTTGAAACACCTACTTATGTTTCAGCTCTAATGGAATGGGAAATGATACTGCAGAACATGCTCAATTATTGTTAATCCCTCTTTTCCCATGCAAGTCAGATCAATCTTGTTAAGTGTTTTTCCCCCTTCACAGTGCAATGGTCTATTTAACAAAATGCATGTGGCTGAGCTTGTTGCTGTAATAAAGTTCAAGAAGATGAAATTAAATAAGTTTAGTGTAATTATTTATAATTAGATATTCTTAATGGAAGCTGTATAAATTCTGTTATTCCAAACAAACCCATGCCTGCTTAACTCTGTTGCTCCATTGAAAACTCCCCACTTTCTCTTCCCACAAGGAAACAAGAAAACTGCTCTCCAGTTCTCAAAGCAGGGTTCCATCTGCTCAGAAAATAGCCCAAGGCTCAGTTAGCCTGCAGTTGTAAAAAACACTTATTTGTCATTATATGAAAAGTAGAGCCAGAAGCTGGAAATTGAGATTTTATGATAACTACCTCTTAAATTTTCAAGACTAGAGTGGAAAGCAGTAGTCCATGCTGCAGTCGATATGGCACTTTAAATGATTGCAAGGACCTTTCTGGGAGAGGGAGGGACACATCCAGTCACAGGGTGATATGTGGATATCTGTTATCTATTAAGTTAGACTCCCAGGAAAGCCTCCTGAAAAATCATCAGGTATCTGTCTGCCTATCTTTTATGATGGACAGATAAACTATCCCTGGGTACCTCTCCCTAACCACAGAGGTCTCTGAGAAATGTGTATTCAGTGGGCCATGCCAAGGGGACAACATCTGCTTTCAATCAAGTATGTCTCAACAGCAAATGGGTGCAAGAAATAGCCAAAGACACAGGCAGCTCATGCTCCTATGAAATCACCAGGGCTTCAGTTTTTATCTTTGTCTCATCAAAACAACAGCGAGGTTAACTGCTCCAGTTGGCAGAGGTGCGGAGGTGGTGTAATGGGATGACCAGCATGCCTCCTGAATCTCTACAGAAGAGTACTTTCATCCATGCCATGTGAAAATTTCCAGTGCGAATGATTTCCACATGCGCCACTTTGTACCACATCAAGTGTGTCCCTGGCTTTTGTCTTTTACCTGTTACTGTTCTTTAAACTAGATTTGCTAATTCAGTTAATCTCTTCATATGTGGGAGATTCCAAATAGCAGATTTTTCTTGAGCTCTGTACAATAAAACATCTGACTAGATATACCGAACTTTCCTTTCTCTAAGTCAGACAAAAAGAGAAAGTTTCATGAGAGCAGAACAACCAAAAATTCTGATTTGACCAGAGAAATTTCTACTGCTTCCTTAAGTATCTTATAAGTACCTGCATGACATTATACAGCCAAAAGAGGAAAGAGAGACTGAGGAGCTCATTGGTAATTATTACCATTCCTGCACAGAGGGCTATTGTTTAATTTTCTTTTGGTATTAATACATAAACTTTGAAGGGTATCTATTGTCTCTAAAGGAAAAAAGGAAACTAAAATTAGACAGTTAAGCACCTTTAAATTATACTTAATAAATCCTGGAAGTGGGTGAATCATTCATGGAAGTGTGAACTCTTCCTTTCACTGTTAACTGAGCCCTGGATAGCATGACAGACAGTGCACATAGACAGCACCTTCATGCACAAGTTAGATACCAGCGAAAGAAAAGGTCAGGGGACCAACAGGTCTTTATTAGAGCAGTCAAAGCCACAAAAACAATGAGGGATGGAAAAGGTTCAAACCTGATCTCATGTTAAAACCCATATTATTGTTTTATACCACTTCAAAATAACCAGGGCCCCAGATTATTTTGCATATTTTTAAACAACATCTCTGACATTCAAAGAAAGAGGTTTTTGTTTGGTTTGTTTTGTTTTCTTCTTCTTCCCTTGAACCTGCCTCTGTCTTGTTGATTCATTTGTGGTAAAAAAAAAAAAAGTTGAAATGATATTAAATTACTTTTGTGGCCAAGCCAGAGTAAGATCTGTGGCTCTACCACACTCTGCTCATTCTGAAGGCTCCACCATGAGAAACATCTGTCTAACCTGAGATTACCACAGTGGAGAAGCCGCATTCAGGTGCTGTGGTTAGCAGCATAGCCAAGCACTGGGTCAAACCTTAGTTGTATGATTGAGTCATCTTGGAGTTCAATTCAGCTGAATAATATACAAATAACTTCAACATTATTGCAAAAAATGAAAACTAACAGAAAGCAAACATGTTTCTTGGCTGAAGAATTAACAGTGATGACTGTGTACATTAACACCAGTAACCACAAACTCAAGCACATTTTATCAGGATTTTCACTATCAATTTTTTCATAATATAATTTCCTAATGTGTGCAACTCAAAGAAAGCTAGATTTCTGCATGCTTTTTTTAAAGAAGAAAAAGCCAGAGGTATCATAGTCTGTAATTTCAAAATATTCTCAAAGCCTTCATAATGAAAGCAATAGGAACTAATTAATAGGCAGACAAATGAACTGATGGAACAGAATAGAGAGCACAAATGATAATACATGCAATATGGAAAATAACCATCTACAAAGGTGCCAGGGCACAAAATAGGGAAGGGTAGCCTTCTCAATAAAGGGGATTGTAAAACCAGATATTCAGAGCAGATGGATAAAACTGAATCCTTTTCTTACTACATAATACTCAGTTCAAAATGGATAAAAGACATTAACATCAGTCTGAAGCTATAAAAATACTAGAAAAAAAGAAAACAAGAGAAATCCCCTTTTTTCACATTGGTCTTAGAAAGTTTTTTTGCTACATAATACAATACATGTGTTTTAAGAAAAAAAAAAACACAAGTAGAATTACCTTAAACAAAAATTCACCGCAAAAGAAGTAGTCATGAAGAAACACAAACAGAATAGGATCAAGTATTAGCTGATATTTGACCCACAGTGTGTTAATGCTGAGAACATATAAGAAAAGCAAAAAACTCAAAAGCAATGACAGGAATAATAAGAACAACAATAATAAAACACAATTATAAAGGCAAAGAAGTGTCTCAACAGAGGTCATACAAATGACCAGTATATCTACAATAAGATGTTTAACATCTTTAATTTTGAGAGAAACATAAATGTAAAACACAATGAAATATCACTTCACACCTACTAGAATTATAGTGAGATATTATTTATGATTTATTAAAGCTTTACGGAGGGTTCAGAAAAACGAAGTCAGCCACAAGCCTTGGAAACTAGGCGCACAGCTTTAATTCCGTCAGAAGCTTGGAGGTGGTGGTACACACCTTTAATCCTATGGCTCAGGATTAAGAGTAGACAGATCTCTGTGTTTCCAAGGCCACCCAGATCTATACAAGAGTGAATCAGTCTAAAAGAGAATTTTGCTCACACCTTTAATGCCAGCCTTAGGAAAATATATAAGACAAGCAAGGTCTCAGGGAGGCATTAATTCTCTAGTCCCACTGAGGAGAGGCAGCAGTTTGAGGCTTGGTGAAGAGCTCATGAGTGGATCAGCCTCTTCATCCTGAGCTAGAGGCGAGAAGTAGTGGCCACCTGCTTTGCATTACTGATATTCAGCTTGAAGCAAGTGACTTTTTTGTGAATTCATACTTTAACATTGGGTGCCAATATATAACATGAATTAATAAAAAACCCAGGAGATTGATATTGGGGTTTTCAAACTTCAAGTGGAATTATCAAGAACAGTGCTGTACAGAACCACAGCAGTGAACACTCCACCCAATGAACCCTTTGGTGGCAGTTTGGGGACAAAATAGTCCATACAGGGAAAACAAGTCTTTATCTAAAGCATTTGTTGCAATAAAATACCTCATGTCCCATGACAGAACTGTTGTAATCTAGTTGATATACTGCCAGGATAATGGCTTTTCATCTTTCGGAACAAGACACATTATGTCTCAAGGCTACATTCACTGGCAGCAAATTAAACAATAGGCAGGCAAACCTATAGAGCTCAAGTTCAAAGATGCATACATTTCACTGACTGTGTCTTTGTCATAATGCCCCCTTTTTTTGCTTAACTTATTGAATGAGAACAGGTCAGTTTATTTACATGATTATTAAAATCTTTATTTTTCTGATGCCACTTACTGGAGTAATCACATACAAAGAAATGCATCCACAACTTTAGTGTTTTTGGGAATGGGGAGGGGTACTTTTTACTCTTCCTCTCATTTTCTTGACAAAAATTTCCCAGTCACGCTTTCAATTCTCCAACCCCCAGCCACTCCATGGGTGAAAAGCTAAAATGAACCAGTATATTTATCTTTTAGAGTGGGAAGATGAAAAAGTTCCCCATAAACAAAAATAAGTCTAGAGAGTTGATGTGTGCATGACTGAGAGAGAGGAGTGGCATTAAGTGGTTTCTTTGGGCAGAGATAAAGAAAAAGCATGTCAGACTAAAAGCTATGGACCAGGTACCATAAGATACATTACATTTCTCAAGCATCCAAACCAGCTAGACCAGGTGGCAAGACACCTTCAACTGTTTCATTGCTGCAGTCCCTGATGGCAGCATTGTTCTCTGCAGTCTTCCAGGGATGCAGTGTCTCTATCAGTTTGCTACTCTCCTAAGCACAGGTAGTTCAGTGACTTCCAATTGGATTCTCAATTGTAATTGCCTTCATTGAGATCATGGAGCTATGTGGAGGTTCTGTAAGCAACTAAATACATCCACTCCAATTATACATCCATGACTGAGAATGTTAAGATTTGGATACCAAAATTTCAAGGTTCTCAAAGTCTGTATGTCAAAGGATTGGTCCCATAGCAGTGTTGACAGGATATCAGATCATATGAATTCAATTCCAAAAGTTGGTCAATCCATTGATGAGTTAATAGCTGAATAAATCATTAAGAACCAGGGCTTACAGGAAGTATCTCACTTAAGATCTCCCTTTCTCTCCGTCTCCCTCTCCATTTCCCTCTCTCCTCCCATAACCTTGCTTCCTGGATGCCATGAAATGAGAAAATGAGAGCCTCCTAACTCCTACCAAGTCTGATAATGCCTCACTTTAGGACTGAAGTAGGGAGTCAGCCAACTTTGGACTGAAACCTCAGAAATTAACTTTTTGCCCTTATTTTTGTCAATGCACTGGAAAACTGATCAAGATGGAACAGGAAACTACAGAAATATCTGAAGGACACACTAGGCCCACTTATAAGGTAGAATTAAAACGCCAAATAATATCCTGACCCTCAAAAGTTCCTACTCAGAGACACTGTAATTTTGGTGTCTTCTAGACTTAGTATCAGTCTGGGACCAGTGTCTTCAGTACCTTAATGATTGAGAACTTCATTGTCTGCCTTGTAGTTTCCCTATCCAAAAGCCATAGGTTGTATTTCTGAATATTAGGAGACATGTTAACAGTACAAACTTTGGAATGTGTTTCCAAAGGAAGGTCAGTCTTCATATAGGTCTGTCTTCTCATAATTTAATGTACCTCTGGATCTGTCATTGCATCAAGTCTGGAAGTTGACTGAAGGGCTGTAACTTTTGATTACTATAGTTCGGGCTAGAATGTGATCATTTTTGTCAATACCAATGAAATGAGAATTTGGTAGCTGCTCTGTTATTTCCCATAGAGGAACACTTTGATTAGATAGTTGATACCAGAGGTCTGTGAGACCCAGGCTTCCCTGACAGTTCATTGGTTTGACTCTACTACAGTTAGGATGCCATACTGAACTTTGGCTTTGGCACCGTGCAATCAAGTGATGTGTTTTCTCCCTTTCCACTTTGGCTCCCTAATTCAGTGGCAGCCATTTTCACTGTAAGGTCTTCCTTGAACACAAAGTTCTTCAAGGAAATCTTGTTTACATAATAATTTATATTATTTTAAACAGAATTGATTTGCTTTCTAATTAAAAATTCACATGGACATTCTAATCTCTGGTCCTTGGGTCTGAAATTTCTGTTGGTCAACTTTTGCCTGTTTCAGCCAATCAGACAATAGATTCAGTCTGAAAACCTGCAGGCTTGAGACCAATGAATAGGCAATATTACAGTTTGACAGAAAGCAACAAAGACTAACATCCTAGGATCCACTTGTTAGACAGAAAATGTTTCCATTATTTGGGGAAGATTTTATGCTGTATTTTTTCTTCAACTAACTGGTTATGAGGCCCTCATATTAACAGACCAATCTGCATAATTGAATCTACTGATTGAAGAATTAAGCTCATCCAAAAAATCATTCAGGCATTTAAATGAAAGTTGTTTTAAATGATGAATGTAAGTAACTAGTTAAATCCCACTATAAAAATTATTTTAACAAATTTTAGTTATTATCAGCATTATTATTGTAAGCTTCAAAGCAGCAAATGAATGCAGTATTTGCTCAGAAGTGGTAACATTAAGCATGGAAGTTATTGAGTTATTAGATCCTGGAAAACAAAATTTAGAGCAACTTCACTTAATGTCATCCTTATTTAATTCTTCTTGAAAATAAAGGAATTATTTTTATTTGTGATCCATTTTATCTCCTGACATTGGGGATTATTTGAAGTTAACTTAAAATGTCATTTTAAAACTAATTTGTTGTTTTCTTTTGAGAATTTCATATATGAATACTATATTTATGTAATTAATTTTTTAATTTAAACTGTTTAATTATTACTCATAGTTACATATCCATACCCTCCATTCCCTCTCATCCTCCCAAGTTCCCCACCAACTCCCCCAACCCATCTCCCTACTCATCCTCAGGGATAGTGAGGCCCTCCACCAGGGACCTTCAGATTCTGTCATATCATTTGGAGGAGAGCCTAGGCCCTCTTTCTGTATCTGGGCTGCAGTAGTATCCCTCCATAGGGAATGGGCTCCCAAAGCCCATTTGTGCTCTAGGGTTAAAGACTAGCTCCACTGTTAGAGGTCCCATAGACTGTCTTGGCCTCCTAGCTGGTACCCACATTCAGAGAGCTTGGTTTGATCCAATGCTGTTTTCCCAGCTTTATGACTAGGGTCTTCATGCTCTCATTAGGTCAGGTCAACTATTTCTGTGGGTTTCTGCAACACCGTCTTGGCTCCTTTGCTCATCCCTCCTCCCTCTCCACAACAGGATTCCAGGAGTATGGTTCAGTTCTCAGCTGTGGGTGCCTGTTTCTGCTTCGAACAGCTAGTGGATGAAGGCTCTAGGAATGGTAACCAAGGTACACATCAATCTCATTATAGGGGAAAGGCATCAATGGCATCTTCTGCACCACTGCTTGGATTCTTAGTTGGGGTCATCCCTGTGGAGCCCCTAACATTTCCACTGTGCCAGACCTCTCTCCATACCTATACTGTTTGCCTCTATCAAGGCATCTCCTTTCTTGCCTTCCTCTATTCCTCCCTGTCTCAGTCCTCTCACTCCTTTCTCTTAATATCTTTCTTTCCCTGGTTTTCTTCATTCCCCCAAGTCCACCTATGCCCACCTGTTTTTGAATTCTTGCACACATATATGTACATAAATAACTTACTCAGTTTATTTAGTTTTGTTCATAAGTACATGTGTTTTGGGCTGACCTTTTGGGATTAGATCATCTCCCATAGGATTTATCTGGAGAAGACTGATTCTCCCTCTGCTTTGTTTGTTTCTTTGTTTGTTTTTGTTTTTTTGAGACAGGGTTGCGTGTGTGTGTGTGTGTGTGTGTGTGTGTGTGTGTGTGTGTGTGTGTGTAGCTGTGCATGTCCTGGAACTCACTCTGTAGAACAGGCTGGCTTCAAACTCAGAGATCTACCTGCCTCTGTCTCCTGAGTGCTGTGATTAAAGGCATGCACCACCACTACCTGGCCTGATTTTCCTTCTTTCACTCATGATTGATTGACTGTCCTCATCTATGAGTGCACCTTGTGAAATCTTACCTGTCCATGTTGGCATATCAAATTGTGTAATCATTATGCAAGTCTTGCTTAGGAGACCATATTGTTGAGATTTCATGGGCATAGTATTCTTGAAAGTATCTCACAGCTGGCACCCTGGTCTTCTGGCTCTTACATTCTTTGTTCCATTCTTTAATAGTTTTCCCCCAAGTTTGGGGTACAGGTCACATCATAGCCTCCTCCCTAAAGTGCTATGTTGTCTGCATTTTGGCTAGTTTTGTAACTCTGTTGTAACTTCCAACTATTACACAAATAAAGATTATCCTGTGAAAAGTAAAAGCTGAACTTTGGATATATGGATTTAGAATGAAGATAGAAATGATAACTATTAAGTAAATTGGTAGTAGTAAAGTCCACGATCCTATTAGCCACAGGCAGTTGTCTAGATTTAGAGTATCAGGCATAGATTTCCACCTATTAAGCAAGCCTTAAGTCTAATTACACAGCTGTTGGTTATTCCTAAGGTATATATTTGTATGTGTTTCTTGTTTTTTATCCCTTTGTTCTTTTTTATATTCTGATTTTTGTTTTGTTTGCCCATTTGTTTGCTGCTTAAATAGAGAGAGAAAGGGCATGGAATTGGGTGAGTGAGGAGGTGGGAAGGATTTAGGAGGAATCGGGGAAGGGGAAAATAATGATCAAAATCTATTGTATAAAAAAATTCAATGGAAAATATGAAATAAATAAAGATAGATAGATAGATAGATAGATAGATAGGTAGATAGATAGATATTTTAAAAGATATAAGTGCCATTGTTGTACCATTTGTGCCATTGGGGATATCTTTCCATCCTAGTCATTGCTGTGGTTCTTAGACTTTATAGTTAGGAAGGTCTGTTGATTGCTTTGCTTCCTTGGCAGCTTACCTAACACCTTTGGATACTGTAAGTGCTTTTCCTCAAGGAAGACATTACTTAGTTCCATCTTTATCTCCTCAAGTCGTGTGTCTGAAGTGTGACATGTTCTCAGCAAAAGGGATTTATCTTAAATTTCTGAAGGCAATACCCTACATTGTTTTGGGAATCTCTTAGGATTCACCAAGAAACAACTCAAAAGGAGGTGGGGGTGGGGGTGGGGGGTGGTTTTCTTATCTGCTACTTGGGATTTTGTTAGCCTATGGATCTTGCTTACACATTGTTAATCTATATTATAACATATATATAATTTTAAATAAGTTTATAAATTAATATTTCCCTGTTTTTTTTCAAATGTCCTTAGTACTGTTTATTCCTCCATCCTCCCTCTATATTATGCCCTCTTTTCCCTTCCTGGTTAAGCATCCCAACTGTTAGCTTTCAGGCATCTGTACTGGCCTGTCCTTGGGGTTCTGACAGGATATGCAGTCAGCTGCAGCCACTAAGTTCACCCCCTGTGCATATTCACTGTTCCTTTTTAAAAGGGCCCTCCCATTCTTCTCTCTCTCTCTCTCTCTCTCTCTCTCTCTCTCTCTCTCTCTCTCTCTGTCTCTCTGTCACTCTCTCTCTCCCCTTCTCTCCCTCCTCTTTTCTCTCTTTCTCCTCTCTTTCTTTGCTCCTCTCTCCTGCTGCTCCTGTCTCCAGAGACTGGTTTCCCCCTTTCCTTTCCCCTTTTTATGATCTCTTTACCTAATTAAAAAAAATCTCTGCTTGAACCCTGTTTCTTTCTCTCAAGTACTACTTTTCTTAAGTTCAACACCTATCCCCATTTTCCCTTTACACCTTCATAGCTCCTGTGTCCTAACATCCCCTTTTCTAGAGATCCTTCTTTTGCCTTTTCTAGCTTCTATGATTACTCCAGGTTACATACTAAAAAATCAAAAGACTTAGAACTAAGATTTACAAATAAAATAAACCATAAGCTTGAAAGACTCCACAGGAAAACCCAGAATTAACTATGCTGGACTCATAGGGGCTCACAGAGACCAAATCAACAACCAGAGAGTTTACATAGGCCCTGACCTAGGCCCTCTGCACACACATTACAGTTGTGTAGCTTGGTTTTCTTGTGGGACTCCTAATAGTGGGATCAGGGACCATCTCTGACTCTTTTACCAGTATTTTGGGACTCTGACTCTCATACTTGTCCATCCTTCAACTTGGTATATCATGTTTGGTTGATATCCATGGGAGGCCTGACCTCTTCTGAATAGAAAAAGAGGAGCAGGCGGGGGCAGGGGCAGAGGAGAACTGGGAGGAGGGACTGAGTGGAGTGGAAGTCAAGAAAACAGCAGTCAGGTTCTAAAAAACTAAATAAATCTATTTCTTTAAAGAAGACTGTCCAGGTGTCATTTGTCTTTCTGGATTTTGATTCTTTATTCATTATAATAATTTCTAGTTCCATTTATTTCCTTTGAAATGGCAATGAACATGGCTAAGCAAGTATTTCTGCAATAGAGTATTGATTTCCTTGAGGATATGCCAAAGAGTAGTACATGTGGGCAATGTGGTTGATCTATTTTTAGCTTTTTGAGAATTCTTCATACTGATTTCCATAGTGGCTGAATCAGTTTGCACTCCTGAAACCAGTGAATAAGGGTTACTCTTTCCCAGTTTCCTCACTAGCATTTGTTACAAATTGTTTTCTTAACTTGAAATATTTCTCAAAAGAAGAAATAAAAATCTCTAAAAAGTATTTTATAAGATAAGGTGTTCAACATCCTTAACAATCAGGGAAATGCAATAGAAACTACTTTGAGATTTTAAGTAAAGAGGGAGGGAGGGAGAGAGAGAGAGAGAGAGAGAGAGAGAGAGAGAGAGAGAGAGAGAGAGAGAGAGAGAGAGAGAGAGAGAGAGATCTAAATTGAAATAAAAATCCACATCCATTAAAAAAAACCACATTGTTTGAATTATTAATAACATCTGCTCTGTAATAGTTTCCTCCATCCTGCAGGGAATTGCTTTAAGCTAGAGGGTAAACAACTCAAAATAGCTTCAGGAAGTCCCTGAAGCATACCAGATTCATTCCACCTCCTCCTCCCTAGAGTACACAGACTACTGAGAGTGACTCTCAAACCAGCCAAAGGGTAAAGAAGACACAGACCTGAACAGCTGCCTGGTAGAAGCAGAAACCAGCTAAACTTCCCAGAAGAGGGTTAGATCAACTGAACAATTTGTAAAAAGAACACTCTTCAGCCTGTGAAGCTGGCAGAAGCCTGTGAAGTGTGCTCCAGGTTTTCAATTTTTGTGACTTGTCACTCCCTGCTGGGGTGAGCTTTGGTGGTACAGCTGTCTTTGAGTCATTTCTGTTCTTGTAAACATCCTCTTCCCCATATTCTTGTAAGGAGCCACAGTAAAATTAATCGGTTCGCCAAGGTGAAGTTTGTTGGTATCCACACTTTGGTCTGTCATTGGTCCTTATCTGGATTACTAGACATGTGTTGCATACCTCCTGAAAAAGTTATGTCAACAGTATCTTAATATAGACAGATGATCCTTGACTCATGGATGGTCTACTTAGACATTTTGACTTTATAATGACATGAAAGCAATAGACAGACAGCAGAAACTAATCATATCATGGATGTTAAATTTTGATCTAGTAACATAGAATATGATGATTATTTTGATTGTCTACTTTACAATACTGAGAGAAAATTGCTATATTGTTTTTCCATATATGTCTATGACTGTGTATCTACAGTTGTTAGGCATGTGAGTCAGTGAACTGACTAAAAAGAAAGGATGCCTCTACTGTGAGAAGTACCATACAATGGGGTTAAGTGTTTGTATGGAACAAAAAGTGTAGGAACTTATGTGAAGCTTATGATGAAATAACTCATAATAATAAAAGTGAATTTTCACAGTTCATATAAAACATTCTTCTACTACTTTGCACTTTTTGCTTCTCTGTGGATTTGAATAGTGAAATGGCTACTCATGAAGTTACTCCCAAGCATACTGCTTTCAAAAATGATAGCACTAATGGTACATACACACAAACATCCTTGACTATGTCTCTTAAAGCTATCATTTTACAGCTTCCCCTTCATTCTTGTGACAACTTTACATTGTCACAGCCATGTGCCTGCACTTACATCTGGGATTTGAATCATTTACTGAGTCATATTTCACTAGTAACCAAACAGTCCATGGAATCTTTAAAAACTGCATTTAATCTGCTACTTATCCATCCAGAGGGATAAGGCTTATGATTTCAATTCTTTTGCTTCTGTTTTAAGAATACAGACTGTGAGTTTTTAGTTGCAAACTGAACATCCACTCATCTGTTATCAATGAAGGAGGTAAGCCAGGCAATGCTCTTCTCACCCCTCTTTACCAAATCCTTCTCACCTAAACCATAGGCACAATAACATATCTCTTTCATAGGGATATCAATGAATTAATACATATAAAGAACTTTGTAATTCCTGGGTTGTGATAAGCTCTGAATAATTATAAGCCATTTTTATTATTTAGTCACTTTCCTGTATATTACCTGTTGCCAGATGGTGCCTGAAATAACGTGAAATGCTTGGAGAATGAATAGGAAGGAAAAATAGTGGCCCTTTCCTTAGCAGAATATAGAGTTTCAATGAAATCACACCACATGGAGAAAGCAGTTTGTTCTGCTTATATGGAAGACAAACAAGGAGCTAGACTTTGACTTCCATTCACACAGTGAATGGAAGATGGCATTACTTCCATGACCCACATTCCATTCAATATCAAGAGCAGAAAGAAACAGCATTTAGGAGCCCAATAGGAATAGTCACCTAAGAGGTGCTGTTTGACTAAACAACCACTCCATTCTTTTCTTCTCCACAGCCATTCCTTACACCTTTCAACTGTTCCGTAATATGACTCTCCTGGGATTGAGATAGAGTGTGTCAGATTCCATCACTCCTTAACATAACAGAGGGGGGGTGGCTACTATATACCAGAAAGGTCTCTTTCATTGATCTACAGCGCTGTGATTCCAGCCCTGCGTAGAATCTTCTCTCAACCAGAGTGCTAGTGGACGGAAATGCCAAATAAAATGTTGAGGAAGGTGTGGTCCCCCATAATTCCAGGAAGAGTCCCAATTTAGCAGAAGAGTAAAGTTCATGAACCAGATCATCACTAAATAATTTTCCACAAATAATACTAACTTTTTTCACTTGTAAACACTTGGCAAGCCACTCAATTTCTCAAATTGACTTAAACACATCTTTTACTCCCAAATAGAGAAGTCTATAATTTGTTGATTTTTATATAAATAAAATGTTTTAAATCTCTGGAGCAAGTAATCTAGTATTCAAGACTCATTCAATAAGGACGATGTAGATTGTATGTTGGGGGATATTCTGATCTGGTGAAACCATAGTATGAGTCTTCTGTAGGTGCCAATAAAGTGAAAGGGTTAACTAGTTGCTACTGAGACTCTCTGAGCTTTCAGGTTTTCACCCCAGTCTTTAAATCTCAAGTCTTGTTCATAAATAAAGTGATAGAGATTTAGTTAAAGCTACCTTTAGCTGCAGCTACTGGGCCAATGTCTATGAGAGCAGAATTTTCTGAAGTCTATAGCCTGAGCAGCCAGGCTGCTATTAGAGAAGCAAGCCATTAACAGTGGAGTTGCATTTGCTGGCTGGGAATAGCAGTAGAGTAAGGTGCAGGCATTGGGACAAAGTTGAAACAACATTTAGTGCCCAATGTGGGGCATGATCACACAGACAGAAGACTCACACCAGCTGTTTGTGCTACAGTTTCCTTGGAACTTTTTGTTGGAGCACTCATATTCAGTGGATGCCCCTTGATTGCTCTTGGAAATTGTGGGAGGGACTTGAGTTCACCACCAACACTAATACAGAGAAGTCAGCAGATTTGATGAGATATCTGGAAAGGTTCTTTAATAGAGGGTTAAATAATATTAAAAATAAAAATCTATCCCACATTAAGAATGGGAAAGATCACAATGCAGGGTTCTGAGACCCTGTATGTTCCTACTATGGATGGTTTAAAAGTGGAAATTATAAATAAGAGGATAAATGACTTAGCTGGGGTTGACAAAATGTCCATTGTGATTACTATCAGTTTGGTAATCAATATTTCATCCTTAAAAAAGTGGTTTGATAACTGTGCTAAATATGATAATTTGACTGATAAGGTACAAGTCTTAGAAAGACTCAAGAATGAAAATAAGAAAAAAATGGACTAATAAGATAAAGCTTTAGACTTATTACTGATAAAATACAAGTCTTAGAAAGACCTATTAATGAAAATAAGAAAAATACTCAGACACAAACAGAGGAATTTACAGCAGAGCCTACATACAGCATCATTGTATAATGAAACTAAAAGGGAAAGTCCTAAGGTTATTAGAACTCCAACCTTAATTTACCCAGTTACCATTTGAGAATGACCACCAAAGGATATGCACCCTCCAGACTATACCAGAATACTGTAGAAATGTTAGAGTTGAAGCCATTTAACGAAGTAGTCATTTCATATGGTATGCAGTCACACTTTGTGAGGCAGGTGTTAAATTCATGGGCCACTAGGATCAGCATTATTCCACAAGACTGGAAAAATTTAGTTACAGCAGTATTGGAAGTTAGTCCTGGGTTACAATGGAGAACATGGTGGGGAGGAAGCTAGGTTCCAGAAAAATGAGGTATGACTAGAGGTCATGGGATTTCCTTAAACCAGGTTCTTGATGAAGGCCAGTATGTTGATTTGCAAAGACGGTCTATGTTTGATAACAACTATAGTGGGAAATTACCAATACGGAGTCAGGTAGAAATACAAGGGTATTTAATAGGGAAAAGTCTTAATTACAGAGCAACCTAGCCAGCCCGCATGGTAGCGGTCTGTACAGCAAGCAGCAAAGTGAAAGCGAAAGAGCAAACGCAGTCACACTACGCCACTCTGACCACGCCCTCACAAGCTTGGTCAGGCACACCTGTAGCCAGCCCCTAAGTAGGCGTGGCTACAACTTCCCCTACAAACAACACCTTGATTCTATTCTGTACAGCTGCTTTGAATGATGGAGACAGGGTGAAGAATCGGGACAGAGGACTGAGTCATTTACTAAAAGTATACAAGGCCAAAAAGAAGTCTGCACTGATTTGTTTTTAACCAAGATTGACCTCAGATGTAAGCAGAATGATATAAGATCCAGATATTAGACAAATTGAATCTTTGGCTTTTGAAAATGCTAATTTAGAATGCAAAAGGGTGATTAGAGCTTTAAAGACAAGGTCTGTACCCATAGATGAAGGGATCTGAAATGTGGCTGACACTGGATCTTACACTAATGCTGATACTTAGATGTGAAAGGCAGTTTCTGATTTTTTTCAGAGAAGTCAAAAGGTCAAATGTTTTAATTGTGATTAACTGGTTGTCTGAAAAAAGGATTATAAGCAAGATGTTCCTAAAAACAATGTTTTTCCCCCCTATGGATATCCAAACAGAAGGCCCCAGCCATCTGAAGCATGCAGAAGGTGTGAAAGCAGATCACCAAGAGACAAGCAAGGTAACCTTTTGCCATCAGAAGACACATCAGGAAACCTCTTACAGGCCCCAATGTCAAATTTGGTTCAGTCATTCCCTGTCAGCACTGGAGGAACTCCTCCACAGAGCACCGAAATACTTAATTCCTGTTGTTAAAAACCATACTGCTCTGAATGACAGAACAGCATCAGTGAATAAAACAAAATTTTTAGGAGAGACCATAAAACAAGTATTTTGACAAACGTCTATATATTTTTAATTTTTTATTATGTATACAGTATTCTGCCTGCATGTATGTCTGAAGGCAAAAAGAGGGCACCAGATCTCATTACAGATATTTGTGAACCACCAGGTGGTTGCTAGGAATTGAACTCAGGACCTATGGAAGAGCATCCAGTGCTCTTAACATCTGAGCCATCTCTCCAGCCCAAACTTCTATAAATTATCAAAGATCAAAGGTAAAAATACAAATAAATGACATTGAAATTGAGGGTATGATAGAGACAGATTCAGATGTAAAAAATAATTTCACCAAAATCTTGGCATCCATATTGACCTTTTTGGAAGGCAAATGCTCAGTTTCTAGGGAGTGTGGTTTTATCTCAGGTTACAAAAAGAGTACAAGATGAGTCCAGTGTATAGAGCCAGAAAAACAGATAGGAAATGTGATTTGTTGCAGGAATGGAAAACACAGATTAATATTCCTCCAATTTCAGAAACAAAATAATGAACTAACATATGCTTCTGATCTTTCAAAGGTAATAATAGCCCTATCTTTAAAATGACTAACTGACAAATCTGTGTGGCTAGAACAATGGTCTTCGATGCCCATTATCCTTTTAAAAGTAAATTGGTGCTACCAGGAGCAGACATGTCTCACTATCTTAAAGAGCCTTAGGTTATTGAAACATCTTAAATATGTTCTGTATGTTTCTGAAGTGTTTGAAGATTATCTATTTAAAATATATCTGTTTAAACTTGAAAACATACCTAACAAAACTAAAAATTTGGTTATTATAGATGACTAAATACTAACCTGTATTTCTTAATTGTACATTACATTTTAGTATCATCTTCAAACACTTCAGAGACCTACAGAGCATGAAACCAAAGAACCTCCATATGGAGTTTACTTTGTTGTGGTAAAGTTAGCCACTGGGTAAGAAATTGTCCGTACCTCAATTGCTGCAGTATCCTGTCCAAACTGGACAAGCAGGACACAAAAGAAGAAGACTGAAAAACTTTGCCAAGACAAGGTAGGACAGTCCTTCAAAATTCCTGCTTCAGAAAAAGTCTTCCAGATATTCTAAGCCTGTAGACTGAAGATGGATGCCCTAACATTGCAGAGGAAACTTGTTTCTGTCATTTCCATAGTATTAGAAGACTCTTGCTCTGATTTCAATGTCTGCTCAGATCATATTATCTCCTTCTTAGGTTTCCGATGGAGTTGAAGATGAGATAGTTGTAGTTATAATTTTCCTTGTTACAAAATTCAGAAAAGAAACTCACAAAAAGTATAAGTGTATAATTTTGAGAAACATAAAAGCCTAACTTGTTTTTTTAAGAAAATGTTTAATTTTTTATTTTAATTAGAAAGAAAATTATTTGACATGTCAATCCCAGGTCCAGGTCCCTCTCCCTCCCCTCCACCCCTGCTCCCCAAACTAACACCCTACCTATCCCATCCCCTTTCTGCTCCCCAGGGAGGGTGAGGCCTACCATAGGGGGTCTTCAAAGTCTTTCATATTCTTTGGGATAGGGCCTAGGCCAAACACCTTGTGTCTAGGCTCAGGGAGAAAAAAAAAGAAAATGTTTTAAGATCTAAGAATATACTTTTTGGTTGGTAGTACAAGTTAGGATAGAAAGCACAGAAGTTTAATCCCAGAACTTTCAAGGTAGAAGTAGGAAGATCAGGAATTCAAGGCCACACTGGGCTAAGTGAGATTTAACCAGTCTAAAAGAGAAACAGAGCTCACACCTTTGATCCTAGCACTTGGGATCTCACACTTTTAATCCCAGCACTTGGAGGGTGTGGACAGAAAGTGATATGACTTGGCAGAGAGAGGAATACAAGGCAGAAGGAGACACATTGGAGCTAGCCCATTTTCAGTCTGAGGATTTTGTAGAGGTAAGAATTTAGTGGCTGGCTTCATTAATTCTCATCTTTCAGAATTTACCCCATATCTGACTCCAGAGTTTTTTTTTTTTTTTATTAAGACCAGTTAGAATTCGTTCTATAGCAAACTCCTCAAGTTTCTTATGGAAAGCAGAGGATGAAACTGCAGCAATAGAGTTTATATCAGTGACTTTCAACCTGTAGGTTACATCCCTTTTGGGGGTCACATGACTCTTTCACAGGGGTCACCTAAGACCATTGGAAAGCACAGATATTTATATTATGACTCATAACAGAAACAAAATTACAGTTATGGAGTAGCAACAAAAATAATTTTATGGTTGGTGTTACCAAAACATGAGGAACCATTTTAAAGGATTGTAGCATTAAGAAGCTTGAAATCTAAAGATATTCTAAATTCACAAATGATGTATTAAAAGAAAGGTGTTGTTTAAAGTACTGAAAAAATGCTATACTAATATGTATTGAGCACCCGCTTAGGTCTAACCATTATTCTGGGAATAGAGCATTAACAGCAACACTCCTCACTCTGGGGGGGCTGTATGGGCATGGGACAGAAAATACTAAATGAAGAAATGAAACACAATCTAAAGCCCGGTAGAATTCTTAGCCATGAGGATATATAAATGACAGCTGGTGCCATGATGAGGGACAAAAGAGCTCTGTCTAGCAGAGCTTTCCATTGGAGTCCTCTGAACTGTGAGGTCAGCACAGAGCCTTGGACGAGAGATTGGAGAAAAACAAAGGAGTTCGTCTTCATTTGGCCTGGGAAGGACATAAGAACTTCACCAAACAAACACAAGGTATCAAACATGACAAGTACATGTGAAACCAACTGAGAAGAGACAGGTCTAAGTTCAGTATGTTAAAATTTCACTTGTTTTAATCCAAAAGTAAATATAATTTCAGATTATGTCCTAAGATTATAGAGCAAAGGTTCTTTACCTGTGGGTTGAAGGTGAATATTTACACTATGATTCATAACAGTAGCAAAATTACAGTTATTACCAATGAACATAATTTTATTGTATTGGGTCATCACAACATGAGAAACTATATTACAGAGCCACAGAATTAGGAAGGTTGAGAACCACTGATTTAGAGTGACAGCTGTAGGTCAGTAGGAAAGGGAACAGGTCATGAATGAAGAGGAAGCAGCTTTCAGTGAAGGAGGAAATGCCACCAAGGCTCTTTTTGAAATGTCCATAAGTTAGCTCTTGAAGGCCTCCCAGGCTAGAGATGGAGCCCTGGGTCTTGAGCAGACCAACAAAGTGGCCCACCTTTGAGCCCCAGTCTCAGCCTGGTTTACTATTTCTTTAGACTTACAGCAGAGCCCTAAAGGTAATGGTCTCTCAGGACTTTTATCCATAAAAGAAGAAAAGTTCTCTACTGCTCACACAGTCGGCAACTACATTAAGATTTTGAAAAGAGGCTTTCTATGGGGACAACAACTCAATTAGATGCCCTGGAATTATATTTTCATCTGGGCTGTGGTGCTATACACCTTTAATCTCAGCACTTGGGAGGCAGAGCCGGGCAACTCTCTGGGTTCAAGGCCAGCGTGGCTTATAGAGTGAGTTCTAGGAAAGGCAGCACCATGCCTGCAAAAAATTATTTTCAATTTTAAAATAATTTTAAATGAGTATTTTTCAATGTTTATGTAACCTCTCTTCATCAACATTGTCACAGGATCTTATGTAAATGTGAAATTCTGTGACTTGCTTAGACCAGAGAATCAATTTCTTAGGGGAAGCTTAGAGATTTTAATCTTCAACAGATCTAAAGATAAGAGAAAACTAATCTCAAGATAAAAGACTATCTTCCCAGACAAAACTGCCAACAGATACAATGGTTGGCAGGTTTTGAGAAACAGAAGTGTTAAACTTGGCCAAAATACAGGTCTCAAGTGGAAGAATGAAGGGAGACATTCAAGAGAGAGAGTACAGAACCTTCAACATCTTCTATGCCGTTGTGCAGATTCCCTCACTTCAGAAGAGTTATGACATCATTGGAGGGTATTAAAAGTGGGAGGATGAGATTCCAAGACTAAAATGTCTATGGGGTGTCAGAATGGAAAGATTTTAAGAGCCTACAGAGAAATTTACATCTTCAGCGATAATCCTCTTAGTTCTTTTCTGTCCAGAGGCTATACATAAACATTTCCAGCCCCACTTTTCTTTGTTTGGACACTCTTTCCTACTGGAAATGAATCAAAAATATATAAATCTGCAGTTAGCCTGTCATAGTACAAATGACTGTATCACACAATTGTACATCGAAATTGTCTCGTCCTGCCATATGGCTTCATGCATAGGAAGGAACACTGCTTTCAAAGTGTGTCTCAATATACCTGTGGGAAAAGAGGCCATCTTATAGACAGGGCCATTCTTTTGGACATCTGACCAGTGACATGTCTATTTCATAATCTCTGTTATTTTTTTCTGGGAATAAATTATTTAAACAGAAATTTTAGTGTAAAATAAATAAATTTTTATTGGAGGAATTCACTGCTTGCTGTGTATATGCTAATATACAGTAAGTCCAGTTCTCAGCTAAAAGAAAAAAATAATTACACATACAAATAGAACGTGTCTCATGTTACATTTAGACAGTAGACTTTTTTGTTGCTTGAATAAAACACAGTTTTCTTGCTGTACAGACAGTGTTTGACAAGAAGAGGAGTTATGCTCCTGTAAATGAAATGATGGCTACACAAGTGATTCTTACTTGCGACAAATTGTTCCTACTCCTATCCCTGGCACCATGGAACTGTGTGTCAATATCTGCAGAAGTTTGATAATTGTAGCTAGGCCTTGCTACTGGTACCCAATGGGTAGAGATCAAAGACTAAGCAACAAGATATTCTCTGGCCTTCTACCAAACAAAGCTTTGCTCATTCCCATTGCCAAATGTCAGAAATCTTCTGTCTGGCCTGGAATTTAGCTTTGTTGATAATGCAGCTCTAACAAATAAAACATAGACTCCAGGCCATTCACTTGTAGTATTTGGAAATAAATTGATGACTAGAGAAATATATTTTTATGTCCTCAGACATATAAAATTATATCCTAGTGCTTGAGTTATCCAGAGGCATAGGAGTCCAATGTGACACAAAACCCACTGTAGAATATTGTCCTTGTAGGAGTAAACAGTAGTAAAAATAGGTGATAGGTGAACGGAGAGACAGAATTACCATTCATCCACCTTGCCATTCTGACTATAGCTACGATTTTTAAATAAGACACAATCAGCTCCCTGAGTTTTGATTTCCTCTTTGTAGGTTGATTAGACTCGCTCACTAAAATACATTTTTCAATCCTTATGATTCCACAATGGAATGTTCTTCACTGGGTCAACATAGCACAGTAGGAACACAACTTTCAACTATTCCCTGACCAAGCTGGTGACAGGTTGTGTTGGAAATTCTGTGAAGGACAATAGATCCTGCTACAGTGGGCTGCCTCACCTTGACACTGTGGATCACCTTTCAAAACCCCCATGGATTTCCTATTGCAGATCTCTTGGGTTCTGAGTTGGGAACTGTGTGAATTGGAACTAAGGAGAGGTATTAGTTGGATTTCCATTAGTACTACCTAAGACAAGTGTGCTAGTTATCTTTGATTGTCAACTTAAAGCAATCTCGTGTTACCTGGTAAGAAGGAACTCCAATTTAAGAATTTTCCTGATCAATTGGTCCAGGGTCCATGTCTATGAGAGACTGTGTTGATTGATGATTGATGTGGGATTACCTAGCCCACTGTAAGGGAGTCTATCACTAAACAGGTAGGCCTGGGTGTTGTGAGAAAGCCTTCTAAGCAAGATAGAGGATTGGGCAGTAAGCAGTGTAAGTAGTGTTCCTCCATAATTTCTCATCTAGGCTCATATCTTGACTGTTTCCTTTGGCTTTCCTCAATGATGGACTATAATTTGTAGGCTGAAGTTATAGCCCTCCACAAGTTTCATTCAGTCATAATGTTTGTCAGAGCAACAAAAAGAATATTAGAGCAGAAAGTAAATTTAAAATTATTTATTAATAAACAAATAAAAATTGTGAAATAAAAGGTTTATATAGCTCATGACTGGAAACATGTTGTACATGGACAAGTAAAAGCTTAGTGAGGGATGACTTTCACTGTACCACCTCATGACACAAGTACCAAAAGGGAGCTGTGTTGAACCAGATCCACAGAGGAGGGTCTGAGGGAGTGAGATGAAGTTATGCTACAATTTCCTTAGAGGAATCACCTCTTAATGATCCACAACATTGTCATCTTGGAGTGTCTTTCCCTGTGTGTCTTTGGAGAATATTACACATATTCAAGCCATAGTGGTGGCATATGGTGGCAGACTTTTCATGCACAAGGTTGGAGGCACTGCTGAACATGGCATGCATTCCCAGTTTTTCCGTATGGCCTCTGGTACGTGTCCTTTGGTTCACAGACACCTCAGCTTTGAAACCACCTCTGTTTCTAATTTGTCTTCATTCTTTCCTGCTCCTGTCCAGGTGTGTTTCCACTAGTCATGACATATAGCAATCTCAGGACCACCCACAGATGAAGAGGCAACCACCTTTCTTACTGCTTGATTTGTGTTCCATTTCACTCATAAGGGTTCTGCTTCACTTATGTCATCCCCTCAATACAGATGAAATGCATGAGTGTCAATGACAATGTGAGGAAATAAAGATTATGAAGAAGCTGAAAGGCAGGCTGTGTGGTGGCTCAACAGGTAATAGCACTTGCCACCAATCATGGTGACCTAAGTATTATCCCTGGCACCCACATGGTTGCAAGGAGAGATACTCTTGCAAGCTGCCTTCTGACTTCCACATCTGCATTGTAATGTACACTCCCACAACACACACACACACACACACACACACACACACACACACACACACACACAGAGAGAGAGAGAGAGAGAGAGAGAGAGAGAGAGAGAGAGAGAGAGAGGGTAAATAAATAAACTCATTTTTAAATAAAGAAACTGAACAAAGACCTGCAAAATGAAGGAAGACTTTCAAACCAGAGAGGGAAGAATCAGGAGTTTCCTACATGTCTTTTAATATGTAACAAAGGGCATTTTACTTTAAAAGTATTGTATAGGTATGTTGGAACCTTAAGAAATGTTAATGATCAGTAAGGATCTGAGATTCACTCAAGACATAATCCATTGAGCTAAGATAGTCATTTCCAAAACCATAGTTATATTTCATTTCTTTAAGTGCACTATCTAATTAAAAGTTTGGGGAGTACTGGTTAACACAATTGAAAATAATTGGCACTTTAAGAATGTTTTTCAAAATGTCATAGAGTTTAGCAATATTTTAGGCTGTCCTTAGTGTACTCAATAAAGCATCAATATTTTCCCTTATAGGTAGGAAAAATGAAAACAATAATGGTTTGGAAATTCTATACTAGATAACATAATGAAATACTCACTATAAATACTCCCAGTTTTATTAAAATAGGAATACTGGGAATTACATAAAGGAAGTAAAATCAGTAGAGCAATTAAGAACTACTTACAGGTGTAGACAGTATAAAATAATACATTTTAGAAGTCACAAGTAACAAACTTACTAGGATTTGCTGAAGAACTGACTGATAGGGTCATAGTGGCTTTGATACTAGTGCCAAGGCAGCTACACTTTTGTTATTAGGAGATACAAATACTTACAGACTGTTGAATCATTAAGCTTTATGAAAAATTATTAAATGTTTTCCACAGCATCACTTCACTGTTAGAAGGTAAAGTCAGTGTTCAAACTCAATATCTCTGGCTCCAACACCTGCTATTTTCATCTCTAATATAGAATTTCCTAACAAGTCCACCAAATGGAAAGTACATTGAGCAAAAATGGATTCATGAACATGTGAAATGCAGATGGTATATTTCTTCACTGTGACTTTACTTCAGGGAACACAGAGACACAGATGTGAGAATGCCAGAAACTGTGCACTGAACAAGGTGAAAACGCATATCCTGGGCAGACTTGGGGAAGGTCCTTGAACTTACTAACCTGATATGGAAGGAATTCATCCAGCTTGGAAAAAGTAGACAGAATTAACACTAAGACAGTAAGGTAGCCAACACAGAGATTTCCTGGCAAGAATGAAGACTTATGGAAAACTCATCTCTTGCCTGTCTGGTCTACTAAAACCTGACTGAATTATTAGAGAAATATAAAAAAATAAAGTAATTCACTTTCAGGATTCCTACCAGGGAAACTTCTAGGGGTATAACCCAAACAAAGACATGTGGGGTAAATCTGATTCTATAACCATAGACAAGTTATGAAATCACATGGACACACAGACTCACCACTGTGCTGCATCTGGATAATAGCTGGAGCTCACTCAGGCTAAATGTTCAGAGCTTCCTATAGTTGGTGGGACCAGGCATCTATGTTTGCTGAAGTGATTGGAGAAGAGACATAAGGAGAATACGATTAGTTTGTTAATTCTTTATTCCCATTTATTTTTCTTTTATTACAAAATTTGCCTTTATTATAATATTTTACAGACATAGCATGGGATGATTTATGAATATAGGGCCCCTCCTCTCTGAAGACAGACTGTCATAGTATCAGAAAGAGTTATGTAAGCTGCTAAGGGAGTAAAGCAATCAGTAGCAAAACCTTCAAACCATAATAATGCCTGGACCAGTAAGTTATCCATAGTGGTTCAACAGTGGCACTTTTATTTTGTGGGTAACCAACATATGTCTAATTGGATTTAATGCCTCCTCAATAGGAGAAAATACATGCCTGGTACTGCAAACCTAGCCAACCACCTGTGTCTGGAGATGTCACAGACACTAGAGGAGAACATTCTACTCCAATTTGCCTAAGCCAATATGATTTCTCCTGTATGCTATATACTTACACTCATAGGCAAGCACAACTATCACACATCATCTAAAGAGCTTCTTTTTGCAACATGTAAAGACTACTACAGAGATCCACAACTGGTGAAAATGCAGAGAATAAGCCACTGTTGCTTTCCCAGCCATAACTGATACATCTCTAATGCAATACCTACACCTACACCAAAGACTCAAGAAAAAATTTGGACGAGGAGGGTGAATGAGTTTAAAAGACAGACGACCAAGACAGGGAAGCCTGATGGAGAATAGCATAATGGCAATACTAGTTGACATGCCATTACAGGCAAGGAAAATTTCACATGGTCCCACCCCAGGAGGAAGAACTATAGGTGATCAATGCCTGATGAGAGAATAAAAATAGTCATTTCCAGGGACAAACTCCCATATAACTTGTCCAATCCCAAGTTATCAGCCCTAGACAGATGTATGTATCAGCACAGTTAAATGAACTCATTAGGCTGTACTTATATGTGTCCATACAGGTACACACACACACACACACACACACACACACACACACACACACACACACACACACACACACACGTGTGTGTGTGTGTGTGTGTGTGTGTGTGTGTGTAAAAATAATAGCTAAAGAGGAGATGAATTTTGGAGGATGGAATGTAGGACAGGCTCAGGGTGGGAGTGATGCCTGTGCAGTGCTCATGTATGAAGTTAAATAAGCGAGTGTATAGATAAAAGCTCATCATGACAGTCTTTTGTTTGTTTGTTGGTTGGTTTTTGTTTTTCAAGACAGGGTTTGTTATTATTACTATGCTCAATGACAGAAAAATGCATTTAAAATCTTACAAAATGCAAAGTCAAATTAAGTTAAATGTCTAGAATTTAGGGTAATAAGCAAATAAAAAATAAATAAATACAAGAAAATTGGCTACCAGATGGATGGCAGAATAGTGAAATGTAAATCAGAAGAAAATACACAGAAGGCAATATGGGGAAAGAAGAGTATATAAAATATACAGCATTGCGGGGCTAAAGAAACTAAGCAAAGTGAAATGTGTGGACTTTGCTTTGATGACCTGTTTAGCTGCACATATGCAGGAAGAACTGGATGCTGCATTTAAGTGGCTGTTAAGATGGATATGATATGTTAATGGAGGTTAAGTGTTAACAGATCAAACCCTTAATTCAGGTGAGAAGCATGATGGGAAAAACAGTCAGGAATACTTGGTGGAATACTTGGTGGCTATTTTCCACATGGGGAAAAAGATGAATTCTACATGCTCCCTGTTGTCTTCTCTCCCTTTGGTAGCTGCTAAGTAAATATTTTCTGAAGGTACAATAGACAAAACTTAGACACAAGCTATTTTGAAAGCCGTTAACAAACTGAGGATGGGAAGAGATTTTCCATTCTGGAAATTGATGCTCATTTCCATACTGAAATAATAAAGATACAATTTTCTATCCATTATCTCCAGTCATCTTGAAAAGAAATAGGAGGTAGTATTATTCATTATCTGTAGTAAAATATAAACACAATCCTCAGTATCATTCAAACCTGCTGTCACACATATTCTTCCAGTCATCATAGCCCACTGAGCTGTTTTTCATGTGACTCAAAGGAAAAAAATATAAATACAATAATTGCAGATTTACTTATTTGATAAACAGTATATACTGAGATTAATCTTTAACTTTATGTACTATATTACAAGTAACACATACACCAATATGTACATAACTGGTGATAGGTTTGGGGAGGTTATAGACTAACCCTACTTCCTGCTTGCCTTCTCTGCTTCCTGTGTGCAGTTGAAATGTGATTTCTTACCTTCTTTCTCCAGTTGTCTGCTGCCATGTTTGCTCTGCCATTGTGGACTCCCCCTGGAACTGTAGCCAAAATAAACTCTTCCTCTATAGGTTGTCTCCTTTGGTCATGGTGTTTAATCATGCCAACAGAAAACTAATTAGTATAGAAGTTACTGCCAAGAATGGGGTATTGCTGTATCGAACCTGACCATGTTGTTCCTTAGAAGAAGGTGGAAGGCATCAGAAGGCATCAGAATGATGTAAACAGAACTTAATAGGACATTATATCAGAAGCCTGGAAGACAGTAGTGCCGGGAGTAATTCAGGCAGTGAATGGTCATAAGATTTCAGAGGAAAGCAAGGACTTTGTTAGTAACTGGGCTAGAGGCCATTCATACAATATTTTGCCAAATCATCTGGCCGCCTTCTGCTTGGGTCTTGAGACCCTACCTGGATCCAAATTTAAAAGCAATGGGTTTAATTTCTTTGGCATAGAAAATTTCAAGTTGTGACACTGAACCTATAGTATAGTTATTATAGGTAACTCTTGTGAAGATCTAAAATGGAAAAGAAGCAAGTCGGTTAAGAAGAAATACCAAATATAAACACTAGAAAGGAAACAGGACACTGGAAAGCTTAATGTGGCTCCCAGGACATGTGCAGCAAAAGAAACTAATTGTTAAGCTATAACTGTAATGCACTGGAAGAATGGAGGGCTGCCCTCAGGACAAGATGCTAACCAGATAAACTTTCCAAATGTAAATGAGAAAACCCAAGGAGCTTGTGCATGGAGAGCAACAGCAAACAAGTGTTACTGCATATATGTTCTGAGGATATGAGGGTCCACCCAAGCTTCCAGTCAAACTTTGCCTTATGTACAGTCATCCTAGCATCAGTTTCATGAAAAATGTGAGGGCAAGAAATGCTGTGTGTTCTTCCTCTGTGGTTTCAGAGAGTTGCTGTGGCAAGGCAATGGAGCTCAGCAAAGAATCTTGGAGAAACCATCACACAAAGCTGTGAGGGTAAAGCATGAGCTTTGGTAGAGATCCTAAATTTCAGTGAAGCCAGAGCTATGAGATGTTTACCAAAGGAACAACAACTGGGGAGTGGAACCAGCCCAATAGATAAATGTATGCCTCAGGCAGCAAATCTTAGAGCATCAAGCCAAGCCATCTAAGCCCATTGAAACCAAAGCCCTGAGTACCAAACATTGATCAAGAGAATTTGGTGTTTGTCTTATTAGTTTCTAGTTTTGTTTTAGTGTCATCTTCCCTCATTATTCTCTCTCCTACTCCTCCTTTTTGGAATGGTCTTATATACATTGTGTATGTTGGTTGACATATTAGTATATTGGTAGTATATAATTTGATATTTTTCGTTTTGTTTTGAAGGGTGGTTACGGTTAAGGAATTGCCTGAGTCTCAAAAGAGACTAGAGACTTTGGATTTTTCAATGGCATTGAAATTGTTAAAAACTGTTGGGCACTTTTAAAGCTAGATTAAATGTGTTTTACCTCATAAGATACCTGTGAGATTATAGGCTCCAGGAGTTTCCACTATGAATATTCATCTATTCATTCACATATGTAATTATAGTGGTTGAAATGAGAAGTTTCCCCACAGTCCTAGACAGTTGTGCTGTTGTGGGAGGTTATGGAATCTTTGTAAGAGGCTTTCTTAGAGAAAGTAAATCAATAGGAGTGGGCCTTAAGGATTGCAGCCTTACCCAACTTCTTACTTGTTTTCTCTGCTCCCTGTATGCACTTGGGATATGTTCTCTAAGCTTTTTGCTCTGGCTGCCTGCTGCCATGACTTCCTTGCCATCATTGACTCTTTCTCTGAACCATAAGCCAAAGTAAACCCTTTAACCTGTAAGTTGATTCAGTCATGGCATTTTATCACAGTAACAGCAGTGTAACTGATGCAGGCATTGTAAGTATGAAAGGGGCAGATGGAGGGATATAGACAAATACCACACTATTTTTGTAAAGGAAACAAGAACTCGTGGATTTTGCTTCGGTGGCCTTCCTATAACCAGTTTATCACACATATCAAGTGATGCATTTAGTTATTTGTTTCTTTATATTTCAAATGTGAAAACTGAACTCAAAGAGACCGGTAATACTCAAACTCTGGTTCTAAAGCATACCTTGACCACATCAATCATTCTACTCTTCCCTTTAGATAGATTGCATCTCACTAAAATAATTCTACTATAAAAGTTTTATACCATGTACAGATATTTAACTAATCTATTCACTTACTCATTCAGCAAGTTTACAAATGTTAAAAATCAACTGACTTCTGAAGTCACATCTGAAGTCAACTTCAAACAAAACCCACCATCTACTAGGAACCTCTCATTATAAGTTATAGTATTAGAGATACATGTCAAGTTTCCATACAGATACTTATAAGAAAGTGTGTGTAGCTAGTCAGTGGTAGTGTATGCCTTTAATATCAGAACTCAGCACTCAGAGGAAGAGACAGGCAGATCTCAGTGAGTTCAAGGCCAGCCTGGTCTATAGAGTGAGTTCCAGAACAGCCAGGTCTGCTACACAGAGAAAACCTTTCTTGAACCAACCCCCACCAAAAAAGCTTGTTTATTGTCTCAGATTTGTACTATCAGCATCATGACATGGTAATCATGGCATGACTGTTAGTCCTTAATAAATTTCATAAACCTATAACTTGAATACTATGGCAATTGTTGAGTAGTATGTGACAATAGTAAATATCACATGAAGGCAGTGTAGCAACATGTTATGAATGATTGCCAGCATAATGATTGATCCAGTACATAACTGTGATGTCCATTTTCTGCAACCTCTCATTGCCAGAATCAGACCTACATGCATCATGTGGAGGAATGTTTTTCTTATTCTGTACAGCATACAACTACATTAAACACCATTACTCCATAAACTGTATTGACTGGTAGTGGTGAGAGTAGTTGCCTATCAAGTATATACCAAAAGTAACATTTGTCAATCCCAGCTCAGCTACTGTAAGTTGGATTTTATTCCATGGCTGTTGACTTGTCAGGACTGGGTGATAAGTCTATCTAAGAAGGGAGTGGTAAAGTGAGCTGCATAAACAGAAAGGGAAAGAGGACTGACTTCTTTGAGTAACAGATCAACCCTGCTCACAGAAGAGAGAGACAATGAAATACTACTTCTATCAACTAGGCTTTAATTAATCTCAGATGAATTCCTCAGCTGCCAGTGTTTAACGTACTATGCAGTACCTGAAGACATATATAACTAGACAGTGCAGAGAAGAATAGCTCACCTGGGGGCCATATGGAACCCTTGAATTGTTCAAACAACACTTGAAAGACTCTTCATAATTTACATGGATCTTTGACTTTAATGTATACAGACAATGCTTTGTAACACAGAAGGGTCATGTAAGTGGCATACACTTAACATGTCACACTGACATATACAAAAATAGACAAGATTAATTTTTCTACCTCCTTGGGAATTCTATTTTGTAAAATGTGTGCTATACATAGTAGCTACAAGAATAAAGAGCAGTAAAAGTATCTAAAGTACTCAGCTGCACAAATAAACATCTGAACAATTGCATGTGAAAAGAAAGCAGAGTATATCATCAGACTACACTTTTTGAACCATGGAAACCATTAGGTCACAGCCCAACAGCTACACTGAACTTTTACATAACATTTTGGATTTCAGAAAGCTGGCAAAGACAGTACCTTCGCATGTGGCCTCTGAATAATTCCTTAGATTTGTTTTGATTTGGGGCTCTGACCATGGTGCTGAATACTCAAGTGCCACAATGTAGGGAGCTCAATGCTAGCAAGAGGAGGACAGGTTCAAAGCACAGCTTTAAATGCATGTGAATAGTTATCATTCAAGAGGAAAGATATTATATTACCTGGGCATCTAAAGATGAAGAGACACAAAATGTATATAAGAAACTGACAGTGATAAAATGTATAGAAGTAAAACACACAAGGCAACTTTTCAGATGATATTGTGGAGAGTTTTATATACAACCAATCACGAGGTTTGCACACAGAAATGAATTTAGAGTTGGTTAAATTTAATGCTATGTCATTTTGAAAAGATACTTGCCACAGTTTGTGGAGAAATAATTACCAAACATTTATCTAATAAAAGGCTCATTCTAGAATATACAAATAATAAGGAAAGATACAACTCTGTTGGACAATGTGCCAAAGACCTAGACAGATGTCATTATGGTATATAAGTAGATGGTAGACAGCATGAAACTAAGAGGAAATTGAAAGTAGGTATACCAAATGTTAGTGAAGAAGTGAGTCAATAGGGTGTTCATTCATTGTTGGATAAAAAAATGTAAAACAAAGTCCTTTGATAGATAATTTAGCAGTGCCTTATGGAGCTCAATGTAATTTTTATTATGCTGTCTAGCATTTTCACACCTCAATTTTAATACACCTTGCTTTCAAACTTATTTATGTTCAGAATTCTCTACACATATATTTTTGCCAACTGTGTTCACAATCACTGAAAACTAGACGGAATTAAGAAGCTCTCCAATGAGTGAATAGCTATACAAATCATTGTTCTTCCATATAGTGGAATGCTATACAGTAATGCAGATTATGTACTATCACTCAGATATTACATATGTTATGATAAGTAAAAAAAAGTTGGTGTTCCATTTATATGACATTTGGAGATGGCAAAATCATGGAATAAAGTTTTGTGGGACACAACACATTATAAATCACTAGGGATTGAAGAATGAAGAGTAAATGTGCTAAAGATTATAATTTTTAGGTTTGTAGAACTATTTTGAACTTAACTGGAGTGGGAGCTATGGGAAATGATGCATTTCTCCAAATCCATCATATATCTTTACAACTCAAAACATGAACAATAATGTGTACAAATTTAGAAAAATCAGCTACAGTATCTAAGAACCCTGAGATGGAATTAAGGTTGTAAATATAATCTAAAGTCATTGTGTTTGTGTTGTACAATACATATACTTCACTGAAGAAATTGATGAGAAAGGGGTCCCTGAGTAATTTTAGAAATTAATGATATTTATAAGATTAAGACAAAAGCTATTTATAAATATTTTTGCTCAAATACAAAAGGTTGTTTCTCACTGGGCATCTGGTTAACCATTTTGAAATCACTGTATGTATTTACTAGTACTGAACAAATAAATGAAATATCGGTGGATAATGGGAATCAGGTTTCTAACTAGGTTAGAGTAAACCATGTGGTTCTTAGTGAGATAGAAAAATACTACTATCAGCTCATATGTAGCTTGAAATAGAGTAAAGAGAAAGAACTAAATATGTTTGTTTATAGTTTAGTCTACATTAATGTATTCCCTAGTTCTGCCCACTAAAATGACAAAAGGTATCAAATCCCAGGAGTAATGAGCGCACCCAGAATCCATAATTGGAACTAAAATATAGCTCTTTATTAAAAAGAAGGAATTATTTGAGACACTGTTACATTTTATTCTGAGAAACAAAATAGATCAGCTGACCCTGAAGGATTTGTGATACTCAAATGCTAGGGAATGCTCACACCCACAATAACAAGATCCACTGATAGGATAAAGGCAACAACTGCTGAACAAAACAACCAGAACAACCGAATATATGCTGCACTATTGAATGATAACTTAAGTTATAAAACAAGAATTTATGAATATTATAAACAGATAAATAGTAAATAGATTAATAATAATATATTGAGCTACAACCTGTAATAAAAAGTAAGTATTTTTGAGTGTAGAAGATAGATATTAAATAGAAAAATGATGAGAGGCAGCTGTGGTGGGTACTCCTGGTTGTCATCTTGACAAGTTATATAGAATACAAATGGCAGGCACACCTGTGAAGTATTAATTAAATTATTTGAAGTGGAAAGACCAACCTCTAATTCAGAGATTTTGAGGTGGGAAGATGTATCTTCAATCTGGGTCACACCTTCTTGTAGCAGCTTATATAAAGGACATGGAAGAAGGAAGCCTTTGCTTTTTTACCTGCTTACTCTAGCTCTCATTGGCAAGTTCATTCCTTCATTGGCATTAGAGCTTTTGGGGGGAATTCCAGCATACCCTCGAGGCCAGCTGCGACATACCTTCCCAACTAAATAACTATTGGGTTCTGGAACTTACCATTGGTAAGTTGGACTTACCAACTTATCAGCAGCCATTGTTGGACTAGCTGCTGTATCATAGCTTATGGTACTCTAATAAATCATATATAAATAAGATATATATGTTCAGTTCTGTTCTTCTAGAGAATCCAGACTAATATGGAAAATCTCACAAATGTGAACTTTTTGTCCATGAGTTAGGTTATATTTAGGTGTAAATTCAAAGCACATAAGATGAAAAAGGGACAAAAAGAATAGGTTTGTGTGAGAAACCTGACATTTCCTTGGCCTTACGAGGAAGCTTACAATCTTCAGCAATAAACTTTGTTCTTCATACAAACCTTTAATGTAATGGGTTGAAGATGACATTACTAAGCTTCCTCACCGCTACCAACTCTACGGCCCAAATCTAATACAGAGACACTAATGTAAGCCCAGAGGAAGGCTATTGTATAAAATTCTTGTCAAGATTCTCTGTGCTATAAGTCACCCAATACAAGGAAAAACTCGGAGGCCATCTTTTGCTGGGCATAATTAAAGGGACAATTTGAGAAGATATACCATGATGCTTGGAGTTGCCTAAAGAGATGCTATGGGCAGATGTGCCACGATGCCTAGAGTTGCCTAAAGAGATACTGTGGTAAGATGCACCATGGGGAATTGGTTACTTGTCATTATGATGAGATATCTGACAAGAACAGCTGAAGTGAGCAGTGGGTTATTTTCGCTCATGGTTTCAGAGAGATTTCAATCCACCATAGTAAGGAAGACACAGTACCAAAAAAGATTGTAACCACAGAGTTGAGAAAATGATCATGAGGTTACAGTAGAATGGAAGCAGAGAGCACAGGCCAGAACCCAGAAGTCCTTTCCTAGTAACCTATTTCCATCAGCTAGGCCCCACCACTTAAAGGTTCCTTAGCTTTTAAAATAGTGCCACAAGATGGGGACATAACATTCAAAATAAGAGCCTCAGAAGGACAGTTCAGACTTGTAGCATAGCAGAGTATCTTGACACAGACAGGAGAAATTAAGTAAGAGCTAATGCAATTCCAGCAAAGCATGAACTTTAGACTGTGAGGGACTAATATGGGTCCTTAGCTCCATTATACATTCCACATTAATGATAAAATGGGCAACAGAGTGCAAGGTCTATGGGAGCTTGGTAACATTCTTGATATTTCCATGAATCTACAAGTATAAAACTATTCTAAATTACTTTAGTTTATCAAGCATAAAAGTAAAAAATAGGGTAAAAATTAATCCATCATTATATGTCTACTTCAGAACACAGGTTAGGTTTTGGAAAAAAAAAGAAGATTGAGGTTAGATCTTGGATAATAACCCAACATTGTGTAATAATGCAAACGTCTTTTTCAATCATCATTTGTGGTTGTTTACATCATCTGCTCATGATAGGTTTGCTTTGCTGTTGTTGGGGAATAATTGCAGACACAAGTTTGCTCAATAGAGTGATTTGTTGATCAGTTACTCAATTTTACATAGCATCTTATGTCAAGTTGACATTGCATCAACAAGTTTGGGATGTTCCAGAATCACATTATGAATATGATTCAGGCTCAAGAGAAATTACGCTCTATCAAATGTATATGAGACTGTATTTACTTTGTAAACAAGCCCTTCTAAAATGTATGTATCACTAGCCATAAATTCTTATAAACATCTCATAAATACCACATAATTGCAAGTGCTAATTAAAACCCTTCTTGAGAAGGTGTTACTATCACCCACATTACTCCTAACTCTGTATTGCTACTGTCATCTCTTTGTTGAAAATAAACAGACACATGACAGAGAACTTGTTCAATTTTGCTTGCAGCTTGTTTCCAAGGTCTTCCCTAATTCCCAGGATTCGTGATAGCCTATGACTAGAGGAAATCCTTTAGGGCACTGTTGATCATTATGGTTTGGGCTGTTGTTGAGCAGGGGTTTTTTCCTGGTATTTAGTTGACTTTCTTTGGCAGAAAGTTTAAATTTGAGACTGTTCAAGATCTGTCTCCATCAAAGCCAGACCATCAGAACTCACCAAGAATGGTTACTATATCTAATACTTTCCAGAAATACAACAAGGAAGCTTAAACAACTTAAAACTTAGAAGTTACATGTCTAAGGAGCACTGACCACTGAGCTAGTGTTGCATAGAACTGAGACAGAATAGGTTCTGCAGTTTCAACAATTAGCTAGACACAGCCACATGAGATACCAAAGAAGATGTAACTTGTGTGGCAAGATCCAAGCACCAAGGACATCAAGAAATTACTTTCTCATTTCTCCTTAGCATCCACTTTTGTTAATTGAAAGTGTGACCTCCTCATCTTTGTATCTTAAGAGAATAGAAGATCAATGAACTAAGACAAGGATCTGCCTTCCTGCAATCATGACTAATAGTCTTATGATTTGTTGTAGATCATCATTTCCCTCAGTTAGAGAACTTGCTAAACCATAACCATAGTAAAATTAAGTTTTTTTATTAATTCATCACCATAGAAAAGAAAATATGAAGATAACTATTGTTTATATTAAAATTTTAAAATTTAGAATAATTTTATTAATTTATGCATCATAAATACACACTAACTGAGATATATAGTAAGTATTTTTGTGTATCAAGCCAGATGTAACCCATGGTAATATTTTTCCCATTTTTCTTCTCTAAAGAAATGAAGATTCTAATTGCTTTCTATCATAATGTCATCTTTAGGACTGACTGGAGTCACTATAACCTGCCACTTGTGATTTCTATGAATATATATATATATTAAAAATATATATATATATAATACATATATATAATACCTACTATACATATATGTATACATATGTACACTTTATATATGAAAATGGAAACTTCAAATTCACAGGTTTACAAGCATGGTTTTGTACTTCTTGGATCATTAAAAATATATCAACTTAATGTTAACTTTCAAATTTATCGACACATGCTTGTGCCTTGTTCCCTTAATAAATGTGCATTTTCCACCCTTTCCTATGTCTGCAGTAATGAGGCTTGTGTTTTCATTGTGCTAATCTCTGGAAGATAAAGGCTACACAGGGCTGAACACTGTCTCTCTGTGTCGGGGGATGAAGTAGCGTTTTCCATGTTTATTGGCATTTGCTGTTCTCCTTCTTAGACTAGCTCATTCATCTCTTGCCCAATTTCCATCGGATTATTTATTCTTTTCTCATTGTTTTGGAGGAAAGCCTTATGTACTTTGGCTCCTAAAACTGTTCATGGCAATGTTCATTGTTAATATCTTCTGCCAGTCTGTGCTGAGGGTTTAAATTGTATTCATTGTGCACTTTTTTCCACAGACTTTATTCATTTTAGTGTGGTCAATTTATCACTCATTTCCTTTTTATGAATTGTATGTTTTGTCTTGTTTGTGAAATTCCATTTTGCTTTGCAGCCATCAAGGGACTTTCTTGCAGGATCTTCTTAATAGTTTCGTGGTGTTGTTCCCATTAGACTAATTCTGTTTGAAATCATTTCTTTGCATCTCTTATAATAATATAGTTTTATTTTGTTTGTTTGTTTCTCTTCACAATGATTGTTAAAGACAAATGTGCATAACCCCTGGCACTAACACATATATCACTCTGCTCTTCATCCCATCCTCAGTCCATTAAGTGTCACTCATCAACTACCCACACCAGTATCTCACTATAAGGAAGGACCTAGAATTTATCTGATAAGATAAATTACTTATTTACTATTTTCTCAAATTTATCTCATAAATCTTAAAATACATTTAAGACTATTAGATTTAGAACACGTTTGTCAAGATCTATGAGGAAAAAACAGTTAACAATTTTAGGGTTTTGTTTGCAAATGAATTGATAACTATTAAATGTTTTATTGAAATTATCATTGTAATTTCATCCATTAACAAGGCTATGTCTCTTATATTAGTATTTTAAATAGTTTTCAATAAAATAAAATAAAAATTCCCTCATGAACTTTTAAGTCCTGACTGAGGTCTTCAGTGGCCTTCCTGCGACAATAACATAAATTCAATCACTAACTGTGCAGTAGTCATGACCCAAACTCTCTGAAGGGCTCCAGCTCTTGTCATTCCCTATTGGACATAATTTTCACAACACATGAACTTTGGGGGCACATACAAACCATGGCAGCTATGGAGAAATTAATTTCCACTGGACATCAGAGACATGATTTAAGATAAAGAACTTAGAAGTTCCTAGCTTCACAATCTAAAAGAAATCATTCACATTGGTGTTTTATGTTCTTCACACCTTTTGAAGCTCAATATCTATAGGCAAGGCTATCAAACAGTCCCCACATGAAGACATTACTAACTTAGTTTCCCTGCCATTTCCTTCCAGCAAGAAATATCAATGCTGGGTATTCTCCCATCTGCCTGAAGATAGTGTATAAGCATTTTTAAATCCTAAAACAAGCTGAGAGATGATAAAATGCCAAGCTTAAAACTTCCCACTAAGAACAACAAAAACTACAAAGAAGCCTGTGGCCATCCATCTGATTGCTCCATCTGTATTGTGCATAACCTCCTGCAATTCCTGAAACATTGTGGCACGTTTTCCTTCACAAGCAACAACCTCTAATAGTTTCCACATTCCAAAGACAATGAGGGCAACAAGCCAGTATTCCAGGCACAAGATCTGTGACATGAAAGAATGTATGAAATCACCACCCTTGCTGGTAAACACTCATTAAGTGTCGAAAGCAGTTGACTTTAATTTTCAGGTAATTTTTTTCTAAGTGGCATTTTATTTATTCCACATTGTGGAACAAAGGTTTTAAAAATCCATTTTAGAGTCATAATTCTTACATTATTAAAATCTCTAAAAAATAGAAAATAAAAACTATATACTTTTAAGCTGTCCCATATTCTATTTTGAATTGACATTTATGCCAAAATCATTAAGTATAACTTGGACATACTCTGGTAAAAGTGATTTTACAATAAACCAGGAATTTATATTGTGATTTTTTTTAAAAAAAAAAAAGAACATCTTTCTTGGAGTAGCAGAGATACAGAAGGCATAATCTCTCAATGACATGAAATGTAGCCCAGCATTCTGCTCACATTTTACAGATCCCAACCTTTTACATTCCAATTTAACTCCACCACTCACCAACAGTGATTGGCCCATGGGATTAGGAATTCTATCCAGTTCATATGTCATGAGGATTAAGAGATATTAGTCACTCCAAGCAGCTCATGAAATAGAAAGGGAGGTTTTGTTGTTTCCCCTAACTGCTCTGGCTGCATTTCTGCCTCCTTCTGGACCACTAAACTGATTTGGCAATCTTCATGTAATTGAAATGTAGTTTATCTCATTTGAAGAAATGAACAGCATGATGCACTTTTGTAACCCTAGTTCTCGAGAAGCTGAGAAAGAAAAGCCCTGAGTTATAGGGTACCTTCAACTATACAACAAGACCCTTTCTCAAAAGAGTGCTCTTGCCATCTTCTCATTCTTTAATTTCACCATGCAGCTATGTGTCAGACACTTCTTCCTCTTATTTCAAATCCTTCCTTGATAATTCTACCAGAAGCCTTTTTCTTATTCCATAATATCCAAGAACAAAAGAGAAAGAATGAAATCTAAGGAAATCTTAACAGTGAGGTTGTCTGTCTTTTGCTTAATGGTTTTACATTTGTGACTCTCACACAACACACTTAGAGTGTGCAACTGACGCCTCAATTCAATTCTTCCTCAAATTTGAACATAGGCTAAAGAAACTACTGGTATTTTACCCAGTCCTAGATATACATGCACACAGAAACACCTGGAGATGCTTGGGTTATTTAAAGCTGGCTCTGGAGAATAGTATAACTTTTACTAGTTATACTTGCAGCTCTCTAGGACCAATGTGAATTTGCAGAAAAGAAAAAAGTGAAGTGATTCCCTATGTCAACCAGTTTATCCTCATGGCATCTGAATTCATGGGAAAAAAGAGATACAATTGACTTCCATTCTTCTGTCCCATAGTAAGAATTGAAGAAAGCATAACATTTTAGTTTCTAATATTTTTTTTCGTTTTTCATTATTAGAAAGGTCACTTGACATTCATGACCACCTATATATTTGTGTCAGCAAGACATGGTGGCCCATGAATGGTCTAGGGAGGCTGTAAAAGGAGGATAGTGGTTTTGATGCCATCTTGTCTTTAAAAAATAAAAATTAGAAAGCTGAAAAAAATATGCATATGTATATATGTGTGTTCATGTGAATGTGTCTATATGTATGCATCCGTGTGCATATGTATTGCTTATATGTATCTGAATGGGTGTGAATATATCAAAATGGGTATATGTATGTGTGTACATATATATTTTTGTGTATGTATACATATATATGACAAATATCCATAACCCATTTAATGACCAAAAACACCCACCTCACCTCTTTGCAATGTGGGCATCGTGTTCTTAAAATTACTTCCTGTTGTCTGGGAGTGACAGCATCTTAAGGGGATCCTAAAAAGCAAACTTTGGGTTAACTCTCAAGCTGTATCATTTTTGTTCAATCTCTGCCTAATGAGAAAGTACAGGGTTTGTCTCAAGTCTTTTCTAGAATAGTCTGTGAGGCTGTATCATCTCAGCTAGCCTCCTTGAAACTATTCTGAACAGTGTCTACTAGAGTGGATCATCTCAGTTGGCCTTCTTGAAATTGTTCTGAGAAGTTTAGACCAAAGTCAATCTTTAGTTGGCATTGTCAGCTTAATGGTGTTATGTAGTCCTGGAGAAATTATTGTGGGGTTCCATCTTCTTTGTTTGCTTGTTAGTTTTGTTTTGTTATTCAAGACAGGTTTTCTCTGTTTAAACAGTCTTGGCTGTCCTGAACCTCACTTTTGTAGATCAGGCTTGTCTGAAACCATTGAGATTTGACTGCTTCTGTCTCCCAAGTAGTAGTATAGGGTTGTGTGACCTCCCCCTGGCTTGGATTCAATCTTCTTTTGGGGGACCTCAGAGATCACATTATGTCAGATTATCCCTCTTTTTGGTATTTTTCCCTGGTAATTCTTCCTTCTTCTTTGGATGCTTATTTGTACAAAGATTTTAAATTCCTCAAGATGGTTGATTTATTTTCCTGGAAAGACAAGGAAAGACCCTTCCTAAACCATAACTTTGGGGAGGTTCCTAATCTATTCCTTGTCAATTTTGATCTATGATTACTCCTGAATTTTTTATTTTAGCTTCTAAAGCTCTTCTATTATCCAGACCAATATTAAAGCTTGCTTGAGGATTCAGAACACAAAGTCAGCCACAAGCCATAGAAGCCAGGCACACAACTTTAATCCCAGCAGCCAGAAGCTAGGAGGTGGTGGTACACACTTTTAATCCTAGGACTCATGATTAAGAGGATTAAGAGGTAGAGGGATCTCTCTGAGTTTAAGATGACTCAGGGATACACAAGATTGAACCAGTCTAAAAGAGTAACAGATCACACACCCTTAAGGGTTCCTGTACTAGAGGAGTATAAAAGATAGAAGCAGGGCCTTCAGTACAGTATTCAGTAGGAAGCATTCATTCTCCAACTACACTGAGGAGCAATTACAATCTGAGGCTTGATTAGAGCCCATGGAGACAGGATCAGCCCAGTCAGCCTGAGGTAGAAGTAAGAATCTGGTGGCCAGCTGCTTTGCTTTTCTGACATTTAGCTTGAAGTTTGAACCCCAATATCAGTCTCTGGGTATTTTATTTATTTGTATTACATAATATAGATATCTGCTATGCTCTGTTCACTTTTCTTTCTCTTATAAAACCATTGATAAAATCATACCCAATATATGATCAGTGTGTATTTCAAGTTTATTTTTAATTGTTGAATAAAGTGTGAGCTTCAAGTCAAGGTTTTGTTTTAGTTTCTGTGGATTTTCCTACAGATGGATACAATACAATTTGTTGGATGAGAAGAATCTTTCTCCAGAGAGTTCCTTTTCCATCTCTGTAAAAATCAGTTTAGGGCATTTATTTAACTATATATGTGGGATCTCCTTCTGCTTGCTCATATATCTCCCTTCTCCAGGACAGCACCATGTGATTTCCACACTTGTGTAGACTTTCACATTGGGCACAGGGATTATTCTACTTTATTATTCTCACATTATTCTACTTTTATTATTCTACTTTTAAAGTCTTTTAGCTATTATTTGATTTTTATCTTCCCACATATATTTCACAATGAATTACACATGTCCATAAAAACAAAAACAAGTCATTGGCATTTTTTAGGACTTGCATTGAATCTACAATTTGATTCTAGATATATCTCACTGGAAGACCATAGTTCACTGTAGACTATGTACTCTGTACACTGTAGAGCACTAGTCCTCTGTATGCTCCTCAGTACCAGAGAAAAAGAAAAAATAACAAGGGGGAGGGAGAAGATTAAGAGAAAGAAGTAGAAGAGGAGGAGGAGGAAGAAGAAAGAGGAAGAAGAGGAGGAGCAATGTCTATAAATAATGTACACCGGAGGACATTTTCTTTTCATTTAATTAGCATACAGAAATGCTGAGATATTTTGTATTGGTCTTGAATCTTACAGTATTGCTGAACTTATTTATGAATTCTATATTTAGGGGTTGGGTTTGCTTTTCTATGTAACTGTTGGGATTTTGTGTTAATTTGTTTCAAACTGTCTTATTTATGCATTTGATTCATTTGAGGCAGGGTCTTACCATGAAATATTTTTGTTTCAATGTTGCTATGTCTCTCTTTTTTCATTTATTTCTTGTTCATACTTTATTTTTTTGTGTTTAATTGCAAAGGGAAGAAAACTGAACTTTCTGTTTAGTTTTGGCATAAGAGAATGACTCTCTGCATTTCAGGAGAAAAAATCCAACCTTTAGGCGTAAACAGTCTTTATCAGTCAATTCTCAAGTATATAGACTGTCTTCTTTGCTTGTTTATGTGTTTGTTAGTTTATGGAGTCATGGGATTACAAGTACTACCACTATCTCCGAGCATATGTAAGCATTTTATAAATGCAAAGTAGTTTTCCTTCAGTAATGCTCTGAGCAGTTTTAATATGAATGAGATGTTTGGGTGAACTTCAAGGTCTTTTCTGAATCAATTGTTATGATCATGTGTCTTAAAATTAAGTGACTCTATTTCAAATATTGAATCAGTTTGTTTATTTATATGCCTAAATAAATCCCACTTGGTCATACTATATTCATTTTATACTTTGTATTTTATTTGCAGTGAGTTGTCTGAGAATCTTGCTCAATTTCAAGAGAAATATTTATCTGTATTTTTTTCCTTCCCTCAACCTTTGGTACTATTTTTCCTTTGGCACTATCTTTTTGAGACTGGCTTAATAAACTGGGAAACACTCATTTTTCTGGAAGAGATTATATACTCTTTATTAATTCTTTAAATATGTAGTATCATATTTACTTAAAACTGAATATTTTAATCAGGAATTTTTTTAACTTTTTTATTTGAATTAGAAACAGGATTGTTTGACATGACAATCCCAGTTTCCTACTCCCTCCCGTTCTCCCCTACTACCCCCCCACAACTAAAACCCTATCTATCACATTTCCTTTCTGCTCCCCCCTGGATGGTGAAGCCTTCCATAGGGTGTCATCAGAGTCTATCATATCCCTTGGGATAGGGCCTAGGCCCATCCCCGTGTGTCTTACTCAGGGAGTATTCCTCTATATGGAATGGGATCCCAAAGTCCACACCTATGCTAGGGATAAGTAATCAGGAACTTTTCAACAAGAAATTTTAATAGACCCATTCATACTATTTCTCTTTAGTTGAGTTTTAAGTTTGTAGTGTTTGAAGGAATTATCTGTTTTTAAATTGTTGATTCTAAGTATGAAGTCCAAACTAAAATCCTACTTTAGTCATAGCATAGCTCTGATTTTATCCATAGTTTAATTTATGCCCAGTGTTAGGGATGCTAAAATTCACCATTTGGATTATTTTTTCTGAAGTTTCCTTTTTATTTCCCTTGCATTCTACTCTCCTCCTTACTTCTTTGTTTTGTCTGCTTTGTGTTTATTCTTATTTTCTTTTACCTGGTATATGATTAAATTACTCACTTGAAACTTTAAATCTCAGCCTATCTCATCAGAATATAGTCACTTCTTCTTGAATAACATTACAGGATAATGTTTCTATTCTTTTAAATTTGCTTGTATATTTGCAGCTTATGTGACTTTCCTGCTGACATCATTCAGCATGGCAATTTTATGATTATTTTTCAGTTAATTTTCTTTCATGGTGTTCACACTAAGCAATGATATTCTAGTGGGATATATCTGGAATCTGGAAGAAAAAAAGAAGGCAAATTGTCACTCACAGTTAATAAAAAAATAGACTTACAAATAAGTTCAAATGTGTTTCTATTTCTAAATAATGTTTCTCTCTCCTTTCTGTTTTAAATTTCCCTAAAGAGTTTAAGATTTTATCACAGTTTGTTTTCAGTGAATTTTTCTGTTTAAATTTGTGTGATTTCTCAGAGATTTCTTTCTGTGTTACCACTCTGGCTAAAGGTCACTGACATCTGTCTGTGCTTTATCTACACTGGGGGGTATTGAAACTTCTCATTTCAGCTGTAATTTGTTCCTGTGCCTCTCGGAAAAATAATTGCCTTCAGGGTCATATGATTTTATAACAAACAAGTTTTTTTTACCTTGCCCATACTACTAGTCTGTGGGATGGAGTCCCACCTACTTTGCAGGAAGGTCTTCATCTTTAGGTGAGACAATGTTTGCTCAGCCTTGGTCATGTGTTAAAAACTCACTGCTTTGCAGGAAGGCCTTCATCGTTAGGTAAGACAATGCTTGCTCAGCCTTGGTCATGTGTTAAGAACTCATGCAATGATAGCTGTGTTATCACAGTGAGCTACCTGTTGCACTGTGAGCAGAAAATGAACAGTATACTACCTCTTGGAAATGTTTGGATCATCTTAAATAAATAGAAAACAGTCTCTTGCTTATTTTGACTGGCACACATATGTAAGACATGCCTCATTTTAGGAATGAGACAAGCTGTGTAAATGCTTAGATGACTTTGCTGCCTATAAAACTTGACTGTTCCCCCCAAGCAAGACAGATTTACAAATTGTGAAGGTAAATATGTGTCCCAAAATATGACTGGAAATGTCTGTAGAAATAAATAATGGAAGAAAACAAAAAGACCAAGCTTCACAAATGACTGACAGGGGCCACACTTTTATGTTTGGCTCACTTGGAAGGGAAAATTTATTTTCATTTAGAGATGGTCTGGCACAATACAAATTATCACTTGCAGTTTATGAAAATAGTCTTGTGTAAGTTCAAATGTTGCTTGTATTTCTAAATAAACATGCCAAGGATAATTTAAGAGCATTATAATTAAAGTTGGAATCATAAAACTAATTTGAAGTTAATGATCCCACAAAATACCCCCAAATTAGACCATTATCTGCATGAGATAAATAGCAACATAAATGAGTTCAAGGGTTTAACAGCACTGGCCATTATTTTATAATGTGTTGTTCAGAAGCAGACCTGGGGCAGATACTGTCATGAGCAAAGGGGGATGAAGAAAGCAGATGTGATGGAGAAGTGAAGACGTTGCAAGCCAGTAGTTCTCATAAGCCATATAGACATATGATTCTTATCCAGAGAAGGGGTCAGCCTCAACCAGGTCCCAAAGTAGTCTCTGAAGGACGAAGTGAGTCAAAGACCTGGTGTCTGCCCCCTGGATGTTCTAAGGCAGAACACTGTTACCTACCAGTGGTCATTAGAGTTGGGCTGTCATAATACACAATAGTCTCGAATGTAAGGCAACATGTCCAAGGCAGTGTTCTGTGATCAGATGGCTTGGGCAATGCAGCATAGCTGAGTACTGCCAGAAGCATCTCAGATTCATCCCATTCTGGATTGCTTTGTGTTTTTGTTTGGTTTTCTTTTTTAAAATTTTTCATTAACTTCCCATACTATATTTGTAATTAATGAATTAATGTTTGTTTGCTGTCCATTCACAAATCTTTTACTATTGTCAAATCCTCTGTGGTGCCCACACTCAGTGGCATGGCCTTCATGGAGTAATAAGCAACAGTTGATGAATCTGGAATGCAGACCTGTGAAAGGGTGGCTGGTCCTGCTTGGAACCAAATACTCCCATCTCTTATTAGTAATACGCTAAGTGTAAAGAAACAGAGGTTTACAGAGCACTACAAATTAAGTGTGCACTTCTTTCCCAGGAGAATTTATTGTGCTCCTCCTTGAATTATGGCAATTACCAGTATTTGAAAAGTTGTGGTAAATGCTAAATTTTGGTATTCAAGAAAAAGCACAAGTATGTAACTGTGCATGTCTACATAGAGTTCCAAAGGCTTTTGTTCTTTAGTAACACTCACATTTGAATTGACAGTTCTGATCTAAACCACTTGATCCTGATTTGACCTTCACATCAGCACTAGAACAGTGGGCAAGCCTAGAAGAATCAAGAAAGCCTAGCTAAGGAGCAAGATGTAAATCCATGTTACCAAAACATCAGAGGGCCTACAGCCCAAAGGTAGGATATGGAGAATTTGCTTACAGTGAGAAGTCTGGCAGACTCAGCTCTGGCCAGAAGGACCTGAAGAACAATGAAGGAAAGGGGGATTGAAATCTCATTTCCTGCTATGTGTTTTCCTAGAGCTGTCCACATCCTGTCCAGAAATAATGGTGACATTCTCACCCTCCTAAGCATAGATCATATCAGTATCTAACAACCCTGCAAGCAGCACTCCAGGAAAGTACAAACTATACTGTTTTCATGTATTATCTTCTGGCATGGTGTTATCACCATCTCCTGACTATGATATATAGTGATAGTGAAGTCTTACAATGCCCATGGCTCCTTTGTCTCTCTTCATCATCTTCTCCACACTCAAAACTCTTGTCATATTCTATGAATAGGTTCTAATCAGAGGACACTCCCAAGCTGAATTCCCGGTGAAAGAGTAGGACAAGATACTCCTGAGGAGTAGATATTTAGTGAGGTGTGGAATAGCCATTGGTTGTAGAACTTTAAAGATGACATTTTTGTCTTTGTCCCAAATAAATAGGTACAATGGGTTTTCATTCTTAATATGCAGCATTTATATGTTAAGATAATATAAAATAGACTTGATAAATTTCTTTTGAAGATGCCCATGTAAAGGAAACTTGACATGAGTCATAAAGACAATGAAGTCACATTTCTCTGTTACTAGTATAATATATAAAACTTTTTCTCATAAGCAGACCACAGCTACACTGGGATTTAATCCAAAAGGCATTCCTTTTCCCAGTACATTCATCCTGGCTATTTTTACTATCTCTGCCCTCTTGTGTCTATTTCTTTTCCGGATCCCTAGGCTTCAGGTAAGAGGTGTGCCAGTCTCACTGTGATACCTTGTGATAAGAAAGGTCCCACCTACCTCTCCAAATAATCCTGTTACTTCAACTTCTCACGGCCTGGAACTCAGGCCATTAAATGACTTCTGTGAGAAGTAGAGGGATGCTTACCCATCCTGACCTCAATTCTAAGGATCATTTAAGAGGCTCTTGTCTGGGTAGGAAGCAGTGTATTACAAAATAGGATGGCAAGTGCTGATCACACACCGATACCTACAATACTTGGGCAGGTAAAGTGCAAACCTGGGAAATATTACAGGGACTTGGGCAACAACTCAAGCTGAAGTGTCTGTTGAATCTTTGGTGATTCAGAATGTAAAAGGAGATGTTCTTTCATTGCTGTGAAATGTAATGACAGCAGGGCTTCAGATAACCATCTCAAATCCGGACGTTTATCTCCACCCATCTGCCAGCACAGAATCCTTTTAATTAAAAATAGAACCTGAATTCATGACAATCCTGGCTTCATAACAATATAGGGAGCAATTCTTCTGTTTAGGAAGGAATATTTTTAAAAAGGACTTTATTTCCTCCCCACCTCTCTTCCCTCCAGGTTGAACCCAGACCATGCAAATAAATACAGAGAAACATTTACCAAACAATAAAGGTTAAATAAGCGGTAATGGAGAAAGGTGTGCAATATTCTTTCTGACAGCTTCCTTTTCAAACAGAACAGTTTTTCCACTTTCTATTTTTATATTTATCCACTCCATTTTTCCTTTTCATTTCCCTTAGGAATCAATTTGCAGTTCCTTTAGGCAGTTCTTCAGATGTGTGATATATGGAAATGTTCTCATATAGAAAGCAGCACAGGGCCCAGAAAAATGTGTAAGTAGATGGGAATCCGAGCCTAAACTTCCCGTTCTATGTCTAAGCATCCACCTGCTGCTTTTCCTGTAGCTGTATCAGTTCCAATCCAGTCTTATTCTTTCTACTGTGCCCTTTGTTCACTAACGATTAATGAAGCCATTATCTGACAGTCTTTATATTCTTCTAAGTATCTTCATAAGGACTTTGAGGAAACTTTGATAATCATACTCTCTCCAGGCATAAATACTCTGTTACCTTAATGTGAATTCACAAGAGGAAAAAAGTTTCTGTGTCAGAGCTCCCAAGTTCAGCCCTGTGAATGGGACACTGCTATTGAGACCCAATTCATTAGTCCCTTTAAGTGACTAGTACACCCCCTTGACAAGCAATAAGACTCTCTTCTTGGCTTTTTTAGCTTAGTCCTGTTTAAGGGATATTTTGAACACACATTATGATGGGGAATTTGGTTCCGAGTCTCTGACCTCTATTCTGCCTTCTTTGAGTTGAAGGTCTATCCTGCAAACCATGGCTCCTCAGCATCAGGTGGAGTAAAGTCCAGTCATGACACTCACTGCTAACACCTCCTTTGAGATAAAATACGAACTCTACAGGTTCTCATGGGCTTGGAGCATCCTGCCTTTGAGTTCATCTTGTACACTGTCTTTTTATTTGTCTGAGCTGCATGACCCCTGAAGTGAAGGAGGAAGCCTGTGCAAATTTGAAAGGCCCAAAGGCTTCTGTGATCAGCACTGGCTACTAAAGGCCTTGAAGCTAAGATTGATAACAGAAGATAAAAGGCTTTCTGTTTGTTTCTTGTTTGAATTAAAATATAAAATAAGTAAAAATACTAGTTTCTAACCAACATAATCTGAGGATGAACTGTTGTGGCAGTAGCAGTAAAACTTCTTTTGGCTGTTTGTTGATAAATAGAACACATATTCTCAAATACTTCAAAGACAAAATATTTAGTAATTGTCACTGACTTATTATTTGTGAAATAAAAGGATAATTTCATGATGTTTCTTTTTAATGCTCCTGATCACTCTTAAAGCAAATGACCACCAAACTCAATTAAAATATAACAGCTACTTCTTCACCATTAACTACAGCCTTTTCAAGTGTGAGCTTCTAGACTCCGAGCAATTATTCATGCAACCTTGAAACCAGAAGGAATTATATAGTCCGCTGCCAGCATGCCTGCTTTGGCATGTATGAATATGAATCCTGGATGCTGTCTCTGGTGCAGCTTTCTGCTTTTGTAGCATAACCTCTCTTGGACTTTTATCATTTATCCAGGGAGCTAAACTACATGATTGCATATTGCTTTGAAACTTACATAAACAAGTTGTCCATTGGTTCCATATATTCAATGATGTGATTTCATTTGGCTTTGTGTATGTTACATTTGCGTTTAATAGTAATTGGGAGGAAATTTTTCCTCTAATTTAAAAAATAATTTGATTAAACTTCAAAGTGTCTGTTCCTTTAAAGGCCAAGGTTTATCAGATGCTCATTTTTTTCTAATGTTTTCAGCTGTTTTATTATTTATTCTTATAAAAATTTATACAATGTATTTTTATTTTCCCCTTCTCCCTTACCTCTCTGCCCACTGAAGTAAGTCAAATGTTTGTGCCCAGGAGACCAGCAATAGTGGGTAGGTTTCACCAGCTCTATATATTTATTTAGAAGTTAACTGTCTGTAGTTCATTTTTCTTTCTTACACCTCCCAAAATCATATATTTCCATAACTATAGCAGTTTTGTGTTATTTTTCTAATTTTGTAAGTTTATACATACAGTCCTGATGCATTTAGTTAGTGCTTTACTTATGTTGTTTTATTTTCAAAGCATTGGCTCCCATATTTATTCATTTCGGGAATTTTCCTTAATTAAAAAATGAGGCTGGATGTTTTGCTGAATAAGTTTATATTCTTTCTGGGTTCTTAATAACTAAATATCTATTTAATAACCTTGAATAGTTAAGAATATTTTCCCATACTCTATTTCAATGTATTTTTTTTACTAATATTGTGCTTTCAAAGTGTCGGTTTAATTTCTGATACCAGATTGTCCCAAAATGTAATGAGAAAAAGGTTTTAGCTATCAGGAGTAGTGTATTTTCTCCCTTATATAAGTGTTTTTAATGTTCTTAGCATTGTACACAGAATACAGCACAGGTGAAGTAGCCCAAGTTAGCTACTTTAAGGTATGATTTTATAAATAGTTCATGGTAACATGAAAAGTACTTTATATGCTTGATTTCTTAGTTATCTAATTTTACATGTGTTATTAGATATTATTTACATTCACATTTGTGGCGGCCTTATTATTTCGCATATTAAATGTCCTGCTTTGGATGGGGAAGCTAAGATTCCTTCCACTCATGAAACTTGCCATGTAATGTTTAGGATTGCTTGACTTTCAGATTAATAAATACTTATGTCACATCTGCATTCTGATCCATGCTGTGTACGCTCCTGATGACCAACCTTGCCACATTCCCTCATGATGACCATCCATGTCATGTTGTCTCCAGAGGGCCACTCAGGTTCAGTCCAGAAACTGTTACTTTGTAATTTTCTTTCATCTTGAGCACATCTATCTTTAATCTGCCTATCAGTGCTTTAACTAGGTTTAAGTAATCGGTCTGTCAATGGTTTGCCTAGGTTTAAGCTTTTATTCTAACTTGAGAAACACTCTTAACTCTTAACTGCTTACATACGTGTGTGTGTGTGTGTGTGTGTGTGTGTGTGTGTGTGTGTGTGTGTGTTGCTACAATCAACATATTTTCTTGATGGAAAAAGCTTGTAGATTCAAGATACCTTTATTCAGATAAATACCTGCCAAACGCAAGCCAGAGCGTGCCAGGGGCACCCATGCAGCGAGGCCAGGGAGAAGGGGAAGGTAAGGGGTTTCCATGTGCTCTATGGTCCCTTAAGAGCCCATGCCGCATCATCTGACCTCACCTTGACCACGCCTTGCCTGATTCACATTCTGTTTTATAAGCATAGTCCACTCAAAAGAAATAGAAGAAAAACATCCAATACACTTACCCGAACCTGTATTTGTCAGGACGTGTATAGGCTGGGGGGTTCTTATTGCTGTTCGTTTCTCAATGAAACCAGTCTGTTTGTTTCTATGCTAAATACAAATATCACCTGTAGTGCTCAACATTCATTAATTCATTCAGGTTACAGCACACCTGTAACCAGCCTCTAACAGGTGTGGCTTACTGTCCCCTACATTTTCTTGTCTGCCATTGTGTTTTCAAGCTTGGACTTCTGTTTTGATGCTTCATTTATGTCTTTAACTTCATGTTCTATACTTTTCTTTGTCCGGTAGCATGAATGTTCACTTCCTGATACTCTAAGAATATGATCTTTAGTTTCCTGTTTCTTGTGTTCAGGTGTCAGATAACAGAGCAAACTATGGATATTGTGTTCTATTGTATATACTTAAGACTCCGCTGAGTGAAAATATTACTATTTTCCCATTTCTTTTCCTTATAAGCTAGTTTGGGATCTTTAAACTGACTATTTAGACATTTGGAAGATTTGTTGAAGCCAGCAGAATATCAGCTACTAAGCTGAACACTGTCACATAGGGAGGTTTCATGCCTTGTTTTTTACATATTCTCCCTAATAAAGAGTGCATTACTAAAATAAGCTTCACAGTTGTTGATATAGCTAATCTATAGCTGCTATCTGTTAAAATAGAAAATATGTGGAATGTGATACTATTTTAAATTTTTCCTCATTGTCGGATACTTTCTGGTTCCTAAATCTAGGCTCCAGAAAAATAGGACACTCCACTTCTAGTTTCTTCCATTCTTAATTTTCTTCCTTCCTTCTTTTCTCTTCCCCACCCACATTCGCCAGTACCATTCAAATCTATCTGTCTATCTATCTATCTATCTATCTATCTATCTATGTATCTCTATCTCTCTCTCTTCCTCTCTCCTGAGGCAATATCCATTTATATAAATCAAGGTAGCCCAGAATTTAATATAGCCAGGTTAGCCTCAAACCCATTATCCTTCCAACCAGGCTTCCTGCGGACTGCGGTTACAGCTATGTAAGCCCACACGTGGCATCAACTCTGGTATCTCAGGGTCAGTTTCCCTCTCAAAGATTCACATTCTGTTTTACAAGCATAGTCCACTCAAAAGAAATAGAAGAAAAACATCCAGTACACTTACCTGAACCTGTATTTGTCAGGAGGTGTATAGGCTGGGGGGTTCTTATACGCTGTTCGTTTCTCAATGAAACCAGTCTGTTTGTTTCTATGCTAAATACAAATATCACCTGTAGTGCTAAACATTCATTAATTCATTCAAATTTACTGACTACCTAATGTGTGCCAAGCAAAAAGAATGGAAACAAAAATGACCCAAGGATGCCACCTGTGATCAAGGAGATTATTGAGCAGTGGGAGAAACAAGCACTCATAGTGAGGAAAAAGAAGGGTCTCTAAATCTGGAGTTTTTGTTAAAAAACAGATTTATTTCTTATTTTTATTTATTTTGGTAAGTGTGTGTGTGCTATGTGTGTACAGATACCTATAGAGGATGGGAAAGGGTGTGAGATCCTCTGGAGCTGGAGCTCCAGAAAGTTGTGCACTTCCTAATATGGGTGCTGAGACTCAAACTCTTGTCCTTTAGAAGAACAGCAATGGCTCTTAACCACTGAGTCATCTCTCCAGCCCCTAGACTCATTTTCAAGAGTTAAAAACAAGGAGATTTTAGACATCTGACGCCTCCTCCAGCAACTGACACATGGCATTTACTAAGTATACACATGTTGAAGGGAGAATGAAAGAGATGGTTGGAAAGTGAGTTACAACTCATAAGTTATTTCCTTCAATCAAATAAACATCCCATGAGAAAAAATTAGAAATCCATAAAAAGCAAGATAATGAAATCACATTTAATAGAAGGTCCAGATATGTGATGAGCCAGGACAAAGCTGGGAACACAAGAGTTCCTTGAATATTTTTCCAAAATTATGTGGCAGAGAGTGGGATCTGTTGAAATTCTGAGCAGGTGCACGGTATCCCTATAGCCTTGCTGTGGGAGGACTCCTGTGCCAACAGCATCTGTGATCACACAGTGGGGTTCTGCAAACCAAAGAACACATGGCAAGGGTTTCAGGCTTGCCCTTCAATAGAGTAAGGGAACCAGTGGTGCAGCTTGCTTTAGCTGCCTGTTAAACTCAGGGTAAAAAAAATCACTCATGGAATATATACCACCCATGTGTTAAATTTCTTTCATCGTCATATTTGAAAACAGACAACACGGGCAGCTTAAAAAGTTGCAATAAGAGACAAATAAATAGAATGAAGATTTGTTTTCTAAATTAAAAATGAATCAGAAGCAAAATTAGAACTGAATTTCATACCTCCCCAGAGGGCATTTAACTCCTACACAAACTCTGATGTTTCATAACCCTCCCTTGCTTCCAGTACTCCTTCTTGCTCCAAAACATAGGGCCCCTGCATTCCCTTCTGATTTTTCCCTTCCCTTTTGGAGAATATATCAAATCATCTGAAATCCTCAAGAGCAACAACCTCATTGAGTTTTTTTTTTTTCAGTAGAGGCATCACTGTCTGTCATTGGTAGTAAAGTGAATGGATTACAAATTGATTATAGATTCATCTAAAAACCTCATACTGTGGACAAATCCCATTAGTCCCAGATTCTTCAACACGAGCTTGCTTTCTGATCAAACTTTCTATGTCTAGTGGCTTCCAGCAGGGACTTTAGCTAGCAGTCAGATCTCTACTTCTCTGATTTTTATGGAGTTGACCACATCGGGGGGACATCTCCAGGAAAACCAGAGTACAGTACAAGAAGCTCGGTGGCTTAAATTAACAGAAATTTATTTTAACAAAGCTGTAGAGGTCAAATCCAAGATGTTGGCGAGGTAAAACTTCTGGTGGAGGCTTTAGTGAAGATCCTGTTGCAAGCCTCTTTCACTTGTGCTTTCAGCAGCCTCTGCTCCCAGTCACACTTCCTCTCCTGTCCTCTCCTCTCCTCTCCTCTCCTGTCCTCTCCTCTCCTCTCCTTCTCCTCTCCTCTCCTCTCCTCTCCTCTCCTCTCCTCTCCTCTCCTCTCCTCTCTCTCTCTCCTCTCCTCTCTCCTCTCCTCTCCTCTCTCCTCTCCTTCTCCTCTCCTCTCCTCCCCTCTCCTCTCCTCCCCTTCTCCTCTCCTCTCCTTCTCCTCTCCTTCTCCTCTCCTCTCCTCCCCTCTCCTCTCCTCCCCTTCTCCTCTCCTCTCCTTCTCCTCTCCTTCTCCTCTCCTCTCCTCCCCTCTCCTCTCCTCCCCTTCTCCTCTCCTCTCCTTCTCCTCTCCTTCTCCTCTCCTCTCCTCCCCTCTCCTCTCCTCCCCTTCTCCTCTCCTCTCCTTCTCCTCTCCTTCTCCTCTCCTCTCCTCCCCTCTCCTCTCCTCTCCCTCCTCTCCTCTCCTCTCCTTCTCCTCTCCTCTCCTCCTCTCCTCTCCTCCCCTCTCCTCTCCTCTCCTTCTCCTCTCCTCTCCTCTCCTCTCCTCCCCTCTCCTCTCCTCCTCTCCTCTCCTCTCCTTCTCCTCTCCTTCTCCTCTCCTCTCCTCCCCTCTCCTCTCCTCCCTTCTCCCTCTCCTCCCCTCTCCTTCTCCTCTCCTCTCCTCCCCTCTCCTTCTCCTCTCCTCTCCTCCCCTCTCCTCTCCTCTCCTCCTCTCCCTTTCCCTCTCCTTCCCTTTCCCTCCTTTCTACTCCCCTTCATTTTCCTTCCCTCCCCTCCTCTTCCTTCCCCTCTCTTCTCTCTTCTCCTCCCCTCTCCCTCCCCTTCCCTTCCCTTTCTTCCCCTCCCCTTCCCCTTCCCTCTCGTCTCCTCTTCTGTTTCTCATAAGCACAAATGCCTTTGGGTTGAGGATGATCTCATCCCAAGATCCTTAATGTAATTACATCTTCAAAGACTCCTTTTGTAAACAAGGTAACATGCACAGGTTCCAGGTTTTTATGTGAACCATATGAATGGACCATGTTCAGTTTTATGTGATGAGCATCTTGGGTTTCTAATCAACTTATCCTTAACCTTCTCAACAGCAAGAAGGAATTACTGAGTCTCAGACCATCTCACCCAGTCTAATTGCAGCCCATCCTCAGACCTCCAAATGCAAGGAAGCAATGGTTTGACTTTGTCAAGGAATAAAGAAATTAATAAAAAAAACCCTTGTAAACAGATGTATTAGAGAAAAATTATCCACTCAATTTTCTCTCTTTTAGAATGTCTGACATTCAAGAGTTGTAAGGTGTCCTTGCAGTGTCAACACATAGAAGGATGACACAGGATGGTTATGAGTTTGAATCCAGCCTTACTATGTGGAGATTTTGTCTCAAAAAAAGACAGAAAGATACATTTCTTTAGAAGATAATGGTATCCCCCCTCTCTTTCAACACACACACACACACACACACACACACACACACACACACACACACACACACACGCACCAGACAGTTATATAGAGAGGTGTGACCATGAATAAGTAATAGATTCAAAATGTTCATTCATTTTATATATTTTAATTGATTCTAATAAATATTAAATCCAGGTCCTTCTCCTTTCTGTGCTCTTCCTGTATACTTTGTTGTTCTTAATGTGTTGTATACACATTTTAGAATTAGGATTAGAGCTGAGGGTTGAGTATATGGCTAATGTTATGGCTATAATTAGATATTGCTTAGAACTAAAAGAATTATAATGAGGGTTACAGATAGTGTTGGGATCAAGAGTAGAGATGAGAGAACAGCAGAACCACATGGAATTAGGGCTCTGCTTAAGATTAACTATTGGCTTAAAGTTGGAATCCAAGTTAACTTTCAGCACAGCCCTCTTAGATGTGGGTGAAATTTAAACCTTGACTCATTGTGTAGCTTTGGATTTTACTATTAATGTTGTCTGAAACAGTTTCCTTCTGTGCAGAATTATGTTTACCTCTAGTGCATTATTGTGGAGAAAGCAGGAAGAAGGAATCTCACTTAACTACAAATTGAAGTGCAAAACTATAGTTAGTGCTCAGTTCCATGACAGGTGTAAATCAGAGCTCTATCTTTCCAGGGTAAAGCTACATTGACATGTTCTTATTAATGTTGTACTGTCATTTTTCAGATTTTCTTATTCATAACCAATCCTAATCCATTCCAAAGTCATGTTATATGAGTTGATGTCAGATATTTATGGAGGGATATTTTAATAATGCTTTTGTCAAAAGATTTTTTTCTTATTGATTCAACAGACCCACCTGCAACTGTAATGAACATTTGAAGGTAAAATAGAATCTGTGGGTACAAGTTTGACTGAGATGATTGTTTTTGAAAAGTTTAGTAGAAAAGCATATCAGTGAGTATTCTTTCATTCTAGAAGCTTTAAAGGACACAGAGGTTTTATCCGTGACTTAACAATTAACATGAAATTATAGAGGAAATGGAAAAAGACACTTTGTTGCAAGAAAATCAGAACATAGGCTATCAGGTAGAAATGGCTATTTTATGTTCATGGGTAATTAAACAAATACTGGCTATGATAAACAAAATAGTATGTGTTACAATTTCAGAGCACAAGGGTGAGGGGAATTGATTAGTGTATGGAAGCCACAAGTGAGGAGGCTGTGAAATGCAGATCAAGTTTGACAAGGTGGCAAGCAAAATACCTATCGACAGATAACTTCCCAGTAGAGAATGAACACAGTCAACATCATAAATAAACAGCAGTTTAATTGATCTGAGAAAGAAATAGAGACTTGAGTTTCAAGAAACCGATGGAGGTACCTCCAGAAAAATGTGTGTGTCAAAGGATGAATTTAGCCTAACCTGGTTGATGGGGAAAACTCTATCAAACACTTGAAATAAAAATACTCTGACTGACAGGAGTACTATAGAGCAGATGGTCTATGGGCACATAGTAGAGTTGGATGAGCAACTTCCAATTTTCTGTAGTACAGTAGGATAACTGTGGTTGACACCAACTGTTTGAGTGACTGGTGGAAATGACTTAAATATTCCAAAGACAAATAATTATTAATTTCCAACTAATTTGACAACCATGCATCACATGAATACATGTGATACATAATATTCACCACACTGTGGTAGTTAGTTCTAGTTGTCAACTTGACACAACCTAGAATTACCTACAAAGAATCTCAGTGAACCTGCCTAAATCAGGTTGGGCTGTAAGTATGTCTGTATGGGATTATCTTGATTACTTTAGTTGATATGAGGACATAAATTGAAAGTGAATAGCAATCTTCCCTGGCTTTGATTCCTGAATTGTTTAATGGTGGTGGAAGGGCTGAGCTTGACTATGCATGAATGCATCCATTTCTGTCAGCTCTCGACTGGGTTTGATGGGACTAGCTGTTTGAAGTTCCTGCCTTGACTTCCCTGCAGTAACAGACTATAAGCCATTACTGTAAACCAAATAAACCCTTTTTCTCTTAAGTAGCTAGCTCTTACATATAAATTAACCCATTTCTATTAGTCTGTGTATCACACATGGCCCTGGCTTACTAGTAATTCTCTGGCTTCTTACCCCTTAGGGGCTGCTGGCATCTCTCTACACTTTGCCTTCTTTCTCTATGTATTGAGTTTGACTTTCCCCCTAGCTATATTCTGCCCTGCCATAAGCCAAAGCAGCTTTAGCCATCAACCAATAAAAGCAACACATATTTACAGTGTACAGAAGGACATTCCACATCACTTTATATATGCAGTGGACAGCAACAAGCTTGCCTATGCCTCTGTTATTGCACCACGGTTGTCATAGACTCTCCAAAAATCTCAGCATCCATTTGCCCGTGTGATATATACTTCGTGTCACGTGAACAGGCCATGTACCCTCCAGTGAAGAGCAGACAATCAGCTGAAACAAAGAGTAGTTATGGGGAGTGACCACACCTTTATTCTGAATTAATTTGGAAGATATGTGAGCTTCTTTCCTCATGCCCTAATGCTGAACCTCCTCCGATCCTGCCCTCCTGGTCCAGTGGACCACCACTATTGAACACACTTCCCCTCACTCTCAAATATCTTAGTTCAGGAAAACACTCAAGTGGAAACAATCTTGTAAAGTTCACACCCACTTGTCCCTGGGGAGAAGGAAAGGGCCCAAGGATCCCTCTGGCTCTTTATGACAGTTAAGTATTTTCTTTTCTTTCTCACAGATTTGTCCTGGGGGCTGTTCTTTTTTCTGACTCTCTTGACACACTCATTTCAAAGAGAGCATGGCTCTGGTCAGAACTGCTTTGACTTGCTGCAAGCACATTGCTACATCTCTTTTAGAGCCTGCCAAATATGGGGCAATGAGCATGCCTAAGTGGCATCCCTTGTTCTTCCAACATGTAGCATTGCTTTGTATGGCAACCTGCTCAGCAGACAGTAGCTGTGATGGGAAGTCCAGATCAGCATGTCTCATATTAAGCACAGGCTCCAAATCACAGGAAGGAACATTTAACTGCACGACTATAGGAAATGGGATACAGGCACACAACCTGTATAAGCTACATAAAGCCCTCCTCATATTTCCACTAAAGACTTATGTTGCAAGTCATTATGTCATTATTTAATGTAACTAAGATAAACAACATTGATTCTGCTATAGAAATGATAATTTAGTAGGAAAGAAACCTCATAATGCTGTTGTTCACTGCACAATTGAAAAAATAATATTGATTTAGTATATTTAGCACCATTCAATGTTATATATATTTGTTTACCATATAAGATAGATAGATATGTAGATAGATAGATATGTAGATAGATAGATAGATAGATAGATACATACATACATACATACATACATACATAGATACATAGATACATAGATAGATACATAGATACATAGATAGGTAGATAGGAATCCATTTAATGCTGCTTGTCAAGCTATTAACACTACCCTACTGGGCAGTGGTAGTGCACACCTTTAGTCTCATAATTAGGAGGCAAAAGCAAGCAGATCTCTGACTTCAAGGCTATCTTGGTCCACATAAAGAATTCCAGGACTACAGAGAGACTGTCTTGATAAACAAACAAGAAAAGAAAAAAGCACCAAAAATGGAAAGAAAAAAAGACTACCCATAACTTTAACTTTAGAGTTTAAAACAACATAATCAGTGCATCAATACGGAACAGAATCCAACCTTGAATTGGAAAAATAATTTCAAGAAGAAATCAAGTACTTTGGAAAATAAATAAAATTATCACACTAAAAATAATTCATGATAAAAAAGAAGATGTGATGAAAGATAATTCTAAAGATATATGTCATTTTCATTTGTGTAGTCTTCAGTACATTGAAACAGCATCACCTTGTTCCTTCCAGCAAACTCAGCAGGATTCCACACTGAGACATTTCTTATCACACACAGTCAGGCCCAAGGTCGTACCCCATAGCCATTCTTCTCTGTTTCTAAAGTATTTTTCCCAACTGGGTGTAGTCTGCTGTAGGCTGTTCTTCATTATTCTCTATCTCAAAAGGTCACTGCATAATATGGAAACTCCTGAACTTAAAGAGACACTCAGCCTAGCTATCCAGCTCTGCCCATATTAAACATCCCAAAATATCACTTATTCTTCCAACATCCAGGGCTGATATTAAGCCCAGGGGAGTCAGAATGTCCTTTAAAAAGACTAACATGCTGTAACGTAAGTCACTCAAAATCTGCCAACCCTTGTAAGATTTTTGCAGAACAAAAAAGTGAAATGAATGTTTGTTCTATAATATCATTGTCTGCAGTGAGATAAATCTTTCTACCCAAGCCTAACCCTTCTGAGAGTTTCCTGGTATTTAACAAAACAGAATAGTGGGCCAAAGAGCTGGGCTCTGCTTCCTCGAAAGTGAGGATCATTTTGAGAGTAAGAAGTTGCTCAACTCCTGAGATAACATGGCTACACAGAACAAGCTGAGAAAGTTAGAAAACACCATTAATTACAAATTAATATGACATTAATTCATTTTTAAAAACAAAGGTTTGCTGCTTTGTAGAAAATTAACAGATTTATGTGCTGGCTAGTTTTGGGCAACTTGATACAAACTGGAGTCACTAGAGAAGATGGAATCTCAACTTAGAACATGCCTTCATCAAATGGCCTACACAAGAGCATTCTCCTGATTCATGATGGGAGGAAGCAGTGTCAACTGTGGAATGGTGGTCCTGGGTACTATAAGAAAGCAGGATGAGCAAGCCATAGGGAGAAAGCCAGTAAGAAGCTCCCCTCCATGGCCTCAGCTTTATTCTGGTCTTCAGGTTCCTGACTTTTAGTTCCTGCATTAACTTCCCTCAGTGATGGAGTATGACCCGAAAGTGTAATATGAAATAAATTGTTTCCTTCTAGAGTTGTTTTGGGTCAGTGTTTTATCACAGTGACAGAAACCCTAACTGGGACACCTAGTATCCATGCTACTGCACAAGATTGAGAGATTGCAGTTCAGAGACCACAACTTGAGACTCCAAAGTTAGATAAAGAACATGAAGGAAGACCTGAAAATTTGGCAGAGTGGTAGATTCCTTGCTTACATTAGTCCTTGCTCTGGATTAGACACCATGACTACGGGAAAAAAAAGAGGTGAATGAAGTAACATGAATCAAGTCCTTCTAAAGCTTTGTCTGATTCTTGCATAAATTTCCTTATGATAACAATAACAATGTGAGTTTTATTAAGATGGCTCTACTAACAGTATTATCCAAACAAAATACATGGGTTTAAAAACTTCTGTCTAATTACAGAAGTTATCTTAAAATCTGTTACCCACTAGACTATTCAAAGTTTGATAGGTTTTGACCATGGTTTTATTTTTATACATGTGTGTACACACACACACACACACACACACACACACACACACAATAATTCTCCTCTTTCAACAAGACTTTTGATTTGAATACAGAAAGAACGTAATAGCTTCCATCAGTAGCAGGGAACAAAATTCACAAATAGCAGGCAATTTGCAGTGTAAAAAAACACTTGGTCTAGCATCTACCCCTACATAAGAACATGAGTCTGTGAAAAGTCAGGCATCTTGTCTGTCTTCCACATGCAGTTGAGTGTCCAACACACATCAAACCTTAATAACTGCTGAACTGTGTGCTCCGTGAAAATAAGTTCATTTGTGATCATGCCTATCATAGCAGATAATGGAATATATTAAACATATGAGATACAAATGGATTATTGGGTGACCAAATAAACCAACAGGTTTCAATTTATCTTTTAAATTTTATTTATTTGTGTGATTGTTCATGTATGTGTGTGTGCACTCATATGTTTATATGGGCACCTGAGTCTGTAAAGGCCAGACACTGATAGTAGGTGTCTGTCTCATTTGCACTCAATCTCACTTTTTTAAAAAACAAATATGATAATTTTATTATACATATTATCTGTAACTTTTTTACTTTTCTTTTATTAAAAGTATATTTTCTTCACACAATATATACTGATTACTGTTCTCTTCCCAAGTCCTCCCTACTTCCCTTCCCATCTGAATCCACACTCTTTTCTCATTTGAATGAAAAAAGCAGCATTTAAAGTATAATAATAAAGTAGTATAAAACAAAATTAAACAAACCATAGCAGGACAACAAAAATGAACAAACAGAAGAAAAAGAGCCAAAGAAAAAGCACATGAGACACATTCAGGTGCCAAAACACACACATTTGAACACATAAAAAAGAGACATTGGAAACCATCCTATACATAAAAAGGATCTGTAGAGTGAGGGGGAAGAAAGTGGTAGAACTGATATCTGAGAAATATCCTGGCACCTTTTGTGTGATGAATTGGAGATGGGGTGACTCACTACAGAAAGGGCGAGACGTAGTCATGCTTTTAGCATAGGTGAAATAGGTACAGAATGCCACTCTCCAAGTGATTCTCATCTCCTTTAGATATTCCATAAAATGATTTGTATGCCCTCTTAGCATTCTTTCTATCCTTTCTCCACCATACTTTACAGCTAGATTTATCGCCCTACATGCCATCATTTCTCTATAGCTTGCATAACCAGAAACATTGACCTGGTCCTCATTTGCTAATTCGTCATGTTAAAATCTTATCTCTAACGTCAATGATGACGACTTCCTAACATGGCACAATAGAATGTGCACTTGTGTTAGAAGATCCCACAGCTCACCACCTCTAACCACTGAATCTACTTTTCTCATCAAAGTGGTAAGCTAGGTGAATATCTGTAGAGCCTACCTCAATTACAATTTTGCATTCTCTGCATCATCTCTGGTGATGCTATATGTGCTCCTAAACCAGTGCATCTCCAAAATTAATGTACGTGTCACCTCACAATCCAATGATTAGCTAAACAGAAGTGGAATGAGCTGCAGAGTCTACATTCCCAAAGCTCTAACAAAGTGTTGATGCTTCTGTATCAACATGCTTTCAGAAGAAATTCCTTGAACTGTAGCCATGTGGTTAAGGAACATGTTGGTAAAACAGTATCTGTTTTTTTCTAACTCTGATGATTCTATTAATCAACTAGGCATGCCCTCTTGTTCATATTGCCCTACCTGATATGGTCTTATCTTTTCTGGAACCCTGCTCATTATAGCGGAAACACTGGAATGTTAATCTGTTCTCGGGCCACAGGTAGTCTGCATAGTTCTGTCACCTCTTACAAAATCAGGGACACCTAGTATTATAGCTACTTTCTGGGTGGTGTATATGTTGCCTTCCTTTGGTTTTAAGTCTCTTTATAAAACAGATGGCAGTGACTACTTTTAACTACAGAAAAAAAAGGAAGAACATTCCAGGAGAGGGAGGGAGGGGTACAGACATCCTAGTAAGTGTTACAGAAACCAAACTGAGTACATCTGACCTCCACACATTTCCTTTTATTACACCTGGCAAGAATTATAACAATGCATGGCTATATCATCAGAATATAACACCTGACACATTGCTAGATTTCCATCTTTGTTTACATTTGGCAATGTACACACAGCATGCTTAACATTAAGGTTTTGGAAGAATGCCCAGATAAAATATTCTCTCTTCATGCAGAGTTTAGGCAGTTAGAGGATATCCAAAGAAGGAGAGAGAGTGGTCTGTTTGGGAAAATAAGCATTTTCATTTAGCCTGCAGAACTGAAAATTTATCTTATTAATTCTCATGGACCCAGAACAGTTTTATTTCTTGACACTTAAGTCCAGTAGCGTACATTTTCAAATGCCCCTTTAAATAACTGGGCCCTGATCTCTTTTGATCTGGCACATTTTATAAAGACAAGACATCATGTCATTTATTTTTAACATGATTCCAGTCATATCTAAGACACTAAAATATTAATTGTATTGCTCAAGTCAACCTATGTTTTTCAAACCATGGAAAATATATTGTATTTGGTTCTTATCTTTACTCTATAAGCTGTATCTTTAGTAATGCACTTGATTTCTTAGGATTATAGAGGCAGTCCATTGCATGGCTTATATAATAACACACATCAGTGTGTCTAACTTCAATCACCAAAGGTCAAAAATTTCATGCTGCATCTCACTCATTCACCAAGATCACTGTGGTTGTGAAATTCCTTGTAGCTTAGGTTCTTCCAACTCCCAGGCTAGTCTATGTTTTACCATTATATGCATCGCCCCATATTCCAATTATTTTCTTCTGACTTACAGAATCAGAAATATTCATCTCCGTTCAGCTTCTTAATGCACAATGCTAAAACTTCAAAGCTGACATTGACAGCGACAAACTTAGAAAGCCTACAGGTTTTACTCAGCTTGTACAGAGACTAATATAAAGTATGTAAGATTCATTTGTAAGCAAACTTGTGATCTTTAATGTCCACCTATACCTTTACTAAGTTCTTAAATCAACATATCATCTACTCCTGTGACAAAGAGATCTCCCAAGTTGGAGAGCTGTTACTCCAACATCTCCCATGCATTGATGGCTATGCCAGCTCTAATGCACTACGTGTTTTTGTACATGTTGCTCTTTAGCTTAAGATTTTGCTTATGGATCTGAGATAGTGCTACTATGGACACCTTTGAGTGAAGTAAATTTGCTCTTTGGTGGAACTTAATGTCTCCTTGTCTGTGTATCCCACACTGAATAAACACAGGGTTTGAGAGAGTAAAGGCTCTGGGAGCCTGCCTAGGACTGCCTGTAAAGGAAAACAACTGTGCTGCATACTCCTTTGCACTTTCCCCAAATCATGTTCTTTTAAATACATTAATTTCATTCTGACACTGAGGTCAACAGTGTAGGAGACCCTTTGTCCAATCACCTCATGTGTACCTGAATCCCTATGCTTTGCTCAATTTAAACACAGCAGAGCAGAAAGAATGCTAATTTTCCATGTGCTAAACTTGAGGCTTTCCTACTATCTCAAACTTTAGGATACAAACAGGATAGGAAGAAACTAATGACATGCAAGTAATGACACAAAATAGCAATATTTCTGAAATAACTAAATGCTGGGGGAAGAAATATAGTTATCTTAGCTTATGAAATAATTGCAGAAATTAATTCAGGTAGTCATTTGAATGAGAACTGTTCTCCAATAGGCTCACATATTTGAACACTTGGTCTCTCATTGGTCCTGTTTTGCAGGTTTAGGGAGGTATGGCTTTGCTGGAGGAAGTAGATCATTTGAGGTGGGATTTGAGAGCACAATAGGCTCACCCTATTTCCATCTTGCTTTCTGCTTCCTGTATATTGGCTGAAGATGTGGTCTCTCAACTTCCTGCCCTGGTCTCCAACCACCATCTCTCCCACAACATTAGGGACTCTTCTTCTAAACCATAAACCCAATTAAAAAAAAAAAAAACTTTTCCTCTCATAAGCTGCCTTTTTCACAGTATTTTATCACAACAACAGAAAGGTAATTAGTATAGACTAAGCATTTACTGAGAACATACTTAAGACAAAGAAATCAACAGGATCATGGAATCCTTCATTGTCTTGAAACTTCAGTATTCAGTGTCTCAAAAACTTTAACATCATGTATAAAACAGTATCTGAGAACTAACAGTTAATAAAACACATTCAGATTGTATTGTTTCAAGTAAATTATTCTTAACTGTTTCCTGAAGTTTTGATCACTCTGCTACCTCAATAAAACAATGAAAAATACATGGGAAGTAGTATATCAAAGAATTTAGGAGAGTAAACTTATACAAACGTTTCCTAAAAATATATTGAAACATTCTTAGTCTAGTATTTCTAACTCATGCAACGAGGCTAGTATTAGTTTATAACAAGTTGATGAACACAAACTCTTATGTTTGAATGATAATATATCTAATATATGATATATATTCTCTTTTTACTTTTTCTTGCTTTGTAAAAACACTCACAGAAGTGGAGTTGGTGAAGGAAAGGACTTATTCAGCTTACAGGTTACAGTATATCATTACGGGGACAAAGGCAAGAATTTAAGACCAGAACCGGAAGATATGAAGGCAGGAACCAAAGCAGAGGTTGTGGAGAATACCACTCCCTACCTTGTTTTCTCTGGCTTGCCTAGCTCTCTCCTTCTCCTTCTCCTTCTCCTTCTCCTTCTCCTTCTCCTTCTCCTTCTCCTTCTCCTTCTCCTTCTCCTTCTCCTTCTTCTCCTTCTTCTTCCTTTTCCTCTTCCTCCTCCTCCTTCTTTCTTCTTCCTCCTTCTTCTTCCCCATTTTATTGAAAATAGATTTTCTCATACAATATATCCTGATTATAGTTTCTCCTCTGTCTACTTCTCTCAGTTCTTTTCCACCTCTATTACCCACTGGATCTAGATCCACTCCTTTCTGTCTCTCATTAGAAAAGAACAGGATTCTAAGAGATGGCAAATGAACATGACAAAATAAAATACCATGAAATAGAGCAAAAGCCATCATATTAGAATTTCACAAGGCAATCCAAAAGAAGGATTTTTTTCAACTGCAACTGGGCTACATCTCTTGGCCTCTCTCCAAGTTCACTCCAACTTTGATGGCCACCATCAAGCCTCAACTGCTCTCCATACCTTCGAAACCATTATCATGTCAGTAATTCTTACACATTACCAAGTTCGTTGCAAACTTGATGTGAAGCCTTGGCTCCTGATCACCACAGCTTCAGTGTGCTGATTCTGAGGAAATACTTCCCAGATTACACTTCAATGATGTTGGTCACATATTAATTACAGCTGGTTTTTCTTCAGGTCTGTATAATGATCTTTGGTTGTCTTAGTAAAGCACAGAAGCCTTCATTTTCAGATTCACACAAATACTCACAATAGAGTCTTTGCTCCCCTTTTGAAACTTCGTAAGACCTCCATTGTCTTATTTACTTCAACATTCTTGTCTTCCAAACTCCAACCTAAAGGCAAGAACTAAAGCAAAGACCACAGAGGAGCACTGCTTACTGGCTTGCATTGTCTGGTTTTCTCAGCTACATCTCTTATACAAACCAGGACTACCTGGCTCTGTCCAAAGTAATCTGGACCTTCTTACCTGAACTAGCAATTGGTCAAGTGGTCCATAGCAACGTCCACAAGTCAACCAGATGCCTTCATTTATGTTGCTTCTTCCCAGGTAGGTAAGGCTGACAACTGAAGCCAACCATCATGATACTATGCATCTATATTTAGTCTTTCCTATACCCTTGACTTCCTTCCATGAGCTTCTGGGAGTCAGCATTTTCTATTCTAGAAGAGAAAACTGGAGGAAGAAGGGCAGACGGCATGGGGACTCATCAACTCATCACTCCACTGCATAGTCAGAACTTAGATAAGGAGCACTGAGGACCAGCCAGAATCCTCTTTGTTTCTTCTCTACATGAATGCAGAAGCAAGGTCTACTCTAATCTCAAGGAGAATTAAACCTTGAATTGTGCTGAGGAATGAATGCATCTACCACACCATGGGTTATAAATAGTAGTTTCCCCCAAGGACACTTTTCAAAAGGGAAGAGGGGATGGAGAAGGGGAGGAGGGAGGAAGGAAGATCAAGCAGGTTTTGAGGAGTAGCAGGGGTGTCTTGAGAAAACATCAGTGAAACAGCTTAAATTGTAGTTATTGATGATCCTGGCAGTTTGCTCAAAGTTGTGCTGTCCAAGACCAGCTGACCTCGTTGTTAGCTACAAGAAAAACACTATAATAACAACAAAATGGTTAAAGCAAGATCTACTGCTACCAGATTTTCTAAAATGCCCCCTCTCTACCCTTTCCCTTTTGATCTTTCCCGCCATTATTCATTGATAATCATCTGCTAACTATGGTTCCTTGCAAGATGTTAGAAGGCAGAGAATTCATTTTCTGAGTTCTGGGCCCATGAGTTCTTCAGAGGTTAAGGATATTGTAAACACTACACACCTGGCAACAGAGGAAAATATATTTGAACCCTGGGCAGTCTTACATGTCACAGGATATCCTCCCCGGGGTATGATATATATGTGCCTGTAGTACCAGTATACCAGCAGTGAGAATACAAGAGGAAGGAGTCCTGTGTGAGAAAAAAAAGTAGCAACCAGTATCCTCTGTAACACCCCCTAACCTCCCCTTGGTCTCTCTCTCTCTCTCTCTCTCTCTCTCTCTCTCTCTCTCTCTCGCCACACACACAGAATCTCTCTCACATGGTCTGTCTCTCTCTCTCCCTTTCTCCCACCCCGTCACACACACACACACACACACACACACACACACACACACACACACACACAGTTCTCTCACTCACATGCAAAATCCTGGCTCCATCACTTCATTTCAAGAATTCCTTTGACATTTACCATAACAAGATCCTGCAAAGATACAGTTATATGAAAAATAAATTGTGATGATTCCCAGTGTGGGTAGAAGTGACACTAGCAGCAAAAAAGAATATCTACAGCTGAAATGAAGCAAAGCAAGTCACAAATGACTTCAACAAAGAGAAGTTCCAACAAGTTATTCTAGAGAAAAGGATATAGTGCTCATTTTGTCTGCCCTTCCACAAATGCCCCCTTCTCCTCCCTAGCCAGTTCCCAAAGCCTTTATCCGTATCATGAGTCCCATCCAGCATCTTGTGCTGCCTGCAACTTGAAGCGTCTAGTGAACTTTGCAGTCATCTACCCCTGTGCACCTTCTCTAACTGCAGTAGTAGTACCTCAAATGATAGCTTTATTCTCCAATTCTTAAAACATGGCATATGCTTGATAAATATTTATAGACAATAGAAATCCGAGGCCTGTGCTCAGTGGTCTTCTAGCTAATTGAGTAACTCATCCCATATTTCCTTAAATATAAGCAAAGACAAGTCGGCAGGAACCAACCAGAACTATGTGGCCAAATCTATTTGATGGCAAAAGTTGTTCTTTCCAAACGGAAAATAGTCTTGAATTTCTGCTACTTATCTTTTCCATTCTCCATATGTGCCAATTATTTCTTCCATTCACATACATATTCTCAGTGACCTCCAAATGGATGTCAGGAAACATTCCACAGAAGAAAAAATTGCCAAGACCCTTCCAGGTGCTGCAGGAGAAAAAAAAAGAGCTATGTTAAAACACAAAGACTAGCACAGGGCTGCCTTCATATTTATTCACTGGGTTGCAAACAGACTAAAACTCTTACCAGGTAATGCCTAACACCAGGGTTAAATCCAAAGACTTTGTTGCACTGATCCTGGACATTTGCAGTTATACATGTGCAGTGAGGAACATACCCCCAGGTCCTTGTGTAGATCAACCTCTGAGACATTCTTCAGCCAAAATAGTAGCTCTTGTAAATAAATTTTAAAATGATCTTAGTGAATCCTGGTGGGGCTCTGCAGACCTAAAACCTAGAAGTCAGGCTTCAGTTGACCACAAAATAGAGAAAATGAACAAATTCCCTGAGATAGTAGCAACTGGAAATAGAATTCAGCTCCTGAAGATCTACCAGACCACAACATGATTTATTTGGCTCCCTTAAGGCCTTGGACTTAATGGTTGATCAGTCCATAGTCTGGAGCTCTTCTGCTGGCTGGATACCTCTGGCATTTGATTTTGTTCCTGTGTCTATTGATATTCTCTCTAAGTGATAAGTCTCCTTTATCAATAGTGTTTAGATTTCCTGTGCCCACTAACTCACTGGTAGTTCCCTATGCCTAAGTCCTTCTGAATATCAGGAATATTTACTGTCATATTCAAGAGTATCAAAAATAATTGCATTCATATTTTAATGCCAATTAATGACATTCACATCTGTGTCTCTTGGTATCTGCAGGGAGTCCTACAACCATTTTCCCATAGACACCAAGGCCTGACAACCATTTCCCCCATTGGCATAGACACCATGATGATTCTCTCTCTCTTTCTCTTTCTCTCTCTCTCTCTCTCTCTCTCTCTCTCTTTCTCTCTCATTCTCTCTCTCTCTCTCTCTCTCTCTCTCTCTCTCTCTCTCTCTCTGCCTCCCTCTCCCCCTCTTTGTGTGTGTGTTGTGCATATGTATATGTGTGTAGATAATCACTTTAATTTGAGCATAAACTTTAGCATTACCATTTTCAATATGGATGCTTAGACCACCTTTTTTTTTTTTGTCACAGTAGTCGGGTTTTTTTTTTTTCCATGATCTATACTAAACTAGAAAAAAGACGGCAACTTATTTGTGTAGAAGAGATGAAGTGTGGAAGGGTCAACTGTGTGTGAAGAAGTCACACCTGTTTGTGCTGGCATCACAGCACCCTGGAAATTTTCCCAACTACTTTTTGGACACATTCTAATGCAAAGCATTCTCCTGGTTTTCACATACTTAGCTAACCACCTGTGTATGCAATTGCCTTGGTTTTAACTTTGAGTTTCATCCCTGAACCAGACCTGGCACCTGCAAAAGAAAATACCAGGGGCTAAAATAGTGCAAACAGGGCTCAAAATGGTGTAATATCCTCCCACTGTGGTTCATAAGTGATGCTGTTTCAGGGTATACATTTCATCTCACGAGACTCCAGACAACAGAAGAGCTAGACAAAGGAAAACATGTGATGGAGTAGTATTTATATTGCGATCCTTCCAGCATTTCAGGAGGGAATGGTTTGCAGATGTATACCCTCCAATGACATTTACACATCTATTGTTTTCTTAACCTCTTTCCCCATCTTATTACAAGATTCTTTTCATGAAAAAGATTACAAACTGCCAGCGCTTTTCAGTGATAAAGAACACATGTCCTTCTGATTACAAGAAAGGACATGATGGGCTAGATGATAGGCCAAGTGTTAATGTCAAATTGGCTTCAGAAAAGGGAATATTTTTATGATTGCTTAAGCATTGGTATTTTTATAGCATAAATTCTCCTCTGTCTAAAACACAGCACTTAACCCGGTCTTCAGCTATCAAGCCGCTAATTTACACAGTCCTCTGACAGGAAACCATCTCCAGCAAGGAAGGCACAGTAGGGGAATTAGCAAAAGCCCAGCTGGACATGAAGCTGAAGAAGGAAATTTCTCTTTAATAAGCTGTTAAAAGAGAAATATTATAAAGACCATAATCTCCAGCAGGGCCTTTGCTTTGTTTTGTTTTTGTTTTCTTGTTTGTTTTGATTTGTTTTACAATTTTTTAAACAGATTGTCAGTGTCTTAATTTATCAACATTCCTTAAGCCTTGTTATGAGTTTGAGAGTTTTTAAAGTACTGTGGAATACAAATTCTGTGGGAAAGGAATCTGTATTTGATACATGCTCCCAATGAGTAGCCCCTCCCAATAAAGCATAGCACTTTAGCAGGTGCTAATTTTATAATTTCTTTTACTTTTTGCGTTTATAATTGTATCATTTCACCCTTCCCTTTCCTTCTTCCATATCCTTTTTTGATGTTGATATTTTCATTTTAAGGACTCTTCCTTAAGATGATCATTCTCCAGTAACCAATATTCCATAAATAAAGAGGTAATACAGTGTGATTATAAGTAACACCATGCAGGCATGTTCTCTCTGCTTCCTTAACCCCTCTAATCCCATGTTCTCTCTGCTTCCTCATTTTTTCTTCAAGTCACAGTTTTCCAGTGAAGCTTTTCTGAGGTTATAAGTGTGCCCCACCCCTACTGAAGCCGATTCCTCCTCTCACTTGATCTTCTTCTGACAGGCTGCTGTATGCTAGTTGTTTCTGGGGTGTCTTTCTTCAGCTGTTAGAAAGTAAGCTCCCTGAGAACCCCATTTCTGTGTCCCCGGAACTCAGAAGAACGCAAAGTGGACTTGTAATGAAGGATGCTCTTGTGTGGAGGACACTAGGTAGGAGGAGATAGATTGCTTGGCAAATGCATAAAATAAAACACCACAGTGAGGGCACATCTACAACTGAGCATAATACATGATCTAAGTGGTCAGTGGCTATCAAACAACACAAAGGTAGAAAATAAGCCAATGAAACAAACAAAAAAAAAAAACTAAACTAAACCAAATAGCACATGAAATAAAGTGATGGGCTGGGCATCTCACCAGTACAGTAGCAACACTTTTTGGGGGCCACTAAGATGTGATTTTAAAGCCAGTTTTATTTTCAGAGAAAGTCTGTTGAAGATAAAAAGAGCAAAACAGAAGTTTTTAAAGTCTGTAATGTTAAAATAGTGTTCTGATATTCTTAAAAACATTAACTGTGTCTCTCTAAAATGTCTATTTGTTTAAAATAACAAGGTTAAATGAGATTATTCATAGCTGCATCCTTTATATTCCAGCTCCCTGAATTCCTAGCATCAGATTGGGTTCTATCTCTACAAATATGAGCTACCCTAACATATAAGAAATTATTAATGGGAAGCATTTCAGTGGTGATAGTAATTACTTAATTGCACATAACAATTTCTTTAAAAACAGTAGGTAATATCAAATCTATTTAAATATCAACAGTGAAATGACTAAATATGCTATAGACTATTTATAAATTGCCATAGAATGTATCCATTAGAATATGAGAAATTAATGTTCATGCATGTAGTTATATATGTATTTTTTCTATTCACATATATATATATATATATATATATATATATATATATATTTCAAACCCACAGAAGACAATGGTCTAAAAGATCAGTAATTTATTGACAAGGGAAAGTATAGAAGAAAGAATATTAAGGTGTTACTTTTTTAAAAAGGAAGATTAAGATGAACACATACACATAAGTATGCATTTTCTTTTAGGGAATTCTCTGTGATTTGAAAAGGTGGTGCCTGCTAGAAAATAATGAGATAATTATCAGCCCCACTTCCACTACTTTCCCATCCAGAAAGATATTTCCCACCGTTTCTGCAGTTAGATTCCTATTGTGTGGCATGTTCTGGCCAAGAATGCTGTAACAGAAGCTAATTATGTCAGTTTCAGGTTTCAACGACTAAGAACTCAGCCTTCCTTCCCCATCCATCCAGAGAAATTTGTGTAGCTGAATGTCACAAGCCAGCCCTGGACTCTAAGGAAAGCCAGGAAAGAGCAGGAACACAGAGAAAGCCTGAACCACTGAGATAGCACAGGGACAAATGACCTCAAGGAACATACATGTTCAATATGGCGCTGTTGAGACAAAGAAACAGTGCATACTACACGAATGATGGCAACATATACAGTTGTTACTGCAAAAATCACTAAGGACTACACAAGGAATCCTTGTACATTTTATAGCATGCTGCATCAGCTAGTAAAACAAGGAAATTATGAGGGACATATGATGCACAAACCAAACCATGTGCCTTTGGCTATGAAAGCCACCAGGAGAAACTTTATTTTCTAAGCAGCATTTTGTTTAATTGTACTACAATTATAAAAAGAAAATAGGCCATAATGTGTATGCTGCAGTACAGTACACATTTCAATGTTATATATAAGACTTTACATATTTATTTTAATTTAAATATGTTTCTATTTTAAAAAGTAAAGCAGCAGCTAAATGCATCTACATGTATGCTCCAGTGGTCAGATGTGTGCATTCCCAGGTGTAAACATAAATTTCTTTACTTGATCTAAGCAGTGTGTCATTCTTCAAGTGATAATTTTAAATGGTTGATTAATGTTTGGTAATCCTATTTAACATTAATGAGATATACCAAGAATTATTTCAATTGCCATTTGATATTCTCCCCATCAAATAAAAGACCAGGCAGATAACAAACCATGTGGAAGTGTGAAAGATCACCACAGGGATGACAGTTCATGTCCTTCAGAGTCCTTAAAGAGTCCTTTTGTATGCTCTACAGAAAGCTAATCACGGAAACATGGATGCTCTAATCTCAGAGTGGACAGAAAGCCAACATAACTATAATTAGCACTTTTCAGAAATGGATTCTGTGGCTGAAAAACCTCGGCTTTAAGCCTATTCTAATATAGGAGTTTGAAAGGCAAATCATACAGTCCCATTTATTTTTCTTTGACAAATTCTGAATTCACAGATTATACAGATAATTTAGTATTCTTAGCTAAAGCATCTCCATTTATGATTTTGCCTTGGAAGTCTACTCTGTGGTTAAACCACGCTCTGTATACTTCCAATGCCAGACACATGATCTGGGCTAACTGAGGCAAAGGGCAGCCACAGGAAACATCATCCAGGCTGCAAGAAGCTGTGCCAGGAGGCTGTGAATGGCCATTTTGCAGGTCGAGAAGAAAACTGGGAGCAGGATCAGCTAACACAGCATTTAGTAAGTAGAAAAATCAGGTATGTGATGCTCATGATGAGCCAATGTAGACCTCAAAAGAGACTTATTCATAAGGACCAGTGACGATAAGTGCCTTGGTAAAGTCTTCTGTAGGAAAAAGAAAATAAGAATTAGGCAAGGATTAATTCAACTTTGGGAAAATCACACTTTTACTATGATAAATAGCTTTTGGTTTGCAAAGCTTTGTTCTGCCTCTTTTGCACGCCCCCATAGCACTAGCATGAGCCTGTAGCTCCAGCATAGTATAAATGATACGGCATTTATATTCTTCATGTATCTGAGCTGCAGATTTGCAAAGAGATCTAGTGAATGTTCTTGAGGAAATATTTGAAATTCTTTCCTAAGACAAAAAGAAAGTTATCAGCATTTCTCTAAATCCATACTAACATTTGGAAAATAGAAACACAAGAAATTATGGCCCAGTTAGCAAGTTAATCTTAGTTAACCTAGATTTGTCCAGAAAAAAAAAAAAAACATGAAAGAAGAAATCAGAACAGCATCTAGTAGTTTCATTCTTAAAGTATGTGGATTTCAAATTGTCCTACAGATGGAAATATGACTGGAGATGAGTGGCTTCCAAACATAAGACAGATGTGCAAATGAGATGCACTGCAACACACAGGTAAGTCCTCCAGCTGTGAAGGTATCAGGTATCCCTTCTACTTAAAGAGACAGACCCATTTTTTAGAGCAAAGCAATACGGATGAAGAAGCTTCACAGAGAGCTTTAGAAGTCAGCAAGCATGGAGGTTTCCTGGCGCTTGTCTCTAAACACAGAGTTGAACTCGCCTGATGCTTGCTAAATGATTAACAAGGAGGTTTAATTCCATGCTGAGAACACACTCAGGGAGGCTGAGTGCGGCGTCCACCCTTGACCAGCAAGAAAGACGCCACACCGAGGAATCTTCTTCAAACACAGTTTAATCGGGAACCTCTTTGCTTTGTACAATGTATAATGGAGGCGGCGGCGGCGGCGGCGGCCCCGGGCCGAGGGAGACGGGGCCTGATATAGTCTACATCTACCAATCACCTAACCCTACGTGGCGCGCCAGGATAGGTTGTCTCCAAGCAGAATTAAGAGGATACATGACCTTTGCCTAATTTGGAGTTGTTTACCACAGAGAGCGCTCGCTGTCAGGCTGGCAGAGGGCGGAAACCGGCGCCATCTTTTTCTGCAGCTCCCTACAGTTCCCCCTTTTTGTTTTAATATTATAGGAGTAGCAGTATCTATCTGTTGTCAGATTTCAGTCATCTCTGTCTTAGGTTCAACCCCAGTGTCCCTATCTTACCCGTCAAAGAGTCACTGTGTCGCCCTCACAGGCTCATGTCTTAGGTTGAAGGGAACACATGTATGCTTATTCGCTCAGCATGAGGGTAGGTGCCCGTCATTGAGCATGACTGATTCAGATACGCATCACTCACTCAGCAAGGGCGAGACAGACATCTATTTGTCTGTCAGCATGGATAACCATGCTTGAGGGGACTGTCCTGCTTCCACAGCAGCAAAGGCCTGTACCAACATAGCAGCTTGGGATTTTTGCGACTTCCTGATCCTGCATAGGCACCACAAGCAAACAAAAATGGCTAACAGCATCATGGAAAACATAACCCCTACTCCAGCCCATTCCTTAACTAAACTAAAGGCTTGTGCAATCATGGTATTACTTCTCTGCTGTGTGACCCTCATCCTTCAGATACACCATAACGCTATGAAACTAACTAGGATAAGCATTCCTCCCAGGGCACCCATTCCTGCCCACTCTTTCAGATGATTCATGGCTTGAGTGATCCACGCAGACAGTCCTTCCGCAACCGAGATGTCGACCCTGGTGGAATTCACATGCACCATGGAGAGTCTCAGCTCCTGCATCAGCTTGTCAAAATCCCCAGACCAGTTGCCTAGAAGATACTATGAAGGTTTAGACATGTTTGCTGCTAAGGAATAATTCTGATAGGAAACAGCTGTTACACACAAACCAGGCATTCTCCATTCACATCCCAACTGTGCCAGTTGCCGTAAAGTATCCAATTGTTCCTGCAATAGATCAATGTGTTGATTCAAAACCATAATGCCACCTTTCAATTGAGCATTAAGGGTAGATTGGATATCCAATGCAATCTCCATATGCTAAATGCAGCAATTTCAACTCCTTACTAGTTAAGAGAATGCCATCCATATAGTGAACACATCTCACAGCAGGGTATTTCTCTCTAATAGGAGCAATAGCATGACACACAAAAAGCTGACACATAGTGGGGCTATTGACCATATCCTGGGGTAAAACCACCCACTCATATAATGGTATGGAGAATAGAAGGTAAAGTAAAAGCAAACCTAACACTATCCTGCACACATCACAAATCAGGTTCTTCATGATTGGGTAGGGCTGACAGCAATGGTAAACCACGCTGCACAGGCCCCATGACTTGCATCTATTTATTTCCTTCAGCTGTTCTAACGTCTCCTGCCCCTCTTCTACAGCCTTGCGGCATCTTTGATCCTCTAGACAGCTGCAAACCATTTTCCAAATAGGCCTCGTCCCTGGCTTCAGCATTCCCTGTGCCCAGGCAAAATCTAGATCTTTTCCAAGCTTATCCCAACTAGCCACAGTGAGATTGCCCAAGGCTGCGATGTTAAAAAGCAGCCAAATCACCACTATAATAGCGGGGTCCATTAACTTACTCTCACTCTGCAAATTAAAGCAGAAGCGAGGTTTTTTACTTTCGGTTCGCTTTTGTCGCGAACAGTGTTGCTCCTTTCCGGAGACTTTACCGCCTCTTTCCCGAGGACCTTGGTGCTCCTTTACCAGAGACCTATCTCCGAATTCACCGCGGACTTTACAGTTCCACTTACCTTGGGAACTTACCCCCGACTGTGAGAAGTTCCGATTCCCTGTACGGGCCACCACTTGCGGCGTCCACCCTTGACCAGCAAGAAAGACGCCACACCGAGGAATCTTCTTCAAACACAGTTTAATCGGGAACCTCTTTGCTTTGTACAATGTATAATGGAGGCGGCGGCGGCGGCGGCGGGCCGAGGGAGACGGGGCCTGATATAGTCTACATCTACCAATCACCTAACCCTACGTGGCGCGCCAGGATAGGTTGTCTCCAAGCAGAATTAAGAGGATACATGACCTTTGCCTAATTTGGAGTTGTTTACCACAGAGAGCGCTCGCTGTCGGGCTGGCAGAGGGCGGAAACCGGCGCCATCTTTTGGGTGCGGTTTTCTGCAGCTCCCTACAGCTGAGCACATAAGTCTTAGGCAAGGGGAGTACAGCAGTCTTGCTGGGGGCAGGGAGTGTTGACCTACAGTGAGGCTACATCAGTGTACAGGTGAGGGATGTCACTATGACTCCACACATTTTAAAAGCGAGTATGGAATAAGAAAACAAAAAGAAAGCTGTTTTAGGGACAAGATGGCTACTGTACTTCTGACCAGATTTAAGAAAAAAAGATTAATTTATATGTGTTTATTTGTATGTGTGTGTGTGTGTGTGTACTGGAACACACGTGGAGGGAAGGGATGTGCACATTAGCAGAGGTCATCATATCCCCTAAGTAACAAATGAGTCATTTGATGTGGATGCCAGGATTTGAGCTCCAGCTCTCAGGAACAACAGTGAGTGCTCTTGACCACTGAGTCATTCTGTAGCCCCTTGCTTTAAAATAATTCAATGACAGACTAAGGGAATTGTTTGCTTAAAGCAAGGTCAGATCACTGTGGCCCATCTCCTAAATGTAATCCCTTTCCTGTTGGTATAAATCAAGTTTCACTGGAGCACAGCTGCATCAGGTGGTGTGTACATAGACAGTGGCAGATTTCAGACTATGTCAGTCTTTTCTAAAAACAATTTTGAAATTAAAATGTAATTACATTAACCATCACTTTCCTATTCCAGCACACTCCCTAAGTGCATTTTAAATGTTTGTCCTTATACCCACAGATAAGTGTGATACTCAGCCCTTATCAGGGAAACTTCACTTTGCCACAGAAAGAAAGCATTACAGAAAACAGCAGACAATCAAAATGCAGTCAGGGAACTTAGTCCTAAGGGATACATCAAAAACAACACAACTCCATCACCTAACACTCCCAGAACATGCCAGAAGCAGGGTTAGGAAGATTGTAAGATAGGGGAGTTTGCTGTGAGATTGTGGCTCTTAAAAATGTCCAAAAAGTCTCAACAGCATGACTTAAGCATGAGCAATGTATGTGTTAAAGTGCACAGAGAAAAGCCTATGGGGCCTCAACCCTACAACAACAAAGAGTGATAAGAACTGAAGAAAAAGAACACACCATTTGATTATTAAATATCAAATAGTGAGTCCTGAAAACATATATTCAACCAACGTAACACTGTACAAACTCAGCAGGTTTTACTCATTTATGCAGAGAGATATGTGTATATACTCACATGTATATAAGAACAATTAATGAAGAAGAGGCTATGAATTTACAAGACAGCAATTATTTCACCTTTTCCTTTATTCCCTCTAACCCATCCCATGTACCACCCCATACCTACATCCCCACTCTCAAATTCATGGCCTCTTTTTCTTTAATTGTTGTTCTAAATATTCCTTAATAATTAAGTTTTAACTGAGATTGTGCAGCCAAAATCTTTTATTACCTGGAGATTGGATAAAAGATTCCTAAAAATGAAAAACCAGTAACAATCCATTCAAATGTTTATAAGTGGATAAATACGGGTCTAATGTTCTCTTCCAGTGAGGGAACACTCCTCCACTGCTGGTGGGAGTACAGCCACTTTGGAAATCAGTATTTCCCGGTGCCTCGGGAAAATGGGAATCAGTCTACCACAAGATGAGCAATTCCACTCTTAGGCATATACCCAAAAGAAGCACATCCATACAACAAGGACATCTGTTCAATAATGTTCATAGCAGCATTATTTGTAATAGCCAGAACCTGGAAGCAACCTTGATGCCCCTCAACTGAAGAATGGATAAAAAAAAAATGTGGTACATTTACACAATGGAGTACTACTCAGCAGAAAACAAAACAAAACAAAACAAAAAAAATGGAATCTTAAAATTTTCAGGCAAATGGATGGAACTAGAAGAAACCATCCTGAGTGAGGCAATCCAGTCACAAAAAGACAAACATGGTATGTACTCACTCATATATGGATTTTAGACATAGACAAAGGATTACCAGCCTACAATCCACACCACCAGAGAAGCTAGGAAACAAGGAGGACCCTAAGAGAGACATACATGCCCCAGCGGGGAAGGGGAAGTGGACAAGATTTCCTGAGATAATTGGGAGCATGGTGGGAGGGGAGAGGGAGTTAGGAGAAAGAGAAGGGCAGAAGAGGAGGGGAGAGGAGGACATAAGGAAGCAGGAAGATCGAGTCAGGGGAAGAATAGAGGAGAGCAAGAAAAGAGATACCATAATAGAGGGAGACATTATAGGTTTAAAGAGAAATCTGGCACTAGAGAAATGTTCAGAGATCCACAAGGATGACCCCAACTAACAATCAAAGCAATAGTGGAGAGACTATCTTAAATGTCCTTCCCCAATAATGAGATTGATGACTGCCTTATATGCCATCCTAGAGTCTTCATCCAGTAGCTGATGGAAGCAGAAGCAGACACCCACGACCAAAAATGAAACTGAACGCCTGGAATCCAGTTGCAGAGAGGGAGGAGTGATGAGCACAGGGGTCAAGACCAGGCTGAGGAAACCCACAGAAACTGCTGACCTGAACAAGGGGGAGCTCATGGACCCCGGACTGATACCTGGGAAACCAGCATAGGACTAATTTAGCCCCCCTAAATGTGGGTGCCAGTTAGGAGGCCTGGGAAATGGACTTTGGGAGCCCATTTCACATAGAAGGTTAGTCTCTCAGCCTAGACACATGGGAGAGGGTCTAGGCCCTTCTCCAAATGATATGAAAGACTTTGAAGATCTTCCATGGAAGGCCTCACCCTCCCAGGGAAGCAGAAAGGGGATGGAACAGGGAGTCAGTGGGGGGGAGCAAGGGAGGAGGGAAGGGAGAGGGAACTGGGATTGACATGTAAAACAAGTTTGTTTCTAATTTAAATAAAAATAAAACAATAAGTGGATAAATAAAATGCATGATGGTTCATACGGGAAGAAACAGTGAATAAATGCTATTAATATTATCTCCAAGTTTACGGTTCCAATTGTTTGGAGTGACACTATTTGAGGGAAGCATTGTCAGCAGAGAACCAATCTGAGCTCTCTAGGACATGATGGCAAATACACCAATAACAAGCAAAAAATATCTCAAAATGACCATCGAGCTACAACCCAGCTAGATGGAGACAAAAGAGAAGCAACTCGTAGATGAACATTTAAGAGTTACTGAAAGGAGATTTGGTTGAACTGTATTAGTGTGAATTATTATAGTGAATACAAATGACCTGACACTTCCTTAAATCACGGTCTTAAAGGTACATACACAACAGCTTTACACAATATAAATACTAATAAATAAGATGTAAATACATTAAAAGCATTAAAAAACTTACTGAACAAAGACTAATCATAAGGTTCTAGGGCAGTATGTGTATCCAAAATCTATAAGGGGCATACTTGTTATGTCATGCAACAGCAATGACTTCAAGCATATACTCATAGAATGTAACAACACATTCTCCTGTAGGTAAATTGGGAGAGTCATCTTTAACATAACACAAAATGTATTTTAGGATAGCGAATATTATTAGAGATTAAATAGGATATCTATAATCATTAATGTTTAGTGTATCCAGAGCACATAAAACAACTGACATATTTATTATAAGGCTTCAAAATACAAAAGGCAGAAATTGACATCATAAAAGAAAAATAAAACTAATCATCAAATATTAATGACTTTCAGAAACAAGTGTACAAAGAATTGGGATGACTCATTTTTATGAGTTTTACAAGCAGTGTAACCCACCTGATACTTACAAAAACACTCCACCTGAGACAAAACATGCATCTTCTTCCAAATTCCTAGGACATTCGGTAGACAGCCCATGGTCTGGGTTGTAAAGACAATTTCAAAAATATCACAATAATAAAGGTAATATTTTGGCATAAGTAAGGAGTACCTGTAAAACAAATGTAATCAGTAAGAAATTATTAAAATAAGTTTATAGAATAAACATTCTACTTGATTTTTCCAAGTTAGGGATAAAGTTCTTCATAATTAACTATATACCAACCACTACCTCCAACCATTTAATGCTTATCAATTTGGTTGGGAATAATCAACTTTAAGAGTGCTGGATAGCATAAATTGATATTTAAATATTCTTTTTATATTAATCAAATAATAGACACATAATGTCAGTTTTTTCTGAAACACAAAACAAGATCATTGTCAGTTAGATGTGATACAGCCCATGGATTTTCACAAAGGCAGAGCAAGCTATTGCCACCAGCTGCAATTCAATTACTTTTACACTGTACAGACATTGTTCCAATACAGTTCAATATTGTCTATCATATTATCCTAACAGGAATTATATTTATTGTCAAATGAAAACTATCAACATGTTACTTACATCTATGCTTTTTCTCTCTCCTACCTTCTTTATAGACATATGCATATAATTATATAATTTCATGACAGTAAAATATTTAGTGGATTAGAAATTTTTTTTCCAATGAACTCTGTCTCAAATCTAAAGTAATTTAACAGACCTCAATTCAGCGATACAGAGTTTAGGAAAACAGACTGCTATTCAAAAGAGCAACGTATAGATACATATGGGAACAATTGTACACAGATAAATTTCATCAGAATAGAAACACTTTTTGAAAATATTTAGAGTAATATTAGGATTCCAGAATTTAAGACAATGTGGTATTAACGAAAGAAAGATCCAGACCAAAAATTAAACACATCATGAGAGCATCACAGGTAACTTCGAATTAATGAAGCGTCTTGTGAACTTCCCGCCTATGGGAATCAGACCAGAGCCATTTTAACCCCCAGAATGTATGCCAACGTTCATAAACATAATCATTTATAGGAAATATTCTAGTGGCATAAAATCGGGGAAATTTGAACATTTCCTATCTTTCCATATTTTCTTTTACATAGAAATCTCATAAAAGATATAACCTAACTTACTACTATATCTGGCACTCCCTCACTCTTGGAAGGTGGAGATGGTTCACCCTTTGGAAAACTGTGGTTCAACACAGATGTTCAGGTATGTTATCTGTCACCACAGGCTCCAGTAGAAAATGAAGACTGCCTGAATCAGTCCAGTCAGTTCTATTATATTTCTGGCCTTACTTTTCTTGTGATTTAAATTCAAGAATGCCATACATATAGTGTAAAAAGTAAATGATACTTTCTGTGTAAAATGTTTAAAACAGATCAGATTGGTAAAGACTCTTTTTAATTTGTTAACTTCTTTTAAAATATCATTCAAATGTATTTTTTATATTTCTCATTTAAAATGTGCAGAATTGTCTTTTACATTTTCTTCTTTTCCTTCTTTTTCATCAGTTAGCCCTATCCCACTAGTCAGCTCCCAAATAACCACACAGAGACTTAATATTAATTATAAATGCTCAGCCCATAGTTTAGGTTTGTTACTAACTAGCGCTTACAACTTTAATTAACCCATACTTCTATTTAAGTTCTACCACGTAGCTTGGTATCTTATCTCAGTATTCTGTGTTTTTCTCCTCCTTCCTCTTAATCTTGTTTGCATCTCCTGAGACTCTGCCTTTCTTCTTCCCAGTATCCTCTAAGTCTGACTCTCTCAACCAATCTCTTCTTGGCAAACTATAGGCCAGTCAGCTCTTTATTAACCAATGGGAGTAATATATATTTACAGTGTACGAAAGTTTTTCCACAGCATTTTTCTAGAGAGGAGACTATTTGAAATTGGCCTTTGAAACAGGAGCATTTCAAATCACATGTGGTGGAACCTATCTGTAGTCACAATGATGATCCTTAGTTGCAGGTTAGTTTGAGCTTTCCTTGAATTTCTGGGCCAGAAAGACCATGTCTCAAGAAATTGAGGAATGGGGCAGACTAAGAAGGGGAAGAAGAAGAAAAAGTAGAGGTAAGGAAAGGGAGGGAGAAAGGAAAGAAAAGGAGGAAATAAAAATAGGAGTTTATTATTATATTTATATATTTTATTTTATGGCACAAAATATATGAGGGGCATAAAAATGAATGTTTTATTTCTAAAGATGTATGAAATCATGAAGAGCTTCTCTGCCACCCTAACCATGAAACAGATATTGGAAATTTAACTGACAGGTTGAATCATGGTCTCCAAGATTATGTAACCACTGAAATGAAGCATTTCTACCCAAGTGCTTTATACATTGAGTGGGTTACAAAAAGTCACAGGACTCTTAAGCCACTGTGGAGGGGAAGTATATACAAACCACACTCAGAGTGAAAGCAAGAAAAGATCCTGGATACTTTCTGGGGAGCATGCCAACATTCCATACATGGAAATGAATCAATGTCACTTGGGTCACAAGAAGTGTGTAGTATAAAGGAAAAGAGTTCTTCTTCTATAACTTTATCTCCTGTATTGTAAAGTCAACATAATAGGACATTCTCTCCTTCTTTCCAAATTGTGGTCCAGGGAGGGAAAATAATTGTCTTAGTGTTCTGCCACTTGTTCATGGAGAATGTGGGATTTGAAACCAAGTTTGCTACAATTCACTATGTGTTATTAAAACACAATAGAACTTTGGGTTCTTACCTGAGAACCCTTACAGTCTACCAGCCCAATAGATGCCACAGAACCCATTCTTCTGTGAGCGCGCGCGCGCAAGTGCGCGCGCGCGCGCACACACACACACACACACACACACACACACACACACACACACACACACACACAAATTGTCCAAAGTTGATTCCAGGTATGGTGTTTTCTTTTACTGGCTTACAAAACTTTACCTCGAAGCCTGACATTCAGCTAGGACTAAAGCTCCCTCCATGAATACATTTACCAAATGAACATTTAAGACAATTTGGAAATGTCTTTTGAGATAGAAACAAAAAAATGTCTTTGAGTAAGATCAAGTATAAAGCCATATTACTGTGAGCTAAATTGTGTCGTGATAGTTTAGGTGGATGGATGAAAAGGAGCACAAACAACCCCCACACAATGCTTAGGGAGTAGAGAGGAGAAAACAGAAATAGCAAATCACTGCTCTTATGTACTAACCTCATCATATACCACCAAGAGAGGCTATCAGGTAGATTTTTTTATTTCAAAAAGTTACTAGAACTTTGTCAGATTAAAAAACACTATCAAAACCCCACTACTTTTAAATAATTTTCATGGCCATTTTGTTAGAAGAATAATAACAGTTTGTTACTTTAAACAAAAAAATTTTAAAGTCATACTGCTAAAATAAATTTTATATAAAGTAAATTTTTTATTGTAATACTCAGTCGTCCCCTTTTCCTTTCTATATGACTTTAATTTTTAGAGCAAACAACCTTACTTTGTATTTCACCACCCACAAAAAATACAATGAAGACCTTCTAAAGACCAAGTATTAGGAAATAAAAGAAATTGACAGCAAATATCAAGTATTTTCCTTAGTCAGCACTGTACTGGCTGCAATATATATATATATATATAATATATATATATATATGTGTGTGTGTGTGTGACAGTGTTATTGCAATATATATATATATATATATTAGAATAATATATATTAGAATTATATATATATATATATATATATAAATATATATATATATATATATATTGGAAAAAAATTAAAAAATGGAAAACAAAATAAAAATAAGAAATTCCATAACATCAATTCTATATCTTGTAGAGAAGGAGAATTTAAAGCAATCTGGCTTCAGAGACAGTTCTTAAACCTGAAAAAATCCTTTGCAAGACTGTCTGTGACCTACTATATACCCTGAAATTGACATTAGGGAACTATTGATGCTGAGTGCTCACTGCACGTATGAAACCATGACAGGTTACGACATTGCCATCACTATTAATGGGTCCTCTGAATGCATTATACATCCACAGCCTTGGGCTACAGCTTAGGTAGACAAAGATGGAGACCAAAGGCCACTGAAAAGTGCTTCTAAATTTTCATGGGGTTCCTGGTAATCAATGGGAGGGATTTTTTTCTTTCTCAGGAAACAAATAGAAGAAATGAATCCATTTCCTACATTAACTTAAATAAATGAATTGTTCTTTCAGATTTTATTTATACTGCTTTTATTCTTGTCATCTAAAAAATTACAATGAGACAAAAAGAATGTGAAGTTGGGTGTTCGGTGGGTAGGAAGTGGAAGGAAGATCCAAAGGAAATGAGTGGGGGAAAGAACATGATCAAACTATAGTGTATGATATTTTGGGAAAATAATAGCAATAAAAATTACAATGAATTTGAGTGGAAATGTTCTTCAATCATGTTCTTTAAAGTTAGTATGTGGCATGTATTCATTAATTCATGAGAAACAGTGGCCATGGTCTACACCCAGCACAGGGCTTCTATTTAACCTGAGTGGACACACAGTGACATCGTCCTCGGTTTGCTTTATCATTCACAATTAAATCATGTTTGGCAGCAGCTGTTATCAAGTAGGTGTGATTCCACATTCTGTTCCATTGGGTCATAGGCTTTCATCTGCATGGGGAATGATGCCTTCCTAAGAGGTAAACAACAGAGAGCACAAAATCAGGAGTTATTCTGAAGGAATTATTCAGAAAACCAAGATGGGAAGATTTGTGGATAAACCCATACTGTCATTTTATACATATGGCCTCCATGAATCAAATCTTGCATGATTCAATGGTTATATACCAAATCAATTAGAACCAGGATTACAGTGCAATTACTACTCAACAAAGTAAAAAGAAGGATGTATACTCTCGAACTTGTATATTGTCTCTAATAAATTTAAGGCAACCTTCATGTCTTAATATGCTGCAATTACTTAGAGCCCACCTTTCCTTGAACATTATATCTGTATTAACACAATTATATATGATATGGGGGTTTTTAGATATTTTACAAGCTCTAAGATTAAAGTGAAAAACAAATGAGTTCTTCTTTTAGATTTCACTCATACTGATTTTTTTTGCCATCTAAAAATTTGCAATGAGGTAGAAATAACATAAAGTTAGGTGGATAGGAGAGGGAGGGGGATCTGGGGGATGTTTGGAGAGGATAAAGAAAGAATGTAACAAAAAAATACATTGTTTAAAAAATTATAAAACAATAGTAATAAAATTGCAATGAATTAAATTAAATTATTTGACAAATATATTTAATAATGTAAGTTTTGAAAGTATCTCTATTTAAGTCAGGAAATTACAACTACATGGTATTGTCCTGGAGTCCAAGTTTATGTCAGAAATAATATAAAGATTGAAAACGTAAAAGTAAACTTTAAATTTTAAATAAAATAACAAACATTAAACTAGAAACATCCATTCAAGAACAGAGGCTCAAAAAACCTTCTTCCAAATAGAAAGAAACCCATTAAAACTTCCATCAGCTATTCTCATTTAGTCCCTCAAAATCACAACCAAGCACACATCTTGTAGCTCATGATGTTCATCAGTAGACATAAAGAAGTGTCCAGAGCAATCCCATTCTGCAAAGGAATTACCAATTTCACCCCAAAGACTTGGAATGCAGACTACTCTGCATTTAATAATACATCAACTAGTAGCTAGTGAATGTTTCCTCATTAAAAAAGAGAACAAAGTGTTGAGCCAAACCTGAGCATTTTGCCAGAAGAAAAGCACTATTGGAAACTTTTTCAAAAAAGAAAGTTGAAAGTAAAACATAGGACAATCTCTTGATTGATTGTCTTGATAACAGAAACAGGAACTGGAGCAGCGGCTCAGCGCTTAAACTTTCTACACAATCATTAGTTCAGATCCCAGCACCCAAGTCACAAGCCAGCCATCTCTCAGACTCCTGTAACTCCAGCTCTCAGGGATGCAATGCCCACCTCTGGCTTCTGTATGCAAAGGTACAGAGCTCTGTACAAAAACACATGCACATACACTCACACAGACAGGTACATCCAAATAAATAAACAAATAAATAAATCCCTTTGAGGGGAAGGGAATCTCCTAACCAGAAAGTCAGCATCGTGGTAGCAGTATCAAAAGAGGATGGTTATTCATACACCCCAGGAATAGACATCTGTTTGTAGTTGCTGTAGCCATGTCTGGCTATCCGTTACCTTCACAAAAGACACAAGTACCAAACACAGTACTTGAATGTAGAAAGTAGCTGCAGGCATATTAAATGCTGACTCTTTCCTAAAGGTCAGCCAGTCTTTTTAATATAATAGTTTGCTTGCAGATAGCTTAACTTCCACAGTAAAAGAAAAAGATAATACTTGGGTTTGTCTGTATCCTAACCTCCCGACCATTAAGGTTTCACTGAAATTATCTTCAAGTCATTTAGAAAACATAGTTTGGGGAAGTTGGAATCTGGCATTCTACTGTTGCATTAACCAAACTCTCAAGCACTCAGTGCTGCTAAACTGCAAAGTCTGCCTCACACTTTCAGAAACATGTGGTGCTTGTGTCTTGTCTCATCCTCTTGTGTGCAGTCTTCAGTTGGAATGAACCTAAAAAGTAGAGGGTACTTTTTTAATGGAATCCTGGGCCTGCATTGGGGTTACTGAGAATGAAACTCTCAAGGACCAGAGTTCCTATGTGTAGCTTCTGAAACATTTTGGTTTTTGCAGTCAGACTTGGAGAAAGGTTCAGAGTTCCAGGAATGAGACTGATAGAAAGCAAACTGAGTCTCCATAGTCTTCATAAACATAGCTAGAAACAAACTGAATTTTATAACTCTGTGGGTCTGGTAAAAAGGCCTCATTGTTGCTATTCTTTATTGATTTGAAACATAACCCCATAGAAATTCAATAAAATGAGGCAGGTAGGCCACCTCCAGATAAGAATATAGAAGAATGAATGTCTTATTTTAAAACAAACTCACTAAGACACATGGAAAAATCAAGATAATAAAGCATAAAAATGTTTAAGGGAGGCTATATTGATTAAGGAGCTATTCTGGGTGATAACCCTGTGATGGACTTCAGTATGTATCTGAGTCACACAATGGAGGTAGCACAGACAATGTTTCCAAAATTTGTAGAGAACCATCATTCAGCAGAATCAAGCATGGCTCCCCCAAAAAAGCCCTTCTAGTTTTTATAATGACAACAGATAATTTAAGGGAAATTTTGAATGTTTCCCAAACTTAAAGGAATAGGTCATATGGAAGTTCAGTATGGACAGGTGAAATGTGACTCTATCTTGAAGATTTTTTTTTAACATCCACATAGCTTCATCTTCAGGAGCAGCAGTCTGCACAACAACTCAACTCCCATCTTTAATATGGTTAGGTCCTCAATGACTGGCTACTTATATTCAAACAGGGCTCTCTTGCTTCCTTCCTTCTGGCAACTGGTCCTCCCCTGTTCTCCTCACCTCTTTTCTTTCCCCTTCAATCAAGCTACACCCTGCTTTGCAGACCTTTGAGGTTTTGGCTTACTTTGTGTTCTTAGCCTCAAATTCCACTGGAACCTCTCAGCCTAAAGCAGCTATTACTGTTTCTGTAGGATGTGGTTAGTCCGGCAGTCTTCAGTTACCACTTGTAGACCTCCAGACCTTGCTGTGGCAAGGGGGGAGGACCCTGGCCATTCTCTGCCTGGGATGGATGACTAAAGCAAAGCACATGACCCAAATTAGCAAAGGAAGGAACAGGGACAGATGGAAAGAATTTCCTTCAAACAAATAAAAGTTTTTTTGGACTCCCCTTTTATGATTCAACTCTTCTGTTTCTCAACTAAAAGCTGGAGTCATAGAAAAGGGGAAAGCGCCTGATGAGTGAACAACAGAAAAAGAAATAATTCCTGAGAGTTCTCACCTATGAATGAAGAAAATAGACAATTAATGTGAAATCAACAGGCCTTCATGTAAGTTTATCATGAATGCTATTCAGTCATCAGTCCTGAGCTTTCTGTCTCACTCGGTTTCAATTTTGGTTAGCACAAAAGCAATCATGACCACAAGGCTTTTATTTTATGTGCAAACAGAAGGCCCTGGTGAGTGGCCATTTGTCTTCTGATTAACAGCCACACAGAAATGTAACAATACACTTTGAGGGAAGGAGCTTTCCACTCAATTATACACCGAGGAAAAACTAGATCAGAAAGCTGCTACTGACCACCACAGTGAACTTGGAGAGGGTGAAGGCTGGCATTTCCAGATTCCTTTAAACTCAGGGACATTTGACAGGTCTCATTGTTGGAAATAACTGTAAGTTCAGTTTTCAATTAAAGAGAAATCATTTCCAAATGACTGTGCTTGTGAAAGAGCTACTCAATGCTCACTCTATGTTCAGTTCTCAGAAACTGCACCCCGAACAAGAAAAGGCACATCCATTCTCTTTTCTTACTATTGTTTAAATATAGGGCTCCACTGGGTATCTTAAGTTGGTTTTGAACTCATGGTAACCCTCCTGCCTCAGCGTCTCTAGTGGAATGCACATGCAACAACACCTGGCTTTAATTATCATTTTTTTTCCAACCAAATTTCCGGGCCTATAAGCACAAAATTTTTCTGGCCAATTTCTAAAGCCTTTCTGTCGCTGGGGTTAAGTGACATAAAAGGAAGCCACCTTCAGCCCCTTAGGTTGACTTTGCTCTCCTTGTTAGTCTCCATTTTATTTTCTCTTGTAATTTACAATGTTTACTAAATGTGTCTTTTTCTTGACATGATGATTCCCAATCCCTTCTACTTCACCCTATGCCAGGATCACAAAGCAAGTATACATTTTTTTCCATCATATGTGAATTTATCTTGGAAAAGGTACATGGGACAAAAAGGGATAGTGATAGGTAATTGGATGATAAAAGGGATGAACAGGAGGAAGATAAGAAAGGTTAATGATGAGTGAATAAGATAAAGGATATTGCCTACAGTGCACAGTGAAACTCCTGTATAATTAACACACATTCACAAGCGTCCAGATGATGAACAATAAGAAAAACAAATGGCTGTGTCCTTTTAGTATGGCTTTCTTTTAAAAGAGTCATCTGTAGAAATTAACCCAAGAATGAATGGGATTTTATGCTTACTGATCCTTACAAGGTAGAATATCAGAAAGCTGTGTCTTGTGTCGTGGTATGTGTCCTAGTTGTGTTTCCTTCACTGAGACAAGATATCCTGACAAAAACAGCTTAGGGGACAAAGGTTTCATTTTATCTTTTAGTTAATCATATCAGAATTCCCAGCAGCAGGAGCTTGTGGGAGCTTCTCTTGTCCAGAAGAGAGTGCACACATGCCTGATGACTCTCAGCTTGTTCTCTCTATTCTTACATGTTCTATGACCCAAACAGAGGGAGTGGTGTCAGTGACTTTTAAATTTGGTCTTCCTACATAATTAACTTAATGAAGACAATTCCCACAGATTCATCCAAAGGTCCACCTAATCGAGAAAATTCCTAATAAGGACTCCTTTCTGCCGGTGATTGTAGATTGTGTCCCACTAAGAATTAAAACCAGATGGACTTGAGTTTTATGCAGGGTGATAGATATGGATCTATTTGCACCATTTGTTAAAGATACTTTCTTTTTCCATTGTATACTTTTGGCTTCTTCATTGAAAATCAGTTGTGCCTAGGTATGTGGATTTATATGTGGGTTTTTTTATTCAATTCCATCGATCCATCTGTCTGTTTTTATGCCATTTCCATGCCGTTTTTATTACTATAACTCTGCAGTAGAGCTTAAAATCAGGAATGGTGATACTTCTGTAATTTCTTTTATTGTACAGGATTATTTTAGCTACCTTGATTCCTAACAATAGTAGATACATAGCCTGAACTGGCCATCTCCTGTGACCGTGTTGGTGCCTAGCCCAATTGTCACCAGAAAGTCTTCGTCCAGCAACTGATAGAAACAGATGCAGACCCACATCCAAACATTAGGTGCAGTTTCACAGAATCCTTCAGAAGAGGGAAAGAAAAGATTATAGGAGCCAGAGGGGTCAAGGACACAAGAAAACTCACAGAATCTACTAACCTCGCTCATAGGAGCTCACAGAGACTGAACTGACAAAAAGGGAGCCTACATGAGACTGACTTAGGCATTTTGTATATATGTTACAGTTGTGTAGCTAGGTTATTTTGTGGGACTCCTAACAGTGAGAACAGCAGCTGTCTCTGACTTTTGTTGGCTTTGGGAGGCTACTCCCCATACTGGGTTGCCTTGCCCTGCCTTTGTACATGAAGAGGTGCTTAGTCTTACCAAAACTTGATATGCCATGTTTTGTTGAAACTCATGGGAGAACTATCCTTTCCTAAACAGAAAGGGAAGAGGAGTAGATAAGAGGTCGGAACATAAGGGGGTTGGGAGGAGGCACTGAGAGGAGAGGAGGGAGAGGAAGCTGTGGCAGGACCATTAAATAAATAAATAAATAAATAAATACATTTACTTTTTAAAAAAGCCAGGACAGCAAGCAGCTGAAAGAATCAAAAGCTCAAGATCTCCTTGAGCATCAGAGTAACAACAACCAAATCCACCAGCAATCATAAATGTCACAGAAAACACCATCCACATAGATGTTTTCACAGTACATGACTTTAGGCAAGTTTATCACAGCAAAGGAAATCTTTGCTTGGCTTCACTGTACTGCTCTGTGAGGACAAATCAGATTCATCAGTTCCGAGTGACCTACACAAACACTGCCCCATCTACTCATAACCCACTGTCTTCCTATAAATTTCCACAATGCATACCATGGCCTGTGGACTAACAGCAGGCATACTCAGTGGTGCCTCACTCTAAACTCATATATTCAGCAAGTTCTCCAGAAGATTCTGAAACCAAGAAGCACATTAAGGTCCTGAAAGCTCTAACCTTGAACTTCCAGTGAAGCATGAAGAGTTTCCCACCCTCTGATTAAACTCAGCCTGCTCACCTGCTCCAAGACAAGCTGCAAGCTGAAGCAGACAACATTACATAAGTCATGGACTCTTGTTAATAGTCACTTTGGAAATTCCCAAACTGCCATGAGGGTTAGTGTAGATGCTGTGGTTACCAGAAAAGCAGAGGGACCAAACCACCTCAGAAAGATTCCAAAAACACATTCTGTGTCACAGTTTCAAAACAAAGCCAGTAATATTTTAATTCCTTACCACAAGGACATGTCTAACATTGCTTGTCATAACGCCAATTACTTAGAGAAAAGAATCTGGATTTCCTGATTTTATCAGCTCATTGATGTTGAAAACATAAACTGAAATATGTACTGGGTAGGGTAACAAATGAGAACATTCTAAACAGATGTCGCTCTGCCTCCATCATTAATGATAACCCAAGACCATTGGATGGGTTTTAATGTCAGGTTTTCCAGCATGTTCACTTGATGATATCACCACATGCTCTGAAGAGCCTTTTAAATTGCCATAGCATTCATTAAAAAACAAACAAGTCTACAAAGATCCTTCTCCACTGAGTTTGAAGATTTTTAAGCTCTGCTTCAGGTTCATAAGGACCTTTTCTTTGTCTTGTCTTGGGATCAGAAGTGTCAATCCTATTCTCTGGGAAAATATCCCTTTTGTATTAAGAAGTTAATGCTTATGGCAAAGACTGATATAATGACAACTCTGGACAGAAATCACAGAGTCTAAATCAATGGTGGCAGGGAGAGCTAACAATAACTGAGGTTTCCCACAAGTGGCACCAGATGTCAGGGGTACAGCACCATTGCCTTCCCCACAGCTCCCTTGTTTGTCATTGGTCCCTGGGGCTGACTCATAGACAGGGTAAATACTTGAGCTGCTCCCTCCCATTCAGGAAGGGGGGCAGTTCTCTAACCACAGTTGGGAAGAGAACCCCTTTTCATCTTTCAATCTCCTTTTGTGGAACATGATTTGGGCTCCCATTATTAGAGAATTCACCATGAATTTTTCTTTTAAAATTAAGAAATGTTTTAGCAACCAGTGGTTTGAGTTTCTGAATCCAAGCTCCAAAACAACCAGGTTGTTGTCTGCTGCTTTAGTTTCACCCTATTAAATTTGGCACTGGAAGATTTTATTTGACCTAAAGTGACCAAGGACACTTAATGCAAAGTGTCCATATCCTGAGAATTCATGAATCCCAGGTAAATAGGGATTAGCGGTCATCCTAAATAGATCTCAATCAAATCAATAAGTACTATCTGTGTCCTTAAGTTCCACTAGCAAACCCATATACTTCCTCCTAATATCACAATGTCCATACACTTTTTCTTCTGTTCCTTGTCCTTTTCTTTATTTCACTCTCAATTTTGCTTGCTAAAATGTGTCTTTGATAAACAGTGTGATTTGGGTAAAGGGAGAGAAAGCATAAAAGCATCTAAGGATTTTTAGGCTAAATTATACTGAGTATATTAATATAGCCAGGAATAAAGTAGGACAATGCCTAGACTCCTATGATTGGCCATTAAATGTAGTCTTTCTGACTGCAGTGGCATATTTTGTATTAGGTGAAATATATTTTAAAAGTTAATAGGCCAAGAGTTGGAAGGAGAAAGCCTAAGCATAACATTTAAATATTCAAGCCTAATGTTTGTTTACAGTCTTAGTTATCTACAGAGAAGAGACAAATGTCCCAGAATAAGTGTTCATATACAAGTCAGAAGTGGAGACACCAAACTGCAAATGAGGGGACTGAAAATTTGCTAATGGCCATCAAGTTAGTAAGTGGCTGAATCGGGATTCAGAAATCTCTCTTAAAGAGTCACAGCTTCTGTTCAGAAGAGAGCAGATACACACAGTCCTGCCTTTGCATGCAAAGTACTCAGATATTGCTTAACAGATGAATCTGTTGCTCAGAGTGAACACTGATGGGGAATGTACTGTGTATGTTTATCTTATTGATTGTTAAATAAAATACTGTTTGGCCAATGAAACGGCAAGTTAGGCAGGACTAGGAGTCAAAGAGAATTCTGGGAAATGTAGTAGAGAAGTGCTGATCCAGGCAGGAAGTGACACAGCAAGGAGACTCATATTTAAGAGAAGGAGAAATAGGAAGGCCCCCTTTTCCTCTGGCTCCTCCAGCAGCACAATGTGATCCACGGGCAAGGAGGGTCGCCAATAAGGCGTCTGATAAGATAAGTCTTATAAAATATATAGATTTATGATAGTTAAGACTGAGTTAGCAGATGGGAATCCTAGTCATTGGCCAAGCAGCTTTGAACCTAATACAAGTTTCTGTGTATTCATTTGGGCCTAACTCGGGCGGGCAGCTGGTGTGTCAGTGGGGCTCGGTTGCTTTGGTGGGAAAGATTTATCGGAACAGAACACTGCAGGTGCAGGGAAACTTAGCATGCAGACAAGAAGGCAAAGTAAAATCTGGGTGTAGTGAGCAGGTAGACTGTGAAACAGGGGCACACTCAGAAGTACAGACACTTCTGTGACATGGCTGGTGATTCTGGGAATTGAATAGAAAGAATCGTAGTAACTTAAAGAAAACTTTACACCTTAAATACTGCTGGAATTACTTGGAAGTGTTGTTTCAACCATCATATAGCAGTAATAATAAAGATAATAAAACAAATACTGATATTTTATTATCTGTCAGTTAATGTGCCCTGTGTTTTAAATGTTTTGTTTAATTTACTGTTCTCAGGAGATACCAAATAAAGTTTCAATACAGCCCTGCCTTGAAACAGAAGATTGAAGAACAGATGAATTAATAATAAAGAAATAATGACTAGCTTGTCCATAGCTGACTCCTACAACCCAGCCTATCAGAAAGGAAACTTACTTTTGCAGTAGTCTGTGTGAACACTAAGAAGGCCAATGCTTAATTTAAGCCCATTCATGCTGGGTAATAACATAGATTGACCTCCAGCTCTTCTGCCTTCATACCCACCAGAGCTAGTTGTCCACTGTGTCTCTGGAACCCAAAGGGAAGGATGCTCTGGGAGTTGGTATCTGTCAGGCTGAATGTTAATAAGAAAGAAAGCATACAGAAAAAAAATTGCCTGTCAATCAGGAGGAAACAAGCTGGGCCCAGGCCTAAAAAAAAATAGTGTGTATGAAGATGAAGACAGTAGAGACAAAATTCATGGAACCAGGAGGAGAGGAAAATCATGGAGGCTGGTATTTTAATTAAGACAGACAGCAGGGGACCAGTCATGTAAGTTTCAATGTAATGACAAGGAACTCAAATTTCAACCTAAGACACCAAGTGGTAAAGCAAAGTTCCAAAGCAATTATTTTTAATGTTTAAATTAGCTCAGAAGGTAAGAGGTTTCCATAAGACATTTATGCCTATTTCATTTGGGTTCATTCTCCCTTCCTGACATGGGCTTCCCTGTGGTAACCCTTTGCCCTCTCATGCTACTTACAGGTACTTATCCTGACTAGAACCCAAATCAATTTTTGAAATTTAGTTATTCCCCTAATGTTTTCTAAAAGACATTCTCAGATGGGTTTACTTGCTTGCTATTATTACTTCTGGAGATGATCCTGCTGTGTGCAGCTCAAATTTTCTTTTGGCACATGCAGGTAGGTAAGAACAATCTAGCATGTTGAATGATTTTTTTCCTATAATTGATCAAATCATTCTTATTTAGCATCATCTTCCATTTTAATTATGTGGCATGCCCTGTCTTATAAGCCTTTTAACATTCTGTCATCTGCGGAATATGACAAGGAGGCTCTTCTATTCGACGGTGATACATCATGAGTTCCTGTGTATTCATGTATAAGTGTCTGTTTGGATGGAGATGGGGAGAATGTTGTAAAAATCTATGGGGCCTCTGGTAGTGGATCAGTATTTATCCCTAGTATATGAATGAAGTTTGAGAGCCCATTCCACATAGAGGGATACTCTCTCAGCCTAGACACACCGGGGAGGGCCTAGGCCCTGCTCCAAATGTGACAGACTTTGAAGATCCCCCATGGAAGGCCTCAACCTCACTGGGGAGCAGAAAGAGGTTGGGATGGGGGTCAGTGGGAGGCAGGAGAGGAGGGGAGGGAGAGGGAACTGGGATTGACATGTAAACAAGCTTGTTTTAAATAAAATAATCACCAAAAATGTCTCTGGCTGTCTTTGAACCACTATGGCAACTAGGTCATGAATCTGCTTTCCACCACTTGCCTGCTTAGTGTCACAGTGATACTCATTGCTCCTGCCTCCATAGTTTGCTGTCTCTGTCCTTAGAGTGGGTAGCCCAGCCTATTTAGTGAGGTTCACTTAGACTGTGTATCTGTGTCTGTGCCTCTGTCTCTCATGCATCTATCCATGATGTCTGTATAATTCCAGTGAGTCACTTAGCCCTAAAACTCACAGCTACTGCGTTTCCTGAGTCTACACTGAGAATTCAGACCCTTCTAGAAGCAACAATGATTGCATCAATGGAACAAGCAGAAATTCTAGATGGCTGCATATAGCACATGGCTGCATCCCCATCGCATTACATCATATTACATGCACACACTACATTGCCAATTAATCAATGTGTTTCTTTGTGTTGAGGTATTCTGACAGGCAGTCCTCTCAAAACGTCAAACAGGAAGTGAAGTAATTACATCTGTTTTCTATCTTTTAACTGTCCTAAAATAAATAAATAAATGTAAGGAATTTTAGCCTAGAAATTTAGAAGCAGGGTTCTAACCTCCCCACTCCACTGCCTCCCTTCCCTTCATCTTCCCATAGTCCACCAGGCAGAAAAGTTAAGTCTTCTCAAACAACCCTGCTGGCTGTACTTCCCCAATCTCATGCTCAACAACCTCCTTGCAGCTCTGAACCGCAATACTTACCTGGTTTAGGAGGGCAATCCAAGGCCTCAGAAGAAGACACAGTTCTGGGTTCCTCGGAAATGCAAATAACAGAATGAAGATCCATTAGTTAACTTCCTAAAATTAATATCCAGGCATTTTTCTTGAAAACCATATCTTTCTATATGCTTTTCAGAACAGGTATAGATTGGATTTCTTCCATTCTGAGGCAGCACTGAAAGCCTTAAACAACCTTGCAACTTTCCTTGGATGTTGCCTCATCCATGAGCTGGGAGTTTGATGCTGTGATTGGGTGGAGATATAACTGAAGCAGGTAAATTGTTCTTTTTCTTAAAATACATATCTTGCCAAACCTACAGGCCATCTATGGACAGACTTTCCTTTTCCCCTCTCCTCCTCTTTCCTTTTCCTTTTTTTTTCTCCTTTCACTTCCCTTCCTTTCTTTTCCATTTAAACCTCTAGCTAGCTGCCTATTACACAGAAAACCTGGTTGCGGGGGCCTTCAATTAATATGCATTGCACATTATAATGCAGAAAAATTGTTAGAATTGTGTGCTTTCAAATATTACTCCTTCTCAGTGATTTGGAGTCCCTGTATACATCCTTCAGTCCAAATATTACTCAGATTTCTGCAAAGTTACATGCTTTCTCACCAATTATCTGAAAGTCCCTGAGAATGGTACTTACATCAAAGCCTAGCCTAATGACATAGGACACCTGGCCACAGCAAATACAAGCATCTCTCAGCTCTTTGCTCCATTTGGCAAAAAGCTATTTCCATTTCAGTCACAGCATAACAAAGGACTAATTGATGAGAGTATTTTTTTTCCATCTCTCAAAAAATAAATTGAGCCAACCCCACAAGCTCATCTAGAGGAATTAATTAGGGAATAGGAAATCTCCAAAGCCATCCTTAAATTGAGATTGAACAAAGCCCAGGGAACAGATGGCTTTTCATCTGAATTCTTTAAAAACCTTTAGCGCTCTGCTAATTCCCCTACAGGAATGAGAACAAACTGGTAAATGAATTTGAGCAAACCATGTCACCAGGTGTTCAGATCCCCTAAGGTTTCTTTTGCTCTAGGAAAAAAGAAAATAGAAAAAAAAAAAACCAACAGGTATCCTCCTTACCGATATTATTATGATTTCATTTGTGCACGTGAGTCCTTCCCCAGGGGCTCATTTGGAGTCTCTGTGCATTTCTGACTACCTAGCTAGGGAAGGACTCCCTTAATTGATGCAGTTGATCATGAACAACTGCTACGAGCTAAGGATTGTGTCAGCACACACCAAACAGCTGAGAATGAGGTCATTGTTCATGCAAAATGGGAAAATGGGCAACAATTTCATTATTTTGTCCCAGGTATCTATAGAATTCAGGAGTAAAGTTTGGGAATAGACTATGCTACTCCAATAGCTGAGTAGATGGTTTTCCCATGTAGACTTAACATGCAAAAACATAGTAAGGTAGAGGCCATGTTCCTCCTGTGGTGATACATTGTTTATGATCTAACAAATAAAGCTTGCCTGGAGATCAGAGTGTAAAGCTAGCCACACTCATCAGCCATAAAGGCCAGGCAGTGGTGGCACACACCTTTAATCCCAGCAGCCACAATCATTAGCCATAGAGCTCAGGGGTGGTGATGCATGCCTTTAATCCCAGCACTAGAGAGGAATATAAATTGGGAGGAGACAGGAGTCAGTCAGTCTGCAGTCACACTGAGGTTAGAATTGCCCCTTTTGGTCTGAGACTTGGTAGAGGTAAGAACTCTCTAGTGGTTGGCTGCTTTGCTCTTCTGATCTTCAGCTTGATCCCCAATATCTGTATCTGGGTTTTTATTATTCATGCTACACCCTCCCACATGTACAGTTATCAAGAATGTATGCTTCAGGTCTCTCAAGCATGACCAGTCTGAATGTATGCGCTCCCTGTGCCTATGATACTAAAATAAAATTTGGTAGAACTTTTAAAAAGCATTCTTTTTTGTTCCCTAACCCCCTTTTGGCAGGAATAATGTATTTTTTGAATACTAATGGCTCAAAATATATGTACATTGTGTGATAGACAATGTACCTTCCTAGGGATAATTAACATGTATCTTCCTAGGGATAGGTCTGGTTCTGCAGGCTAACCCCAGTGAATCAAGTATTTGAGGCCAGTCCCAGCCAACTAGTAACTCCTGTTTCAAAAACTAAAACAGAATAATTAAGTTAGTTTTAAAACTGTGTCCAACCTAACAAAATTGTCAATTTTTTTTGGTAGGAACCTGTGTCCATTGCCTGCACTTTGAAAAATACAACAGACCTGCTGATCTTCTCCAGTCTAAAGGAAGTTTTGGTAGTTTTAGTGTTCTTTCTCTCTCTCTCTCTCTCTCTCTCTCTCTCTCTCTCTCTCTCTCTCTCTCTCTCTGTGTGTGTGTGTGTGTGTGTGTGTGTGTGTGTGTGTGTGTGTGTGTGTGTGTGTGTGTGTGTGTGCAGGCACACATATCCCATAGCACATTTGTAGAAGTCAGAGAACTGCTTTCAGGAGTCAGTACTATTCTTCACTTTGTGGAGACAGGGTCTCCTTGTTTCTGCTGTGTTGTATTCTCCTGGGTAGCTGTTGGTCCATGGGCCTCTGGGCAATTCACCTGTCACCACCTCCCATTTTGTTATGGGAGTACTGGGGTTACAGATGCATAGCACCCAACCTTTGGTTTTCATCTGGGTTCTGGGGAAGTAACTCAAGTGATCCTATTTCTCTAGCAGTTTTATGGACTGAGCCATCTCATCAGCCTGGTCTTTGTATTCATTCTTTGGTTAGCATTTCTCCTCTTTTGCCCTACCAGTGTTCCAGCTCTCAATAAATACCACTCTACTATTCTATTGTCTATTTCTGTGAGACAAACTTTTATATAATTAACATGTGACTAAGATCATTGTCATTTGGCTTTATATATAACATAATGAATGTCATCTACACTCTTCCAGGCATTTCATTTGTGCATGAGCACTTTATATATATATATATATATATATATATATATATATATATATATATATATATATCCCCTTATCCATTTAACTGTCAATGGACACTTAACTGTCTGTCAATGGACATTAATCCATACCTTAGCCTCATATATAGTGCAGAAATAAATTTGGGAGTGCAGCTTTACCACCTTAAATGGTTCCATTTTCTTTGGATATACACCCAAAGTGTTATTTCTATCTCATATGAAATTTCTAGTGCTAACTGTTGGAGAAAACCTCATATCTGGAGATATTGCCTACTATACATCTTTCTCAAACTCTTGATAACACTACATTTTGTCTTTTGGGTCATGACTGACTATTAGGTCTGAGGTTATTTCTCACTGTGCCTTTAACTGACATTTTACTAGTGCTGAGAACCTTTTCACATACCTTGCAGATTTCTTACAAAGGATACACTTTTGTCTTCATTCTGGGTGTATTAGTCTTTTAAGATTCTGACATCCATCCACCTCTTCCTGCATACTCCATGAAAAGCAACAGCAGTGACATCAGAAAACATTGTGCTTTTTGTCTCCACCTTTATTAGATTCTTCCCAGCCATCCACACTTACATATGCATGCTGCACCTTACTTTGGAGAATATGAAAAGCTTAAACAACATCCATCAGGTCCTACTGAATATGCTCTGCAATAGAGAGTGAGTATTCCAATTTCACACATTACAATGTTGGAAATGACTGAGAAAGAAAAATCATTAAGGCCAGAATCTAAGCAACAAATGCCACAAGCTGCATCAAAGGCGTCAGGAAGAAGAGTCAGTTTATTCCCACTGTACACCGTGGATACAAAGACAAGACATAGGATCACCTGCAAACCTGATTTAAAAACTTCCTAATTCAGTTTCCTCTGGATATGTAGGCTCTAACATGATAAATAAAAGACCCAGAGACTGGTATTGGGGTTCAAGCTTCAAGCTGAAGACCAGAAAAGCAAATCAGCCGGCCACTAGCTCTTACCTCAAGCTCAGGCTGAAAGGCGATGCTGGTTCCACCAAACCTCAGACTGAAATCCCAGACTGCTATGATCTCCTCAATGTGGCTGGAGGATCTATGCCTTACTATCTTCAGTGTATCTGGAGAATGAATGCCAGCTCTGAGACCCTGCTCCTGCCTTAGACACCTTTCCACGAATACTGGGATTAAAGGCCTGTGATCCCAAGTGCTGAGATCATCTTTGTGTGAGCTGTTTCTCTTTAGGACTGCATCAATTTCATATAGCTTAGTGTGGTCTTAAACTAACGGAGATCCATCTACCTTTTCATCCTGAGTCCTGGGATTAAAGTTCTGTACCACTACCTGATCTCTATAGCTTGAGGCTTTGTTTTCTGAATTTTTCAGGCAAGCTTTAATAAATCATAAATAATATATAACCACAGTAGGAGAAAAGTACACTCCATTATGACATGCATCCATTTAATTCTAAAATATAAACAAATTCATTATAAAATGTCTATAAAACACAGCACCACAATAAACATAAAAAGGTTTACCTTTCATCTTCATTCCTTAGCATTTAATAGAGTCTAGGAAACGAGGGATAATGGTTAATTATGGAAAACAGTACTTGAAAGGAGCCTGCCCATGATTCATTTCAAGACATCTGAGAGAGAAAGATGAGCCAACTTTTTTAGCATGAAGTTAAATGTCACCTTGAATGATTTTGATATTCCCTTTAAACCTAGAATTTTAGTTTGCTTCATGGTTTCTTTTCCTATTTCTATACATATGTTGTATACATGTTTATATGTGTTTGTGTGGGTATGTGGGTGTTGGGCAGGCCAGAAGTTGACAACCAATGTCTTCCGCTATTACTTTCCCACCTTATTCTTTGAGATAGTATATTTCCTTGATCCTGAAGCTCATGGATTTAGCTAGATTGGCTATTCAGGGATCTCCAGGGATCTACCTCTCTCTATCACCTGTGTTTGGAATAGAGACAGCTGCCATCAAACCTAACATTCACATGGTTACTGGGGATCTCAGCTCCTTGCACTTGCACAGACAACACTGAACATTGTACCCAATGAGCCTTCTTCACAGCCCCTTGCTTAGGCTTGACTTTTTCAGATGAAAATAATGTGGCAAAGAAAGATGACTTTGTGAAATTTTACCCATACACAAAAATGTTTCAGATACAGTTCTGCATTTGGATAGCAAAAAGCATTTTTTTCATATGCTTTTTGAGTCAGACACACTGAAGAGTCACATGTCAGAATTCAAGAAGAGGCTCTGTTTATTGACATCTGCTGTACGGTGTTTTACAAAGGAAATATTTCCACTGCACTGACCAGAGCATTGGTGAATTATGTGTTGAGTATTGAACATTGCCACATAAATCTGTAAAATGAACCACCAAGCTTTGCACTATGAAATGAGTACCTGTTCCATGGATTCCCAGCATAAAATTCGCAAGGAGAATTCTTATCAGCAAGAAAGCAGATTTTGCTGTGTGCCTACTTTTATGAACTTTCTGCTAACCTTGCAGCCCAGATCCCTCATTCCCCACACACTTGTCTCATTTTTGAGCAGGGCACCATTCCTAGGTAATTGTCATGTCCCCTCCCCACCTAAAAACCAGAAAACACTCACTGATTTGTCTCAGAATGACAAAAGATTGCTTTCCAAGGAGGCATTACCATAATAAGAATTGCTACAAGTTCTTTAAAGTATTTGGAGTTAGGTGAAGGTTCTTTTCTAAACTTTTTTTTGTATACAAGTTGAGGCAAATTTATATATCTTTCTATCTGGCAACTAAAGCCAATGTCAGTATAGGAGGGGAACCTGGTCACTTTAAGCCCCGATTCAGCTTCAGGGACAATCCATGCCAGGATTAGACACTTGAATTATTTCTTTAATAGTTTTACTCTGACTTCAAGAAAACTTGTACATATAGAGAAATAAGAACTGACAATAACATCTGAATTTCTCTGTCAAATATGAATGTTTTATACATAGATTAAGAATTTCCATTTGGGAATTTGTATAATGATTAACCTACAACCACCCTTGATGTCTTTATCTTGTCAAATATAAATTAGGTCTTTCCAATAATTTGATATCCTACCATGCCTTTGACTGTTTAATGAAGGAGTATTTATATTAACTTGTCCTGTCCTGAACCAACACTGTATTCTGACTTCTTTTCCTTTTTTTCAAAAGCAACATATAATATGTTAGGTACTATCAAGACATAATTGAAGAAAATGTGTTTTATGGTACTCATTCCCATTTTTTCTCCACCATCTTCCACCTCTTTTCCTTTTTTGGAAACCCATGCCTCTCCCATGTTTCACTTGTCCTTTTGCCTACTGTAATTCTTCCCCATCACCTAATATTACCTTCTTTTAGTCTCCTTTCTAGATTTTTAGAGTTTACCCGTACTTATACCTGTTTACATCTACAGAGGTACACATTAAAAGCTAATGATGGCCCATGGGGTGAGGGGGTATGTCTTATTTTGGTTTTATTTTTCTCTTTGCTTAATCTGTCTAGATCAATCTATTTCCATAGAAACTATATGACTTCATTTTTCTGCTCAAATGAACAATATTCTATTGTGTCTATGTACCACATTTCATTATATACTCATCTGGTGACTTCTTGGATGATTACATTTCTTTGCTATTATCAACATAGCAGCCATAGCATGGATATATAATCATCTCTATATTCAAATATGTCTGAGTCAGTTTTCCTTTGAAATGTCATCAATCATATTTTTTTAAAAAATTCTTGAAACTTTTACTACATTGGTGAGACATTTAGCAAACAAATTATTTCCAAACACTGGCATCAGTTAAGGTACAGCACCATGGACAATGATTTATTTTTAAGGGTACTGTCATTTAATTCTAATTAAATACAAATGGAGTTACAGATGTATGTGATACTTAGGATGATGCCAGCTACCTACTTAACAATTCATCTCCAGGATTACTATCTAATCATACAGTCTTGCTATACAGTTATCTAAACATTCTGTAAGGCTTTTAAAGGTCCTCATCAGTAGCCTGAGGGGGATCTACCTTCTCTTCTTCACAACCTCCTCTGTGCTGTGTGTTGTAAAAGTGATCATGGCATGGAGAAATTCATAATGCTAAGAGAACAAAGAAGCTATATGGCCCCACTCTGAAAATAAATAAGGTTTTTTTGTCTGTCATTTTTAAGTGTTCTGTTACATATTTTGTGGTAAGGTCATTAAATTAAAAAGCAATAATAGTTCTAGACATTTGTGGATACTGTGTGGCTGCATCCAAGACCAATAACCACATTTGAAAAATTCTCGAGACTTTTACTGTCACTGATTTTGGCGAGACATTTAGCAAACAAATTGTTTCAAAATGCTGACGTCAATAAAGTATGGTGCCCTGGGAGATGAGGCTACTCCAGAAGTGGACCCTGAGTGTTGCTCATGCTGTACTTGGAGCTGATAAACCCTTTTCTGTTCTTAGTAACAAATGCTGAATTAGAAATGATTTAAAAGTCAGGATTGTCAACATGATTCTAGAACTTAATAGTTCTAATTCATTGAAGACATTAAGAAAATATAAAATATTTTTTATTTCAAGAAATATAAAATATTCCTGTATAATTTTTTCAACTTATTTAAAGTAGCTATTGAAAGAAAATTAAGTCTGAAGACCCATACCATTTCTAGGATATATTTAATTTTTTTCACATTTCTTGTCAATCCTAAAGTCCACATTTTGAAGGTGTATGTTCAGACTTCTATTTTAAAAATAAAGAAACTAAATATAAAACAAAGATTTTATATGTAAGGATAGTGTTTCCATACTAACCTACTAACTGAATCATCTGAAGGGTTTAAAGAATACTGAAGGCTCTGTAACAACCTTAATTTTCTTTGTGAGTTCTATAGCCTAAGCTGGGCTTCAGAATTCTTAAGAGATATTTAGGCATTTAGTTTGGAGGCTCTTGTTACAAACAAAACCATATTCCCTTATTTGGGAATTTTTAAAGTTATTAATGTTCTGTATTTCATTAAATATAGCATTGGGTATTAATCCTAATGTCCTGAAAACTGAGCATATATAATCTCTATTCTCAGGGTCACACCTTCATAAGAAATACATTCTTATCTTTTTAGTTAAGTAATCACATTCAATTCATGCTTAAGAGTTTTCTTGTTAAATGTAATGATGAAAATATCTAAATTTAAGGAGTACTCCTATCACAAATGATTAAATTCACAAGTACTTTTACATGAGTGATTAATACCTTAAGAGAATCCATGCAGCCTGTTAGAGGTGAGAGCACAAAGACAGTGCATAATTGAAAGACTCATGGCCAGAAAAGTAGCAAAGACAAAAATCTAACCCAACTCTACTGAAACTTTGAATATATAATCTTGGTCACCATAATTCACAACATGTTTTCAATATAGGTAAATCATAAAAATGAAATATTTTCATCTAATTCTCAAAATACCTCCTTAAATTAATTGACAAAGCTAATTTGACTTAAATTCCTTGGTTGAAACCTCAGGTTTTCTTTTCATTGTCTTTTCTAACATGGTGCCTTATCCTACATTTTTCAAAATTTCTTATTATAACTTCATTTGACAGCAAAGGAAAAATAAATAGAATCCACTTCATTGAGTCTACTGCTTTTTGTAGTCCCTGTCATTTGTGGCTGAGGAAATTTTTTAAGTGATGCACAGAAGGTAGATTTGAATATAGATGAAGTTCGACCACTTCAAGACACAAATCTTCCTGACCAAATTTGGGAACTAGACACACAGATAGCCAGAGTGGATGAATAGAAAGCTAGTTTTCTGTGAGTTTCATCACAGCACAGATCTGATATGTAATCCCCTGTGCATGAAAAAAAATGATTGACAAAATACACCAATCCAACAAAAGGACCCATCAAATGTATCCACATATGCATTCTCTTAAAAATGATTTTCCCCTAAAATGTCTGCACTCCTTATTCCCATCTAATCTGCAAGAATCAAGCATCTATGAAAAAGAAAAGATGCTATTAGCAAAGCCTTCTGTATGTGGAAATTATCACCAGTAATTTTTCAACCAGTAGTTAACCAGACTACAGTTCACAGGAAGCTGAAGGAGGTATGGAATAAAAATTATAAAACTTTGTCTTAAAAGCAAAGATAAAAAATATGAGGTGAGAGACAACAGTGAAACGTGACAATGTTATAGGACATAAGGTGCCTGAATATGTGGAAAGCAGAAGTATAAATGCAGAAATTCAACAACCAAGTGAATTTTAATAAGTACTGAGATGAATAAGCATTAAGCAATGATGAAATTTCAACCATAATAATTTACTTTGATTACAATGATAATATCCTAAGAAATCTTAGTTTAAGTGGAAGCTATGAAAATATTCAGAACATTTTTCTTCCATAGAACTGCTTGAACACAGCATAAAGAAATGCCAGACTGTTTTTGAGCCAAAATTCTCCCCTGAGCCAGCTCCACACTCACTACTGAGGGTGGGAAGATCTGAGACACAATGACTCAGGGGATATGTGATCCATTTATTTGTCTTGAAAGAAATTACTCAAAGAAGTGCTTCATCCAACCAATAAATGAATCAAAACCAAGAGACTAACTCAATTTGAGGGCATGTGTGTTTCAGGAGAAAAGGTGATGAGTAATGACCTCAGTGTAAATGGCATCTGAGTAATTGTCATAAGCACTACTATAAAATTTGACAAAAAGTTATTCTCAGATAGGAAAAAAATTAAAAACCTTGTATTGCTTAAAAATAAATGAATGGTTCTGGGTGGCAGCACACACCTGTGATCCCTGGTCTCAAGAGGTTTGAATGAAAAGATCGGGAGTTTGGGTCCAGCCTGGACTATAAACTGAGAATCTGCCTCAAAAGGAAATGTATCCACTAACAATATTATTCAGGTTTTGTTAATGTGTAAAGCATAGTGTCAGGACTGTGGAAAATGGGAAATTTGAAAGTATTCTGATCTTCTCATTCAGAAATAGTAAATCAACTCCATTTTATCAGTAATGTTTAGTAATTTATTTATTCACTTAAAATACTTGTATGTCTTTTTCATGATATAAAAATCTAGATCATAGTTGATGTAACAATCCCTATATCACAGTGTGTACAGTCCAATGACAGCACAGTTACTTAATGAACAACTAATCAAAGAAAGCAAACCATGTACACTTATTCATGGCTCGATGTTGCCTTGGTCAGGGATAGACAACAGATGTGAAGGTGGTCCCATTTATTTGTGAGGAACAGTCTTTCCAGTCCCTTGTAGCCTTTTCCACAGACACCTCACTGGAAGCAACATTTGAGTTTCCTAGCTAACTCCATACCCTCCCTAGCCTTGCCAATGGTGATAGTTTTGTGAAATTTGACACTCAGTTGGTAAGAGGACTTTCAATTAAGACAATTGAAAAAAAAAAAAAAGAAACCATAAGATTTGCCTGTAGGTGCATCGATAAAATGGTTTCTTGATTAATGACTGATAGGGGAAGATCCAGTTCTCTCAGGGTGGTACCACCCCTGGGCCACAGTCCTGAATAGTATAAGAAAGCAGTCTGAGCAAGTCATTGGTAACAAATTAGTAGACAGCATACTTCCATGGCTTCTGTTTCAGTTCCTTCCTCCATGTCCCTGCCTTGAGTTCATACTCTGAATTCCTTTGATGATGGACTGTGATGTGGAAGTAAAATGAAATAAACCTTTTCCTGCACAAGGTGCTTTTGGTAATGATGATTTATTATAGTAATAAACACCCTAACTAAGGTACCCACTTTGCCCCAACCAACTAACAGGAACCAAATCCCCAGGCTTTCTCAGGGGGTCTATCTTGTCCCTTACCTATGCTAGGTTTTACCACTCAGGCCAGGCCATAAGCTGCATCTTCATTCTTTTTTAGTGAGTCTTCTAAGTCGTGCATCCCTTGCACACTACGGGAAATTCTTGGATTTCTCCCAAACAATCCCATAGCAAAGCTAATATCCCTGGGATACAGTAGTGACAACTGCTAACAACTAAATCAGAATCACTTCAGAATCTCCAATCAAAAATCAATACCAAGCATCTGAAGAACTGAAATGTAAACTCTGCCCACCTAATCTGAAATCAACCTACTATGAGTAATAGCATAGTCTGGGTGGCTGAGAAACTCACATCAGACACATGACCAAAGAACTAACTTCAAATGACCAAGTCTTCTCTCCAAAATGAAACACTAAAATACCAAGAAAATGTGTCTGATCCAAATACCACCAGTCCTCTACAAATTTTGTTCATTGGGAATTGATTAGATGTACCTCAGGACAGTGAAAAAACACTAATTACAGCACTAAGAACGGATATTATAAGCTGCAAGAGAAAAGTCACATGTCATATATAAAGGCAAACTCAAAAAGCTAAAATAGCTTAGTACAGTGTGTCCATGTTCTGAAAGAACACAGATGAAACCAATACTACTTCACCCAGCAAAACTACCAGGCATAGTTGAACGAGAAATTTTTAAAAGCCCACAATATAAACTGTAACAAGTATTTTTCTGTACTGCCATCTCCAAACTAATGACTTGGTGATTTCGTATTAATTTTGAAAGCTTGGCCTTTAGCTTAGGCTTGTCTCAACTAGCTCTTATAAGTTAAGTTCACCCATTTGTATTAATCTATGTTATGACCTGTGGTGTTACCTCTCTTCCATCTTGTACCTCTTCTTTCCACTCCATGTCTCCTTGTTTTTCCTGTGTGCCTAGATTCTCCTCTTCCTTTTTTTTCCCCAAGAAATCCCACCTATACCTCTTGTCAAGCTATTGGTCATATTTTTTGTTCCCTGCAAGAAACATGTTTTACATTTAAAGACAAATATCACTGTAAAATGAAAGGATGGAAAAATTTTCTCTAGACAAATGGGACCAAGAAATGAGCAGACATACTATCTTAATATCTGACAAAATAGACTTTAAACTAAAATTAGTCAGAGGAGATAAAGGAAGATACATCATTTCAATCATAGGACCCATTAGTCAGGAGACATTATAACCTTAAACTAAACTCTTGTCCGCCAGGTTACTAAAAAGAAAAATACAAATGGACTTAAAGCTACAGATTAAGCCCAAGTAAGTAGTAGTAGGTCATTTGCAATACCCTGTTAAGATAAATCTTCCCTCTGCCACGTGTGAGCTTTACGCCAGCCGCCCGCCTGGGTTAGGGCACTTAAATATGAGTCTCCTTGCTATGTCACTTCCTGCCTGGATCACTACTTCTCTACTACATTTCCCAGAATCCTCTTTGACTCCTAGTCCTGTCTAACTTGCTGTCTCATTGGCCAAACAGTATTTTTTTAACAATCAATAAGATAAACATACACAGTACATTCCCCATCAATACCCCACCTTCTTCAGCAGTCATGTGAAATTGAACAGAGCATCAGAATTAAATGACATAATATATCAAATGAACCTAATAGATTTACAAAGTATCCCCCCCCAAACACCATAGGATACACATTCTTCTTAGGAGCACATGAAAGTTTCTTTAAAATAGATAATATATTGTGTGGCACAAAGTAAATCTCAGCAAATATAGAAAAATTGAAATAACTCCACGTAGTCTGTCTGACCACAATACAAAATAGCTCAAAATCAACAGCAAAAGAATTTCTGGAAACTACACAAACACATGGAAATTAAACAGCACACTACTGAATCATGAGTGGATCAAAGAATAAATCAAGGATGACATTTGAAATTTTCTGAAACCAAGTGAAAATGTAAACAAACCACCAAAATCTCTGAGACACATTGAAGCAGTCTTAAGAGAGAAATTTATAACAATAAGTGATCACATTAAAAATCAGAAAGAGGACCAATAATAAACATGCACCTCAACAGTTTAGAAGAACAAGAACAAATCAAACTCAAAACTAGTAGACAGAAAGAAATAATAAAAATCAGGGAAGAAATCAATACGATAGAAACAAAGAAGCAATGCAAAGATTCAGAGCCTCTAAAGTCTGGTTCTTTGAAAAGATTGGCAAGCTGTTAGTTGTATATTAGTTGGATATTCATGATGAACTTCTCCCTTTATTAATAAACAGTGGCCTTCTTTAACTGTCCAAAGTAAGTTTACTTTGGCAGATAACTTTATTCTTTATCAGAGTAGCTACAAAACCTTGTTTTCAACTTACATGCACTTGATAGATTAGTTTTTGTTGTTGTTGACACTCAGTTTTTGGATGTCTTTGCCAGTAAGATGTATTTCTTGGAAACAACAGACAGATGGATTTAGTTTCTGAATTTATTTTTAATTAAATATAATTATATCATTTCTTTCTTCCTCTACTTCTTCTAATTATTCCCATGTTTGACACAAGATCCTTTAAAATGTGTGACCTCTCTTTCTTTAATTAATAAATGTTACATATAAGTAACATGTGTGTATGAATAAATCCATACATACAAAATGCTGAATCCTATTGGTCTTGCTTTAAGTATATGTTTTTTAGTGTTGACTGCTTGCGATCGAATAAGCACTTAGGGAGCTCATCTCTAGGGAATATTTTTTCCCTCACATAACAGTTGTTAATTTTCTATAGCTCTTCATATAGAGGTGGGGTATCATGAGATTTTCTCCATTCATGATAATATGTCAACTAGTGTTGTCATTGTTTAGGTCTTGTTTTGTTTAGGCAACCATATTGTTTAGATTTCATTTGTGTAATATCCCTATTAGATCTAGAGGTCACAATCTCAGAGAAGACATCCTGGCTTTCTGGCTCTTGCAATCACTCTTCCCCTTCTTTCTCTGTGCTTCAGAACCTTAGGAATAAGAGTTGTAGATGTGTCTATTCAGGTTGGGCAATCCATGATCAGTTGTTCCCTGCATATTGACTAGTTGTGACTTTCTGTAATAGTCTGTGTTTCTTTGATGAGGGATGAGAGCTACATATATCTGTGTACACATGGATACATATTTAGAATGCAATTAGGAATACACAGATTTATGAATATGGCGGTAGTAGGTTCTCCACTGCAATCCATAAACTCACTAGACCCAGATAGTTGGCTAGTCTTCCAATTTCAGGCATGATTTCTTTCCCATTGAGCAGGCCTTAAGTCCAATCAGACCGCAATTATTTTTACAGATAATACGTAAGTGCTGCTATTTCACTGTTAAGGAAATCTTACCATGTTGGTCATTATTGTGGTTCATAGGCATCACAGCTAGGTAGGACTGCTGATTGCTTTCCTCTCCTGTCAACTTTCATATAAGTCACCAGTACTGTGAAATATACAGTATTGAAATATACAGTATTTTCTCAAGGAAAAGGCTTTCTGGTTATAGTCTTTTCAGATTCTCTAGGTCCTGTACCCAAAGAGCATGGTGTCTTCACCAATAAGGACTTACCTTAAACTTCTAGGTGGTAACCAAGGCCAACACAATAGCCCATATTGTTTTGAGGGTTTTGGAGGCTCCCTTGATCAATAACTCAAAATAAGGTTTCTCAAGGTTAAGACTTGGGGATTTTTTGGACTGCCTGTAGCTCTTGGTATGGAACATCATACCAACACCATGGTATGATTCCCTTCAGCTTATCTATATTTATTTATATAGAGAGTTAAAACTAGAGATAAATGATGTAATTGTAGGTAAATATAAAATAATATGATTCACTATACATTTTCTAAACATTCTTAGTTGGGATTTTATTGCTGTGAAGAGATGCCATGACCATGACAGCTCTTATAAGGAAAAACACTTAATTTGGGCTGGCTTACAGTTCAGAGGCTTAGTCCATTATAATCTTGGTGGGAAGTATGACAGCACAGAGGAAGCATGTTTCTGGAGAGGTAGCTGAGAGTTCTACACCTGGACCACAGGCAGGAGGAAGAGTCTGTGAAACAAGCTGGACCTACTTGAGCATCTGAAACATCAAAGCCCACCCCCAGTGACATTACCCCTACAAGGCAACACCTCCTAATAGTGCCACTCCCTATGGACCTATGGAGCCATTTTCTTTCAAATCAGCACACATAGAATTATTTATCCCTCTCCCAAGGTTTTCAATTGAGTTATCCATTCTGATCTCTTTAGAGGTAAGTTGAGGCCACTTAAATTTAAGGTTAATATAAAGAAATATTTATTAATTTTATGATTTTATTGATTCTTTCTCTAGTTGATTCTAGTATGTTCCTTTCTTTATCCCTGCTATTACTAGGGATCTGATACATTACTCTCTCTAACATACTATCTCTTACATTCATGAATTCATCTCATGAAGTTCACTCTTCCCTGTATTTTTATAATCGTGATTTTCTTTTTCTATTATGTATGACAATTCATTTAAGTATCTTCTGAAATGTTGGTTTGGTGGTCATGAACTTTATTATGTGCTTTTTTTTTGCTTGTCCTTATTCCTCTATTGGTTAAAAATGATAGGCTCACATACATACACAAGATTAAAATGAAAACAATAAAAACATATGAAAAATGACTTTGCTGCCTATAATAATCTTGAATGACCATTATTATTTATTTTCAGAGTTTAGACTTTATCATTCTATACTTTCTTGATTTTTAGAGTTGTTGATACTGTTCTTATAGGTTTGTCTTTATAAGAGAGTTTGTGCTTTTTTATTGTTTCATGATGTTTCTTTGCTTTTTGTTTTGACATTTTGACTATGATATGCTTTAAAGAAATCTTCCTCTGATCATGTTTATTTGGAAACACAAATGATACTTGAATTCGGTGTTTTATTATTTCCTTGTTTGAGTTTAGTTTTTCCTTGATCTGATCCTCTACCCCTAATATTTTTTTCTTCTTCTGGGCCAGGTCTATGGTGATGTTTTTACTGTGGTTTTGTTAGTTTGTTTGTTTCATTGATTTTTCTCTTCCAACATTTCTTTATTTTTCTTCATTGTGCTTTAATTTTTCACTCTCATTGCTGATTTTCTCATTTGTTTTGTTGACCTTTTTCTTGAATTCCTTCCTCCAGTGCCTGAACTGGTCCATCTTTTTGTGTCCTCTTTGTGATCATCGATCATTTTTACTAGTAACCTCTCAAAATATTCATCTGACACTTCACATATATCAATATCTTCTGATTTAGTAGTTTTAGGATTATGGTCTTTGGAGGGGTCATGTTGCTTTGCTTTTCCATTTCTTCTATTTCATTGATAAGATTTATATCAGGTTAGTTTAGATACATATTCTGATATTACTTAGTGATAATTCCTATTGAGGGCTCAATCCCATATGTCAAACAGTAAAGATAAATAAATCATCAATCACATCAAGCCATGCTAGACACAGAAATACAATAAAACCAATTAAAGTTCACAAATATAGCACCAATGTCTGTAAACCAGAAATGGTAAAAATCTAATGTAAAATGAGCATGAAGTTAAAAATTACTTATGATAAAGGTAGAAATAGCAAATTAATTAAAAAAAGAGACAAGGAAAGAAGACAAATGGGGGACAAGATTAAATCAATAAAAGAAATACAAAGAATAAATTTAAAGAAAATATAAGATATATAAATAAATTAATGAAATATATAAATAAATAATTATTAAATTTTATGGTTTTATAGATTGTTTTCATAGATGGATGAGAAAAGAGAATAGTGAGAAATAAGAAAAAATTACGAACAGAAAAAAATGCTGGGTGGTAGTAGCACACACCTTTAATCCCAGCACTAGGGAGGCAGAAGCAGGTGGGTCTCTGTGAATTCGAGGCCAACCTGATCTACAGAGTAAGTTCCAGGAAAGGCTCCAAAGATACACAGAGAAACCCTATCTCGAAAAAATAAAAAACAAAGAACACAAAAAGGAGATTTAGAGATGGCTCAGCCACTAAGAGCATTGGATGTTCTTCTAGAGAACCTATGTTGGGTTCCCAGCACCCTCATGGTGGTTCATAATAATCTGTAACTAAGTTTCAAGGTATCTGATGTTTTCTTCTGACCACCTTGAGCACCTGATGGGTATAAGATCATACATACATACAGGCAAACATTCACACACCTAAAATAAAAATAAAACAAAACTTTAAAAATGAACAGGTGAAAAAATTCTTCCTCATTAACCCAATCACAAAAAGACAAACCGGGTATGTACTCACTCATATGTGAATTTTAGACATAGAGTAAAGGATTACCAGCCTACAATCCACGCTGCCAGAGAAACTAGTAAACAAGGAGAACCCTAAGAGAGACATACATGGTCCCCTGGAGACTGGGAAAGGGACAAGATCTCCTGAGCAAATTGGGAGCAAGAGAGGTAGGGGGAGGGAACTAGGAGAATGAAAAGGGGAGAAGAGGAGAGGTGAGGAGGACATGAGGGAGCAGAAAGGTTGAATAGAAGAAAACAAGAAAGGAGATACCATAATAGAGGGACACATTTTAGGTTTACAGTGAAATCAGGCACTAGGGAAAGGTCTGGAGATCTACAAAGATGACACCAACTAACAATCTAAGCAACAGAGGAGAGACTACCTTAAATGCCCTCCCCTGATAACGAGATTGATGACTGACTTATATGCCATCCTAGCCTTCATCCAGCAGCTGGTGGAATTAGAAGCAGACACCCACAACTAATCACTGAACTGAATTGGAATCCAGTTGCAGAGAAAAATGAGTGATGGGCAATGGGGTCCAGACCAGGCTGGTGAAACCCACAGAAACAGCTGAACTGAACAATGGGGAGCTCTTGGTCCCCAGACTGATAGCTGGGATACCAGCATGAAACTGATACAGACCCCAGGAACGTGGGTTTCAGTGAGGAGACCTCGGAAATCTACAGAACCTCCTGTAGTAGTTCAGTACTTATCCCTAGCATAGGTGTGGACTTTGGGAACCCAATCCACATACAGGGATACTCCCTGAGCCAAGACACACAGAAGTGGGCCTAGGCCCTATCCCAAAGGTTATGATAGACTCTGATGACACCCTATGGAAGGCCTCACCCTCCCTGGGAGCAGAAAGGATATGTGATAGGTAGGGTATTAGTTGAGAGGGGAGGTTGTAGAGGAGGAGGAGAGGGAGTGGGAACTGGGATTGGCAAGTAAAACAATCTTGTTTCTAATTCAAATAAAAAAAAATCTTCCTCATAATGACAAAATTCAACAAAAATAAATGTTACAAGGAGAATTAAATTAAAACATGGAGTAGTTTTTTTAATAACAACAATACAATAAGAATAGGGAGTTGAGAAAACAATACAAAGGAACATATGTAAGTACTAACTCTATGGAAGGTAAGGAAAACTATTCTCACTATATTCTAAGTGTAGAATTTGTGCCACACACTTTAATCACATTGAAAAAAACCTAGAATCTAGTAACAAAGGACTGACATTTAACGCTCAAAATTCTTAGAAAGTTACAAAGAAATTTACACAATTATTTAATGAAATAAAAAGAAAATCACAGCAAGTTTCCATAGTTTCAGAAAATACCATGCCAGTGACATGGGAGGGAAGCAATTAAACATTTCTATGCGGCTGCAACACCTATGAACCATGACAAATAAAGTATAACTACCAAACCATATCAGAAAAGCCTCTCTTTCTAGTAAATGGAGATCCTCACAGAATTGTGGAGGATCCAACTCCAACAGATCCATCTACATCACAGATCCTATATCTGGGATCAGAAAAAAAGGAGGTAGCAGATTGTAAGATCCAGGAAGTCTACCTTGAAACAGTCTCCCCTAGAAATGGCTGCATAAGTAAGACTGGAACAACGTCAATACTAATGTGAACATGGAAGGCGGGGGGTTTCAAGGATTCCCACGCCTAGACAAAGAACTACAGGCAGCTAACGTCTGATGGGAGAATGAGAACTAGCCTTTCAAAGGAATGAGCCTTTTTACTTACTTTCCAATGCAGAATAGTTAGCCTGTAAAAAGTAACAACGATCAGGAATGAAAGGATGTGGGTAAAATGTTCAGAAAATTTTGTAAGCATATATATAATAGGTGGAAAATAATTAAAAGATAATTGCTATTAAAATATATAAGCATTAGATTCAAGAAGTGAAAAATAAAAATTTAATGCAGAGAAACACAATTTTAACTTTGAACAAATATCAGACTACATATATGGAGATAGAAAGATAAGTTAAAAACATGACTAACCTTTGTAGATCCTCAGCCAAAGAATTCACCTTTCCCATGTAGCTTTTTCAATTCAATTGCAAAGAGATTTTTTTCCCTCAAATCTATTGTGACTCTTAACCTTTATTCATCTTTAAATATCATTTATGTGTAAGGTACTGCATGCCTATAATCCCAGCATTGTGGAGGTCGAAATAATCAAGGCCAGCCTAGTCTACATAGTTGCCTGATGGTCAGAGCTATATAGTAAAGTCCAGTCTCAAAAACTTAAACAGATCAACAAGCTTAATTTCCTATTTCCTCTAGTGTAATCATTGTTATCCCCCAGCTTGCCACTATTTTACAATGTGCTTAATTTTTAAACCAATTGCAAGAGACTGTGGCCTGGTATCGTTGTGCTGCAAAATGTGAAATCAGCTCACCATGTAGGGAGACAGGGAGGTGGGACTTGGAGTACAGATGCTGAGCGAAGGAAAGACACACCAAATCCTGTTAGCTGGAATGAGCTAGCACAAGCCCATCTCTGAAGATGCTCTTAGTAGATATGTGAGCACTTAGTCATCAGTGGATGAATGCAAGAAGTTAATGAAACAGTTCACTGGTAGCATCTCAAACTAATTCCCCAGTACACACTGGCAACTTCTGTTTGATTCCTTATTTTTGTTTCTAAGAAACCTTCCTGTCCATCTATTAACACACATGACTCAGACACACATGGGCATGCACACATGTGCACTCACATGCATACACATATTCACAAATAATAAGTGAATAAATGAAATAAGACGTTTACTAAGCACAGCTACAGTGTTGAAATTGGTTTAGAAACTTGCTTTAGCTAATCAAGAATCTGTTTCTTCCTTAGCAATAGCAATTTACACAGTTCACATTTCTTGACCAATATGTGACATGCAACACTAAAAGATTAGCTTCAGCTGATATGGATGCTCAAAGTTCTAAAATATTCTCATTCTGAGATTTTATTACTCTATATTTTAGGTTTGTTAACATTGGGTCTATATATAAAACATATAAAAGCCTTGTCATGGTTCAATCATTATAGGATATGGCATTATCCAGTAGTGCTTGGAATATTAAAATAATAAATTATAATAAAGCACAAATGCAAGTAAGATGATAAAATGCTCCTTGAATATAATCATATCCTAGTGGAAAACAATATTAGTCATGTGATGTGACTCCTGTTATATATATTTGTACTTCTTGGATTTTTTTCTTCACATTTCTAACACTCTTAAACTTTGTCTTCAAATGTAAAAAGAAATCCTTTTATGATCCAAAAAGAAAATCTGAAAAATGGCAACATTCACTGTATCTTAAATATTTCTAATTAAGCTGGGCATTGGTGGGGTACGCCTTTAATCCGAGCACTCGGGAGGCAGAGGCAGGCAGATGTCTGTGAGTTCCAAGCCATCCTGGTCTACAGAGTGAGTGCCAGGACAGGCTCCAAAGCTACACAGAGAAACAACATGGAGCTGGGTGGTGATGGGACACACCCAGCACTTAGGAGGCAGAGGCAGGCAGATCTGCATGAGTTCAAGGCCAGCCTTATCTACAGAGCAATTTCCAGGACCCGCAAGCCTACACAGAGGAAATCCTGTTTGGAAAAACAAAATAAAGGAAGGAAGAAAGGAAGGAAGGAAGGAAGGAAGGAAGGAAGGAAGGAAGGAAGGAAGGGACCTAGAGGATATTACTAAGGAAATAAGCCAGCCACAGATTAACATATTTACACAGAAGACTTAAAGTAGTCAACCACTGTGGAATGGCAATTGCCAGGGAAATAGGAAAGGGAAAGAAGTAACTGCCTGGTGGACAGTTTCAATTGTGCAAAGAATGATAAGGCCGTGAACCACCTCGTAGCTCTGTGGCTGCAGGAATACAGTACTGCAATGTGTACTTTAAATTCATCAGGGACAGAAAAGGATAAGGCTCTTATAAAAATGCTCTTATGAAAATAAAAATAAACTAGAAACACTAAAACAACATTGGCAGCTATAAAAAAATGCTGTGAAAAATACTGTGGTCTTTGTATATTTAAAAGGGTTTCCATGAATCCAGGATATATATAATGATTATTCTATCATTTTATGTGCTCTCTCGCTCTAGAAAGCCTAAGAAACTTGTCACTAAATGAAAGCGTAGTTTGAACACTGGATACCATGCTCTATTCTGCAAAGAAAAGATAAAAGGTTTACTAGATGTGCAGACCTTACAGATTTCCACATATAGTTAAATGAAACTTTATATTGCTAGTAAAATAAAGTGACAGAAAATAAAAATAAACATGAGAGTAAAGATAAATATTGTGGGAGTAATCAGATAGAATGTTCATAACAGGAAAACAGGAAAATTTTCTGAATAACAGCTTCCAAAGTTCTTAGAATTTCTGGAAGAATACTTCTATTAATTTATATTATATATTTACATGTATGTGTTTGCATTTTTGTATTGTGTAAAACTTTACATAATAGAAACCTTATACATTACAAACTTTAAATAATACAAAGTCATATTATGTTGTATGTTGTCTCAAACTGCACTCAATGACATACACCAACAGAATAAAATATTGAAAATTATTGAAGAAAAATAGCTTAGAACAGAAAGAGAAATGTAATGTATCTGAATACTGGTTGGACATGAGGCCTGAATATGGTAATAACGTTAATCATACTAACAAGTGTCAGGCCACAGCTCTGATGTAAGCTATGTTACAGCAGTTCATTCACAGCACCTTGGAGGACATTGCAAAATTTCCCTGAGAAGACTAGCAGTCCTCAGAGTTTGAAGTGTAAGTGAATGTTTTGGTTAAGTACAAGGTGTGGGCTGCAGATGTTCTGCTTAGTGGCAGAAGGTGTGCCATTGCATAAGCACCCAGTGAGTGGGATTAATTACTTTACCCTTTACTGTTTTTAAAAAAAAAGAGAGAAAACAACTTATGGAAGGGTTGATGTTTGTCTCACAGTCTGAGTATACAATCACTCGTGACCCGCATTGTAGAGGCAGGAACTTGAGGGTGATCACATTTCATCCACAGTCAGAAAACAGAGGGTTAGATACTTTCTTCGTTAATTCACTCCAGGATCCCAGCCTGTGAGATAGTGCCACACAGTAGGTCTTCTTCATCGGTTAAAGCTTTCTGACAACCCTCCCATCGGCAAGTGAGATCAACCATCATACTGGACAATGTTGTAACCGTAAGGACTGACTGCTTTTTTCGTTCAGGAGATTTACCCAAATAGTCAGAGTATTTTCATTTCGAAATAGGGACAGCAAGAAGCATTAGGCATGAAAAAGCCTGAAAACTTGAGGAAAATCGTGAAATAAATTTAGAAATAGAAGAGATTAAAGTCCTCCCAGGCATTCCTGACTTGTTCTATGGAAAGCGTGTGTTTCCTTAAAGAGGAATTTAAATCCAACATGTCATCCTTAATTTCGTCAGACCCCAATCTACATGGCAATGGGCTTAAAAGATAACTCAGTGCTCGATAATAAAAGTCTTCGACTTTCTTCTTTTAATTTTCTGCCACATCCCCTTATCAAGCACACCCACCTCACCTTGGAAAACAGAAAATTAGGCAATTGAAAAGCTGCAGTCCAAATAAATGCGTAGCTGTTAGGATTGCAGTCTTTCTCCTCTTCACATATTGATGCATTTTAAGCACTTGGATTTAGAAAAGTGAAGACAATGATCTTCCTCCCCTGACCCCTCTTCCTTCCATTTCCTTTCCCAATAGTTTGCTCATCCTCACAGCAATATCACAGGTGTAAATGGAATGGTAACATTTAAAAAAAATTAAGACATTTTTACTCTAAATTGACACAGAGCAATGCACGTATAGATGGGTTCTATGTGACATATTACAATATATATGAAGGATTCTTGTTGTAAGACCAGAGGAATTGTGTATCTATTCCTTCAGACTGTACTATTCTGTTTTGTTTGGAAACTGCTTAACATTCTCTCCATAGCTATTTAGAAGTATTTAACTAATTGCTGTCAATCATAATTATCCTTTTTCTGGAGACATTAGACATCATTTTTAGTATTCAACTGAAACCTGTACCTAGAATGATTCTGTTTTGAGGGTTGATAGAGACAGTTCATTGCTGATTTGAAGTCTACTTTGAGGAACTCCCTTGAAGTCTGTTCTTAATTTAAGCACAGTGTACATTTGAAACTTCTCAAGCAACTCAAGTCAATACAATCTAAACACATAAGTACTTTGACATGTCAGTTACGGTTTTCCAGCAGTCTTCCCTTCCTTACAAGAGTCACATTGAATTGGAAAAGTTTTGATCTGAGTATATTCTTGTATGCCTGTGACCTTCAGACATTGGCCTAATGATGCCCCTAAATATAACAAGACTCCCAACCCCAGAAAAAGATCAACATTTTTATATGGCATAGCATGGCATTTGTTTTCTCAGGAGATTAGTCTTCTTAATGAAATGCTTTTCATCCTTTGTCTTAAAAATTGGAAAACACAATTGAAGTACCTCAAAGCACATAGTATTCAAAGCATGCCTAGGAAATGGAAACTAAAAGAAATAAAATGATACTGTAACTATTATGAGATAATTTTCAAAGATATACTTTGAGAACACAAAAAAATAGTTTGAAAGACCATAGAATGTGTCAGTTCTTTTACACAGACACAATTGTGCCCCACTTCCTAGGAATGATATAATCATACATATCTACTGACAAAAATAGATGGGTGGACTCTCAATGTATTTTTACTAAAAGGGTAGTCAGACCTGATCTAATGTGGGTTGCCCTGACCACTGGTCTCAGTCACTCCCATCTCTTTCATCCCACCCATGCCCAACCTAAGAACTTTGCCAAAGGAAGCACTATCAGTTACTCCCAGTGTCCTGGAATTCCTCAGAAGTATTACAGGGCTGGATCTACACATCTAAGAGCTGTATTTTCTGGAGAGTAATTAGCAAGCTACTTTCTGAGTGATAGCAGTCTAGCCAAGATTAAGCTTGAAATCAAACTGAAAGCCTTTCACAATTAAATACTGATAAGTTATTTAAGTATTTATAGACTTAGAATTTATAACTTATTTACTGCCTGAGTTATGTTTAGCTGAATTAATGTGGTTAAAATATAAGATTTTTGACCCCTGAAATACCCCTTTGAGAAATACTTTACTACTTTAAAATCCAAATAAAATTATTACATAAGAGTGTGGAGAAAGGAGAGTGAAATTTAAGGAGTAGAATATCAAAGAGCTGTCTTCCAGTGTTGGCTAGAAAAGGCCACACAGTCTGTTGATTTCTTACTAGGACATGCTCCCTGTTTGTTTACCCCAAAGTGAGTCCAAATGTATCAGGCATAGGGTGAAGGGTCCTATTTTTATATTTTAATGCCCTATGTTTACACCAGCTACACTTCACTTGTAACTTTAATGTAGAACTCAGAGGTCAATTTAATGACCAGGTACTTTTATTAAAATCTTCCCCAACAAATGCCATGCAGTATAACAATTAAGAAAATAATCTCTAGACTCCAACTGCCTGACTGACAAATTGCTTAACACCAGAAATTCCCTCCAGTATCTTCATCTGGAAAGCTGAAAATAATAAACAGTGGTTAAATGTTTCAACTCTGATAAAATCATCCTAATGCTAGTGTTTCTTTGTTTATATTCTGCATGCCCGAAGACAAATTACATAATTTCTCTAGGCCTGAATTCTCTCATTTATGAAATGGTAATTATAACAGAGCTCTGCCAAGCCATTCCTGAGTGAAGTGGAATCTAAATTATATACTATGCCAAATTGCCTTCCCAAAAGATTATGGACTTTTTCCACTATCCCTGGGTATTAGCAGTTTACTTTTAAACAAATTATGGGATAGCATTTGGGAATTTTCTTAAACAACCATAACATTTTCATAGGTTCAATAATCATTTTTTAACTATAACTCTAATGTTTTAGAGTTATTGCTTCTTAACATTGTATGTTATGGATTCAAGGAGTTTCCCCTATTCAAATGCCCATTCATTCTCCAGGTATTTACTGAGGGTTCACCGTGGAATAGGAACTACCACAGGCACTGTGCAGAAAACTGGAAACCACATAAATAAAAGTATTTGCCTCAATGGAGCTCATGTTATTGTGTTGATATTAATGGTAAACTAATTGATAAATACTTAACTGTGGAGAAGAGTAAGACAAGAAAGGAATACAATACTCTGTTGTGTTGAGAGAAAGTGTTTTTGACAAGGTTAGTCAGTTACAGGACTGAAAAGTACTTAATGCTTGATACTTGAGCAAAAGCTTAGAGAAAATAAGGGGAAGTTGTGTGCATATTACCTGGGAAAAATACCAGATGCAGTAACAAGCAAACACAAGCAAGACAAGGGTATGATTGAGGAAATTAGAGGCAATCAGCAGTTTGATGCTACAAGTGAGGTAAGGTGGAGTCAAGAAAAAATAAAAGTCCCTGAAAAACTAAAAGGAAAAATAAAATAAATAACAAAAGTTCCCAAATGGCATTGCAACGCTTTTTACTTCAATTTTGGCTAAGATTGAGGGAAAGCAGACATGTGGTAGGCCATTTTCATGATCTGACTTACTTTCTAGTATGATGACCATGTGATTTATGATGAGCATAGATCCCTTGGTCAAGGACAGAAACAAGTAGATGAAGAAAATATGAAGAATAATTCAGAAAATATAACTGTTTTACAGTGGTGACAGTGCAAACATTTTGTTGCCATCGTTAAGATAGAGCCAACAAAAATGATTGACAGATTATATATAGTGAGAGAAAATAAATGAATCAAGAAAAACTGCATAGATTTCGGTGGGCTTGCACATTTAAGGAGACAGAGTTTACAGTTGATTTGGTGGTAGAGATTCTGAGAAGTAAAGATTTTAGAGAGATTATGAAGAGTTCAGCTAGGGGCACTTTAAGGGTTAGAATTATTTTAGACATTCAAATAGAAACACAATTTGAAGTATTGTATATAAGAGGTCAGATTTTAAGGAATGGGTCTAGGCTAGAAGCACCCATGCAGCAGACAGTGCATAAATGGTGCTTAGGCCACGTGACTGGAGGGCTGCAAGGCAGCAGGTACTGATAAAGAAGAAATCTTGAGCATTAAATCTTGGAGCAACACAGAGTAGAGAGTTCAAGAAAGTGAGTGAAAACAAACAATGGTAATTGAGAAGGAAAAGTTAATGAGATAGAATGAAACCCAGCAGAGAGCACAGACCTGGTGCCAGTTCAGAAGTGTTTCAATAAGGGATGCTGGTGTTGTTGATCTATAAACTCAACTGATTTCTGTGTAAGGTTGGAGTGAGTGTTATAGGACCTATACAAGAACAGTTTCAGTGGAACATAAAACTCAAAGCTTGGGGGGAAATATTTCAAGACAGGAAGAGGGAGAAAAGAGACACAGTAGACAACTCTACCCAGAGTCAGTGCTCTCATGAAGAGCAGTTACGTTACTCCAGCTGGAGGGCATTTGGAACAAGTAGGGGATTTCTTAATAGGGGGAAATTAAAGCTTATTTGTTTATTATGGACATGATCCAATAGAGAGGAAAACTGTTGATGAAGGAGACAGATATTGTCTGGGGGTTTTTCTTTCAGAAGTTAAAAGGGGCTATGGAAAAGTTGAAATGCTTACATTGGATTTTCAGACAAAAAAAATACTAGAATAAGGCAGTAAGAGGCATATATGTTGATAGGTATGTATTTGTGAAAGTAGCATGATTTGTTTTGGATATTTCAATTCTTGAAAGAGAATAGGAAGCAAATTCTGTTATTCAAATATGAGCTCAGAGCTAGCAAATGAAAACTCCTGGTATAGAACCAGGATGGGTGAGAGAACAAGTGGCCTAGGAAAACATAAATGATAGCTTTGCACAGAATTTGAAATTGGTGGTCATGAATGGAACTTGTTATGAAACCTATTAGTCCAGCCTGAGTGTTTTCCCCCATTTCCATAGGTGCAGGTGTATACTATGAGGAGAAAGGGAATAAACACCAATCAGTGTTTTGGAAAGCAAAAGAGAACAGACAAGTGTTTGCAAACTTGTGGTGTCAGGAGTAAATTTATCTTGTAATAAAAAGGGGCCTATAAGATATTTTTAAATAGTAGGGGTGATCAGTTATAGTGTTTTGCAGTAGACAAGGAATAATTAAATTTGGGGCATTTTGCAGTTGCTAACTGAAGAAACAGGAAGAGATTTGAGAGTAATATGAATGTACCAGTTATTAATTTTTACCAAACAACTGTAAAATATACTTATGTAAAGCAACCATTTTATATTATATCTCATGAAATTGTAACTCAGAGATTTGGTCATCAGTGGATACTCCTCCATATAGCTTCATGCCTACTTCCTGCCTTATAGCCTCTAGTTTATCTTCGGTGGACTCTGGGAATGGGGCTTGACTTCCTTATGTGAGGATCAGACAGGAAATGGAAATTGCCACTTCCTTGCAAGCAGGTCCCTTACAGTGGTACAACTTCATTTCTGCCATGTTCTATTGATCAAAGGTGTCACAGCACCTGCCGAGAGTCAAGGGGAGAGCATCATATTTTCATGAGATGACCAAAACTGATGGCCATCCTTTGTTACCTACTACTGTGACATGGACTCCTTATTGCCACTGACAAAAATGACATAAATCTGAGGTCAATTAATTGGTCTTCTCAAGACAAGAAGTGGAGGCAACACTGCATTCCCAGAGCATGTAAGAATGAGAGGCATGACAACAGCAAATGGAGTCCATGCTCTCTTTGTCTCTTGCTAGGACTGGTGTGCTCTGAACCTCCAGGCCACATGCCAGGTGTCCTCCATGCTCATGAGTTCAGCATCCAGTTTCCATATCCTTAAGCTGACATAAATGCTCTTTGAAAAATAAATTCACCTGATTTGAACCCATACTCACATTTTCTCTTGTTGTTCTCTAACCAACATAGAATAGAACTGCTTCTGCACACTGTGCAATAGATTTGTACACAACTTAGAGAGGACATAAAATACGTGTGAGGCATGTAAGAGTCACCAGCAAACACTGAACCTTTTAAAAGTAGATTTCAGTATCTGTGGAGTAGATATATATTCTGGAATTAATCTCTCTTGGATACCAAAGGATGGCCATATTCCCTCTTTAAAGCCTGCCATTAAAGGATGTGGACTAAAGAGGTACATATGTAGAGACAGGTAACTCTGCCACTACACCTGTTAATTCTGTCTAGTTTTTTAATGTATGTTCTAATGGTTTTTTAAATTTATTTTGTTCTTAAGTATTGTTTACCAATCCATCCATTTGTGGACTATATTTACTACTATCTCCACTCATAAACTATAGAAAAGTACAAGTTATATGTTTTTCTACTACCTACAAGTTTATTGAAAACGTTAAATAAATAAACATTTAGAAAGGTGCACAGTCAGATTCAGGCTTCAATAGAGAAATTTCTTTCTGTAGTAGATGGTGGGTCCCCAGGTGCATCTTCCTCTCTCTGTGCTGGAACTATTAGCAGGTCTGATGTTATACAGAAACCTGTGTCAGTAACCACAGTATATGTCTGCCCATCAATGCAACAGCCATTAAATAAATATGGCCTTTTACTCGAAGATCCCCTCATGTTCTCCCAAAATCATGATTCCACTCCAGCTCTCCAGATTCCTACTGCTTCTGGGATTAGTCTCCTTATTTCCTCTGCAGTTTTACTATTTAATCATGTAATTCTGAACAGTATGGATTACATTCTCTTGTGTTCATGTCCATGTGTGTCCTTGTCCATGTATGTTTGTGTGTGTGTGTGTGTGTGTGTGTGTGTGTTTCCATGCATGCGCATTTGCCTGTGTATTTATGTAAATTTAAACTTTTGTCTTCTTTTGTAACACGCTACCTTAATACAAAATTGTGTAGCATTTAACTGATTCTCACTGCTGTGTGTATGGTTTCAAATGCAAAAACACTGTTTACTCAACCATTGTAATGTATTTGAACTGTTTCAAGATTGCAATTACTAGTAATAATAATATGAACTCTGGCTGTCTGTGTGCATGCAATTTGAGAATGGTATTTAAAATGGATTTAATTTAATATATCTTCAATTTGGCATCATAAACCAATATATTGTCCATGTGTTGTACTACTTGACACTGTCCATGCCACTGGATAACAATACTTTTTAGCCACCTACTCTGATGAAAATGACTGTGAGTCATTTCAAATTTATCCTTCTAAAAATGTATCTCCCCATGTGTTAGTTTAAGTAATAGTGATGTTCTGTACATTTTCAAGTACATGAGCCTTTAAGAATGACTTTTACATTTAGTTACCTATTGGACTTTGGTCCTTTTTCATAGACTTCTAACAGTTCTTTATACAGTGAAGAAAATTTACCTTTTGAATATATATTCTTTTTACATTTCCAGATATAGTTAGCTCTCTTTTACCAAAAGAAAATGTCAGATTTCCTAAGTTATGAATATATTATGTCTTCCTATCTTATTGTCCAAAATTTACAAACTTAACTTTTACAATTATGTATACAGTCCACATGGAAATTATTTCATATGTGATATGGATGTGAATTAAATCTCTTTTCAATGGAACCATGTCCATTTTTCTGGCTCAGTCCATTGAAAGATATTTCTCTGGAGCCATTGCTCTACAATGTGAATTGTGTGTGCTTAATTATATTGTTTTATTTCGGGGATTATAATCTAATTATATAGTTTTCTCCCTTCCTTTTTCTTCCTCCAATCCCACTCATGTGTTCTTTCACTTGCTGTCTTTCACATTCATGGCCTCTTTTTCTTTAATTATTGTTACACAACATATATCCTAAATACATGAATGCAACCTGCCCAGTCCATATAATGTTACTTGTATTTATTTGTTTTCAGGATTGAAAAATGGTATTGAGCAAACAATTGATGTTTTCTTCCCCAAGGAATACTATTTCTCTTATTCCCAGCATTGCTTAGTTGCATATATTTCTTCATCTAGGTTGAGGCCTCCTGAGATTCCCCATTCTGATGCTAGCGAGTCTAGTGGCATTGTCCTTGTTTGGGTCATATTTAAACAGACATTTTGTTGAGACATTATGGAAATAGCTTCTATGACATTTCCAGACGAAACAATCTCTTAGAAAACACCTGTTCCTCTGGCTCTTAAAGTTTCCTTGAAGATGAATAAACATTACATTTATCTCTGGGTATAAAAGGACAAATGTTTAGAATATATTTAAGAATTATGCTGATTTGGAAAAGTGGTGGTTGTAGGTTCTTCTCCCAGATCTGCGACTTCACTAACCCTGTGTGCTTGGCTGAATTTCCAGTATGAGGCAAAATTTTCTTCTTGAAGATTGGGCCTTGAGTTCAATTATAGAGCTACTGATTACTGCCAAGATATACATGCCCGTATTATGCCCAGTATTGTGTCATGTTGGCCATTGCTACGGTTTACAGCTGTCAAAGTTTTGTAGGACTACTGGTTGCTTCCTTCCTTTGGAAGCTTTGATGGTGACTTTTGGTACCATGAAAGATACTCCCCTAGGAGAAGGCATTTAAGTCAGATCTATCTTGGGTCCTGTGAATCCTATGTCAAAAGGCATAATGTCTTCAGAAATAGGGTACCTTCCAATTCTAGGAGGCAACCATGTTCAATAGCAATAGCCTGGAATGTTTTGAGAATGTTTTAGACAACCCTGACCAACAACTAAAATGATGGCTTCTCATACCAGGTGTTGAGGGTTTTGTCAGACAGTCTGTGGCTCTTAAAGGTAGCATTGTCATCCAAGATGGGAATTTTTCTTTTGAACTATATATGTACATATATACACAGATTTACATGTATTATAGGTAGTTTAGGCAGTTAATAGTATGGTTCTTTATGACTTATTCAGACTTCTTTAGTGTTATTTTACCCTCTTACCTCCTACTTTTGTATTTAACTCCATACCCCTCCTAATTAAAGCCCATCCATTTCCCCATTTCCCCTCTCAGATGACTTGTACCCTGCTATAGCCCTCTCTACTGTTTCTGCACCCCGTAGAATGGATCCTTTTAAGTTTTCTGGTTTCTGCAATACTCTGGGATATACTCACATCGAAGATTTAGAGCTCAGGACATAAGATAAGAGAGACCATGCAATATTTGTCTTCTAGGTATGGGTTATCTTATCCAATATTATTTCTTTCTAGACTTAGCCATTTTATTGCAAAGTCCATGTATTTATAGCTGAATAGTGCATAGTGTAATTTCATAGTGTGTAGGGGCCACATTTTTGTACAATGATGAATTTTTATAGTTCAACCATCCCATCTATACCTATGAAGCTCTGTGGCTCCTTATGTAGGTGATAGTCAGTGAAACCCATTCTAACAAATACTCACATCAAGTAAACAAGTGCTCAAGAGTGGCTTAAAGGCTTTTTTGTAATTTCAAGTAAAGTTTATAGCCAGCTAATCAGTATATAGCAAGGGGTTTTAATAACTGTTATGTTTTGACATGGATTGCCTTGAACATGTTAACCTATTTCTTTTTAATAAATAATAGATTTCTATACTGGGACATCTGAAAAATGAACTTAGAATATTCTCCTATTTCCTAGTCTTCTGTGATTTATTTCAACAGCGGTTTATAATGCATATTAAAATCTTGATGTTTTATATTTTCCTTTTGTAAATGATGGGTTTTTCATTTTGTGTTACTTCTTGTGACTGATATAAAAATTCAGGTGATTGCATGGCACAAGCCATCTTATTTCCAGAAAACTGGTTGTGCCAGTTAGGCTTTTCCTCACTGTTTTAAATACCTGGAATTAAAGTTTAAAAGAAGAAAGACTTCTTTTTCCTCATGTTTTCAGAGGTCCAGTTAGTCTATGTATGGGAAGACAGGGTTGTATACTGAGAGGGTGTGGTAAAGGAGAGCTGTCTACCTCATGACACCCGGAGATCGAGGAATAGAGGAAGGCAAGAAAGGAGATGAGATTCATAGGGATCCACAGGGATGACCCCAGTTAATAATCTAGGCAGTAGTGGAGAGGCTGCCTTTGATATCCTTCCCATATAATGAGATTGATGACTGACTAACTTGGTTGCCATCCTAGAGTAGTCATCCAGTAGCTGATTGAAGAAGAAGCAGGCACCTACAGCTAAACACTGAGCCATACTCCTGGAATCCAGTTGTAGAGAGGAAAGAGGGATGAGCAAAGGAGCCAAGAGCATGCTGTAGAAACTCACAGAAATAGTTGACCTGACCTAGTGAGACAGAGACCCTAGTTGTAAAGCTGGGGAACCAGCATTGGACTGAACCAAGCCCCCTGAATGTGGGTGCTGGTAGGAAGCCTGGGCAGTCTATGGGACCTCTAAGAGTGGAGACAGTGTTTATCTCTAGTGCACAAATGGACTTTGGGAGCCCATTCCTTAGGGAGGGATACTATTGCAGCCCAGATACACCAAAGAGAGCCTGGGCCTTCCCCCAAAATATGTGACAGACTTTGATGATCCTTGTGGAAGGCCTCACTACTCCTGGGGAGTGGTTAGTGGGTGGGTTGGGGGAGTCAGTGGGGGGCATGGAAGGATGGGAGGGAGAAGGAACTGGGATTGATATATAAAATAAGATTGTTTCTAAAATTAAAAAAAAAAGCTAAGTTCACTTTAAAGCTCATCATCTCTAAGTATTGACTGAGCATGATTTCAGAACGTGACTTTGAAATCATCCAATAGGTGATTTTGAAAACCAGGGAAAGAAATATACTTAGAAATTATCCTTTTCAAGTTTTTTGTTTTCCTGAAGCAGAATTAGAATTTATTAAGAAAAGGCTTTAGAGTTTGGGAGATGGTTCAGTCAGTTCCTGCCTTGCAGGCATGGAGACTTGATCCCCAGAACCTACATAAGATGCCATATGCAATGGTGTAGTTGCAATTCCAGCATAGTGGAGAATCAGCCTAGCCTACCTGGTCAGTCCTAGGCCAGTGAGAGACATGGACCCCTACAAAGCAAGCAAGCAAGCAAACAAGCAAACAAGCAAACAAGCAAACAAGCAAACAAACAAACAGAGCCTGAAGAGCAACAGTAGTTTGGCCTCTGGCCTACATACAGGAAAGAAGAGGGGTTGACAGAGATAATTAAGAGAAAGAGAGGTGCTTAGAAAAAGTAGAGAAAACACTCAAGAGGTCTGTGCAGATCACTCTATGAGGCAGTGGAGAGAGATCCACATTCTAAATTAGAATGAGGCTTAGATTTGGTTGTCAACTAAAACATCAGTAATATTTTTGTGGGTTAGCTGAGATCCTTATACGCATTGTAATAGTTAAATAAATGTTTATAAAAATGCAGTTTTTTCACTTGCCACCTAGTTGACAGATAAAATCTTAGCCTTTACACAGTTTTTTTTTTACTTTCCTTTCATTATGATCCAAGATCCAATGTAAATCTGTTTTTAATGTGATGATAATCAATGGTTTCCATAAATTGTCTTACTATTCACAAGTAGTATGTTTTCAAAAATAGGATGCAAGAAATTAAATCATCAGTGACATCAAAAAGCAAACATCACATGCCATTTGCTGGAACCTGTACCACTCATCCATCTGCATTGAGCAATAAACTAAAACAGCAAGATTTGACCTCAAGCCGGGAAAGGAGATGGAGGACCCAACAGGTACTTGAGAAGCCAGCCTCTTGTATTACTTTCTGTACCACCTCGTGAATCCAGCCAAGATATCTTGCTGAGATTTATGAGCAAATGGAAAAGAAGAAGAAAATTGGCAGAAGATGAGATCCCTTGCCTTGTCACTGTCAATGCCACATCTACTGATGGTGAGCAATGGCTTTGGTGTTGATATAATGTGTTTTACAGAAGGACTTAATGAACCCATTCTATCTTAACACATCAAGATCACACACACACACACACACACACACACACACACACACACACACACACACACACACACACTGTATTTGCTTAAAGAAGCAGACAACAGTTGCTACCATCCTGGAGGTGAAAATTTGGACATTACTAATTGTTATTACTTAAAGCAGTGAAGGGAAATGTTTTTCATGCCATTTTACATATGAAAATTTACAGAAAAGATATACAAACTTTTCTGTTATCTTTCTCCAGAAAAAAAAAAGTTCTTCAAAATATCCTTCCAATCAGTGTTCTTTAGAATGTGTGCTATATATTTTAACTACCTGTGAGTCTCTTACCACTGCTGCCTATCTGACTTGTGGGGAGGATGCCAAAGACTTTGTTTTCTTACAATCAGAGAGGGTTATTAGAGTAAATGAAGGAAATAAGCCAGAAAATTGAGTAAAACTTATGCAATCAAAGTAGTATTCACAGTGAACAAATGGTGGAAAAGAGAACAAGGTGACAGTGTGAGAAGAAAGAAAGTCATCTCTAATCAGCCAGTCTGCCAGGGTTTTCTGCCCACAAAGAGAGAGCCCTGCAATCTTCAGAGTAATAAAAGGGGAAAAACCTCAAAGCTACACAAGGACAGGTCAGAAGACTCCCCAAAACAATGTACTTTTTCCAGACAGTCATATTGAAAATTACTAGAAGAAAAGTTAACTGCTCACCTTTAATTTTTTTTATTATTGATAATAGAGTCTTTTCTTATTCAATACATCCAAACTACAGTTTCCCCTCCCTCCACTCCACCCAGTTTCCATACTCCATCTCCCCTCTCACACACCCACCCCCCTCTGTCTCCATTCAGAAAAGAGCAGGCCTCCAACAGACAACAACCAAACATGATGAAACAAAATAGAGTAAGAGAAGGCAAAAGTCCTCATACTGAAGCTGTCAAAAGCAACCCAACAGGGAGAAAAGAGACCCAGGAGCAAGCAAAAGAGTCAGAGACAAACCTGCCTCCGCTATTAGGAGTCCCACAAAAATGCCAAGCTAAAAATCTTAACACCAATATTATGATAAGAACAGGAAAAAGGAGGAGAACTAGCAGAGTCAAATGAAATATGGGAATCTCCATCATTTCCCTCACATAAGCAAACTTTGTCTAGGTTTACTATGATGTAAAATAGGCTTAGCCATTTAAGTCATTTTCCCTAGATGGTATCTCATTCATGAGTATGGATGACAAGAATCTGTTCTCTGGTGCTCATTTCTTAACAACTGGTGTAAGTTAACCTTATTCCTTTGCATTGAAAATGTCAGGGTTCTGAAAATTACACAAATTTATGTTGTAATTACAGTATGAGAAAGAGACGGACGGTGATTAGGGCGGTCAGTGTGACTGGAGTCTGAAACATCTCATTAATCACAGCCAGATTTCAACATTAGCAGAATGCATCATCTTTAATTTCACAGTTACCTTCCAACCCAAATAGAACAAAACATACAATTAAGCCACTTAAAATAGCTGGGTTAGGTCACTGTGCTTTTGGTCAAACCCTTTCCTTTTTGAAAGACAATGGATTTCTTCATAGGAAGCGTCCCTGACAGGCCTACATGTGAATGCTGTTTAGAACTTCCCTGAAGGGAAAAGTGCCCAAGTGCTCTAAAATAGTCATTGTTTCTTGGAGTAGAACTACTAGAACATGAAATGCAACGCCTCCTGTTGTCTCTGATCTCACAGGGAACACATTCAGTATTGCATCAAGGCATAACTGCTGTTGAGTTTCAGAGATATGGTTTATCTGATGGAGGACGTTTCCATGCTTTCTTGGTTGCTGAGAATTGTTCATATAAAAGAGATTTGAATTGAAGGATACAATTCTAACACAATAAGGTGATAGGAATCATCTCCCTTTCTCTCTGAAGGTGGTGATGACAATCACTGATTTTTTTTTTTTAAATCTTAACCAATGTATTTTTGGAATGAGCCCAATCTAGTTATGATGTTTCCATTTTTCTGCACCACTGGATATTTGCTTTTGTGTTGTATTTAGTACTTTAAAGCCATGAAGGCTGACCAGTATCTCACCTTACATACTTTTTCTTCATCATGTTTTGTCATTGGGAAGATTCTAGCCTCATAAAGGCTTTTGAAGTGATGCCATTTGTCTATTTTCTGGACGCTCATATAAAGTTTCTGTTATTATTTTTTAATATATGTTTTATTAAAATCTAATAGTAATATTTCATTGTTTGAGAAATCTTGGCAAAAACTTTGCACAAGAAAAATAGTGTTTGTAATTTCCTATATGTCTATAATAATTCAGGTATTCTTTTAGTTCATTGGGAAAAACACCTGAGTGTGGATTTTGTCTCTCACTCTTGAATTACAGATTCATCGCTGTTAATGCTTATGAGAATGTGCAAGCTTTAGTTTTTCACTATGAATTTATTTTCTCAGTTTTTTCAGAGTTCTGCCATCAAGACAGCATCACTCATCAGTCTGTTTTGCTATTGTTCCAATGTCAGCAGCATCTATAAAAATGCTCACAGTCCCTGACATCATGCATCTGTGTATTTGTTTCAGACTTTTCTATCTTTCCAAGTCTTGTCAGTTGAGCATCATTTTTGTCTTTACTGGAAGCCAGATTTTCTCTGTTGATACCTCATATTTCATTATGTTAATTTTATCTTCTATTTTCCCATTTCTAACACATATTATTATAAAATGAGTTTCAGTGTGGCACCTCCATCCATGCATATATTTGCTTTGGTCAAGATCATCTGTCTAGTACTCTGATCACTGCTGACTTCTTCACTTACCTATCTATAACCCTGCATACTATTTTTCATTTTAGTTTCATTTTAAAAATATTCCTAACTTTGAACATGAATGAAAATACACCTTAATTCCCTTAGCATGATAACTTCAAATCCATTCATCTGCATATGACCCAATTTCAGTCTTTACCATTCCACTGTGCATATATACACCACATTTTTCTTATCCATCCATTCACTGATGGGCACCTAAGCAGATTTGATAATCTGGCTATTGTGAATAGTGTCTCAGTAAACACAGTGTTCAGATATCTTTGCACTAAGGCACATTTGGTTCTGTTGGGTATACACCCAAAAGTCGTGTGCTTGACCACATGGAGGTTCTGTTTTTAACTTTTGAAGAACTTCAATACTGAATCCCATAATGGATGCATTACTTTATATTCCCACTATGCATAAGTAAGTGTCCCTCTTCCCCCAGCATCCTCACCAGTATTTATTGTTTGCATTTCTGGTAATAGTCATTTTGAGTAGAATGATAGGGAATCTCAGTGTGGTTTTGATTTACATTTCCCTAATGGCAAATGGTATTAAATAGTTCTCATGTATTTATTGGCCACTTAGACATCTTCATCTAACAAGTGTTATTCCCACTGCACATTTACTGCTTGTATTATTTGTTCTTTTGTTATTTAATTCTTGAAGTTCATTATATATTCTTGACATAAATTCACTATTAGATGAATATATAGTAGATTTCGTCTTACTTTGCTGGCTGATTGTTTCTTGTGATGTGTAGAAGCTTTATAATTTTACAATGTTGCATTCATCCTTCTTTGCTTTCATTTCCCAAGTATAGAGTTCTATCTGAAAACATACTACCTATATATTATATTACAAGATCTTGAAGTAATTTTTGTTTCTTCTTTCTGTTCCAAAGTTTCAGGTAATGTTTGTGGTCTCTCACTCTGCCAGCTGTGATTTGTGCAGAGGACAGAGGGGTGTAATTTCAGTCTCCCACATATAGCAATTCTGTTTCAGAGCACCATTCACAAAATTGGCTGTATACTTTCTAGTGTGTGCTTGTATTAAAGTACTGTTCTTTTCCAGCATTGGGTTTAATTAAGTTTTTTTTTTCTGCTACATCTTCTTTGTATAGGTTCTTAGAACCACATCAAGTTATTCATTTTATCTAGTGATTTTAAATTTCCCCTTACCTGTGGTTTTAACTGTATACCACAGTGTATAATGTTTTCATGATAATCAATTTAACATGCTAGTCTCAGGTGTGAGTGTTTAGTGAACCTGGGTTATAGAAGGAAGACCCTTCGTGCTTGCAGAAGCCCACTTCTCAGCTTAGCTGTGCCATGGTAAACAGTGTACTCCATGTGGTTGTATTATTTGAGACTTAATGTTTGGCCTATTTGGGTAAAATTTCAAGTAGATGAGAAATATGGCTATCTATTAGCTACTACTTTGCTATGCCATAATAATTTAATTGTCATATAAGCTTGATTAATTCTGCTGTTGAAGTTTTTGTTGTGTAGCTTTATTAGTTTTTTCCCCTTGGTCACACAAAAAGAGAAGTAGTAAAAATCTCTAACTTTATGAATTTTTCTACATTTCCTGATGAGTAAATTTTTGCACTGAACATATTGATTCTTTTAGCTTATACTAAATTCATATGTTCTTTGTGACATTACTAATCATTTGTATCTATGACATTTATCTCTATTAAAAATTCTTGCTATTTGAAGCTAGTACTTACTATTTGAACCTAATGTGTCTGTCCTAATTATGCTTTAGTTGACTGGATGATTCATGTTTAAGGTACTATGGGATATGTTGGAATTTACTCTTCTACTTCCTTGTTTCCAAAGTGTGTGCCTTGTGTTATATTCATTTCCTTTTTTAGCTTTACTCACAAACTTATTTTGTTCTGCTGATTTTTTAATTATACATATAAAATATAGCAAAAATGGAATCAACCAAAATTTACTCAGAAAGAAAATCTAAACTGATTTACAGCTATTTAAGTGAGTCAGTTCTTTAAAACAAACCACATGAATAACGCCCAACTTTGGGTGTTTACAGCAAATTGGACCTAGCCAGTTTTGGAAAACAGAAAATGAAAGAATGCACACCTCTTCTTTTATGAAACTTTTGTAATACTGATTACAAAAGTTAATTACAAAATTTAATTACAAATTTAATTTGTATTTATTTTTTGTACAATAAATACAAATTTAATTTGTATTTATTGTAATACTGATTACAAAAGTTAATTACAAAATTTAATTACAAAATTTAATTACAAAAATTAATTCAAGTTAGAAAGTAAATGTACAAGAAAGTGAAAACAGACATCAACTCTCACTTAGAAGTATAGATGTAAAATCATAATACAATAATATCAAAATATAAAATGTATTTTTCTTTTTTAATATTATTATTATTACTCTTTTGTTATTTTACATCAAGACCACAGTTGGTTCTTCCTCCTCTCCTCTCAGTCCCTCCCCCCAACCCCTTTCTGTTCCCACCTGCTCTAATCAACTCCTCTATTTCTGTTTAGAAAAAGGCAGGTCTCCCATGAGTATCAATAAAACATGGCATATCAAGTTTCGGAGACTAAGCACCTCCCCATCTATTAAGGCTGGGCAAGGCAACTCAGTATGGGGAATAGGGTCGCAAAAGGCAGTAAAAGAGTTGGAGACAACCCCAGTTCCCCCTGTTAAGAAGCTTACAAGAGGACCATGCTACACAACTGCAATATACATGCAGAGTGCGTCACTCTCATGTAGGCACTCTCTGAACCAATGTTCAATCTCTGTGAGCTCCTATGAGCCCAGGCTAGTTGATTTTGAGTTTGTTTTATTGTTTTTGTTTTTGTTTTGTTTTGTTTTTTGTGGTGTCCTTGACCCCTAAGTCTCCTACAATCCTTTCTCCCTCTCTTCTTCAGGATTCCCTGAACTCTGCCTAATGTTTGGTTCAGGGTCTCTGCATCTGTTTCCATCAGTTGTTAGATAAAGCCTCTCTGATGGCAATTGAGCTAGGCACCAATCTGGTCATAAGAGATAGCTGTTTTAGGCTATGTATCTGCTACTGCTAGAAGTCTTAGCTGGGGTCACCCGTGTATATTCCTAGGAAATTCCCTTGTGCCAAGTTTTTACCTGACCCTGAAATGCCACCCACCCTTCCTGTCGTCTTAGTATTCTTCCCCTCCATCCCCTGACCTGATCCCTACTGTTTTCATTCCTACCTGGCCCCAGTCCACCCATGAAATCTATTCTATTTCCCCTTTGTAAGGAGATCCGAACAATCCCCCTTAGGCCCTCCTTGTTACTTAGTTTCTCTAGGTGTGTGAATTGTAGCATGCTTATCATTTACTTTACAGCTAATAAACATTTATAAGTGAGTACATATAATGTTTGTCTTCTGGATCTGGGCTACCTCACTTAGGATGATTTTTTTTCTAGTTCCATCCATTTGCCTGCAAATTTCATGATGTCTTGTTTTTACTAGCTAAGTAATACTCCATATTCCATTGTGTGAATGTATCACATTCTTTGATTGAGGGACAAGAAAGGAAGAATAGGTATCAACTCTTACTTAGGAGTATAAACATAAAATTATAATATTATCGAAATATAAAGTGTATTATTCTTTCTTGTGCACAGCTAATAGATGATTACTAAATTAATTGACTTAAAATTTAAGTATAGTTTTAACATATTTTGCCATTTAACATACATAATATCGTTTAACTCATTCACAAATTGGTGAAGAACATTTCTGATTATCTGAAAAGATTTACAGAAGAGATTTGTTAAAATGTCATCATCAATTATCTCAATTTGCTTGTGCAACCACAGCAAAACACCTCACATACATATCTTACACAGAAAAGAAACTGATTCCTCACCATTCTGGAGCCCAGGGAATCCTACACTAATGTACCATCAGTTTCAGTATTTGATGACTGTCAGGACCCATGAAAAGGAGTCCATTTCATTTTGACGGGTCAGAGATTTTTAAAATGTCCTTAAGACATTAGTTTGACAGCTACAGGATGTTTTGGCATCAGTGGTAGGGTGTGGATGTCTCTTATCAAAATAACAATACACATGGGCCCAGTTGCTTTTACTCTTGACCCTGAGGGCCAGATGGCAGGTGTGGCTACCAAATACCTGGAGGATTAAGAGAAGTAAATCTCTTTGCCCCTTATACATGATAATAGAAGTCTTCTGCCATTTTGTCCTCACTGTTGGTTGAATGCATAAAATGATGTAAGAATAAACTGAGGGCACATTCAATAGTGATTGACAGGTGTCCTGTGTCTCCCTCTTGGATTCTCAATCCCCTTTTAGCTAGTCTTTCCCTCATCCACACTCCCCCTCTCAGGCACGAACCTGGGATTGCTCAGCTGGCTCCAATTGCAGCCCTGCAAAGACAGCTTACAACAGATGACAGCCAATTTTCTAAATTCAGGATAATGCTTGAACATCTGTTGTCTTCACACCGTAGACAGAATGGAAGGACTTAAGCTGCCCGCCCCCATCTTTTGATGAGGCAAAGTCCATTCATGAAAATGGCTTGTTCATTAAGTGGTTATTTCCCAAAATGTCATACCGCTCAATCACATTATAGTCACTGGGTTTCAATATGAATTCAACATGTCTTTATTTAAAAAACATAAATAAATAAGAGCATGAAGCAGTTCATCTTCCTAACCTGATAAAACATTAATTACAACAAAACATTAACTCTATTTCATCAAAGATATAATCAAAGTAAAGTACATGCTGTTGTTATTTCCATCAAATAATGTCTGAATACTCAACCTTGAGCAATGAGAAAAAAGGAAGAAATGAAAGGCTGTGGTAGCTTAAAAGAAAATGGCCCCCGAGGGGAGTGGCACTATTAGGAGCCTTGTTGGAGTAGGTGTGGTCTTATTGGAGGAAGTAAGTCACTGTAGAGGTGGGCTCTACAATATGCTCAAAATACTACTGAGTATCTCAGTCTTACTTCCTGTTGCCGATATATCAATATGTAGCAGCTCCTTCCCCAGTACCATGTCTGCCTGCAATCTGCCATGCTCCCCATGATGATGATAATGGACTAAACCTCTGAACTGTAAGCTGCCATGTCAATTCAATGTTTTCCTTATAAGAGTTGCCATTGTCATGGTGTCTCTTCACAGCAACAGAAACCCTACCTAAGACAGAAACTGTGTTCTTATCTATCCTGGTACCCAGGAGCATGACTACAGTTCATGATGCTGTGTGAATCAAAGTAACCACAATACAGGCTTTTCAATGCTATTTTTAAACAGAATTCCAAGTGATGGAAATGGTAGATAGGCTACTCTGTTTTGATTGTTATATAACAGGGACATGTTCTAAATGGAATACTGTACTTCACAAATATGTATGAATAATGTCCATTGCAAGTAAAATAAAGGTCTAAGGAGATAGCTCAGTTAGTAAACTGTTCTCAGTGAAACCATGAGAAGCTGAATTTGATCACCAGCATCCATGAAACACATGGGCATGAGGGCATGTTCTTGTAATTCTAGTCAAGGAGAGGCAGAGAGATATCTGTCAGCTCACAGTCCACCATATTAGCCTAATAGGTAATCCTAGGTTGTAGGGAGACTTCTAAAATGGTGAATAGAAAAGAAGAAAGAAAGGAAGCAAGCAAGGAAGGAAGGAAGGAAGGAAGGAAGGAAGGAAGGAAGGGAGGGAGGAAGGAAGGAAGAAAGAAAGGAAAAAGGCAGAACTGGTACAGTAAGATATGTGCAAAATCCTAAATAGAACTCCTAAAAACTTAATAGAAAGATCTGATTTTTAATCTATTCTGACACAAACTTACTCCAAATTCATGACAGTGAGATTGAGCTCCAAGGAAGACAGCTGTATTCTAATTCAATTTTATTCAAGACCAGCAGAATCTTTGATCAAATTTGTAAGGTTACTACAATATACTTATTGATATATATACATATATATATATATATATATATATATATACTAATCTGACTCATACTATATGTATATATCAGATTAATTTGAAGAAAATTTTTTTCCAAATCTCTAAGGAAGTAAAAATTGGCAGTACTCAACATTTTAATGTCTCTAAAATCATAATGTTTTGATTTTATCTGTTTGAACTTGTGCTATTTTTCTTTCTTCTTATTTAAAATAATTCATTATCTTAAAATAATTGATGTTGGGATTTAGTGGCACATAGGGAGTCTTGAAGCAGACCTCCTGTGGCTTGGTATTTGACATAAATAACACTAAAATAGTAAATAAAGGTAGTGTATTAAGTCTATTAGGCAAAGCCAGTTGACTATACATTTGGAGAAACTTATGCATAAATGTAAAACCAACAGCAAGCCTATATGCTAAGATTCAGAATGTATGAAACAAAATATAGGGAAAGTTTTCTAAGTAGAGATACACAAATAAGACACACAGATAACGAACACAAGAAAATAATTCTCCATAATAAGATGAATATTGCAGTGATGTGATAACTTGAGATACAACCAAATACATGACTAACTTATTCAGTGACCTTGAAGGACAGGACTTGTGATATAGTTAAGTTTTTATTCCAGCATATGTTGAGTTAAGGTGTCATTTTTGAATGAATTGCAGTATCAGTGTCCTAGTTAGGGTTGCTATTGCTGTGATGGAACACCATGACCAAAAGCAACTTGGGGAAGAAAGGGTTTATTTGGCTTATGTGTCCACATCAATGCTTAACATTGAAGGACATCGGGACAGGAACTCAAACAGGGTAGGAATTTGGAGGTAGGAGCTAATGTGGAGGCATTTATCAATCAAAGCCTCCTCTTCTCTGATGACTTCAGCTTATATCAAGTTACATAAAATTATCCAGCACAATCAGTTTATTCTAGCATCAGACAGGCCAAGAACCAAGTGTCTTTAATTTCCTTTTTGTGTGTGTGTGTTTTAGACATGTGGTTCAAACAGGCCTCAGTCTCTCTATGTAGCCAAAGATAGTTTTGAATTTCTTCTTATTCTTCTGCCCCATCTCCTAAGTTCTAAGATCACAGGATGGCACTCCACTTCTATTTTAGGAACTGCTGGAGATTTAGCCCAGGGTTTTATTCCTGCAAGGCAATCACTCTTCCAACTGAGTTATAGCCCTAACCCCTAGATTTGTTTTTAAAAAAATATCTTTAACATTATTTTATCTCACTTGCCTTTTCTACTTAAGTATTACATAGTTGATATGCAATTTACCTATAATTGTGTGGGAATTCAACCACTTTAATCGAAGACATTCCTGGGTCCATAATACATGGTAAAATACATGGTAAAAACCACAATACAAAATGACATTCTTGCCTTTCCACTTTTTTGTCATTTCCTTGTTTCACATATTTTCTGTTGTCAGAAGGAGCTCTGAACCTTGGAAAGACAATGTTCCTCTTATGCTGTTTTCTTGGAATGATGCCACCATCATACATTTTTAAAATATACATGATTAAATTCTGAATGTTAGCTGACAATTTAGTGACATATTTTCTGACCATTCTCACTACTAACCTGAAAGTAAATGAAAGATTACCTGAAGTGTCTAGGAAGAGCGTACTGTTTCCATTCTGTGAACATGACAGTGATGCCTACTTGAATTCGTTGAGTGAAAATACTCAGTATGATGATGCTTTCAACTATATCTATCTAAAGAAAGAAGAGCTTATTTTGGCTCAAAGTTTGGGAGTAGCATTCATCATGGCAGGTAGGTTATAACTGCAAGAATGCAAGGCAGCTGGATACATTACAGTCACAAAAAGGAAGGAGAGAGTAATGAATGTTTGTGCTTATCTCTGTTACTCTTTTTCATTTTGTCCAGGAACCCAAATTTGGCTAAGTTTTTCTTTGCAGCAAACACAGACCTTTGTAGAAAACTACAGCTGGTGGTAAGGGAGAGATGTGGGAACTCAATCCCAATGGATACACATACAACACGACTTCTCTACCTAAGTCTCAGAGAACACAGAGGAAGAAGAGATGGAAAGATCTTAAGAGCTAGAGGACCAGGAAGTCTGCTGTAAGATTGCATCTCCCAGAAATTATAGAGAAGCTATATCCATGATATCTCAAACTGTCATGCTAATGACTTCTAAGAGAGGGAGAACTAGTCTCTCCCAAAGATGAGTTACCTAATTGGTTATCCAATAAGAAATAGTTAGCTCTGAAATCACATACATACAATCAGCATGAAATGGTGGGTGGGTGTGTGTGTGTGCGTGTGTGTGTGTGTGTGTGTATGTGTGTGTGTGTGTGTGTGTGTGTGTGTGAATTTACATGAAAAATATATAACATATGTTTATGGATTTCTATATAGGTGTGTGTGTGTCTGTGATAATAGTCAAAGAAAATGAGGCCATCAATTTGAGATGGAAGGAAGTAAAACACATTGGAGGGATGGGAGTGAGGAAACATGGGGGAGATTGGAAGAAAGAAAAGAAGGGGGAGTGATATAGTTATATATTTAATTAAATTTTAAAAACACAGACAAAAATAAGTGAATGTTGGTATTAAGAAAAATCATGTTGATCCTACAGAGTTGCAAATTATCTTTTAAGGTAGAATATACAACCCCAGAAGTAACAATATTATTGCCCAATATGTCTTTAAACTATTTTGGCTCTTCAAAAATAAAATAGTTTCCACATGCCTTTTCAGATATACAATTTTAATCTTCAAGATTCATTGAACCATAAGTAACCATTTTTTTCTGAGTGAGATTTTAAAGTGAACTATTGCTATTCTGTATTTGAATTTTACATTCCATGTTTATTAGATGTATAAACAGGAGTTCCACACTTATTGTATTTACCTATGCTATAAAACAGTCTGTGTTTATATAGGAACTATATTTTTATCTTTTTGAAGATTAGATATTAGCAATCTGAATTGGGGACAAACTCACCAGTATTGTACATGTGATACTAAAACAAATACACAAACACTTTAGGTTAGAAAGGGAGGCAAGCAGAGTGTATCCCTCCCCTTATTTATCAGATGAACTTACAAACTTCCGGTGAGATTATTTTCTCCTTGTCTCCTTTCTTAGTATTCCCACTATACCAATATATATCTTTTTTTTTTATCTGAACAAAGGCATTGTTCACCAACATAAGGATATGATTTGCCAATATAAAGTCCTGAATGATGATTTTTCAGCTCTACTGATCCATGGCTATTACCTGCTTACAAAAAAGATGATTTCTGGGAATCCTCCATCTTTACATAAGACAGTCAGTCACTAAAATTAAGAAATGTTGAGTCCTCAGCAGAAAAAAAGAAAGAAATCTTGAAATCTGCAGGCAAATTGATGGAACTAGAAGAAATCATCCTGAGTGAGGTAACTCAGTCACAAAATGACAAACATGGTATATACTCACTCATATATGGATTTTAGACACAGAACAAATGATTAATCTACAATCCACACCACCAAAGAAGCTAGGAAACAATGAGGACCGTAGGAGAGACATAGATGGTCCCCTGGAGAAGGGAAAAGAGGCAAGATCTCCTGAGCTAATTGGGAGCATGGGGGAAGGGGAGAGAGTTAGGAGAAAGAAGGGCAGAAGAGGAGGGGGGAGGAGAACATGAGGGAACAGGAAGATTAAGTCAGGGGAAGAATAGAGGAGAGCAAGAAAAGAGATACCATAATAGAGGGAGCCACTATAGGTTTAAAGAGAAATCTGGCACTAGGGAAATGTCCAGAGATCTACAAGGATAACCCCAACTAACAATCTAAGCAACAGAGGAGAGGCTACCTTAAATGCCCTTCTACAATAATGAGATTGATGACTACTTTATATGCCATCCTAAGCCTTCATCCAGTAGCTGATGGAAACAGAAGCAGACACCCATGGCTAAACACTGAGCTGAACTCCTGGAATCCAGTTGCAGCAAGGGAGGAGTGATGAGCAAAGGGGTCAATACCAGGCTGGAGAAATCCACAGAAACAACTGACCTGAACAAGGGGGAGATCAAGGACCTGAGATTGATAGCTGGGAAACCAGCATAGGACTGATCAAGACCCCCTGAATGTGGTTATCAGTTTGGAGGTCTGGTCAATCTATGCAACCTCTGTTAGAGGATCAGTATTTATCCTTAGTACACTAATGGACTTTGGGAGCCCACTCTACATGGAGGGATACTCTCTCAGCCTAGACACACAGGGGAGGGTCTAGGCCCTGCTCCAAATGATATTACAGACTTTGAAGATCACCCATGGAAGGTCTCACCCTCCCTGGGGAGCAGAGGGGGATAGGATAAGGGGGCAGGGGAGAAAGGGAGGGAGAAGAAAGTGGGATTGACATGTAAAACAAGCTTGTTTCTAATTTAAATAAAAAAGAGATAGTGGGGGAAAAAGAAATGCTGAGTCCTATTAAGAAAGGCTCATGTACAAATTTTTGAAATCTGTAGTGCTTGAAACATGGGATAATGTTATTTTGATGATTGCTTTAAATACTTGAAAGGTTATAGATAAATGAACCCTCAGTTGCTCTTGTGAAAAAATTGCATCTTATTAATTTTAGGAAATACCCTAAAGCTGAAATGGCACAGTCCTGTGCTGATGGGGGAAGTACTTCTGTGTATGTTTATCTTATTGATTGTTAAATAAAATACTGTTTGGCCAATGAGACAGCAAGTTAGAAGGAACTAGGAGTCAAAGAGGATTCTGGGAAATGTAGTAGAGAAGTGGTGATCCAGGCAGGAAGTGACATAGCAAGGAAACTCATATTTAAGCAAAGATGAAACAGGAAGGGCCTCTCTTTCCCCTTCACCTCCTCCAGCAGCAAGATGTGATCCACCAGCAAGGAGGGATGCCAATAAGGCATCCGATAAGATAAGTCTTATAAAATCTATAGATTTATGATAATTAAGACTGAGCTAACAGATGAGAATGCTAGTCATTGGCCAAGCAGCTTTAAACCTAATACAAGTTACTGTGTATTCATTTGGCCCTAACTCGGGCAGGTGGCTGGCGTAAAGCTCACACGTGGCGGTGGGGCTCAGGCGGCTTTTGGCTGAAAGATTTATCATAACACTGTGCCTTTTCAACTATGTGAGAAACTTGCTCCTTTGTTTTCATGATGCCTTCCAGCATCATCTTTGTACTGATAATTTCCCTTGTGTGTTTCTGGGCTCTGTCATTCCTCCAAGCACAAGTTTCCTATTCATCAAGAGTGTCAAACATATCCATCCTCCTCATTCCATAGATATTGAGCGAAACCAAGAACTATTTAAACACGGATTTCCTTGGCCCTCTTTTCTTACCCTTAATCAAATGTGTTAAGTGTTTCTTATTACTGGGAAAATAAAATCCCAATCTGAAACCCCACCTAACTTATATACCAACACTTCCAAAACTGATTCTTTTGAACTCTTCAGAGTAATTATTTGTTCTTTTCTCTCTGCCCCTATGCTACAGATTTTTCTGTTACTACTGTTTCCTCCAAATACTCCTACAAGACTACCCCATCCCCTCTTTCCAAGGGAAATTTCCCTCTTTTGACACCTATTATCTGTCACTGTCTGGAGCTCCTATAGCTGATAAACACATTCATCAAAGTGGCAGGATACAAGATTAACTCAAAAAAAAATCAGTAGCCCTACTATATACAGACAATAAGAGGACTGAGAAAGAAATCAGAGAAACATCACCCTTTACAATAGACACAAAGAACATAAAATATCTTGGGGTAACACTAACCAAACAAGAGAAATATCTGTATAGCAAGAACTTTGAGTCTTTAAAGAAAGAAATTAAAGAAGTTACCAGAAAATGGAAAGAACTTCCATGCTCTTGGATAGGTAGGATCAGCATAGTAAAAATTGCAATCTTGCCTAAAGCAATCTACAGATTCAATGCAATCCCCCTCAAAATACTGGCACAATTCTTCACAGAACTTGAAAGAACAATACTCAACATTATATGGAGAAACAAAAGACCCAGGATAACCAAAACAACTCTGTATAACAAAGGAACTTCTGGAGGCATCACCATCCCTGACTTGAAGCTCTATTATAGAGCTATGGTCATGAAAACAGCTTGGTATTGGCACAAAAACAGACAGGTAGACCAATGGAATTGAGTTGAAAACCCTGGTATTAACCCACATACCTATGAACACCTGAGTTTTGACGAAGAAGCTAAAGATATACAATGGAATAAAGAAAGCATCTTCAACAAACAGTGCTGGCATAACTGGATGCTGGCATGTAAAAACTGCAGATAGATCCAAGTCTACCACCATCACAAAACTTAAGTCCAAATGGATGAAAGACCTCAACATAAATCCAGCCACACGGAACCTCTTAGAAGGGAAAATGGGAAGTACCCTTGAACGAATTGGTACAGGAGACAACTTCCTGAACATTACACCTGTAGTTCTCTCTGTGTTAATATCTGTGACCATCTTGGAAATCAGAGGGTGGGACTATGTTTAGTAATGGAGCTTGACAGCTATCCCTTTATACCTCAGCACTGACATGCATTACTTAGGTGACCTTGCCAACCAATTATGTGGCTTTGTGCTTCACCTTTCACATACATAATCTATACAAACTCAGGACAATGACATTTACCTCTTCAGTCTTTTATAAGCAGGTAAAACTGACTCACAGACAATGTCATCCACATGGGTATTAGAACATTAAGTCTTTTATATCTTAGCTTGCCTTCCAGGTGAAATACTTAGTGAGTGCCCAGAAAGGACTTCCTTTGGCAGCCCAGCATCCCTCTTTTGGTAATAGCCTTCTGAGGAATCATTTCCCATCATTGTATCCATCTTACTGAGGCTATAAATCAAGGTGCCTCCTTTGCCAAATTTGTGGGTATATTACTTAATCCAGACAATTTGGAGTTTCACTCCTGTTAATTTGCACCTTAAATTTAGTAACAGAAACCTGGAAGAAAAGAATGGAATGTGCCTGTTCCAAAACACAACTGTCTAGTTGCTATTATTACAATTCCTGAGTATTTCCTTTTTCATTCCCCTCACTCTGATGATGGAATCACAACAAAACAGTTGTCTAGTTCTTCTTACTGTGACTGCCTGGCTATCTGGTGTTAATGCTTTCTCACTTTTCTTCCAGTATCTTTGTCTTCTATCCCATTCTTACCACAAAGATTTTTACTTAGTAAATGTATTTCTGTTTGACTTAATAAAATTAAAATATGCTGCTTGTACCCATCTCCAAATAAGATTGCCTTCTAACTTCCCATAGCCAAAACCCAATGCCTAGCTCTTAAAATCCTCAGTAAATTTTTGCAATACAAAAGAACTATTCAGCTTCTCTTGGGCCTGTCTAGTTGAAGTTCACTGTCATAATTTGCATTTGAAATAAAAATTGTTGAATATTTTATTTGCTCCTTCCCTAAAGATGAATATCTGTGCATTATCTTATTTTTAAAAAATAACTCACATTCATGTAGAAAATTTTGGAAGCAGAGGAAAATTTTAAGTGGATGAGATTTTTCATAAAGAAAATTATAAAGCAAACTAAAAATATTTATTGTCTTTATCATTGTTTTAATTACTTTATTTCAAATGCTTCCTTTATGGTGTATAGTTTGCTATTCTGCCCATCCCTTTTACACATCTGGTTATTTTTTTACATGACTTTTTCTGCCTTGAAGACCATTTTGCCCAAAAGCTATGGCTGCACAATGAATAGATCAGAGAATTTTACAAGTTCCAGATAACGCTAATGTGGAATAAGATTAGAAGATTGAGAATTATGGAGCCTATTGGGTTATATAAGGTGGTTTTTGTTAAATAATACTTTGCAAGTGAAAAAAATCTTTGTCTAGATTTGAGAACAAAAATATGAGCACGAATATTCAATGAAATAAACTCCTAAAAAACCACTAATGCTCTCCAATTATTTTCCCATCAAAAAAAAATAATGCCAAATACACTGTCTCTTCCAAGCTACAAATCTTTAAAACTGAAGGGAAATACTAAAAGTGGCACATCAAATAGCATCTATCCATCCGGTTAGGCAGATGGGCTGTTTTAGTTAATTTCCACTTTGTACTTGGTGGAGTTCCTGGACTATTATGAGAACCAATTGGGTAACTGGAAATCGGGTGCCAGCTTGGGTATTTGATTTGGAAACAATGTCTTTGAAAGCCAGCAATTACAAATACAAAGCAAACCATGCTTGTTTTGCTACCAGTTTATAAATGTAGGAGCCGGGTTCTCTGGCTCCAGGTAGAAGCAAATGAATTTGAAGAAATGCAAGGCATCTGTGCTGTTCCCAGGCACTCTTTCATGGGTAGGGAAGGGTGGGGAATAGGATCTGCTATAGGATGGATCTGGAAAGCACAGAGTCATACTAAATATGAGTTCAGAGCTGTTGGGGGGGTGGCATTCTGAAAGTACCTGCAGCTTGGTCCCTGTCATGAGGAATCAAGGCTGAAAGCCCTAAGCAACTCATCAAATGTGAAGGTCCTCTAAATATTATACACCTGTCACACCTAGTCATTAAAACTTTAAAAGACATTGCTTCAAGGCACAGGTTTAGCTGTCAAGTCTAAGAATGTATACACACTTATAATATTGTCCTTTCTTAAGATGAATCAATTTCAGACCTAAGTGTAAAAAGCAATCACTTAAATGTCTTATGAGAGGGTATTGATAGTCAAGACCACAGGTTCTGATTAACAAAAATGTAAAAGATGGAGGACCCTGCATTTCTGTAGGAAGGACATCGCAGCATCTGATGACTAGAAGTCTAACAGAAACACTTTGAGAAGACAATGAAAATCAATGTCCTTCCTTCATGGAAATCAACTTAACTGGAGAGAAAGGATTCATCTAGCACATTCCTCAGAAAAGCAGGGTCCGAGAGGAGAAGCCTGGATGGAGAAATCTCAAAGAACAAAGGGTGATGGGATAAAGCCTGAGTACCAAACGTCCAGAGTGCAGGGTCCAGCCAATATCAATGCGAACAAACATTTTCAAGAAGCCAGATAACAAAACATTATCCGACCATTTTAGAGGAAGAAAGGCTTAAGTAACTTAAGAATGTTTAACTCTAGATCAACAAATATCTACTAGATACAACTGGGTGCCAGCACTGTATAAGGGAGCTTGGAAACGTAATCTTCGCTGATAGGGAGTGGCAACCTGGGATGTAGGAAGACAGTTTCTCCGGTAGCCTACACCGGGGAGTCCCAGCAAACTCTGACAGACACACATTCGAAATCTCCAGATGGGGTATCAGGGGTACAGCCTAAAGCGGTTGTGCTCAGTGCTTCTGATAAGAGTTGAGAGCAATTTTTAGTGTGTAAAATCCATCACGAGAGCTCAAAGGGAATTTGGGCTCAAGCTCCTTGAAGCAGGAACAAACACGATCCCTTTTAGTGTAGTGGATCTCCAAGGTGACCTATATAAACCAAGTTTAAGAACCGCAGATACCCGCTGTAGGGAGTCACCCTAGCCCCGCCCAATAGTCCTGGGGCAGGTACCAGGTGGATCGGGGGACTCGCCCAGAAGGGCGTGGTGAAGGAAAGCCGGGGTGACATAAGGAAGCTTCTTAAGGGGCTGCACGTGGGGACCCGCTCGCTCTCTCTTTTGTTCTGGCCGCGCTGGCTGGGTTCTATAACCTAGCTCTGGCCTGTGTTTCACCTTGCTGTCCTCTGAAATAAAGAGACCTTAATCCTATAACCCGCTACTGTTTGGATTTAAACTTGGGCTTCAGCAGTATCCATTGGTACTTTGGGCAAGTTATCTGCCTCATCTGTGCTTCACTCCCGTCTGTAAATCCAGATTAGCAGGGCACATGCTGCTATTATCAGCCTCATCCCACACATCTCAAATGTGGCCTAAGCAGAATTGTATTCCCTGTATCCCCTGCTCTTACTCCCTCCACAGATATGGAGAATAGTAACTTCTCAAGCTTCACTGTACACTGAATCATTCAGAAGTATTGATAAGGCACTGCTTTGGATCATCACCCCAGAATCTCATAGCCTGTAGGTCTGCCTGTGACCCAGGAATGTGCACCTCTAACAAATTTTCAAGAGATGTATATGTTGGGCTGAGGTAGACTTTTAGAACCAGTAATACAGACACACTGCAAACGGGCTTCTTACAATGGGGAACCAGTGCCATGCTTAAACTGTGGGATAATGATAATTTGAAAGTGTACATGATCTCATAGATCTCCAAATGCAGTATTCCCTATGATAAACCCATCTTTGCATCTGCAGTATATAATGTCTACGGTGTGGGATGTGGGTACATTGGGGACTAAACTTGATAGCTCAGGTGTTTCAGAATATACCTAACATTTGTTTTTATTAGTCAACCTCTTCTTGAGCACCTACCATGGGCCAGACCATTGGTGAGATGTTGGACTCATGTTGGTTAATTGGCTGTCAAAAAGAAAGCACATGGAGATATAAATAGACTGTGATAAGGACTGGTTTCCATTGAGTTAGTTATTTGAGAAGGGTATAGATGATACTTGATCTCTTTGTTAGCTCTGTTCTACCCTGGGAAGACTCATATCCCACATTTCACCACCACCACGACTGCAGAGCCCACTGCAGGGATGTGCTTCACAAGCAGGCCAAAGGACTCATTTCAGTCAATACAGAATATAGAACCTAAGGAGCATCTATTAGATGTGACTGTACCCTAAATTCTTGATTTTTCCAGGCTTAATAAGCTAGAAATTTAACAATTCTTATCATTACATAGAATATTTCTTCAAAAAAGCAACTTCTTTGAATGTTACCCTCATTATTACATTCCCAAGGAATATGAAACAGAAAGACATTAATCAGCTCATCTCATAATAGAGGCTAACACAGTATTGCTAACTGGGGGGAATCTCGGGCCCTACATTGTGCTGTTTTACAATAAAGCAAAATGAGCAAGCATCCTATCCAGGAACATGTGTCTTGCTCCATGAAAACTTGAAAGCATAAGATAACGATGATCCCAGGGGAAGGATGTTGTATTTTATTAACTATGACATCCTCTGTGAGAAACATCTTATGTAGTTCACAGAATCATTAGCACAACTTACTTTTAAAAAGTATTTTCACTCCCACAGTGTAACCTAGTTCCTACTACCTGGTTCGTTCTGCTACTCTGTGTTTATTCTTACCCAGCCACCACCAACAATGTTTTGGAAATGGTCTGGAGTGGACCACAAACCTAATGAGAAAAAGAAACAATCATTGACATGTCCTAACAATGTCAGAGAAGAATGAGAACTCCATGGTAAACTATCAGGACCTTACCCATTTAAAAGGACTGGACTCTTACATTACTATTGGTAGGTCTGAAGAAGTCAGTCAGACAGGTGTTTGGCTTGTTGTTGTTGTTTTTCCCTTCTGTGATGTTTCAGGTTCCCAGCTGTACCACTTACTACTTATATTACCCAATACAAGGTAAAATAAGTCCCTGCTCAGCTCCCCTCTGGTGAGGACTTCTCAGGAAATGCAGGTCTCCTTCTCAGTCCCCAGCTTATCACAGAGCAGCCCCAAATTCACTTAAAATACCTTCATCAAATTTTGCTCATTTCCAGAAAATCCTATAAACATTTAATCTGAGGTCTCTTTGGGGAAAAAAAAAAAGCTGATGACAGAAAATGTATCTGACTTGATTTGAACTCTATCAAGTTCTGTGCAGAGTTCAGACCATCTTTACTGTGAGAGACTCTCGTAAAACCCCAAACTCCTTGCCCACAGGATCCAGCGGCATGGTGAAGTCTGTGACCATGAATGAGCATCTGTAGGAATTTAGCTGTAGTAAACTAGGATTACAGTAAATGTTTCTGACTCATGGTCACCGTACATTTAAAGTGACCTCAGTATATTAGTGTGATGTCTGGATCTGTATGCATTAACGCCACCAAACAACCCAAGAATAAAGAATGATGTCTCTGAAACCCAGCGAAATCACAAGCAGCCTATGTCTGCTTGTATAAATAATCACATTGCTCCCATTTTTATGACTGCAAAACTGGCAAGCATCATTGAATCCCCATGAGGATCTCCTGCCAGAGAAAAATCCTTCCCTTAGTAAACTGTGGCACAATTGTGACTAGCTAGCTATCCTGTTCCCTCCAGCATTGGGTTAACAGAACAAACACTAAAACACTCAGAAGGGAGGGGTGCACAGGGTGGTTGACAAAGATCTCTGGCATTCCTGGGAGACCAAGAGCACCCTACATAGGAAAAAAAGCAAATCACATTCTGTGTCTTTGATCAGCCAGTAGAGGTCTGGTAGAGTGAGTCTCTCACCCTTGTTAGTGGGGAACCAAAGGGAGAGGGGAAAACAGAGATTCTTGGGTAGTTGTATTGCAGTTGTGACAGAGTTGCAAGGCTTCTTTGCTTGTTAAATGGAAGGGCTGCTTATGCCTCATGGCTTCCTGGGAATGATAATGCTGACCTAAGATTATCTCAGCAGGCTTTCTAAGTAAAGCTCCCGTCAAGGAGAAATGACATTCTATTAAATTAGTTCACAGCCCTTTCTCTTCAGCTTCATGGCAGGAGTTATTGTCAAAGTAAGTGTTAACATTCGTTTGTTTTAGCCAATCACCTCCCCCATAATTCAGGCCTTAGATATCAGGATTTCCTCAAACCTTGGTAAACTCCACTTGGTAAACTTCACTTTGGTCAACTCTGAGAAAATCATATGCCCTCCTGTACATTTCAAAATATTCCTACACCGTATGCAAGTAATGTGGAATATTTCCCTCCCTCTCTAAGTTCCAGAAATGTTAAACCAGAATATTATGAGAAACTAAACACTCTAAAAGCAAAGGAAATATGGCTTATTGCTTGAAACTTGAATTAAATGAGAAATAAGAAGAAAACAGAGGCCTTATCAATGGTTCACCTTGGAGAGCAAGACACAAACATACAAACTGAAGCTTCACTCCCTTTTAATTAGCTGTTCTTAGCAGGTTCCAGAATGGAGTGTCCTGACTGGAGCCTCATTAAACCAAGTCACAGAACAGAAACAATTGCTTTGCACATGCCTTGGATGAACCACACTTATTCTCTTAAGTGATGTTTTTGTTTGTGTGTTTGTTTTGCCAAAGTGAAACTTAGGAACTGCCCCAATAATTGCTGGTATTTTTGATTTCTAGAAGCATTGTTAGGTTCTTAACTAGACTAGGATGAAGAAAAGTCAGGATGTCAAATGATGCCATCCAGCTCTTAAGGGTATACAGTAACCAGCAATTCCCAAACTTAGGATGCTATTTTTATTGTAAGGAGGCAATGATCCAAGTCATTTATCAAACTCAGGCTTTTATTACTCCTTAGGAATCAGCTTGTTTACAAACCTTGGGAATATTTCATCATGTTGGAAGAACACTTTAAATTAGTCTTGAACAGGCACTGGAATCACCCTAAAGGTTTCAGAGTTGCATCCCAGACACCACCGTAGACATTGAAGTAGCAATTGTACTTTCTGTGCTTTCTGATTCTTTTGTGATTCAAATGCACAGCCAACTTCAAACAGCTGTGTCTTCATCTACTGCTTCCCAAACCTTAATGTGTCTCAGCATCTGCTGGAGCACAGTATAAAACAGAGATGGCTGAAACCTTACTCCAGCAATTCTGACATTTTAGGTCTCGAGTAGAGACTCAGAATTTGTCTTTCTTTGTTTGTTTCTTCCTTCCTTTTTTGATCTTTAATTGCTTTATTTTCTTTTTATATATTCTTTCATATACCAATCTCAGTTCCTCCTCCTGTTGCCCGCACCTCCTCCCCCATCCTCATCTACTCATCAGAGAGGGTGAGGCCTCCCATGGGGAATCAACAAAGTCTGTCATATCACACTGAGGCAGGATCAAGGCCCCTTTCCCCTGTATCTAGGCTAAGGAAGGTATTCCTCCACAGGGAATGGGCTGCAAAAAGTCAGTTCATACACTAGGGATAAATCATGGTCCCAGTGCCAGTGGCCCAATAAACTGCCCAAACCACACAACTGTCAGCCACATTCAGAGGGCCTAGTTCAGTCCTTTGCAAGTTCCCCAGCTGTCAGTCTGGAGTCAGTGACCTCCCACTAGTTTAGGTCAGCTATTTCTGTGGGTTTCTCCATCATGGTCTTGGCCTCTTTGCTCATATTATGGATCCTCCCTCTTCAACTAAACTCACGGGAAACATAGCCCTGCCTGCACCTGGAGGAGTGATCACCAGAACCACAGGCTCCAAATGCACCTAGAGTAAGAGCAATAAGCCATAAGCCCCACCTGCACCAGTTGGAGGAAGAGGGACCCACTGAAGCACAGCCCCGCCTGCACTGATTAGAGGAAAAGATGGGTAGGCAACAGTGTAAGAATACGCCAGACATTGGTGGCGCACGCCTTTAATCCCAGCCCTCGGGAGGCAGAGGCAGGCAAATCTCTGTGAGTTCAAGGCCAGCCTGGTCTCCAGAGCGAGTGGCAGGATAGGCTCCAAAGCTCCACAGAGAAACCCTATCTCAAAAAACAAAAACAAAACAAAACAAAAAAATACATTCAACAACATAAAGAACAATACAACATCACAGAAACTAGTGGTTCTACAACAGCAAGACCTAAACATCCCATCGCAGATGAAACAGAAGAAAACGACCTTAAATATAACTTTATGAAGATGACCGAGGCTGTTAAATAGGAAATGAAAATTTTCCTGAAAGAAATGGAGGAAAAGACAAAAAAATTGGAAAAAAAATCAATAAATCCCTTAGAAAAATCAAAGAAAACCAAGAAAAAAACAATAAACCAGTGAAGCAAATAGTTCATTAAAGACTTGAAAACTGAAATAGAGGCTATAAAGAAAACACAAACCGAGGGAATTCTGGAAATGGAAAATATGGGTAAATGAACAGGAACTACAGATACAACCATACCCAACAGAATACAAGATATGGAATAGAGACTCTCAGGCATTGAAGAGACAATAGATAAAATAGATTTATCTGTGAAAGAAAATGTTAAATCCAACAAATTCTTAACACAAAATACCCAGGAAATCTGAAACACCATAAAAATACTGACTCTAAGAATAATAGGGAAAGAAAAAGGAGAAGTCCAACTCAAAGGCACAGAATTTGTATTTCTAACAAAGCTCCAAGTGAAAGTTGAAGAGCTTGTACTCCAGGACCATACTGTCAGAACCAGGGTATTTATCTGACAGTTTTAGTCAAAAGAAACTAAGTATTGTATACATTTATGTTTTAGAGAAACTGGTCTAACAAAGCCAGCCATTTTTTAATAGTCCTATACAATCTTTAATTTGACAGCCTAATGGAAATAGCAGTGACAGTGTCAAAGAGCATGTCTTAATGGCTTCCCTTCCTGTCCAACTCATAAAACACAACTGGGATGTTTAAACGAGTCACTTACATGGTACTTATGCAAAACTGTAACTCTTGTAAAATGCTACAGATTATAATCAACTTCATGAAGTATCTGGTTAGTTTCATCTGGTTTACTTAGAAATCTGAACAGTTAGCATTTCAGAGAAAGAGGGTCAAATAATCACACCTTGGTTAGCAAGAAGCAACAATTCAAAATATTTATCTATTTCAAGTTTACTCACTTTATAAGAACTCCAGTATTTCTATCCCCCACTCCAGCTGGCAAATTACATCAATTTTCCCATATGACAATCATGTCTTGGTATGAAATACATTCCCTTTTATTAGAATATTGCTAACTGGCTATAAATATACAAATGATGTTCTAAACAACTCTTTAAAACTCACTCATAACCAAGCAGAAACAGTGACATATGGGGATAGAGACTACTTGATGCTCACTGTTGAGTGAGTGACAGAATTCATCCTGGGAATGTTTCTCAGTAGTTTTGGTAAAACCATAAATAAATCCATTAAATTTCACAAGAAAGAAGGGAGGGAAGAAGGGAGTCAGGGAGGGACAGGGTGAGAGAGAAGGGAGGGAGGGAGGGAAGGAAGGAAGGAAGGAAGGAAGGAAGGAAGGAAGGAAGGAAGGAAGGAAGGAAGGAATTTATTCTGGGAACTGAAGAGATGACTCAAAAGTCAAGAGTACTTATTGTTCTTGCAGAGGACCCAAGTTCAGATCCAAGTACCCATGATAAGTTGTTCATAACTGCCTATAACTGCAGATCCAGGGCATAAGACAAATTTGGGCACAAGCACTCATGTGTACATATAGGTATACACAGACACAGACAGAAAGAAAGACACACACACATTGAAAGTATGTGATTGTGGAAAAGCTGCATCTTTCTCTAGGTCCAAAGCAAATTTGTGTTCTTCGTGTATTATGAGTAAACAATTTTAATCTGAAAGTTACACACATAACAAGACATGCAAACCATTTCTTAACCTAGATTCAGGGTTGTCTACATTTTAGAGACTGATAATTGTCATTGAAAAGTCTAACATACAAATAGCTCCAAAGTTTTGCTAATGGTGTTACGAATATGATGGGAGTATACCATGGTGATATATTGTTTTCCTAGCATCTGGAAAATACTGAGCTAGATCAACAGCACCACAACAAATAAAGTCAGAAGTCCCATCCAAAAGTGTTCATTTCATCGTTGTTTAAAGCCCTGCTAAAATAAGAGTATGTTATAATATGCTATAAATCAAGGAAAAGAGAATAGGAGAGAAGTGAGACTTCATCAATGCCCAGAAGATGTCAGTAGGTTATGAGAGACAAACATCAGATGAAGGATGGCAACTAAGTTGATGGGTGTAGAAAAACCATGCAACAGATCACCATAAAGTTGTATGGAAGATGAGAGCAATGTATTTCCCTAAAGAGCCTGACAGACATGCCGTATTAGAAGAAAAAGAAGTCAGAACAGACAACATGTGACATTAAAAACTATGAGCTGTTATTAATCTCTATAGAATGAGGGAGATCCAACTTGCAGTAACCAGGAAAGTTATTTAATGTTTCTTTTCTGCAGACATAAGTACTCAAAACCCACCAGAAAACAAAAACACAAAACAACAACAAAAACAGTTTTATTTGCTATTAGCATGAGTTCCAGTGCTAAGTATCCCTCCAATAGCCCAAATAAATCACTTTCATACAAACCCTGCCAGCAGAAAAAAGTCCCACTACAGCATATAAAGTTGACAGTACATTTTAGTTCCTCGGTTTTAATGTGAAATGCAAAACCAAAGACCACCAGATCCTGAGAGAAAAGCAAAAATATGAAACAAATTTACCTAGGAAATGTTAATGAAACTGAAAACTGTAAAAGAAAAACCCCTGTACCTGTAAGGCAGAAATTGCACAGTCTTCTAAAATGACAGAGAAAAAATTCAGGTGTTAAATATAGAATCACCAAAGTAAAAATCCAATGTTATTTGATAAGACAATATCAAAAAAATGCCTATAATAAGAGGTAAGAAACAAAATATTCTGAGACAAATAATAAAAGGATTGTGAAAGTGTAAGAAGTAGACACTTCAGATACAGAGAAAAGGAAAGATGGGGCATATATGTTTAAAATCAGAGGAGAAAATTACCACAGATACACATTTAATTGAAAAAGTCTAAGACAATAAAGAATTAAAAAGTATGATGTTGGATGTCCTTCTGTATAATGCTAATATGTGTTGCTTTTATTGATTGATAAATAAAGAAGATTTGGCTGATGGTCATGCAGAATAGAACCAGGTGGGGAATTCAAACAAAAATATGGAGAGAAAGATGGCAGAGTCAGGGAGACCGCATGTAATCACCGAAGAGGTAAGATGCCAGAATATTACCAGTAAGCCACAGCTATGCAGTGATACACCAACTAGTAAAACTGAGCTAATTTAACTGTGATAGTTAGTCAGTAATATGCCTGAGACATTGGTCAAACAACTATAATAAATAATAAACCTTAGAGTGGTGATTTGGGAACTGGTGGGCGGGAAGAGAAACATCCAACTACAAAAGACCATGCCAGTGCACAGTATCATGAAGTTGAAACCCTCAAAGGATGGTTTATAGATATAAATCTTACCCCATTGAAGGAGATTTTAAAGGTACCACATACTGATCTGTACTGGTCCAACTAAGGCCAGTCTAGCCCTAGGACATTACCCCTTGGCCAGCACTGCTCTCTTTCTGCCATATCCTGCCTTTCTCTCTCTCATTCCGGAATACTCATCATGATCATTTCTAATTAATGGGTTGCTGCATGGCAATCAATCTTGGGGATCTAGAAACCAAGTCCCTTACCAATTTTATTCAAGTTTTCAAGCTACTCCTATGCCAGAAGGCACTTCTTGTCCCTTTTATTTGAGCAGGAACTTTCCCTGTAGAATAATAAATACTGGCTTCTGAGTCTTCCATGATTTGATATGACTTAATTAAGTGAATATTCCTATACTTCTCTCGAGTTCAGACACAGGTTTAACCTTCCGTCATAAGTCATAAAAACACAAAGAATGGGTTTGTTATGGATTTACTATGCCTTTCTGTTTTTATTATGTGTTGTTAGAGATCAGAGAGTCTGCATGATTACGCATGTGAACAAATCAGTTCCCAATTCCTCTGGCAGATTTCTGAGCAACCTTGCTTGGAAAACACCTGGTAAAACATGCCTTCACTCAAGTTGAAAGTCACTTAAGTGGAAACCCAACTATAATGCTGCTTTTCCAATCAAGAGCAAAGTCTGAGCTCCACAGGATGTGGCAGCTTGCCAGGTGTTTCATATCTGTGGGACAGACATACTGTCAAGCTCTTCTCTACATAATCGATAAACCAAACTCCACACACCAAGGTTAACAGTTCGCTCCTCTTTGGCTACAGAGCTGGAACTGTGATATTCCTTTACTGCACATAAATCACTTTCATAGAGCTATTAGGAGGTTGGTAGCAAAGTAGCAACAATCCTCTGGGCAGCTGAACAACATCAGACAAGGCAGGGGTGGGCTTGGGGTCATTACACATCCACCATCATTTTTCCCTCCTCCTCCTTTTTTGTTTGTTTCAGAATCTGCCAGATTATTTTTGGCAAAAGGACTTTGCACTTCAAATCTATACAGATGACAGTGGAGACTCTCCTTTGCTTCCTGTGTTATTGACGGGTTCATTCAGGACATCAAACATTTGTCACAGATCTAGGTGTAGCAGAGGGCTTTCCAGAGGTTCTCAAATTATGCTTTGATGATATGGTCAATGAGACAGACATTTTAGACAGAGGACATTAGACAACTCTCTTCAACTTTGTCACAAATCACTGGTGATTAAAAGTTTAGCCTTACACTTCCTCGTGAGTACAGCATAGAACATTCTAGTAACATTATTAAATGAAGTATTGTATAGAAAACTAACTTAAACAAGAGCTAGCATGACATATGAAATTTTTAAGGAAAATACAGAATTACTGAATGTTACTTTACAATATTTACTTCCTTTGAAGGAAGAGAGGAAGTTATGATATTTCTGAATACCTATGCCAATTCCCTTACACAATGTATGCATATTTAAAAATCATTTGTTGTATACAATTAAATTCCTCATTCAGTTCTCACAATAGATTGTGATCAGATGAGGAAGATGAGGCCCTTACAAAGTCAACAACCTACCAAGGTTGACCCAAAATTAAAGTGAAATCTTTAGGATTTGAACATTTTAGTTGACTTCAAAATATAACCCCATCACATGGCATGGGATAGTAACCATGTCACAACCATACTGATTTTGTTTTGGTTTTCTAATTTTCTCTTAACTTATTAAACAAGTGAAACAGTCTGTCTTATTCACATTTCTATGGCATTTTTTACAGCTGCTACTTTTTTTTTTGGCTGGACTATGTTATTTTCAAGATTCTATGTGTCCAGAATATGAGTCTCCAGGTAACCTTCTTTCCCTCTCTCTGTTACTAGACATATAGCTTAGGTCTTCTACCTTAAGTAGACAGAAATTATAGGTAGGTTGGAAGTGTCCCTATGGTTGGGTTTTTTCAGCCTTTGTATCCCTCTATGTTTGAGAAAATAAAAAATACAAAACGTACATATTGAGCAAAAGGGTACCAGGAAGTAGAATGGAGCTAAACCCTGTCTTCAAGGTAATAAACAGATTAAGAAACAGAATAAAGAGAATGGTGAATTTAGGGCAAGATCCCACTCACCAAAGTTTCCAACTTGTGAAAAGAAATCAAAGAAAAATTTAGAGCTGGGTGTGGTGGGACACACTTTTAATCTCAGAACTTGGAACACAAAGGATAACAGATCTCTGAGTTTGCTTCCAGCCTGGTCTAGAGAGCAAGTTCAAGGACATCAAAGTTTAAGCAGAGAAGAAAAACAGAAAGCTGGTGAAGATATAATTAAAGGATGTGGCCATGTTCCAGCTCCAGCAAGCAGCAGAACTTGACAACTTCTGCCACATGGTTCTGGAGTTAAGGATAGAAGAAAGGGACTATGGAATTTGCTTCCATGTCTACAGAAAGCCGCTGAGGCCAGGCATGTGTCTGGATGTCCCTGAATTGAGGCCTAGAGAGGTCATTGAATGAAGCTGTGAAATTGAAGCCTGAATTACCTTGGAGACCACAAGAGTTTGGAGATGTCAGAGTCATGGGATACCTGCAAGGGCAGCTGCAAACAGGAAGTGGAACCAGCCCAAGAGAAAGTGTATTGCTGTCAACAAAGGTGAAAATAATTTGAGATCTGAAGAGTGCTTTTAATCAGAAATGGAGACACAGAGTTTGGAGTTTGCCAAGCTAGTTTTTGGTCTTGCTTTGGTCCAGTATTTCCTTACTGTGCTCCTTTACCTATGTTTTGGAATGGTAATGTATCCTGTGACACTATATGTCAGAAGTATATGATCTGATTTGTTTTTCATTTTGATCTTATAGAGGATTACAGTTAAAGAGATTGCATGAATCTTTTTTTTATACTCAGACTCTTTCCATTTCAATAATGGCTTGCATTTATTTTATTTTTACAAAATTGTAATTTCACATGTCAATCCCTTCTCCCTCTCCCCTCCTTCCCCCAACCCTTTAACAGTCCCCCTCCTCCTCCCCCCTCTGTTCCCCATAGAGGGTAGGGTCCTCCATAGGGGCTCCCCAAATTCCACAACATCATTCTGGGCCTGGCCTATGCCCTCCCCCATGTGTCCAGGCCAAGACAGCATCCCTTTACATGGGATGGGCTCTCAAAGTCCCTTCTTACACCAGGGAAAAATATTGATCCACTACCAGAGTCCCCATAGGGTTCTGAGGCCTCCTCGTTGACATCCACTTTCAGGGGTCTGGATCTGTCCCATGATGGCCTCCCAGACAGTAGACTGAGGGACAGAGATTGCATGAATCTTAAAAGAGTCTTTTGACTTTAAAAATTTTGGAGACTGATAGACTATGGGGACCTTTGAAGTTGGAATAAATGAATCTTTTCATTATGATATTGTTGCAAGCCTTTGGGAGCCAGGGAGTGGAATGTGGTGGTTAGAAAGAAAATAACACCCAAAGGGAGTGGCGTTAAAAGGAGGTATGGCCTTGTTGGAATAGATGTTGTCTTATTGGAGGAAGTGTGTCAATGTGGAGGCAGACTTTGAGGTCTCATATATTCTCAAGCTGTGCCCCAGTGAGTCAGACTATTTCCTGTTCCCTGCAAGATGTAGGACTCTAAGCTACTTCTCAAGCACCATGTCTGCTGCCATGATCCATCACTAAGATAATGAACTGAACCTCTGAACTATAAGCAAGCCGCTCCAATTAAGTATTTTCCTTTAAAGAGTTGTTATGGTCTCTTCACAGTAATAGAAACCCTAACTAAGACAATTCCACATTTTCATTATCCATTCATCCAATCACTTGATGAACGTCTAGGCAGTTACTATTTCTTGGCTACTGTGAATAGAGCACTAATGAGCATGGGTGTACAAATATCTCTGTAATAACATACAGAATCATCTAGATGTATTCCTAAGATTGGTATAACTGGACAATATGGTAAAACTATTTTTAGATGTTGGAGGAATCTCCACACTTATTGTCAGAGTGGCTTTGCCAGTTGGCATTTCCACTAGCAGTGAATAAGTGTGTCCCTTTGCTCACAGCCGTGTCATCATTTTAGTAGTTTTTTCATATAATGTATTTTAGCATATTTCCCTTCCTTAACTCCCAGCAGATCCTCAAAACCTCCCTACCTATCCTACTTTATGCTCTTTCTCTAACAAACTCATCAAAAATGACAAAAATTGAAACAAACAAACAAAAAAGCAATAAGACACAAAACACGAAACCGAACAAAAAGGGTACAAAAAGATATGGAGTTGATTTGGTGTTGGCCAACTACTTCTGGGCCTGGGTCCTTCCCTACAGTGTGTTTGATATACGCAGTGACTTTCCATTGGAGAAAACTAATTTTCAATTTCTCATTATGTATCAGAGGAAAATAGCTTCTTGGTTAAGAGTGGGGCTTTGTATTCAGTTCTCAGTGTTGAGATTTTGTCTGGCATGAACCTGTGCTGGTTTTGTATGTAATGTCAGTCTCTTGGAGTTCATATGTGTATCATTCCTGTTGTGTTGAGAAAATACTGTTTCCCTGGAGTCATTCACACCACTCCTGGCTTTCACAATCTTTCTGCATCCCTTTCAACATAGATCCCTTAGCCTTGAGGAGAGAGATTTGATGAAGATATCCCATTTAGGGATGAATGCTCTGAAGTCTTTTGTTCTCTGTACATTGTCCAACTCTGGGTCTCTGTGCTAATTTCCATTTGTTTCAAAAAGGTATGCCTCTGATGAGGGCTGAAATATGTTCTAATTAGAGTCCCAGACTAATGTAGTAGCTGTGTGTCCCTGGTAGGAAGTAGTTCTATAGGTCTATGGAGTCATAAAGCAATGGAGATGGCTGGAAGGAAAGGCTGAAGGGGAATTGGGGAAGAACTAGTAGGAGATCTTGGGTCCCCCATCAAAAGATTGAGTCCCTAGGGGATGGAGATGGGCTTAGAAGAGAGGTTCCAGTGTGTGTGTGTGTGTGTGTGTGTGTGTGTGTGTGTGTGTGTGTGTTAATCTTAGCCATTATGACTAGATAAGATGAAATCTCATAGTAGTTTTAATTTGCATTTCCATGATGGCTAAAGATGTTGAAAATTCTTTTAATGTTCTTAACCATTTAAATTGCATGGTTTGAGGACTCTGCTTAGGTCTATGTACCAGTTTTAACTGCATTGTCTGGTTTTCTAATGTCTAGTATTTTCAGTTCTTTGTAATATCTAGAAATGAATCTTCTGTCAGATGTATAGTTGGCAAATACTTTTTCCATTTTGTAAGCTGTTTCTTGCCTCAAATGATGGTGTCCTTTGCTGTACATATTTTTTAAGTTTCATATGGTCCCTATGTTAGTCAGAATTCTCTAGCAGAACTTACAGACTGAACCTCTCTCAAGTTTATTATAATGACTTGCAGGCTGTGATTCAGTTAATCTGAAAATGGCTGGCTATGGAAGTTCATGAATTCAATAGTTTCCAAGTAGTTTCTCATGAGTGTGGATGTCTCAGCTTGTCTTCAATATATGCTAGAATCCTGAAGAAGTTGACTCTAATAATATTGAAACAATGGACTTGGGCGCAGGCAGACAAACAGCAAAAACTTCATTCCTCTATGTCCTTATATAGACTTCACAAAGAAGGCGTGGCCCATATTAGATCTGAATCAAAGGGGTTTCTTCCTGCTTCAAAGATCCAGATTAGAAGAAGATCTTCCCAATCCAATATAAGCATAAATCACTCATAGGCGTATTATCCATTTTGGGGTTTTGTTTAATTCCAGGTGTGGTCAAGCTGACAACCAACAATAGCCATCACAGTCTCATTTGTCAATTGTTGTTCTTAATTTCTGTGCTACCTGGCTCCTATTCACAAAGTCCTTTTATGTACCTATAAGTTCAATGTATTCCCTACCTTCTCCTTGATCAGGATCTGGGTACTAGGTCTTATGCTGAAGTCTTTGGCCCAACTTTAGAGTTGAGTTTTGTGCAGGATGAGGGATAATGATCTAATTTAATTCTTCTCTGTGCAGCTATCCAGTTTAAGCAGCAACATCTTCTGAAAGTGGTTTCTTTTGCTATTTTTGGACTCTGTTTAAAACCAGGTAGGTGTAGGTTCATATGTGGATACTCAATTCTATTTCAATGCTCAGTGTGACTGCTTTTATGCCACTATCATGCTTATTTTTATTATCCTAGCTTCATGGTATAATTAAAAGCCAGGGCTAGTGATATATCCATTAGTTCTTTTGATGGTCAGGATTGTTTTTAGTGTCCTAGATTTTTTTTGTGTGTTTCCAAATAAAATTGAAGATTATTATCTCAATATCTGTGAAAAGAATTATGTTGGTATTTTTATTAGAATTACATTAAATCTGTAGATTACTTTGGTAAGATAGCCATTTCCATATTAATCCTATTAATTCGTGAGCATGGGAGGTCTTTCCCTCTTGTAGTATGCTTTTTGATTTAATGTTTCAGTCATTTTTGATTATACAGATCTTTTACTTTCTTGATTAGCTTTATTCCTTGGTATATTAATTTTGAAGCTATTGGAAATAGGGCTGTGTTTGTTCTTCTTTAACTAAATTCTTGTTATGGAAATAAGGTTATTGGTAGAAATATTTCCTATTATCTAATGTATGTATATAATGCCGTTTAGAAGGTTGAATTTCATTTCACATGTAAATGTATTACATTTATTTATGATATTAAATGTATTTTAAGTTTCCATTGATGATGCCTATAGTAGATTATTTCAAAAGCTATACTGCTTTGTTTATATGTTGATCTTCTGTCACCAATCTCTAATATGATTTATTATTAGTAAAGAACACTTAGTGTAACAGGCAGTGGTGGCACACATCTTTAATCCCAGCACTCAGGAGCCAGGGGCAGGTGGATCTCTGTGAGTTTGAGGTCAGCCTGGTCTACAGAGTGAGTTCCAGGATGACCAAAACTAAAAAAGAAATCCTGTCTTGAAAAGAAAAAAACACTTAATATGATAATTCTTTTAGATATATTATGGCTTGTTTTTATTCTGTGATATGAACAATTTGAGTATATCTTCTATGAATATCATAATGGGTATTTTGATATTTAATGGATGCTCTACAAATTTCAATGAGAAGGTGAATGGCCAATGGTAATACTGACTTCTTCCTTGTTGATTTCTCTCCAGTTATTATCAAAATTTGACAGAGGAATGTTAGTGTCTCCAACCATAATTATAGGCTTGACTATTCCATTTCCACATCCATTTTCCTTCTCACATTTTAATTTGGTTTGGTTTTCACACACACATTAAAGTCTTGTACCTTCTTGGTAAATTGGTCCATTCACTGTACAGAGTGCTCTTCTCCACATCAGGGACTATTTGCTCTAAAGTTGGCCATAATAATATTAACATAACTATCCCTGCTTTCATTTGATTGACTTTGCATGTTGTATCTTTTTCACTATTTACCTTTAATCTTATTAGGAAATTTTATTTGAAATAAATTTCTAATAGATTTTGCTTTTGGACTAATTTTTATCTTGGAATTGATACTAATTTTCAATATAATGTGTTATTTTATAATTTAATAGACATTTAACTTAATTAAAATTAATGCAATCATTGATATGAGAGCTAAATTTGTAATTTTTTAAAATTTATTTTGTATGTTTCATCTGATTCTGTCTCTCTAATTTCTTCCTGTGAGTGATTAAATAATATTCCAGAATCACAATTTAATTGATATCTCATGATTTTATTGTAGATTTCTTGAAACGTAAATTTGTTTTGGACAGCATGGTCAACTGAAACTTTTATTCATTTGTTAGAACAGAAACCTCATCTTCTATGATATATTTTATTTTCCCATTTACTGTACATAACTTTGAATTATGTCATCTATACATATTTCAAAATATAGGAAGTAACTATATTTTTTTCAACCACCCTCCATAATTTATAAAAGCTGAGAAAGGGAAAGTTAAGTGTAATCCTTTCTTTCTTCCTTTCTTTCTCATGGCTCATTATAATTTGTTTTATTGTTGTTTTTCAAGACAGGATTTCTCTGTGCACCTATGTCTATCCTGGAACTCAGTCTCTAAATCAGGCTGGACTAGAACTCAGAGATCTGCCTGACTTTGTCTGCCTTGTCCAAGGATTAATGATGGGTGCCACCACTTCCCAGCTCATTATAATCCTTAGTAACTCCTAATGTTCCTCTAATATTTTTGTGTAAATAATTGTTTACCTTTATTATAGGATAAATCCATGTTTTTTATTTTTTTAATTTTATTTTTTTGTCATCATTGTTGCTGTTGCTTTTGGTCATTTTTTCCTTTACCTGCGAATGTCTTGGTTTTCATGCTCTCTTTGGAGCTGTGCCATTTCTGTTGAGGAATCTGATATCAGCATTGTTCCAACCCACTCTCAATAGATTGAATTTTCATTTCTGGCTTTTTGCTTTCAAGTATCCATTTCGTTTGTGGAGATTTTTCTCTTCACCATGTGTTAACAGAAGATTAGTTAAGGCATTTCTTTCATAGATATATTTGCAATTTTCTAATCTATAGAAAACTAAGGATTTTTTTGGTTTTTGTTTGTTGTGGTTGTTGTTGTTGAGTCTGTGGATGTAGATCTCTCACCCAGTTGAAAAGATGTTAGCATACCTTTCACAATTTTTTCACCAACCCCCTCTTTCTCTGCTCGATTTAGCATCTCCATGCATGTATGTTAGATCTTTGGCCATAGTCTCATGGGTCTGTACGTTTCTGGACATTTTTAATCCTGCTTTCTCCTGTGAGTTTTATTATTCTTTTAAAGGTTTTATTTATTTAATTAATTTTTATTTATTATATATATATAGTTTTCTGCATGCTTGTATGCCTACAGGCCAGAAGAGGGCACCAAATCTCATTATAGATGGTTGTGAGCCACCATGTGGTTGCTGGGAATTGAACTCGGGACCTCCGGAAGAACAGACAGTGCTCTTAACAACTGAGTCATCTTCCTAGCCCCAGAATTTTATTATTTTTTTCTTCCACTTTATTCATTCTTTCCATTGTATTCAAGCACTGAGCTTTTCTTCAGAATATTATGTTTTTAAATTTGTTTCCATTTTGTTCTATCTACATGCCTTTTATGGGATTTGTTTCTTTGCTTATATTTCTTATTTCTTTGCTTAGATGTTCTGTTTTCTTCATCATGTTTCTAAAGACATATTTAAATATTTTAGTTGGCTGTTTTTAAATCTTTGTGAAATAATCCTAATATTCCTGTTATTGACCTCAACATTTCTTCCTTTTCCTTCAGTTTATGATCCTACATAATCTTAGCCTGAGTCCTTTCTTTTTCTTTTTTAAAGGATCAAAATTTCTCTACTGATTCATGAGAAGCTTGGTTCTGTTTAAACCCATTTTACTTGCCTCCATTGACTCCATTTCTGCAGAGGAAGGGGGAACCCTACCTCACTAATACCTGGTGATGGCAGAGGTCATCTTCCATTGGCAACTAAGAAGTAGGTGATGTGCACTGTTGTTGCTGCAAAAGTAATAATTGCTCTTGGTGTTGGAGAGAAAGCATTCTGCTTTTATCATGACTGTGAGAAAAATGCAAGGTATTCAATGGAGGAGTTGTAGCTTACCACAGAGTCTGCTGACACCAATATAGGAAAGACTCATAACCAAAGAAAAAGAATGAAAAGCCTGGATCTCCATTTCACTTCCATTGAAACCATCCTGATGGAGAGATAAAGGGACAACTCAGTAAGAATAGATGGGCTTGGAAGTTCAAGTACTTCATATGGTCCTTACTTACACCATGATGAACATGGGCACCCCACTATCATGTGGTGGGGATGCAAGCTCCACGCCTTTATTTGCTTTCTCTATCATCTTACTGTTTTTTTGAGTGTCTTTCCAACCTTAAGAGTTCAGAAGTTTAGGTGGCCAATTATTCCTCTGTTAGCTGGGTAAGACTAGATTCAATTGTTTATTTTGAGGTATTGAATTGGAATAGAATGATTATTGTTGAGACAGGAAATGAAGGCTGGTAGAAGTCATCCATGAATCAAGGAAAGCCTGGGCTACAGAGTAAGTGCCAGCCAATTCAGGCCACAGAGTGAGAATGTGTCTCAAAAAATAAACAGGTCTATATGGGAAGGCTACCTTGAAGAAGAAAGAAGTTTTCTCTTGGGTCTTCATCTGTCAGCACTTGTTGCCATTTTTTGTTGCAGTATTAGTCATCACCAAGGCTCAGATGATGATAAAGACAAGCAGCTCCTTGCTATATCTTTCCCTGATCTCTGATGAGTACAGACACTCTCCAGGTCTCAGTCCCATTCTGCTTATTTTCTGTATCAGCAGAGTTTAGAGCTGTGCTTAGCTGAAGAAATAAAAAAGAGAATATACGCTATCCTCATTAAGGCAACACAAAGTGATGCCTTCAGAAAATAAAGTTTCATTTCAGCAAAACTTAGGGATCATAGGATCACCCAAACACTAAAAAGACACAGACATGTTTGTTAATTTGTATGGAAAAGAAAAGAAAATGAACTTAACTGTTACTTGTATGGTGAAATTTGATTCACCTGGCATCAAATGATCCTATCAGAGTTGTAATTATACCTGGCAAACCAATAAAGCCATTTAATTTTTATGTATATTTGGCACAGTCTTGAACCACTAATTTAAAAAAGGCATTTGAAATAGTGCAGTGATAAAAATCACAATTAAATCTCTCTAGAAAATTACTTTTTTTTACAAATGCTGTATGTTAATTTCTAAATTGCTATTGTATCAAAAAGATCAGTTGAACTTAACACAGACTTATGAGCAATATCTCTCCCTTTACACTGCCATTATTGGCAATAAGACCAGAAATTGGGTAGAGAAAAAAAAAAAAACCTTTAAAAACTAGTGGGAGCCTAAAGAGATGGCTCAGCCATTAAGAGCACTTGCTGCTCTTGCAGAGAACCTGGGTTCAATTCCCAGCACCTACATGAACCTGGGTTCAATTTCCAGCCATTTGTAACTCCAGTTCCAGGGACTTCAACACTCTTCTCTCGCCTCCATAGGCTTTTCGTGCACATGGTGTACAGACATATGGGCAAACAAAATACCCACACACTTACTATTTTTTAAAAAATAAGGAGGAAAGTTTTTAAGCTAGGCAGATGTTGATCTCTTTTCTTGAGTCTTGAGAGCAGCACAGAGGGAACTGGGTGGATATTTTCCACTACTGAAAAGCTGACAAAATCAAATCTGCACTTCGGGGCAAGAAAGCAGTAGAACAGAGAACCAACTTTCCACTTCTGCCTCCTTGGATTTCCAAGCAGTAAGAAGCCTTTGCACTTGCAAGTATTGCTCACTGAGCTGTGGGTGCTAGCTTTTTAAATTTAAATTTAACCCTATGTTTCCATTGTAGAGCATTCTCATGTCCTATCAGGAGACCCTACTGCACCCAAGTTCCCTTGAAAAACAGGAAATGACCCTCTTCTTGGATCTAACATTTTGGGGAGCATGTTCTTCGCATGGAAATTTCTTGCCGCCAATACAGGCTTCCCCAACCCCAGCTACTGGCCTCCTCTTCTACCACAATTTGACTGACTTTTAAGGGTTTGCAATCATCTGTCTAGTCTTTTCCTTATTGGCATTCTTATTATTGATGGAAGCCATCCGTTAGGCTTCAGTATTCATGAGAATTCCAAAAGTTCACAAGAAAAATTGCATCAACTAAAATAGTTGAGAAAAACAGATTCCATTCAGACAAATGTAGGAAAGTATTGAATGCAATACCCACAGGTGCTTTCTCAAACTGACCATTCCAACAAATCCTCTAGGCCTCCGCAGATTCCTTAGTAGCCCACTACATAATCCCTACTTGGTAAACTGCACTAAGTAACAGACGACACCAAACTATCATGTCATGTCTGATTTTATGAATAATGTTTTATTGGAATTCACTCATGTCAGGGCTACTTTTGTTCTTTAGTGGGATAATTAAGTAATTTCACTATGTATAACATATCCCATAAAGACAAAAGTATTCATGCCCACACCTTTCGAAGAAAGTTTCATGATTCTTGTTTTACAAATGGCACTTGTTAGGTTTCCCATAAACAAGGTTTCCCACTATTTCTTTAATTACAAAAGTGCTTAGGTAGGAAAGTCATTCAGATATATACTTCTACTTACTGGGTATGTAAGTATGTGATGGTTTGAATAACTATCTGAACTTTTAACTGTAAGCTTTAACAGATATATATACACAGCATTCAGAACAGTGCCAGTATCCCAGTTAGTTGGGATTCAAGCTCCTCTTAGACATTAAAGACAGGGTGATAGGAGATGTCATTCTGAAGATGTGTTTATCTTATTGGTTGATGAATAAAACACTGTGGCCAATAGGGCAGCAAGATAGGCAAGTCTAGAAGATGGGTGGATTCTGGGAGGTGTAGGCAGAGAGTGGTCACCATGTAGGACACTAGAGGAGTTAACAGATCCCTAGATCTTTCTATAGTAAGATAAGACCATGTGGAAATACTTAGATTAATAGAAATTGATTAGTAATTAAGACAGAGCTAGCCAAAAGAAGCCCTATTCATTGGCCAACAAATTTATAATTAATACAAGTTTCTGAGTGTTCATTTGGGGCTGACTCGCAGTGAGTTCAGACCAGCAGGAAAGAGTTATAATAACAGGGTTCCTGATAGACTATGAGTTAGTCAAGGAGCACACAGGAACCCTCCTGTAAACAGCTGAGTAAGTCTATGGTTAGGACCAGAGAGCCTGTATAGATTATGTGGACTACTTACTGACTCAATCACAGAATCCTTGAAAATGCCCAGTTTTGGTAAAGATCACCTAAGTATCCATCTAATTCCAAGCATAAGATATAGGAACTCGTAGAACAGAAAAACACAGTAATGTCCCTCCACTGAACCTCTGACCACACTCAGGAGCTCCTTCTCATTTTCCTTTAGCAAACGTAGGTTCACTCTGCTTAGCCCTTGTCTAGGTTTCCTTAGTCACTTTAGAAACCTAGAAGCTGTTAGCTCTCATTTTCTTTGGTGGCTATTGATTATCTGGGACACTGACACCCAACTTAAGATCAATAATAGCCAGGAAAAGTTCTGTGGTGCTCAACATCACCAACTGATGTTGGTTTGCTTTTCATCTTCTATATAAGCTACTTAGACTCCGACTCTACTCTCCAATCAAAAGAGGGCAATGGTTTACTATATGAAACAAACAAAAATATCTGTCAGTAAGTAATATAGTGATTTCTAATCCAATCAGCCTAGACACACGGGGGAGGGCCTAGGCCCTATCCCAGAGGATCTGACAGACTCTGAAGATCCCCCATGGAAATCCTCACCCTCCATGGGGAGCAGAAAGGGTATGGGATAGGTAGGGTGTTAGTGTGGGGCAGGAGAGGAGGGGAGGGAGCGGAAACTGGTATTGACATGTAAAACAAGCTTGTTTCTAACTTAAATTTTTTAAAAAATGGGAAAAAAGAATATATTTTTGAGTTTCTGACCATTAAGAATAAAGCTGCCATGAATAGTAAGCCGGGAAGTGGTGGTGCACGCCTTTAATCCCAGCACTAGGGAGGAAGCAGAAGCAGGCAGACCTCTATGATTCAAGGCCAGCACAGAAAAAGTTCATAGAGCAAGTTTCAGTACAGCCAAGGCTATACAAAGAAACCCTGATATATATATATATATATATATATATATATATATATAAGAGAGAGAGAGAGAGAGAGCAAATGTCCTTGTGGTAGGATAGAGACAACCTAGATGTCCCTCTACAGAAGAATAGTTAAAGAAACTGTGGTACATTTGTACTGGAGTATTACTCAGCTGTTAAAAAATAATAACATCATGAAATTTACAGGCAAATGGATGAAACTAGAAAAAAATCATCCTGAGTGAGATAACCCAGATCCAGAAAGACAAACAAGGTATGAACTCACCTACAAATGGATATTAGCTGTAAAATAAAGGATAATCATGCTACAATCCACAGACCCAGAAATGCTAAGCAATAAGGAGGGCTCAAGGTGAGGACAAATGGATCTCCCTGGGAAAGGGCAATAGAACACATTTCAGGGATGAACTGGGGACAGGTTCTGACAGGAATAGGAGGGGTGGAGTGGAGGGTACTGGGAGAAAGGACTGGAACTGAGTGACATTTCCAGGGGAGATACATAATCTGAACTGGCCATCTTCTGTAACCAGACTAGCAAATCATCATCAGAGAGGCTTCATCAAGCAACTGATGGGAGCAGATGCAAAGACCAACAGAAAATCATTAGGCAGAGCTCCTGGAAGCCTTCAGAAGAGAGTAAAGAAGGATTGTATGATCCAGAGGGGTCAAGACACCACAAGAAAACTGCCTAAAAAAATCAACTACTCGGGGATCACAGAGACTCAACCCACAACCAGGGAGTCTGTATGTGACTTCTGTGCCCTCTGCTTATATTTCATGGTTGTGTAGTTTTAGGTTCATGTGGTACTACTAACAGGAGGAGCAGGGGCTATCTCTGACTCTTTTGCCTACTTTTAAAACCCCTTTTCCTTCTACTGAGTGGCTTTGGCCAGCCTTAATATGGGGGGATGTGACTAGTTTTATTATAACTTGATATGCATTGTTTGATTGATGTTCCTTGGAGGTCTGCCATTTTCTGTAGAGAAAGGAGGAGGAGTGGATCTAGAAAAGAGGGGTTGTGAAGGGAGGAGGGGTTGGGAGGAGAAGAGAGAGTGGACACTACAATTGGGATGTAATATATGAGAGGGGGAAGTAAAATTTTACAAAAAGATATTTTACCAGAGCCTAAACCATGATTTTATTTTAGTTTTTTTCTGTTTTTTTTCCTTAGAATCTAACCAACCTTTTAAAAGTCAACAGATAATTCCTTTCCCAGTCTACCTTTCTGCATAATGAGGGAAAAGGAAACTGTAGATCTCTTTAGCCACCCTGTCCCTCTAAGTTGTGAGAGCAAAGAGAACTAACAAGCTCTTGATGCACAGTTTAAGGTCCAGAGAAACATGTTCACTAAAATCCTGTGGTCTAAAATCACACAAGTGTAGAAAAGTATATTAATTTCTCCCTCTAGCCTAGACCTGACTACTGCCATATTACTAGAATATTAACTACAATTGCCTTACATACTACCTCATAGTCAGTTGTCAAATTTGCAAAGTGTGCTAAAATGGGTAGAAACAGTTTGAAGAGACAAAACAAAGGACATAACTAGACTCAAGACAATACAAGAGTATTGAAATTACCAAAATGAGATTTAAAACAACTATGGACAATATTCTGAGGATTCTGGTGTCAATATTCCGAGGTAGTGTCAAAGAACAGTTATGTGAGCAGGCAAGTGGATTTCCTAGATGGTTCTAGAACCAAAAAGAAAGGGGGGAGAATAAAACACTCTGGCAGGGGAAAAAAAGATCTGTCACCTCAGGAAAGTAGGAAATAAGAATAAATTAGTGAAGATCTAAGTAAAGGGGGAAATCATTAGACCAGAAATCAATGAAGTTGAAAAGTGTCAAATCCATTGACAGATTTTTCCCACCTTAGTACAGACAATTAGCAAAGCAAAAAGCTGATTCTTTTAAAAGAGCACTAAAATAAATAGTATCTAGTGTTTAATAAAAACAGTGCTTAATAAAAATGAGGGGTCATCATTACAGAACTCATGGACAAAAAAGAGATAGCATCAAATTTTATGAAAACTCTGTGCCCACACAGGTGAAGACCTAAATGAAATGGACCAATTCCTAGAAAAATACAATCCTCTGAAGCTATATAATACAACAAAATTAGACAATCCGAGTAGATTTCTATTTATTAAAGATACTTATTCAACATGTCAGGAGTGTCTAACATACAAAGTTTTAGGCACAGATGGGCTCACTACAATTTTGTGAATCACTTGGTGAGGAGAAGATTACTACTCTAAGGTTTCGTCAAAAAAAAAAAAAAAAAAAATAGGACCAGAAGCAAAGCTTCCTCAGTTCTGTGAGGTTGGCATCAGCTTAAGTGTAACATCAGGTAAAGACATGAGAAGAAAATTATAGACCAATTCCTCTCATGACATAGGTGAGAAAATTATCCTAGAAGATAATATCAAACCAATTCACGAATGTATAGGAATAATTATATACTATAGCAAAGTAGGATTTAACCCAGGTGTGCATAATACTTCAGTATTCAAAGATCAGTTAGTGTGATTCTTGACATCAGCAGGCTAAAAAAGATAAATCACATGATTATAACAATGGATTCAATAAAACATCTAATAAAAACCACTTAAGATTTAAAAAAATAGCAAACAAGGAAAGGAAGGAACATTTTTACCTTGTTAAAGAGCATCTACAAAAATCCTACAGCAAACATTAGCCTTAATAATAAGGTACTGGCAACTTTCCCAGTAAAATAACCATGTGCCCTCTTAGCTCTCCTTTTCAGTCTTGCAGAATACAATCAGGAAGGAAAATAAATACAAAGATAAACAAAATAATTCTCTGAACAAGTATTAACCCCTTCTAAAAGTAAATAAAATGCTAATCACAGCTCCTATACTCTTCAAAATGCAATTCCAAATAGATCATATACATAAATAGATAGAAGCAAAACAAATCTTCTAGAAGACAACACAGGGAAAAAAAATCAGTATCATCAGCCGGGCAGTGGTGGAGCACACCTTTAATCCCAGCACTAGGAAGGCAGAGACAGGCAGATCTCTGTGAGTTCAAGACCAGCCTGGTCTACAAGAGCTAGTTCCAGGACCTCCAAAGTCACAGAGAAACCCTGTCTCTAAAAACAAAATCATTATCATCTTAAATACGATGCTTAAGTCCTGCTAGGACACCAAGTGTAGGATTATGAAAGAATAGATAAGCTTATGACATTAAAAATGAAAAATGCTGTATTGCAAAGCCACTGTCATGAAAATTGGAAGAGAAGCCACAGACAAAGGGAAAACATTTGTAAGTCATCAGTGCAGAAAAAGAACAGAATACTCACAGTAAATAGAAGATATAGAAATGATAAATGGAGGTAGGAAAAAATGTTCAATGGCATGCTTCATTAGGGAACTACAAATCAAACATCAAAGTAAACTACTGCACACCAATTTGACTACTCAAAATTTGAAGCACTATTTTATATAAACAAGTAAAACTCATTCATATGTCATAGATTATCCTGGATGGTCATTTGGCAGTTCTTAGGAAATGAACAATACTTTACTCTTAGGATCTAGCTACTTGTTTCCTCTGTATTTATTCACTGCAGTTGAGGAATACTTTCAACGAAAAATTTGCACAAGAACATTTATGTAAGCTATATTCCTAGTTTTCAGATCTTAGAAGCAACCAAGCTGTACTATTTAGTACGTGAATAGAAATATTAATATGCTGTATCCAGGCAATGGAATAGTACAGGACATGAAAAGAAATTGTCTTGTCAAACCACTCAGAAAACTGAAAAGAAAAAGAAAAAAAACTAAGTGAAAGTAACTAAACTGAAAAGCTCACATACTGTGACATTCTGGATTCTGAATATTTAAGGAATAACAAAAATGGCAGTACTTGCCAGAGTTTGAAGAGTCGAAAGGATAAATATGCAAAGGATGTCTAGGACAATTCAGTTATTCTCGTTTGGATGCATAATGAACACAGACAGCTGTTACTCATGTGTCAAAGCCTCCAGAATGCAAGACAGCAAGAGCGATCCCTAATATAAATACAGACATGAGATGAAAATGAAGCAACAGTATGCGTTCATCTGTGATACACATAAACGTAATACTCGATTTTGGTAGTGTAAGAGACGTTATGCAGATGTGGAGACAAGAGATGGGTGAAAAATATCTCTGCTTTTTGTTCAACGCTGTAAACCTAAAGCCCTTTGAAAATATAAAGTCCCTGTCACAAAAAAGGAATTTTGATCAATATATAATCTTAGGTCAAGATAAAATTCAACCTTTCAAAACTTGTCTTCTACTAGATGAAACGAGTGTGACTAGGTACCACATGTCTTTCAGTTACTCCCTCAGTTAGGACCCTGTAGGCTTTCCTTTCAATGTCATAGTCTGGTCACTTTCCTCTGATCCACACTGGGCTTGCCAATGCTGCATAGCAAATGAATTTCCATAGACTGTATGGCTGGATTAGGACTTAAAGCTAAGCTTTCCATGAGTTATTGTGGACAGGATTAGTCTGCTGAACTGAATGACTCAGTTCATCCTGACCCTCCCATGGCACAGCCATTGCAGCCACCTCTTTCCCATCCCAAGAATTTTGCCAAAACTAACAACAATTCTCAAGGATTCCACTACTTTCTTGATGAGGTGCTAGGGGAACTTAGTTACAGTTACTTGGTACTTGGGGTTCATTCATATCCAGCTTTATGACACAGGAAAGAGCAATTAGTATTTACTGAGCATATTATATACACCCAACATTGAACAAAACAACATAAAAATTTCAATGATAGTATGAAATTTACATTAATATTCTCTTCTTTACAAGCAAGGAAACTCAAGCTTTTCAGAGTTGAGTCATAAGATTTTGTTCAGATCATACTGACTGATATTTATGGTTTCTGATTTCAAAGCTCATTATCCCAAAATGATGCCTTGTGAGGAACTTGGCATCACTTGTGATCCTCCTGTCAGGAGCATGCCTGATTCTTCTGAGTGTGAGTTCCAGAATAGCAGCCCATTCAAGGTGGTTGTTCTATGTGTGCCTGGGAAGTTGCAGTCACGAAATACCAGAAATAACCTCAGCAACAAATAAATTGTCAAAGATGGGTATGATAATGTGGACCTTGAGCTGGCCCTGGCTGGCCAGGAGCACACAGAGGTCCTCCTGCCTCTTCTTCCTGAATGTTGGAATGAAAATGTAGAAATTCAGCACTCCTTTCTCTTATATACTCAAATTTAATTAAATGGGCTGAAATCAGAGGGTTTGTCTGAGGTTAAAAATTCTATGAGTCTCAAATAGAATTACCTTGTTGTGAAAGACAAATATAAGGAGTGAGCAGAGGATGCTCATGTCAATAATTTATGAGTGTTTTCATCTACCTATTAGACTAAAGTCAGCAGTGAATCTTATAATGTTCTCTTTATAGCCAATTAATTAATTTTAGACATATCCTCTAGTCAAACCAGTGTTTTCCTTTGTTTTCACTGCAATATCCTAACAGCAGAGATACAAGAATACCTGGAACTTTTTTAAAATGTCCTGAATGATTGTGTAGTGGGGCAGACCTCACCAATGCATCAAAAGTGACATGAGGCTTAAAATGTTTCTGATTATGGAAAGCCCACTTGCGTTCATGTTATTCTCATACCACAAAAGCTGTTTCCATTCTCCTGAAGTCTCTGTGGCTATATGATACACACCTTTCCCTATGTAGTTTCATAGGTCAGAACTTACTAGACGGAAACAATGTATGGCTCCACAGCTTTGTGACAGCACTCATCATTATCTTTGTTTAATTCATAACCCGAGGCAATACTGAATTTATTTTCATTCTGATAATTGGCTTCAATTCTAGGTTTGGAAGATGGAGTATAAAACAATTATATTTTTAATATGTCTACTGCTTCTGAAGCTCACATTCTGACATCATCTCAGCATGGATGGATGAGGTTTCCATCAATCATCAGTCATCAGGACACTATGAGGATGTGGCTAGTCTGCTTGGGGCATGGGTCATCAAGGCATCACTACAGCAAGTATAATTTCTCTATCTTTGTGGAAGGAATAGTCACCATCACCTGGCAAATTAGATTGTGTTATGTGACTCCTTTGGACCAGTAATGAGGCTTGGAAACAACTGTGTAGATGCCGTTAGTCATGTGTTTCTATGGTTATTTATAAATATTATGGCCAAACTCAGTCAATATATGATGATTATAAATTATTGTTTTTTAATTGCCAGGAGCTGTTTTCCCAGAGAAGTTATTTAGGGGTAATTTTAAATTCTTTTAACTCTGATGAATGTAACTTACCAGACAGAAAATATTAACAGGGCCAGCCAACATCTTGGCAATTAGACACCAGCTTGCTGCAAGGAATGGGAACCTGCGGACAAGAGAAAAGGGGTACTTTTTGTATGTGTTGGTGCAAATCCTGTTTTGCTATCTTGAGAGAAACAGCTTCCATGAGAAAATGCCCTGCACCTTATGGGCTCACTAGAAGTCTGCTGCAATAACTTTTCTCTAGGTCTGAAGTTATGCAAAATAAAATTAGGACTTTTCTTGTAGCCTTATAGTCTACATCATTACTAGAAACACAAACAATACTTGTTCAGTAAAATATTACTTTGGAAGAAAAGTGAAGGGGATTTAGCCAAATGCACTGAGAAAGCTGAGTGATGCTTTATATAGAATCTGCAGTCTATTTCAATCCATTTACTCGGCCTCGAGTTAGGTGAACACCTTGGAGAGAGAGGGTGCTAAATGGATGGCTATGTGGTCAAGTAATCAGTGATGGATTACATACATTAGATGATATCATCTAGTGTTTTCATAGTCATCTTAGTTTATGTCAAACTAGTCTATGATGTGTGCACAAGGATGAACTTGCCTAATGACACATTTCTTATTATATACCCCTATCTTTAAGTGACACATAATTGTATTGTAGTAAAAGCCTTGGGAGTCAGGTGTGTTTGCATTATAATCATAAGACAGAGAAAATTATTTAGTCAACAATGAAGCATAGCAGTGAAAAAGTCATATGTCTAGTGTATGTGTACATTTGCAAACACTCCACTTATCATTAAATATGACAGGTATAGCTACAGTATTGACAGCTTTAATGAGTTTCATGTAGGTATCCATGTGACAATGGAACAGGTAGAAGTCACAATGTTGCTTCTGCACGTTAAAGTTTTTAATTAATTCTTTTGATTTTTGTGAATTTTTAACACTTTTCCAATTGGAAGATTATCTTGTGAGGTTTCTTTAAGGCTGTGGGAGATGAGGGTTCAGGAAATTATTTTTCCTATTACTCAAGTCTATGACTTCAAAGATATGGTGGTCTATTATACAAAGGGGTTGAAGGCAAAGAATAATTATAATTATAAGTTATTTTCCACTTTATACTTGTATTTTGTAATTATTTTTGAGAAAAGATTTCATGTAGCCCACACTGGCCTCAAAATCACTATGTATCCTACAATGACTTTGAACTCCTAATCCTCCTGCCTCTACCTCCTGAGTGCCTGGATTTCACACATGTGTGCTACCATTCTGGTTTATGCCATGCTGGGGGTCAAACCCAGTAACCCATGGATGTTAAACAAGTACTTTACCAACTGAGTTACATCCAAACATATCATTTTAGTTTCAATTTATAATCATGCTCTATCTTAGTCCATTTTGTATTGCTGTAACACAATAGCTGAGACTTAATAATTAATGCTGAACAATAATTCACTGGTTTCTAGCTCTGGAGGCTGGAAAGTATAATATTGGTGTCCTAGCAGCTCACCAAGAGCCTCCTGCTTCATCACCATGTGAGTAGAAGGCAAGATGATGACAACAAGCAAATCTGCCCTTCATAGCAGCACTAGTTACACCATCAACATGGATTTTATGATCTAAACATCTTCCAAAAGTTCCATCTCTTTAACATGGGCCAAATACCAGCAGAATATTGTCCATCACCATTGATCTAGAGCCCACTGCAATGAGAAGATTCTATATAGATAAAGTTCTGGTGATAGACCAATGAATTTTTTCTTCAGTTAAAAAGCAGGGACAGGTAGCTGGAGATGGGGAAAGTAATTCAGATCATGCACACATTTGTGATCCATGGAAATGATCATAAAGCATAGATTGTAATTTTGCATGTTATTCACATTCCCATGGCTGTAACAAAAAACTGAAATAATCGACTTATAAAGAGGGAAGAAATCATTTTGCCCATACTTTTGTGGCTCCAGGCCAGCAGTGCTTGTTGTTTTGCTTTTAAGTCTTATGTTAGAGTACATCACTGTGGCAGTACATGTAGACTAGGGTGCTCATTTTGTGGAATTTAGAAACCAAAATAGAGGAAAGAAAGGACTGGAGTCCCAATATCTTTTTCAAAGGCATTGTCACCAACAACCAAGGCCTTAGTGCTAGGCATGATCCCTTAAAATCTCTACTGTTTTCCGGTAGCTCCAAGGCCTGGATCAAGACTTTGATGAATGTTTTGTTAAGTAACACCTATCCAAGCCACAACATTCTAAGAACAATGGTTTTAAGTAAAAAGATGCTGGTTTTGGATTTTTGGTTTTGTTTTGTTTTTAGTTTTCAAAGCTCTCCACCACTGTGATGAGAGCCAAGTTTCCACAAGAGTGCAGATTGAAGAAACTAGTCTTCAGGCTACTGTCAGTCCCTGGATAAATAATGATGGCAGCTTCAAGAGAATGTGAGTTCTCACAAAACAAGATAGATGGGTATGAGGTATACTTTGGAGGGATAATTGACAGGACTGGCTGATGAATCAGATGTGGAAGAAGATGGAAAAGAGAAGTCAAGAATGACTTGCAGGCTTCTGGCTTGAGTAGCTGGGTCCATGGTAGCACTGTTTACAAAGATGGAAAAGGCTGAGGAGAGCCAAGCATGAAGATGAGATGAAGAACTCTGTTTTGGCCATGTTAAGATAAACATATCTGTGAGACATCCAAATAGGAATACTAAAGAAATAGTTAAATTTAGGGTTCAAATTTATGGAAAGTGGCTGAGCGGTAGTGGCACACTCTTAATCAGAGCACTCAGGAGGCAGAGGCAGGTGGATCTTTCTGAGTTCAAGACCAGACTGCTCTACAAAGTGAGTTCCAGGACACCCATGGCTGTTACATGGAGAAACCCTGTCTTAAAAAAATATGAACTATGTGTCCTAGAGATAGAAAGTTGAATACTCTAAACCTGTAAATAGCTTTCTGCTCTGGATTTCAAAGTGGACACAGCTTCCTGACATTAACTCTACACACAGCTTTTTTTTAGTCTTCAGATTCTATGAATTTGAATTATTGACCTCTCAGCACAGCTTGCTCAACACCTGCCTTGGCTTTGGGGGCTGCCTCTTCTAAAGACCTGTGCCCTGCCAAAAGATCCACTTCTTCCTTCCAGGGTACCAGAAAGCATTCTCTTTTCGTTGTAAGTGCTTCTAACTCCAGTGGGAAAACTCTACTGCCAGCAATAAGAAAAATCTATCTACAGGTTTTCAGTAAAAACTAGGATGTTTTCTTGCTGTAAATGGAGAAGTCCTCAGGATGTTTTATTCCTGGTTTGCTCTTGGCATTTAAAGGAAAAGTTTTCACCAGTTTTTATCATTGCCACCTTCATGAGAGAGCTGTCCTCATTGAGTTAATATTGATACAAAAACTCAAAAACTGGGATCTGGATAAATCTCATAATACATGTACTCCAATAAATGATTCTTACCTGCATATATGTGAATTTAATAATCACGAAGCATAAGAAAATTTTGTAGAAACAATGTAGATTATTTAAATTTTCTTTCCTCCTATGTTATATGAACATATTGTACATGTATTATTAGATTTATCCAGATCTCAGTATCCATTATGGACAATATTGATTGTTAAATTGATAAGATCTAGAACTACCTCGAGGACAATCTTTCAGGCATAGCTGTGAGGAACTGTTTAGATGAAAATAAGCTCTGGGGATACTGGTGAAGGAATTACTTATTTAGATTATCTGAAGTAGGATCATCCACTTCTTGTTATTAAATGTGAGGGAATGGCTCTATGGACTATGATCCTAGACCAAACCAAAAGGAGAAATCATCTGAGTAGCAGCATTCATTATTTTCTGCTTCTTGACTACAGTTATAATGCAGCCAGCTACCATGAGCACCTGCTGCTGTGATTTCTTCACCATGACAGATGAACCCTTGAACTGTGAGCCAAAATAAACCTTTCCTATCTTAAGTCACTTCTGTCAGGTGTTTTGTCCCAATGATGAGTAAGGTGACTAATACAGGAGACTGAGACCTAGGAATGCCACCATTACTGTGATAAACTGATCATGTGATTCTCAGGCCTTGCAAATGGTTCTCAGAAAGAATGCAGAAATGTTGCATGCAGGGTTTAGTGAGCCATTTGGGTCAGAGCTTAGAAGACAAGCATGCCAAGGCAAGCAGAGACAATGAAAGCCTAGCTTATGAGTTATCAGAGAAGACCAAGGACTCTATCAAGAACTGGGCTAGTGACCATATGGGATATTTTGATAAAGAATCTGGCTACACTATGTCCATGTTCCCAGAACTTGAGTAAATTGGATTTAAAGATAACAGCCATGTTTTCTTAGCAGAGGGGATTTAAAGACAGAAGTGCACATTCAGATAGTGCCACGGCTGCTGCTGTCTGCACCTGTTCAGGTCTACAGTGAAAAGGAGTCAAAATTTGAGCATGACATAAAAAATGTGATGTAATGCATCAAAGAGAAAAATAATGGAATAAATTGAAAGTTTCAGCCAATATATGTGTCAAAAAGAGACTTTATCGTTACAGAAAAAAATCCTCCTCTAGTGAAATAAGAATCATGTCTGGGGGCATGAAACCACCCATCAAAGCTCCAACATGTGAAAATGTCAATTTGTTTGAAAGTCAGCACCTGAGCTGAGGATAAAGCTAAAGAGGGTCCATGATTCCAAAACAAATTGCTTAGGTAAGTGCTTTCCCATGTTCATTATACAAGAGCTGATACAGCTGTGGGCCATAAAAGCTAAACTACATATCAAGGTATTGCCACAATATTGCAACATTATCGAAAAGACTGGGTTTCCAAGCATGAAAGATGGAAGGCTGAAGGGTCATCAATTCTTGCTCCACAATTTGAGAACTGCAGAGGCGAGGCAACGTGCAATAGGGCTGGAATCTTCACAAGGACCTATGAGAGGACATTGCTTGAAGCTGTGGCAGTAAAAACTAAGTACAGTGCAAGCTACAGAATATCAGAGATGCCAAGACTATAAAATATCCATGGAGGAAATCTGCAGACATGGAGTGGAGCCTGTTTCAGAGAAAAGCTGTGGGTGATAAGGGTGAGTTACACAAACACGTTGGAACCCAGATAATTTCATTATAAACCCAAGTTGATGGATGTAGAGCATCAGGACTCAGTGCTTACCCTGGCACATTTCAGTCTTGCTTGGATCATTCTTCATTATTCCCCCAAGCTTCCAGTTTGGAATGGGAATGTTTGCCCTGTGCCTTTGTATATTGAAACCTTTCCTTAGTTGCTAAAGATTGTGAGGACATTTTGTGAAACTGGACTGTAGAACTTCATTATGAGATGGCTTTGAGCCTATGGAGGCAAGACACCACTAGCTGTAGCTTTTAAATAATATGATGTGGTGATTAATCCTGTTAAATTGACAAGTCTAGAATCCTGTAAGAGATGTGCCTCTGGGTACGTCTCTGAGGGATTATCTAGATTAGGTGAGACCCTGGCCATTCCTGGTTTCCTTAATGAGGTTGATGTGTCATGGTTTTGCATTCTAGAGCCTTGAGCTGAACAAAATGGAGAACTCTAGCTGATCACTGTTTATTGATTGCACATATAGTGATAGAAGCTGCCCAGAGCTCCTGACACTGTGACTGTCCCTTTTTTGTGTACTGAGTGAACTCCTGCACCATAAGCCAAAATAAGGCCCACCCCCTTATGTTAGTTTTGCTGGGTATTTTGTCCCAACAATGTTCAATATCCATAAATCATGTGTATTGATAGACAAGCACACATGGAGCCTCATAGTTGAATTGATTTTTCTTTCCCCTATATCTCATCATACAGGAATCCAGTTGAATTTCTTCACCTTGTGAGTCAGTAAACTTGGCACAGATGTGATGTGATTTCTTCAAAAGTAAATTTTTTAAAAAAGAAGCTAAACATTTCTTGCCAAGTTCCCATTACTGCCCCACCAGATCAGTTCCCCCTGATGCTTGAGATTTAATGACTCATAGCTTCCCCCTTTTTCTACAGAGTTGTTCATGTCTGAAAGCCACACACATGCAAGCACAAATGCACTGGGTGGCTTTTGGGTCCTGGAGCCACCCTCATCAAAGTTACACCAGCTCTGTGGAACAGGTCAGCATCCTGGGCTCCTAGATCCTGGATCCATAGGACTTTGCCAACTTGGGTCCAGACAGATTCTGTGTTTACACAGCTTCTTTTTCTTCTGACTTCCTATGCTTTTCTCACTCATTTTCTCCTATCTGAATCTATACACAATACATATCTAAATAAATATAATATACATAATATATATAGTACATAGCTAACAAACAGATTCTCATCAAGGATTCGGGACAATAAAACAAGAATAATTTCAGGACTTATTATATCAGGATATACTGATGAGAAAAATTTACCTGCCAGAAGTTTACACTTGGATAATAAAGACAAAGAAAACTATAAATTTATATGAATAAGATGCCTATGATACTCAAAATCAACACAGTTGGAGAAATTCAAACAGACCCTAGGTTGATCATCCTTGAGATTCAGATTTTAAATTTTGTGCTAACTTCAGGCCCAGTTTTGTAGTTTGATCAAGATCGGGTTCTCATCCATGACTAGAATAGCTCTGATGGAAAAAAGTAACATTTTTTTCCTCCAGTTTGTGATTCTCTGTCAGGGGCTTGTCAGGATCCTAAGAAAAATAATGGAGTAGCTCAAGGTGTTTCAATTCCTTGGGTTTGCCAGGGCTACTCTGCTGTTTTTGCTCCATTGTATTATATTAACAAAAATCCAACCACAAAGCCAGGAAAGTAGGGAAATGGATCTCATATCTTGACTGAAAAGCTATCCTTCAACATTGCACCAGATGGGAGTATGTGAATCAAACATTGGGGCCATTTATCATAACCAATCTACCTCAATCAGGAAGTTCAATGAGCAGAAGACAAAAGGCAAAGCATTTACTTTCATGGCTCAGGAGACAAAGAACTTGGCTTTGTGGGCCAATGAGTTGGTATAATAGGTAGATATGCTTGCTACCAAGATTGAAAAACTGAGTTTGATCTCCAGATTCCATAGTGGAGAGAATCATCTCCTCCAAGTTGTCCTCTGGCCTTCATATCTGCACCAAGGCAGATATTTGTCACACACACACACACACACACACACACACACACACACACACACACACAGACAGTCATCAGCATCATATTAATAAAATTAAATTCAAATAAAATAAACCCTGGCTTTGTGCGTTTTTTAACTATGAATACTTGGGAAGTCCACCAAAGCACTATGTCTGTATTGTCTGGTCCATAATGTTTATAAGAGGAGCCTATATCCCTGACAATATTGCTAAAGAACTAAACTGTGTCATCTATGTAAGACTCTTAATGAAAGGCATTACATAATATAAGTTCCAAGTCAGAAATGCCTCTGTCATTTTTTCAGTTACATTTCTTTTTTAAAATATATTTTAAGTAAAACAAAACTATCACTTCCCCCTTAACTTTCCTCCCTCCAGTCGTCCATCCCTCCTACTGCTCTCAACCTGACACTTCCTTTTCCTTTGATTTTAATGTTACATATAGAGGGGAAAAGCATGTTTCAGAGGTGAGAAGTATTATTCCCCTCTCCAACATCTATTTTTATTAATTATTTGGGAGTTTCTCACACTCAATTCCTATTCCTCCTAGGTCCACCCTCCCACCCTTGTGCCCTCACCCCCTCCCCCAAAAAAGAAAAGAAACAAAAAACACCAAGTCGAATTTGTGTTGTCCATATACTCTTTGGAGTGTGGTTAAACCCCAGTGGCCAGCACTTTAAAGAACACTGTGTTCTTTCCCATCCACCCCCACCCCCGACACAAACTACCAAACTACTATGAAGAGCTACACTTCAGCATCTTTATGACAAATTTTAAGGGCTCTCTTTTGGGGGAGGGGGTTGTCACAGAAGCCTTCGGTGTCTCTCATTCTCGGTTTTGAGTCTACAGTTTGCAATAGAAGCTTCCTTGACCATAGCTGCCGGTGGCAGCATGGATAATACACTCCCACGTGCTTTCCAGTGGCAGCACAAAATGCTGGCACTCACATGGTCTCCATTGGCAGCACAAATCTTGGACATCGATTGGCCTCAGGAAGGATCTCAGACCACAGACTTTTGAGGAGATGTGATCCAGATAATGAACCATTCTTCATCTCAGATATCTTGTTACTCAGACTCAGGGTGATCAAGAGATAGTTCAGCCGTGGTTACTTCTCTCACTGCACATGCTGCTCAGTTCCGTCATCTTTCCCATCTCTCTATTCTGCATTCATTTATTAAAGTGGTGTTGCAATATGCTGTGTGTCACACGGTATACGATTTTCCCCAAACAGTTACATGTAAAATCTTATTACAATGAGTCATTGATCTGATTCAATGTTTCTGAAGCCCCATAAATACTGAAGTATGGCTGAGAATCATCTCAGTTACCCTGTTGTTGCCCAGAATCAGGGTGATCATGTGGCGGGGCCGTTCGTCCAGGGCCAGGACTTTTGTGAGATCCAGGCTGGTGCTGACCACCTTGACCTCGGCTCAGACAGTACCACTAACACCCTGGGTACAACAATCATGGTTGTAGACCTCTAGCCCTGCCATGGGTCTCTACTCTCAAGAAGCGTTCTTTGGCCAGAGATGTAGCGTGTACTCATGGAGCACAAGCTCAAGCCAGTAGAATTTATGGCTCTTGCTCTCTCCTTCTGGAACCAACAAAGCTATGATTATTAGTTGTTTGCATCACCAGAAACTCTAAACCAAGACCAAGAATGACCACAAGCCCCACTGTGTTGTCTCTGCTAACAGAACTGCAGATGGTGTAGCACCAGGTTGCTTGAGAGGAATGAAAAGTCCAACAGAGTTTTATTATCATTCTCGAAAATCTCAATAATAAAAATTTACCTTCCTCTTAACAATTACTATATTCTTCCAAATAGCCATGCTTTTATGGGGTCTTACTTTCTCAAATGTGTTTTTTGGAAAGCTAAGTATTGTTCTAATTACATGAGGGGAAGTTCATTTAGGTGAGGAAGAAAGAACATTCGCTTGTAAAAGAAAAAGAGCCCACTTTCTTATGAGATTTTTTTAAACTTCTGCTAGAGGAGAAGAGAGAGGGGAAACCATTCCCAGAATATATTATGTTAGAAAAGAAACTATTTTCAATAAAAGGAGAAAAAAGCCTTTCCCAAAACCAATTGGAATAAGCATTGTGGTCATTATGATCTCCAAAAATAATCAGGTGAGAAAATGGAAAGAAGCTGAAATTATTTTGTAAACTGAGCACTGCAGGGGATAAGGTGCTTTAATGGCTCTGATTAGAGACGGAGTTTTTCTCATCTCTACTGAAATGCAGTAGTGAAAGTAGGCTGAGCCTCAGAATTACAAGACTGAGCATAAGAAGAACTCCTTAATGAGAAGGAGTCATATGGCACAAGAATGAATAGCCGAACTTGTGAAATATCCCCCAGAGAACTCTCACAATGAGCTGGGTTCTCATGTGTCTGTGGTTAGCCAATTAGATGTGGTCTTGCTCTGTGGTAGAGAGCATAGATTCACCAATATTGAATCACCCCAGAGTCTGATTCAATGAAGCAAAAACTGGCCCCTGGACATGGAAAACTTCAATGATGTCTCCTAAATGTACCTCCCAGAAATCCCATTTGGGCTAAGATTGTGGCAAGTGCCTAGTATTGTCCAGACTGAATATAAGCTCATGCCTATTTATTTTTTCCAGTATACATGGGAACACTGGATATTCTCACAATTCATCTGGAGAGAATCCTCAAGGTATGACACACAGTAGGCCCACACTCCCTGGAAACACTTCACCATCTAAACATGAATGTTTAAAAAGCTTGAGATGTATTTTTATTTCTCTTCTTGCTATCGTTTGAAGAACACACAGACATTTATAACCAAATCAGACTACCTATGGCATCGACATATTTGATGTGAAGACAATTGATGGTTGACCTAGTGGACAACTGAAGTCTCCTTCCTACTCATAGTTTGTCATTATTTTTAACTTTTTGTTCTTCCCCATATATGTAATTCTTCTGGGGAAAAATGTGTAACTTGGCTAAATATGGTCCTAGTATTTGGTATGTAGTGATGTCTATTACAACACAAAAGCAGGAGATAGTAATTTTACATGTAAAAATATAATTCCCAATCACTTTCAGAAGTGATTAGGTTGTAAGTTTGATCCATGAGAATAGAATCCATGCCTCTGTAGGAAAGGCATCGAAGAGCTCCACCAGCCCCTTTCTACCATAAGAAGATGCAATCAGTAATTGCCCATCCTCAATCTGAAGTAATACCTTCGCCAGCACTTGATCATGCTGGTACCATATCTCAGGCATCAATGTACTATGAAATGCTGAGAAATAAATTTCTGTTGTTTATAAGCTGTGCAGCCTGTGGTCCCTTATTATAGAAATCTGAACTCAATAAGATACTATTCCAATATGCTTCAAATTTAATGCACAACTACTGAGATCCCATTTAGGGAAATATTAGGAGACTTCACCCCGATGGATAAGGATCAAATATGGCATGTGAGCAGAGAAATTACATCAAGTGATACCAAATGTTCTTAAGAGCCTTGGCCCATGATGGGCCCCTAATTTAATCTACCTTGAGGTCTTCACAGTCTAGTCTACATGTATTTACTCCTATTTACTGCTTGGATGATTGCTCATTCCCCCTCTTGGTCTTTGACTAAGTACCACTTCCTTGGATCACTCATACACCTAAATTGTCCTTCTGTGTGAGTTGTGTGTGTGAGCTATATTCTCTAACTGTTCCTCACAATGCCTATTCCAGTTAAACATTTGATGATTTATGCTATTTTATTTCCTGATGGCCCACTAATCATGACCTCCATGAGAGTGGAGGCCAAACCAGATTTGTTCAAGGCTTTATCCTATCAAATGCATAAAATGTCTTTAGAATGACAGTGAATAATCAATACAAAGTGGGCATCTACCTTACATGCCTCTAATTCTATGAGACATGAACCTCAAAGACAATAATTTATCACAGATGCATTAATGACAAAATAATAGAAGACCACAAAACAGAACTATCAGTGAAAACACCAGTAGACACTGAAAGAGTCTTAGGAAATCAAATCTCTAACTTGAGAACTAACAAAACAGGTATATGAAACTGAATAACTTGTCATGTTTATATGACAAGTGGATATCAGTGTTATATATATGTACGCCTATAAATGATTCCTAACAAGTACTTCATGGATGGATGGATGGATGGATGGATGGATGGATGGATGGATGGATGGATGGAGAAGATGTATCCAGGAGAAGGTTGCCCACAAGTTGTTGAGCAATTCTTCACAGAAACATTTTCTTTACTTTATAAGATATAACAGTTATTATTTTATAATTATGAGACTCAAAATGATTGTGAAATATCTCAATTCATTATTTCATTCACCCATTAAACCAATAATTTTTGCATTTATTTATTCATGTTTACATACTGACTGTAGCTGCCCCCTCCTGTAGTCCAATCCCCCATCTCCCTAATCCTCACCCCAATCCACTCTGCCTCCATTTCCCTTTAGAAATGGGTAGGCCTCCCATGGATATCAACCAGGCACATCATATCAAGTTGTAGTGAGACTAGGCACCTTCTCTCCTATTGAGCGTGAACCAGAAGCAGGTAACAGAGTCAGAGAGAGCCTCTCCTCTCACTGTTAGGAGTCTCACAAGATCACCAAGCTACACAACTGTAATATATGTTCATAGGATCTAGGTCAGTCCCATGTTGACTCCTCGGTTAGCAGTGAAGTCTCTGTGAGCTCCTATAAAACCATGGTGCTGGAACTGGAATCCTATGAATTGCCTGCCCATTTTCCTCCTTCCTCCTTAAAAAGAGAATCCTAAACTTATTTTCTGTGCAGAGATATTTAGGTACATTCCTTTTAAATTTTAATCTTACTTTGGGCAATATCTGTATAGGTATGTCACCAAAATATAACCAATTATTAAATAATAAGACTCAGGATGTAAAAGCAGGAGAAATAAAATAGAGACCATCTTCAGATTCAATGCAGGTCAACAGAGACTCACATGAGATCCTATCCAAACAGGAAGACACAAAAAAAAAAAACTAGACATAGATGATGTCTATCATCAGATCCCACATAAATGAAAATTCCAGTAAATGAATCCAGACCAAAAAAAAAAAAAAAGAGTAGATTAGTGCGCAATTTGTCTTGGACTGTGGGTGTAGGAAAGAAGGGGGTAGTGACAATGGTTATAGGAGCTTCTTTGTTGAATAGTAGAAGTGCTTTGAAAAATAGGTTGTTTAATCTGGGAATATATTTAAATCCAACCAAATTATATCACTCAGACTGTAGGGATTAAATCTCATTATACTATTTTAAAGCATCAAAAAGAAAATGGTGATCAGAACACAGAACCTAACAATATGACCAAAACTTTGTGGCTCCCAGCACTGTCATTCCCTGCTGTTTCTCTCTGAATCTGCTTACCTGAGTTTGCCTGCAAACTGACACTGCATGTGCTAATACAATTAACCAGTCTTTGGCCCCAGAGGCTTAATTACTTCATTTCTAGCTTTTCCTCTCCCAAATTGTGACCAGCTAAAACAGTTGACAAGTTTTCTGTCCGAATTTCCAAATTTGGATCCAGTTTTTTGTTTGTAACATGCTTAGCCCTGTTAAAAAACATAAACAAAACAATTGATTATACATTACCAAAAATGTGCATTAGAATGGCCCTTCACTCAAGGTAATATATTCCTTCACACCAGAAGATAAACACATTTTATCCTTTCTCCAGTGTTTGCAGTGTTTATAAAAGGCATTAAGTAATATTTGTGCTATATTCCAACTTGTAGATTGGTCTTTTAGATATTTTTCTGATTTAAATACACAATGTACTTTATCAACAGCAAGATATTTTTGTCCAACCCCTCTCAAAATTGAACAGTATCAGATGTTTAGAACACCACTGACTCATCCCCAGTGATTTGGATGCCGCTGACTCCAGGTAGGAACTGATAGCACCAGTTTCCCACTAGTTCCTATGCAGGTTAATGTTGATGACGATATCAAGAAAAACTTGGAAGATGGGAGATCAAACACAGGTAGTTACTAATTACCTATATATCTTCATCTAAGAGTGGGCTCCCATGAGATCGCTTCTATCCACATTGGCATGCAAACTCGTGGTGTATCCATGCCAGTCTTGTTCAGGCAACCATATTATTGAGATCTCATGGGTTCACCTTCCCTGTTCTATACAGAAGATACAATCCTGCAACAGGTCTCTTGGTCTTCTGACTCTCACAAACCTTATGCTCCCTCATCCATAGTGTTTACTGAAGACTTGGGTGTGCAGTTATGTTGTAGATGTTTCAATTGGCGCTGAGCACATAGTCAGTTGCTCTCTGTGTATCTTGACCAGTTGTGGTTTTTCTGGAATGGTCTTGACGTTCAACAAAAAGAAGCTTCTTTAATAAGGATGTAGGAATTTAGAATACAGACAGGAATTATGCTGGCTCAAGAAGTGGTGGGAGTAGGTTATCCTCTAAGATTTGTGACTTTACTAGCCACAGGTAGTTGTCCTGGTTTCTAGTACCAGGAATCCTTTCTTTCCTGCTGAGCAGAACTAACAGAATCCGAGTCCAATTAGACCACTGTTGGTTATTGCCAAGATATCAGTATTACTACTGCATCTTTAGGGATATTTTGCTGTGCTGGTCATTGTTATAGTTCATGAACATCACAGTTGGGTAGGAAGGACTATTGACTGCTCTTCTCCCTTGGCAGCCTGCATAGCACCTTCCAGTATTACAAAATCATCCTCAGAGAGGAGCCTCTCTGGTTAGATCCCACTCTTGTTCTGAGGCCTATTTCTGAAGTGTGTAGTGTCTTCAACAAAAGGGACATAACTTAAAATTCTGGAAAGTAACCAAGGGCAACTACAATAGACTGAATTGTTTTAAGAGTTGCTTGGACTCTTTTGACCAACAACTTACAAGGAGGTTTCTCATACATGGTACTGGAATTTTTGTTACATAGTCTATGACTCTTAGAGGGGAAGCATTAACATCTCAAGTGTCATAACATCATTTAAAATAAATGAAATATATATGTGTGTTTATGTACATAGAGATAAATTTATAATCATTATATATATTTTAGGCTAATATATATAATGATTCAGTATAGATTTTTTCAAATATTCTTAGTATTACTTATCCCTCCTTCTTCTCCTTCTGTTTTATCTTCCCTGACCCCTCCACAGTTAAAGCAACCCCCTATTTTTTCCATTCCCTTTTCTTATTACCTGCTGTTACAGTCCTGATGTTATAATCCAACAATAGTTAACATGTAGGTGTATCATAAAAACTAAGCTTTGGAAGTAGCAAATCTTCAATAGCAAGTTCACACATTCCTACCCATCATTTTTCAATAATTGCGCTAAACCATATTACCATGTCTGTGATAAGTTTGGGTCTAAATTCTCAGCCTTTAGTAGTTATAATGAGGATAAAAGATAACACATTAATTGTCATTTATGCCCTCATAATCCCAGAGTACTACTTCAGGTAAAGATAGTCCTGATACTGTTGAATAGTCTCTAAGGTGAATTATTCATACTATTCTAAATGACAGAATTATTCCTGATACTACTCAGCCAAACTTAAAATATAAATAAACTGTCTAACAAAACATTTCATATATGGAATGTTTTAACTGCTAACCATAAAAGCCAGAGGCAAATATTATATGTGTCATTACAATCCTATGATTCTTTCGATTGGTCTCACTTTTTTTCTATTGTTTTTGTTATTTTGTTTTATTTTGTTTTGTTTTTGAGACAGGGTCTCACATTGTAGTCCAGGCTGCCTTCACACTCACACTCAGGCAAATTTTCCAGTCTCAGCCTCCCAAGTACAGATATTACAGGCAAGATCCACCACTGCACTTGGTTTCTTATTCTTATTTTGAAGGTAACAATTTTTATTTCAAATTTATAAGATGAACTATAAAAATGTAACATTGTTTTAACAACATATATGCACATATTTTTATTTTGAAAAATGTTCTTTCCAGAGACACAGAAAGAAGAAAGGGAGGGAAAGATGTAAGGGAAAAGAAAAGAAAGTGACCTAAATCAGTGTTCCTGACTCATGGGTGGGTGTATTCAGGATTTTGTGAATCCATTCAGGATCTTGCTTAACTGCAAACTTGGATTCTGTAGGTTTTGGAAAGGAACCTTGATTTGGCAATTTTAACAGGTTCCCCATTGATACTGCTGAATAGCAAACACATATTGTATGGAAAATCTAGACTGTGCCCAGACATAGGGCATTTAATGGATCGTGTTAAGTACCATGTGTACTGTGATGAGAATAGGAGATAAACAGTTAAGCATATTTTCCATAATTCACTAAAACATCTCTAAATGCTTAAAATGGGCATTTAAAACTCAAACTGTGTCTAAGGACACCAAATTTTCCGTATTCTTGCAAGAGAGCTTCCTGGTCATCATTTCATTTGTGCCATCTCAGAAAGGTGTATAGAGATATGCTCCTGGCTCTTATTGATACTTCTCTGATGTTTAATGATGTAAAAACCTTACCTATGCTTCTGACCATATTTTTGAACTTTCTAAAAAAAATACACCTATATAAATATTTTGACAATCGAGTGTGATACCATTTATTCATTCATTCATTCATTCATTCATTCAACTATAGATTCATCTAAATATTTACCAAGTTGCTATCATATGTCAGAAATATTGTCTCTACCATCAAATCACAATGCAATATGGTTTATAAACTAATACATCATCTAGAGTCTAGAAGCCAGGAATGATGGTACAGCACTCTGGAGACTGAGACAGGATGATCGTAAGTGTGAGGTCAACCTGGGTTACATGCTAGGGAAAAGGGATGGAAGGAGCAGAGGATGGGAGGGAGGCCCTGAGTTCTTTTGCACAGCTTGTGAGCAAATGTGAGCCAGTGAACTAGATTTACATCTTTCCCAGAGAAAGCACGGGTCCTGTGTCCCAGGAGAAGGCATACAAAGGTTTGTCTTATAGCCACAGGAACACTGATGTCTAGTCAGAGATGAACTTGATTGATGGGTTTTCTGTGATAGCCTCCTGGCACTTAATCTCAGCCAAATATTAATGTGTGGAATTTATTGCAGTTGAGTTCAGAAATTAAAAATGACCATCTGTGGCACACGTGTGTGGTATGTAAAACAATAATATATTGTGGGCCAGTCTGACTTGAAGCTAAGAGTATTAGGATGGTGACAGGCTGCTGAACTCAGTCACACCAACACAACGAAATGAATCAGCGAGATGCTAGCACCTGTCCCCAAGTAACACGCTTCCAACATAATGCACAGTAAGCATGAGATGTTTGCTGACAGTTCCTTCCATTACCTTTATAACAGTCTGTGCTGTGTACATCTGGAAATAGAGTTTACTTAACTGGGATGAGATAGATAATTAAATAAAAGCCAATGTTAGAGAAAATATTCCATAGTATCAGAGTTTGGAGAAGACTGTACTGAAGTTCCCAGGAAGATTGTCAGGTCAAAGTAGAGATGTAGATGCACACATCTGTGACCAAAGAAAGAAAAATAACAGCATTCTCATTTGAAAATAAAATGCACCAATAATTTACAGTTGTTACAATTCAAATATGATTATGGGTACATTACTTATACACATAAGTGATGACTGTATTATGTATGTATGTATGTATGTATGTATGTATGTATGAAGACTAAGAATGTAAACCCTTAGAGAAAGGAATATAAACCATGAAGTACAGACACATTCATTGTATTTTACACTTGCTTCTTCACACTGAATTATCTTAATCAGAGAATGATAAACAATGCATTTAAAATAACTTCTTGGAACGTCTTATCACAGCAGATCTCAGGCTATTATCTCTATGGCTTTGGTTTATGCTCACATGACTGAATTCAGTCAGTGTAGTTAATCTACAGAGTATGTTTGTTCCAAGATTCTAGTGGACTGGTGACTGAGGTTTCATAATGTGAACTATATAATGTCTAAGTATTTTCCTAGGAGATACTTAAGGCCCTCAAAGAGCATTTGAAAAAATTCTGAAAGAGGAAAATTAGTAGTATGGCAATTAAATCATTGCCTTATACTATACAATGAGTGGTTTTAGTAATTTCAAGTTCAATGATCTTTCCAGCCTGACAATGTCATAGGGATGAGAGGGACAGAGGTAGAAAGGAAGGCAGAGCAAACATGTGTTCACCCATTTGACAACACTCATCATGTTCCAACTGTCATCTACAGAAATCCAGTTCAATTGAAAAAGATGAGCATGCATAAACCACTGGATATGTAAGTGATTCATCCAGTAATACACATAATGTATCCTTTTAAAAGAAAAGAAAGTATGGACCAAGACTACTTTGCCTCTAATGTAGGCAGGTTGTTGACAAAGGATAGAGGAACTGTCAGTTTCATGCTATGTGGGACAAGAGTTCACCAGAGACCAGTTTAGTAAGAAAGTGGTAAAAATAAGTCTCCACATTTATTCATTCACTAAACAAATAATTTATTGAGTGACTATTATGTATAAAACATTTGGTGAAGTATCTTGCATTCAACAATTATGATCTGCAACATACTCTAAATTCTTAATGTACAAGATGTTACAATGAAGTCAACAAAGCAAAGCCTTAGCTGTGACAAGAAGAACCAAAAGTTATCAAAAGACAGGTAGCTCTTTGATAAGGGTAAGCTGAGGAGACACAGAATAGTGACATATTTTCTTAGGTTACAGTGGGTCATAAATAACAGAGTGAGTGATCTGACCATGGTAGTCTGTGCTGAAACTCAGTGCTCAGGAGGCTGAAGCAGGATGATCAGGCCAGCATGAACTACACATGAGACCTTGTCAAGAAGGGCATCCTAGGGAAGAAAGCAAAGAGGAAGGAGAAAGAGAATGAAGGAGTGAGAAGTAATAAAATGTTTATTTGCAAAAGGAGTAAAGCAGCCATATAGCATAGTTTCTATCCTTACCTAAAGGAATACAGAGTATAAAATAGGAAATCAGTCACGTTCGCAGAATTGAGGCCATGGCAGCAAGTAACTGTAAGTTCAGACTAGCTTAAACCAGAACACATGTGCTTTTCCTCCTGGCATAGTCTCTATAGCTCTGCTTCCATTCCCATTCCAGAAGTAGTCTTTATGTGGAATATCATCATTATCATAGGGACAAAAGCTGAAAGGTTAAAGCAAGTCATATGATCTCAAAAAGAAGCATAGGTGATTCTCTTCTACAAGATGTTCAGATGTCTAATGTGACTGATTAGAGTGAGAGAAAACTGAGTTAGAAGAATAAATCTATCTTTATCCCACAAGCAATGTACCCCTGTATATCTTATTCCACAAGATATTTATCCAAGATGTGTTTATTGACTTTTAAATGATAGAAAAATATAAATATTTAACAATAGTTTCTAGCTCAAAAGTTATTCACTGAAGGAAGTAACATATAACCAATGGAGTCGGACCCTTCCTACCCTCACCATTTCCACCAGCTAGCCTGGCCTGGGTGCATATCCCGTGTACTACTCCTGCCTACTTAGTGGACTTTAGCCCACCTATGAGACATCTAACCTCCAGGTCCTCAGCTTGGGGGCTTATTGTGCCCAGATCTTGTCAAATAGGTATAGTTCTTGTCAATCATTAAAGAAGCTGGGGTTGTTGTTGTTGCTTTGTGACAGATGGAGACCATTATTGAAAGGCATAACTTGTCAAAAAACAGAGAACAACTGACCATGGGATGCCCAGACCAAACTGATTTATCTACAAAGCAATCCCTAAACCTACAGCTCAAGGAATAATATTGAAGATGGGGCAGAAATATTGAAAAATCAGAGGACCAGGATGTCTACTACAAGATAGTGTCTTACATATAAGACAGGGAAGCCTCAGCCATGAAATCTCAACAATATAGCTACCAAAACAAGACTTGACATGCCAATGAGTAGGAAAAATCTTACCAGACTCTACTACTAGACAAACAGCTATGTATAATAAGGACTACCTGTGAGAGGAAGATTCAATCTCTCCCAGGGATGTCCAATGCCAAATGGTCAGCCCAAAATGTGTGTATCTAAGAGCAACACTAAATGGGCTCAGCAGGTTGTATTTATGGATTGTGCGTGTGCGTGTATGTGTGTGCGTGTGCATGTGCATGTGTGTGATGTGTGTGTGTGTGTGTGAGAGAGAGAGAGAGAGAGAGAGAGAGAGAATACAATGACAATTTAAGAAAAAGAGACTATCAGTTTTAAAGGGAGCAAGGAGGAAGACAGGAGAAGTTGGAGGGAGGAGTGAATGATGTAAATACAGGTACACAGATGACATTTTAAAAATAATAAAAACTATCGACATGGTTTTTCTTGTAACTTTTATTTCACACCACTGGACCATTCTAAACATTGTGTTTCTACTGCTGCAGTTCAACTGTCTGGGAAGAACACGCTAAACTTTGTTGTCATCTTTTGATGACTCTTGCCATGGGCAGCCTCACAGCTCAAGTTCTGGATCCATAGCATGCTGAGAGACAGCAAGAGATAGCTCCCTGCGTGAGCGAGCCAAATATTTTTCACATAGAAATTCTAGAGTCCACACAAGCACCAAACTCATCAAGCAATGATGACATCATGAGAATCTGCAGAGTGTCCTCCTTTTGACATCCTTCTGGCTGTGCTCAAAGAAAGGTCATTACTGCCAGGGAGAGATGGGAATAATGCAACAAAAATGTCACTGATGTCACAGTAACACTGCATGAAGCCTTGAAAACAGGCTGTCTGAGCCTACTTTCTTCATCGGGGGATATTTGGAAACTTTTTTGACTTCTCAATGACTCGATCCATCTTTCAGCTTCCAAAAACAATAACAATAATCTGTTTGACTGGATTTTGCAAATATTGGCAAATACTGACCTGAACTCTACCTGAATGGCTTGACATAGCTGACATAATTGGGTTACCCCAAACTGAGCCTCACTCCTGTGCAAAGGCAAGAAGACTTTAAAATCCTCCCCTGGGAAGGCTGTCAGTGAAGGAAGAACCCTGTGTGTCTTACAAGGCTAGCTCAGCAGCTCTGTTAGAAATAGACTGGATTTTGTTATTTAAAGACAAAATGGTCAAAGAATGGGAAGAGTCTCCTTAGACAACCCAAAAGCCAGCATTTTTGCTTATCAGAACTACCATTTGTGAAAGGCCCACCCCTGGGGCCCTTGCTGACTTCCATTTTCATTTTCATCATTTTTCACAGAACTTTAGACCCCAGGAGACAATGTGGATTTTTACAATAAAAATATTCTTTTTTAATGTCCAACTATGAATGGGTCAAATGAATTGAAGCAGTATCTGAATAAAATTAAGTTAAATATGAGAACAGCCCTCAGGAGATATCTAAGAGGGTAAAGAAGCTTGCTAGACAAACATGAGGTCCTGGGTTCAGATTCTCAGGGGCCATGTGAAAAGCAGGGTGTGCCACACATACCTAGGACCCGCTACTATGGAGCTGAAACAGGAAGGAAGGTGGGATCCCTGGAGCTTGTTAGCTGCAGTCTTCGATGAAAATAAAAATACAATAAAATGAAAAATAATAGACTGCAGAATCAGTGAAAGGCCCTGTCTGAAGGGGACATGGCAGAGAGGATACCCAACATCTTCATCTGGTCTCTATATGCATGAGGATTTGCTATCCACACACAGACATGTACATGTATGCATACAAAATAAGAAATAAGAAAAATGTGAAAGCTGTTCACCAGGTAACTGATTATAATTTTCAGTGAAAAGATTTTTTGGTACACTGCCTCCTCTTGGGGGACATAACCAGACCTTTAATTAGTCCTACATCAGGAAAGCAATTGCCTTGGGTTCTTCTATACAATAGTCCATAATGATTTCCAGAGAGCATCGATCAACTTGAGCAGAGATGATACTTAGTGTCAGTGGGGAAAATGAATAATAAAAATGGCATACCAAGGAAACAGGGAAAATTGAAATCTGATTAGCTAAACAAGTATTTGATTGCTGTTATGGTTTTAACCATGTGCTAAAAGCTGGTCATCCCATTGTGGTGTTACTTGAGCTGCAAGATTTTTAAGGGAGTGAAGCCTAGTGGCAGGAAGTTGGGCCACTGGGGATGTGCCCTAGAAGACTTTTGATTCTCTTGCTTTCCAGCCACCCTGAGGTCAGCTTCTTTCTTCTGCCACCTGCTGTCACAGGCCGAAAAGCTATGGGGCCAAGTGACCATGGACCCAAAACTCTTAATCTATGAGGCAAAATATATTTTTCTTATGAGTGATTTCAGTTACTAATCTTGGGCGTTTTATCACACCAACCAAAAGTTAACAAATTCTCAGTAACACCTATGCAAAAACATTGTTCTTCCTCAACTGGGAAAAATAAGCTATGAGAAACCAGCGCCTGCACTAAAGTTTGAGTTGGGGAGAGGGTAGGTACCTTGGAGGTGACATCAGGACATACCAGGCTGGGTCAGAGGACAGACACTACAATGAAGCAGAAAGAAAGACTAAAATCTAGTCCTTGTAACAGAAATGGCTAAGGCAGTAGTTCCCAACCTGTGGGTTGCAATCCCTTTGGAGGTCAAATGACCCTTTCCCAGGGTTTGCATTTATGTTATATTTATATTATGATTTAAAGTAGTAGCAAAATTACAGTTATGATGAAGCAACAAAAATAATTTTGGGGTTGGGGATCACAGCATGGGGATCTGTGTCAAAGGGTCACAGTTTTAGGAAGGTTGAGAACTGCTGACCTAAGGCTCATGTAGAACCAGTTATCAGGGGAATCCAAAAAGTACTCCAAAGTCTAATAGAAAATGAGGACAATAATTAAGTTTGAACCGAGGCTTTTAGAAAGTACAGGACATGGAATAGCTGAAGTGAGGTTGCACATGTCCTCTAATGCCTGCTGGGACTGAGACTTTGTTTGGGTCTCTGTCTGAGACTACATAACTCCCTACACCCAGAAGGTACAACATCCCAAGATTTTCTGTAACCAAGCATAGTGAGGAAATCACTTTTTTTTTGCATTTTCAGTATCTATTTATACCCAACAAATTGCATAGAAACCCTGAAATGTCTGCATTGGTTGAGTGTATGCATGGCTCCCTACATGGTCCCTGCAGCTGAGTGCCCCTGAGTTATCACCCTGCCTGCTAAAAGAGCCTCACATGTGCAGTCATATTCATAACCATCATCATCTTCAGAGAATCCATAACTGTCATAGTATATTCCTTACAATGTATACCACATGCTTCAGTCAAATTAAAATGCCTTTATATCATAGGTCAAGAAGTAATTTCAAGAAAATCCTAACTTTAGTCCAAAATGTGCAAAGGGAAATATTAAAATTCTCTATTGCCTTTAAAAAAATCTTACTATCAGCCAGTGCAATTTACAAAATCAGGGTGTCCACGTTGGAGGTTATTTAGGAAGTATCTGTTGTAGTTTTGTTGTTATTGTTGCATTTTCATTTTCAAACATTTATAGAATCTTTCCTTGGTAGATAAAAGAAAGTTTTAATTTTTTTACTAACTTGTCACACCTGTGGGAGGGTGAGGGGAGGGAAAGAGAAAAGAGGGGAGAGTCCATCTCTTGCCTCAGTCCCATAGTGCTGGTTTTGGGGTTACACTGCCTGTCACTGTGCCCAGCTCACCAGAAATTGGACCCTTCCCAGGAGCACTTGCTAGTACTTGAGCAACTGAGCAGATCGTCCAGATGCTGTGTTCATATTTTGCACCATCTTCTCAAGTAACTATCTGTTGTATGGTGTTATGCGTAAAGCTAAAATGGTTGAAGTTAGATAATTTGTTCTTCAGTGATTAATGAAACTGTGAATGTTTTAGATTTAAAGCATTATTGTTTAGAAGTTTTGGCATTTGAAAGCTTCCTTTTCTATAACTTAGTGGGTACTCTTTAAGATATAACTTATTCACCATAACATTTTTTCTTCTAAAAAAAGGCTTGCAGTTTTCATTGTGTAATGTACTTTAGTGTGTAATCACCCTGTAACCATTTTCTTTTCAATGTCTAGAAATTTTGGGCATTCAGTCAATCAAAACTAGAAGCTATGCATCTATCGAGGCCTCTGACTCACTTGTAAATCCAGCATTGTGAGGAAAGGGGAAACATGCTTCTGAGGCTACATCAAATAGGCTCACATGGCCTCTCCAATGTGCTTTCCTGTCCCTAAGCTAAGAGCCCAAAAGCTTGGAAACAATCATGTTAAGCTGAGGATAATAAAGAGGCCATGTGTCCTTGCTGTGATTGGCAGCTACAGCAGAGAGTCCAGCTAAGTGTGGCCAGGTGACAGAGCCACTTTGGACATCCAACCTAGTGAGGCCTTGACAGAGTTGCAATTCATAACTAAAGGGTGTCAGACATTTCAAAAGGGAATTTCTCAGGCAAGCTCTCTGAATTCCCAACTCTTTAAAGCATGAGCTTTAATATTGTTAATATTGTTTTAACCTTACACATTTTGGACATTTTGTTATTCGGGATAGATAACTGAAATATCGTCTGACTCGTTTTTCCACTGTGAAATGAAATTTATAGATTGGCTAAAATAAAATTATCCCCTGCAAGTGTGCTTGCATGTGCACATGCTTACACACACACACACACACACACACACACACACACACACACACACACACACACACGTGTGTGTGTGTGTGTGTGCATGCATATACACACATACATACAGGGATAAATATGCTACTATGCTCTGAATGTCAGAGTAAATTTCTTGCGTCTGCCTTCAAATCAATATTCTAGCCAGCATTGTCTTGCTTGTAAACAGAGGGGCCCTCTGCAAATTCATCCCTGGTCTTTACTCAACTGAGGAAAGTTTTCACCCTATGCAATCCAATTTTCCACAAGAGATAATATTGGAAATTCAGCATTCCTTCCTCTGAGTGTCCTCTAGTTAGAGAAGAATTGACACACAGGCCAAGGGACAGCATCATTCTCGAGGTAATTTCTCTAGCATAGGATTTAGCTAATTTGTCTTTTCTATGGCTTCCATTGTTCTAGATGCAATATTTCACAAATGCAACCTAACACTGTGCTAGGCTACTTTTCTAACAGCTGCACCATGCTATTGGCTAATGCTATGGCTGTTATGGAGTGGAAATCCCAGAGTTTTGCCATCTGTGCTGTGGCCAAACCAGCTCACTCTCATGCAGCTGTCTTCTGAACCTAAACAGAAACTGGAACTTGGTTCTGTTTTATGTCATTTCATTGGTTTCTGCCAAGTGTGTCTCTGGTAGTTGAGATCATCTTTAGTATTGGTTTTGTCGTGTAAAGATTTTTGTTGGTTTTGTTTTGTTGTTATTTTATTTTTGTGTGCTTCATACACAAACACTGCATCCTTCATCACTCTCTCCCATGCTCCTCCACTCCAGTGCATCCCTTCTAAATCCATGACATCTTCATTATTGTTACACACATATACAATGTATTATACACACATATATTGTATATGTGTATATATTATATAAATGTGTATATTGTCTGTATATGCATATACAATATGTATGTGTCTGCATTTAAGTATTTAAGAAAGAAAATAATTTTCACCTGTTTTTTTAATTTTTATAAAATTATAATTTCACATGTCAATCCCTTCTCCCTCTCCCCCTTTCCCCCAATACCCCACCAGTCCCCTCCCCTGCCCCCTCCACTCCCCATAGAGGGTAGGGCCCTACAAGGGACCTCCCCAAATGCCACATCATCATCCTGGGCCAGGTCTTGGCCCTCCCCCATGTGTCCAGGCCAAGACAGCATCCCTTCACATGGGAAGGGCTCTCAAAGTCCCTTCTTACACCAGGAAAAATACTAATCCACTACCAGAGGCCCCATAGGGTGCCAAGGCCTCCTTGTTGACATCCACTTTCAGGGGTCTGGATCTGTCCCGTGATGGCCTCCCAGACAGCAGTCTGGGGGCCATGTGCTCCCCCTTGTTCAGGTCAGCTGTTTCTGTGGGATTCACCAGCCTGGTCCCGACCCCCTTGATCTTCATCTCTCCCTCTCTGCAACTGAGTTCCAGAGTTCAGTTCAGTGTATAGCTGTGGGTGTCTGCCTCTGATTCCATCAGCCACTGGATAAGAGCTCTAGGATGGCATAAAAAGTAGTCATCAGTCTCATTATAGGGGAAGGGCATTTAGGGTAACCTCTCTGCCATTGCCTAGATTGTCAGTTGGTGTCATCCTTGTAGATCTCTGGAAATCTCACTAGTGCCAGATCTCTCCTCAGACTATAATGGCTCCCACTGTTATGATATATCTCATCCTGCTCTCCTCTATTCTTCTCCCAATTCAACCTTTCTGCTCCTCCATTTCCTCCTCTTCACATTCTTCCAGCTCCCACTCTCCTACCCTCATGCTCTGAATTAGCCTAGGAGATCCTGGTCCTTCCCATTCTCCAGGGAACCATGCATTTTTCTCTTAGAGTCCTTCTTGTTTCCTAGTTCTTTTGGTGAAGAGGATTGTAGGCTGGTAATCCTTTGCTCTATGTCTAAAATTCATATGTGAGTGAGTACATACCATGTTTGTCTATTTGTGACTGGGTTACTTCACTCAGGATGGTTTCTTCTAGTTCCATCCATTGGCCTGCGAATTTCAAGTTTCCATTGCTTTTTTTCTGCTGAGTAGTACTCCATTGTGTAAATGTATCACATTTTCTCTAGCCATTCTTCAGCTGATGGGCATCTAGGTTGCTTCAAGGTTCTGGCTATTATGAACAACACTGCTATGAACATAGAAGCTAGCCATCAAAACACCAATCGATGAAATTAAAAAGTGGGGCACAGAACTAAATAGAGAATTCTCAACAGAAGAATCTAAAATGGCTGAAAGACATTTAAAAAGTGCTCACAATCCTTAGCCATCAGAGAAATGCAGCTCAAAACAACTCTGAGATACTATCTTACACCGGCCAGAATGGCTAAAATCAAAAACACCAATGACATTCTATGCTGGAGAGGGTGTAGAGAAAAAGGAACACTCCCCCATTGCTGGTGGGAGTGCAAACTTGTAAGACCAGTCTGGAATCAGTATGGCCATTGCTCAGGAAAATGGGAATCAGTCTACCTCAAAATCCAGCAATTCCTCTCTTGGGCATATACCCAAATAATGCCCGTTCACCTGATTTTTTTCAAACTTCTCTTGTTTATGTCTCCTTTGCTTTGTCACTTAAAGTTTTAACTGTGAATTCCATCTATCCACTTCATCTCTAAAGTTCTATCAAAACTATTCACAGAAATATTGAGCTGACAGAATTAAGAGCGCAGTCTGGCGCAATATCATTAGTACACTATGGAATTCCTTAGCAAGTGTTTAAGGCCCCAAGTATAAATATCCCCATTGTTTGATCCACTAAGCAGGAAGATTGGGTCAAAATCTTGCCAAATGCATAGATAAAACTAAAATAATTAAGAAGCACTTATCAATAGCATGGTGTGTGTGCTAGAGTTTATAACAAAGAGAGAAAGCACATAAATTCAGATGACTTGTCTTGCATGGAGATAGGATAACTCCTCAAATATATTAATTGTCTTTCAATTCTCGTCCAAAGACTTTAAATCGCATGCATAATAAACCATTCTAGAATACTGTGTTACGTTAAAAAAAGACAACCACAGTGTCTTCAGACAAAAATCAATACTTATTAATGCATACAATAAAATAATAACTTTGTTGTATATGATTTTTTAAAATTACATAAATAAATAATGAAAGCTCCCCCAAAAGACGTCAATCCGCATTTTAAGGTTTCACTATTATCTTGAAAGCCCATACATCATTTTCTTAGTTCAGATTTGAACAATAAATTTTGTTTTCTAGTATTTCTTAAAAATTAGAGTGTAACCACTCTACTAGGAATAATAAATCCGTATATATATGTATATATAGTTAATGAATAAAAGCCATGAGTTATTACATTATTCAATTTTATTTTCTTCTTATCAAAAACCTTTCTATGGAGTTCATTAACTGGTCATCCTGTATACAGTTTTCTGTTCATGCCAGTTTGTAGGGTAGAACTTGTCCACCTCTCTCGAAACTGTTCTTACAGTATCTACAGCAGAGCCCAGGGCTTGCAGATACTCTAAAGAGATGTTGAGTGTGGTATAGGATTTTTTTCCCATTTTATTCGGTTGCCCTTATCTTTACTTATTTTTGGGTAGTGTTGTAACTGGGTACATGTGTACAGTGTGTAATGATCTAATAAGGATAATTACTGTCTCTGCCTCCTCAAGTAAAATCATTTCTGTGTGTTGCTAACCTTGGAACCCTGCTCTTCTAGTCATCTTGAAATGTATAATTAACTATTCTCCACCACATCTGCCTTGTATTACTACGTAACAAAACAACTTACTGCCCTTCTGTGTTTTGATACCCATTATCTACCCTCTCCCTACCAACCTCTGCCATATACTTGCTATCATCTTTGTGATGCCTCTTTTTAAAATTTCCATTAATATGTGATAACATAAGAACATGATATATAAAATTGTCTCAGGACATTTCAAGCATGCAGAAAAGTTGAAAAGCACTAATTAAGGAAGACCCAGCAGTATGTTCTTTTCTGACTTCTTTTCCTTGGCCAATTCTGGAGAAGTCTATCATCTTCCCTCTAAGTCAGAGAATCCCTTGCTCACTGCCCGCGACCAGTGAGCATGTTCAAGCATTATTATTTGTTTCTTTGTGGTTTGTTATCTGTCCCTCCAAGAGATTGGGGCTGTGTGTTTGTGGGTAAAATAAAGCTTACCTCCCCCTCCTCTCTTTCTGTGGCAGCCCTGGTGACCACCCCAGCCTCAAATATGAGTCAGGTCAGTTGAATACACAGGAGGTAAGCCACTTCCTTCCTGGTATTTCTACCCATTCTCAGTCCATATCCTAAAAGTTGAAGACAAATATCATTGTTATGTCTTTGCTATTCCCAGAAATTATGCAGTACTCTTCAATCAACATGGTTGCCAGTATTTAAAATTAATAAACAGGCAGAATTAATTTAGTTGACCATGCCATAAATAGAAAGGGGAGGCTCATGCACAGCCAGCCCCCAAAGCATAGATGTCAATTACAACCAAAGACCGGGCAGGAAAATACAATATTTCAGTCCATCTTGAGCTCTTAACTGGAGTGAGGCCCTTCATCTTCTCCTTGATTTCCTAGGAAGCAAGCACACTTTTACAAAGGGAAAATTAATTTTCACCAGAAACAACAAGTGTAATCTAACATGAGCAAAGAGTCTCCTTCTTTTGCCTCTTGTGAAACACAAATTAATAAATAACCTCAGCATGGGGTGCCAGTGCACATCTGACCCCTAGAAGACTTGGCAGATGTTCAGGAGCCACTATAGCAGTAGAAAAGGACTCCCTTCGTAGCCATCTGGACTGATGCATTCAGATCCTTCCACTTCTGCTCTTATAGGAAGGGGAGGGGAGTCTTGATTTATTCACACCATCAGAGAAATTCTATAGCTCCATGGGCATTGAAAGGAAAGAAAGCTCTGCATGTCATCAGTGGTCAACACTCAACACACACAGGAGTTACCTGGGGGGTCTTGTTAAATGCAAATTTTGAGTCTTGTGTGGGAACAGAGATTCTGCGTGTCTAACAGGCTCCCAGTAGATGTTCCTGTTGCCAGTCCACAGGGCTCTGTCTGAGTATCCAGGATACAGACATGTATAGAAAAATAAGAATGACCGCTAAGCACTTTTCATCTCTCCTCCTTAATCCTATGCTTATTTGCAGGACTAAATTAGTTTTTGCTAATAGTTTATAATAATCAATCAGAGAATTCTATTGTTCTTATGCTTTCCATTTCATTTGCTTTTGTGATGGAAAAATCTCCTTTAAACTATTTTAGACTGCAAGCTGGTTTTGTGGAGAGAGAAAAATGCCTGAAAGGAGAAAACATTCATAACGTTAAGAAGATGTATTTATTTTAAGCAAGAATCTCTCTCTCTTTCTCTCTCTCTCTTTCTCTCTCTCTCTCTCTTTCTCTCCCTCTGTGTGTGTGTGTGTGTGTGTGTGTGTGTGTGAGAGAGAGAGAGAGAGAGAGAGAGAGAGAGAGAGAGAGGAGAGAGAGTTATATCCATTCCAAATCTTAAAGACCACAAAAATACAATTAAACTTACTTTACCAACCAGACCAAATATTGTCAAGAAATAGTCTTCTAGAATTGCTATAAAACACACAGGACATAACCCTTTCAATACATAAATGACACATGCCTGGTGGGACTGTGTTTACTTGTTAGTTGGCAGTTTACTGAGCTATGATTCTTCAAATTACTCTATTATTCAAGTCTTTGGGACAAAGAAAATCCAATGTGCTCATTTGAAATGTGTTGTTCCTTAGTGGGAATTGTAAAATTCTCTCGGCAGTCTAATTAGCTGTAGAGACTTTTCCAAGGTACCCTGGAAGCTCTATTTTTCAAAGTGTGATTAGCAAGATGAGCACTTGGCATTCTCACCTGCCATTTAAATCAACTGAAGGATCATCTTGGGTTCCATGAAGAAGTAACACCTGTTTAAGGTAAAAACCACTGAGCTACTTTGAGGAGTAATTTTCCTAGGTTAGTAAAAAGACAGTAAGGCTATTTATTTTGTCTTTTATAATCATAAAGAAAATTTTCCATTAGAGGAAAAGAGCAAAATATTGAAAACAATTCAAAGAACACAAAATATCTACAAAATAATCCTTATAGTCTTTCTGATCATTCCACAAACTAAACTTTCATCACAAAAATTCATTGAAGTAACTACAATGGATCAACTTTGTATGACTGACTATCAAACTCTACTACTTTCTACTGACTATTTTATATGTATGAATGTTTTGCCTATGTGTATGTCTGTGTACACATGTGTGCCTTGTGCCTGAGGTGACCAGAATATGGAGTTAGGTACCCTGGGACTGAAGGTATAGATGTTTCAAGCAGCAGTGTAGGTGCTGTGAAGTGAACCCAGGTCTGCCAGTGAGCAGCCAGTGCTCTGAAACACTAAACTGTATCTCCAGACCCAATTCTTAGTCTTTAAAACTGCATTCTGTTAGTATTTTTCCAACATATCTAAACTAATTTTTAATTGATTCTCATTTGAACACAAAGAAAATACATTCATGAGCTGTTGTGAAAGTGATTCGAAGAGCTAGAACGTGGCTCATTGCTTAAGAGCACTCACGTGCTGCTTTTCCAGTAGACCTGAGTTTATCTGGAAGACAAGGAATAGATGGCAGAGGGAGAGGAATTGTAAGGGAGAGGGAGAATGTTAAATAAGACTCTTTATTTTGCCTTTATGGTATCAACCAGTCTAACCATGAACTATTTCCAAACCATGCCTACCCCAGAATAAATAAACATAAGAATGACATTGCAGTTTGGCTGCCTGAAGTTCAAAGTGCTGACTCCTTCACAGGAATCACCATCACCACAATCTTTACCTTGGAAGTGACATCTGGAGTGGTTACGCCAACGGCTTCATACAGCTTATGTTGAAATTTTTGTCTAACTCCATGGTAACCATGACAAAGTCTATTTCAGTACTTACCATTATAATGAACATAAAGAACTCCTGACATAATTGTTTGCCAACAAAAATGAAATTGCCTAATTCTGGTGCCCATTGTTCTCTTAGATCCTGGAAACCCATAAGGTACAAAAATTTAGAAACTATGATTTCAATTACACCATGGGTTAGCAGACTGGTTTCCATTTGCCTGAAAATTAAAAGATGTGGATTCTTGTCCTGTTCTGTTGCCCACTGTTGGTGTTTGATAAAATAATCAACCTTCATGATCCTTAGTTTAATCTATGAAATGAGACCTGCTTTGTATCAATATATCTGAGATATTTTTCATCAAAATATATAAATTATTAACTTGTATTTTTTAAGTAAATGAAAATCTTGTATCCTTCCTCACTTATCCACAGCCTTTGTCAAACAACCTTCTTATTGTCCTCAGGTTTCTGGGAAATTTCCACCAGTCAGTCTGAATCACTAATGAAGCTGCAAACTATAGGTCCTGGACAAAGGACATTCTAACAGTCCATAAATGCCATAGATTGGTTGTTACCCAGCAATGTTTATGGACAAGCTGATAGAAATAAAACATTCCACAACACTGATTGAGTTCAGCACCTTGCAGAGAATTTACTACAGGCTACTGGGGGTCCTCCATCAAACTTGCAGATAATGCATTTAAGATGTACAGTGTCATCTTAAAGATACAGAGTATCCTGCCTTCTAAGTGTTGTTCAGCATAGAAATACAGTGTAAGAATTTGAAAAGATACACAAGCATGCCTGACAAGAATAGCAGGGAGCTTTAGATCACTAGAGACTTAACCTTGAGAACCTGCCTCTTTAGCAGCTCTAGATCATGGTCACCCTTGAGGAAAGTCTGCAAGAATAGAGGATCTATTAGAAAAATGAGAATAAACTGGAACTAACTCCTCTGAGTTACTCTACTTTCACTGCATCTATCAAGACATGAGTTCCCAAGTATGCTGATGTTAAGTGTGAAAATATGATCCCACTCAAGAAAGAGAAAAATGGAGTTTGTTGGCTGGGATTGACAGCTCTTCAGTAAAATCAATCTATATTTTGACTTCTCTAAATAGTGAAGGGAGGAGGGGTCTCATATGAGAACTTAACGGTCATGCTTTCCCAAGGAACATTACAAAACCTATCTCCTTTCCTCCTTTTTTAAATTTTTTTAAATTTCTACTTTCCTTCTTGTATAGTGCATCTGTTTCTAGTTTCAGTCTTTCCCTACTAATGCTTGTCTTATTTTTCTTACAATAAAGATAATTGATTGACATAGACTTGACTTTTAATTATAGTTTAAACTAGATAAATGTTTGAAAAATAGTCTAAAAGAGAAGAGTGGTTAAATTGAGTTAGATGATTAGGTGGACCAGTCCAGCTAGAATAAAAAGAATTCTACCAAATGATAGAAGACTAGAAATTCAGGATGGCAGCAGACCAGGAACATTTCCAAAGGGCCCCAAGGCCTCTTGTCCTATCTAGATGATGATGAAACAACTAGGATTTCTTCATGTATTGAATTTTTTAATTTAGATTCTAAGAAAGATTGTTTTACATATCAATCCCAGTTCCCTCTCCCTCCCCTCCTCCCCTGACCCCCCAACTAACACCCTACCTATCACATACCATTTCTGTTCCCCAAGGAGGGTGAGACCTTCCATAAGGGGGTCTTCAGAGTCTGTCATATCCTTTGGGATATGGCCTAGGACCTCTCCTGTGTGTCTAGGCTCAGGGAGTATCCCTCTATGTGGAATGGGCTCCCAAAGTCCATTCCTATGCTAGGGATAAGTACTGATCTACTACAAGAGGCCCATAGATTTCCAGAGCCTCCTCAATGACACCCACATTCATGGGGTCTGGATCAGTCCCATGCTGGTTTTCCAGCTATCAGTCTGGGGACCAAGAGCCCCCCCCCCTTGTTTAGGTCAGCTGTTTCTGTGGGTTTCACCAGCCAGGTCTTGACCCCTGTACTCATCACTCCTCCTCCTCTGCAACTAGATTCCAGTTCAGTTCAGTGTTTAGCTGTGGGTGTCTGCTTATACTTCCATCAGCTGCTGGATGAAGGCTATAGGATGGCATATAAGTTAGTCAACAATGTCATTATCAGGTGAGGGCATTTAAGGTAGCCTCTCATCTATTGCTTAGATTGTTGGTTGGTGTTATCCTTGTAGATCTCCAGACATTTCCTTAGTGCCTGATTTCTCTTTAAACATATAATGGCTCCCTCTATTATGGTATCTCTTATCTTGCTCTCCTCTATTCTTCCCCCAACCTTCCTGCTCTCTCATGTCCTCCCCACCCCTGGTACATTTACACAATGGAATACTACTCAGAAGTGTGTGTGTGTGGGGGGGGGTAACCAATGCAATCTTGAAATTCAAAGGCAAATGGATAGAACTAGAAAAAAACATTCTGAGCCAGGTAACCCAGTCACAAAAAGACAAACATGGTATGTACTCACTCATATATGGGTATTAGATATAAAGCAAAGGATTACCAGCCTACAATCCGCACTCCAGAGAAGCTAGGAAACAAGGAAGACTCTAAGAGAGACATACATGATCCCCCAGAGAAGGGGAAAGGCTCAAGATCTCCTGAGCAAATTGGGAGCACATATTGAATTTTCAAAGATTATCCCTTCTATATGTACTAAGATATGAAGGAGTCACACTGTAAATTATGTTTAATACAAAGATGTATGACTGAGTTCTGTTTGTCACATTTCCACTACTTTAAGAAACACCTGAGATACATCAACTTGTAAAGAGAAATAGTTTATTTGGAATCATAGCTTTTGGGAGGATCTAAGTTAAGAACACTTATCTTTGTGTAAAAAGCCATGGGGTAAAAGTGCACACCTCACAGCACGGAATAAAATATAAAAAAGAAGAAACTGTTGTTTCACAATGCCCTTTAAGGACTTTCTCCCAATAACCTAAAGACCTCCATGGGACCTTTACTGTGGAGTTTCTATCATTTCCCAATAATACCAAAGCAGGGGGCTATGCTTTTAATACATAGGTGCTGGGCAATATCTAATATCCAAACTGTGTTAAAAGTCCAACAAATTCCATATTCATCTCCAGTGCATAGAGATAAGGCTCCAAGAGGGAAATGACTAAGGTTTATTCAAAGAAAGATAACTGAGAGAAGGCAGAGAATGAGGATTTATCAATGAATCAAAAAGGTAAGATAAAGAAAGCAGCGAGTTCCTCAATTCACCCAGTACCTTGCCTCGGGGATAGAGTTGGCTTTCATATAACCAGCAAGTCAATATTGGCAATAGCTCAGCCACTAAAGCAATATCCAGTAAGCTACTGAAACCACAGAGAACTTTGAAACACAGCGTCTGGGTTTCAGTGTTATTCCCAAGAAATGTCCGTAGTCTTCCCCTAACACCTCCTTCTGTGAGGAATGGAAACAAGGAACAAGTGGACACCCTCGCTGAGTCATAACATCTGGTTAGGGCTTTTCTGCTGTCAAAGAACCCGAGAGATACTCAAGAGTGGTGTTGGCTTCTGAGAGAAGCTTTTCCTGCAGGAAGGCTAGTAAGCCTCCAATATCCAGCTCAGGCAGAATATGTCTATAAAAAGGAAGGAAAGGTTCTCTGTGTGCTTGCATGGGCAGGTCTTTTCAAAGCAAAGAACACACACAGGACAACACAGCCTCTGGTGTGATGGGTTTTGGTTCCCCTAAGTGAAATGTTCAGTGATGCTCTTTGGCCCTACCACCTTCATCAGAGCTTGGGTTCCCTCCCTTGCCTCTTGCTTCAGTTCAGTGTTTTCCTTGAATCTGAGTCATAACCTCCTTAAGCTGGCAGGAAACCGAGAGTTGGGCTGGCAGCTCCCTCTCCCCCAAGCAGAAGGAGTGCCTTGGCTGACACCTAAGCAACCTTTTCCATCCCAGACATGTAACAGAACCAATGAACATTAGCAGAATGGAGGCCGGGCTGCAGTCACAGAGTAGGAGAAAACAAAAGCCATCCTGGAGAAATGCATTAGCTGAAACCATGGTTTGGGGAAAATAGTTCATAGAATTACCTCAGCCATCCACGAAATCCTTTAAATGGTTTGCATTATCCCTCTAAGCCATCTCTGGTCAAGCTTTCATCCTATCCCTACAGGTGGCTGCCATTCTCCTTCCAGCATCCAATTGACCCTTCTCCCTATACTCATCCTTATTCTATTTCTCCTAAAACAGGCAGTCTAGAAGTTAAGTTGACACTTTTGGGGTTCCCCTTATTCATAGCTTCCATCTTAATGAAACAGAAAAAAAAAAAAGCTTCTTTGCTCCAATTCCAGTAGAATCCCTACTTGACTTTGTAAGGAAAAGGGAAGATATGACCAGAGAAAGGGGACAAAATCATCAGTCGTTGACACCCAATCAGTTGTCAAATTAACTCCAGCAAGGCACCAGCATACCAGCAAAGAAAGAAGCAGATTCTGGAGAGGAAAGTTTGGCATGCAAAAGTTATTCACTGATTGCTCCAATGTGGGTGACCCTGTGGTTCAGGGGAAGGGAATGTGGGGTCTGAACACCTGCATGGAGAAAATCTGCCAAAAGACTGAGGAGTGTTGAAAATCATGGCAGAATCTTGGAAGCAATCCTGACCTCCTTCATAGATTTTCCTTTAACCAACCTGGTACTCAAGTTTAGGACTGAGATTTGGCAAGTTTTCTGCATATAGACCTCAACAGAAAATGTCCACCTCCCCTGAACCCATCCCAACATTCCATAGCGCCTCTCTCAGTTCTGTCTTTGTAACAATCTCCCCACCATCATTTTCTTCTCCTTGGCTCTCATCCACCTCACCCTCAGCTTCCTCAATTTCACTTCTAGCATGTGGCACCATTTCTTAGCCAGGACCCTCGCCTGTTTTCTACCCAATGTTCCTCTGTTTTTGTTGCCTGTGCCATCACACAGTGCCTCTGGTTGCTCAGACCAGGGTTCTGCTGTCAATCAAGTGTTTGACCTCCAGAAGGTAGTCTTTGCCTGACTTATTTAAGGAAAAGCAAAAACAAAATAACGAAGCGACAAAAAAACCTCTAAAATATTTTGAATAATAATTTTAATAAAGGCTCTTCTTGAAAAATTAAAATTTGTCAATGCTGATTGTGGAAAAATTCTCTTAGAGAGAATTCTACAAAACAGTTATATTTCTTATATTTAAAATACATGCAGTTTTGTTATGAATTGAACTCTTTCTCTTAACAGACACAGGCTCTTTGTTTATTTCAGATATGAGCAGCTACACAGTTGCTCCCCAACTCAATATTAGTTATGAGAGATAACATTGAACTATTAATATAAATAATATGTTAATAGTACCCCACCTGTGTGCAAAGGGTCTTGGAAAACAGACTCCAAGCTTAGTATGAAATGATGTTTTTATCCAAATTTCCAGAGCAGAAAAGAAAACATGTTCATAACTGTCGTGCTGCATCTATTCCACCTATTCCTCACTTTCCAGTTGGTGCAGATGGGATATACACTCCAATCTCACTCTGTGTGCCCATTTGTAGTCTCTGAATGCCAAACTTTCCATGGACAGGATGATCTTAGAATAACACAACCAAGCTAAAGGCTCTGTGTCTTAATGTTTGAATACTGAAGATTTAATCCAATACTTGTGGTTTAGAACTATGAAGGAGTAGAAGCAACCATTGAGGAAGAAAATATCTCAAAAGTCAGTCCTTTTAGGAAATAGAAAACCCTGAAGAAGAATGACATTAATTAAAATAATGAAGAAAGACAAATTTGATGAACTGTGACTCAGCAAAGAAAGAGATAGCTGGGGCTGAAGAGTTAGCTGGGGAGCCATGAGCACTTGTTGCTCTTGCAGTGGACTCCGGTTCAGTTCCTAGCACCTCATGGGGGCTCTCAATCATCAGTAATTCAAGTTGCAGGGAATATGACTTCCTCTTTTGACCTCTGAGACATTAGGTATACATGTAAAGTAACATACAAAGCACTCATACACATAAAAATAAAATAAATCTTAAAGAATATCTTGAATATCTGAATTCTCATCATGTGTCAGTCTCTGATGTAAGGTGTTACCCAAGGCAGAATTAAGCATTTTTTATAGTTCTATAGTGGATAAACTATATTTCATGAAGAGTGAGTTATGTCATATAACTCCCTGGGTTCATCCACAGAGAAATGTTGCAGTCAAATGAATAGCATTCATGCAAAAATAAGAATCTTGAAATACCTCATGTAGTGGTACATCACTGTAACCATAGAGCTACAGAGACAGTGTTGGATCTTTGCAATTCTGAGGCTATCCTGAGCTACATAATGAGACACGGTGTCCAATAAAACTTAAATGAATTCTGTATTTCCATTTTTGAGTTGTTGAAGAGGACATATATTTTTCAATAAAAGATTTAAAACATCCTTTTTGGTTTTCTTCCATCAGAAAATATAGGGAGCCAATGGCAAAGAATGTCTTTAAGATAGCAAGAGAAAACTGTTCAGATTTTGCCTTGCCACTCACATTCAGCATCACTTTGGTATGACCACTGATTGACTGCCTTTTTCTAATCCTTTGCACCTTCCTCTGACCCTCCAGGTACTGCCCTTCTCATATTGCTCTGTTTCTCCACACAAATGGTTAAACAGATTGCTCAAAGCATCCTGACATGACAGAACTGAAGATCCAAAGTCCTATAGAGCCTGAAGCAGCTGTCAAATTGAGCAAGAATAAGGAATCAGTCTTACCCATCTTGAGAATAGCTTATGAATACTAAAGTAGAAATGAGAAGGAAAAATGCATTGCATTCCAAAGGCTTTTCCAGATAAAAGTCCTGAATGCTAATGAAACACTGTAAAGAATTATATATTTAGTAGACTATGTGGAGTTCAGTATAAATCAAGACACCACATGAATTCATGTGAATGATTGCCAAGGACACATGCCTCTCTTCCACAGTACTCTGTCCTGTGAGCACCTTGGCCTCCCCTATTCAGAATGTCTAATAAGTAGTACCTAAGCCCTCCCTTTTCTCAGTCTTGGCCTTTAAACTCCCCAATGTCATAAGCAACCGGACAATTACAGGTCTTCTGCTTATATTTCCCATCTGTTTATAACACTGTTTGTGTTATGTGATAGTTAATTAATGTCTTAAAACTCTTCTTTCCTCGGGAATTTAGTTGAAGAGAGGGAGGAATGAAGAACGAAGGGGTCTGTACCAGGTTGGAGAAACCCACAGGAACAGTTGACCTGAACAAGGGAGAGCACATCGACCCCAGATGCTGTCCGGGAGGCCAGTACAAGACTGATCCAGACCCCTGAACATGGATGTCAATAAGGAGGCCTCTGCACTCCAGAGAGCCTCTGGTGGTGGATTAGTTTTTTCCCTGGTGCAAGAAGGGACTTTGAGAGCCCATCCCATGTGAAGGGTTACTCTCTGGCCCTGGACACATGGGGAAGGGCCCAGGACCAGCATAGGAAGACTTGGTGGACTTTGCAGAGCCCCAGTTGAGGGCCCTACCCTGCCTGGGGAGTGGTGGGTGGATGGGGTGGGGGGTAGACTGGGGGTGGGGGAAGAGGGTTGGGGGGGAGGGAGAGGGAGAAGGGACTTGAAATAAGCTTGTTCCCTAACTAGAACTAATAAAATAAAAAAAGACAGTGAAAAAAAAACTCTTCTTTCCATCATGTTGTCTCAATATGTTGATTATTTCTGTTTAAGCCAGAATACCAACACTTTCAAGATTTAATAGGAACTTGGGATGTATTTAATGAATTAAACTCTTCTAGAGTCATGGCTTTAGACTCACAATGTCCATGATATAGCAAAGCTACAGACTTGGTGTGACCATGTAATAAATTCAAACTACTCCATTGTAAAAGACGGCTCTAAAATGAGCCTGGATGGCCATTACTCAAAAAGAGACATAGACATAATCAACAAGTATATGAAAAGTGTTCCATATTGCCAGTCACCAGGGAAATAGAACTCAAAACCACAATAGATAGCACCACACCCAAGATTGCATGGCTAGCACTCAAAATGACACAAGATAGGAGCGGGCAAAAACATAGAACACAGAGGTTTCTGGCTCACTGTTCATGCCTATACAAAGTTAAAGATTTGTGATGACAAACAGCATGGGGTTCCACAGATTGAAAGTAGAATGATTACTTGATCTAGCAATGTGTACCTATCCAAAGGAAAGGAAATCGGCATGTCAAAGAGATATCTGAATTCCCATTTTCATAGCAGCACTACACATAATAGTTAAATATAAGCTAGCCTACATGGCCTTTGATGGGTATATTAAACGAAGAAAATTCGGTGTGTATGCTCAACCAGAATCTCGCAGCCCACAAAAAAAAAAAAATGAAATTCTACCAAAAGCTATACCAACTAGGTAAAAACTGAACTTAAAATGCATCAGTTGTACTTTTATGGTGAATATCCATACAGTCAGTTTACTTTCTACTTTCAGTGCAGTGCACAGGAATTGCATGAAATATGCAGTACTTGACATGAACCAGACTCCATACTGGTGGATTTTGCCTCACTGTAGACTAGTACAAGTGCTCTGAGTACATCTAAGACAGGCTAAGATGAGCTGGGGAAAGGGTTTTCACCTCCTGATGTGTTTCTATGGAAACAGCACTATCTCTATATTAAGGAACATCTGTGTTATATTGTTGAGAAATTTAGAGAGAGATTTTATGTGCTTTTACCATAAAACTATGGTGTGAGCTAATGCATTTGTTCATTAGCTAAACTGAATCATTCTAATGTGTTTATAGACCTTAGAACATCATGTTGTATAGGATACAAGTACCCAGTGTTACCTGTTAATTTAAAAATAAATAATCTTTATTTTCATATATGTTTCATATATATATATATATATATATATATATATATATATATATGAAACATTGAGTGATCTTTCCCAGAACCTACAGTTCTGTGAAGGTTGTTATAAACCATCCCTCCAATCAACAAACTTAAACCTTAGTCTCTCAGTTCTGAAGGGTAGGGAACGGTTATCTGAGGCCCTATGTCTTTGTACACTCATAAAGGTCTCTTGGCTAGAAACAAATAATATTGTTCAAACTTGTTCAAAAGCCCAAGCTGTAAAAAATCTCACTTTTTTATATGCCAGGGGAATAAAAAAAAAAAAAAAAACAGAGTGTCTGGAACTGTAGCTAATGCTAAGACAGCACCCATTACAAAATGTGTCTTTGGGGCTGGAGAAATGACTCAGCCATTAAGAGTATGCACTACTCAGCTGGACAGTGGGGGTGTGTGTCTTTAATGACAGCACTCATAAGGCAGAGGCAGGCAGATCTATGCAAGTTCATGGCCAGCTTGATCTACAGAGTGAGTTCTAGGAGAGCCATGGCTACACAGAGATAGCCTGTCTAGGGAAAAAAAAAGAATAACATGCACTAGTTTTCCAGAGGACCTGGGTTTGGTTCAGCACCCACTTGGGGTGGCCCATCAACTCATGTTACTCCAGCTCCAGTGAATCCAAAACCAAAGACTTCTTCAGGCACCTGCAGCTTCATGAACATACCCACACATTAACACCCTACATTCTGAAAGGCATTTTACCTTTTACTCAGAATCAGGTACTTAGAGTGAGTATGTGTTTGCCTGTGCATAAACAGGGATGTGTTTATATGCAATACATCCTTCTCAGCTTAGCTATCCACAGGGGTGCATAAACAGGGATGTGTTTATATGCAATACATCCTTCTCAGCTTAGCTATCCACCCTGGGCAACAAGGGTACTCAGCTCTCCACACTATGAGATTTGTCTGTCTTATCAGCTCTTCATCCTGTTAAGTTTCAAACACAGGACAAAAGGCTGAGGTGCCCAGTTAACATATCAAAGCAGTCCTGGCCACCAGGTTCTCCTGGCATCCCTCACTCCCTGCCTGTGTTAGGGTATGGCTGGCACACCCTGCCCTCTATCCTGAACTCTTTAGCAAAGAGGCTGGGCTGCCCTTCCTCCAGAGATTATATTCCTTCCGTATATAATCCAGACATTTTGGTTACCTGCCCCCCCCTTCATTTTGGCCTCCTGGATGCTACACCTCTTTTCCCTCTCTCCCATCTCTCTTCCTCTCCCCCTCTCTCCACATGGTCCAGTTCAATCAGTCATGTCCACACTGGACTCTCCCAGGTGTCTCTGCCTCTGGCTATACTCTCCCTTTTATCTACAATAAACCTTCTCCTCAGCCATGCCTAGGAGCAGTCATGTCCTCTCATTTCCTTTTTTCATTCACACCCTTCCCATCCAGCCACACTACAGTCTAGCTTGGCCATTCACACTCGGAATCAAATCCAAAATAGCAGAGGCGTGAAGTCTGCAGCCCAATTACTTTAGCAGCATCTGACACAGGCTTCTGGGATGCCTGGAGACCTTCCTTTAGTCCCCTTTCCAAAGACTTTGGGGTTTAATCCTGATCTAGTTCAGCAAAATACCCCAGCATCTTTCCAGTCTATTCTTTATTGTGGCTTAAGTCAGTATTTATTCTTGTGGCCTGAAACCAGCAGAACTTTGACTGGCACACTACCTTAAGAACATTTTTGATAGCTATACAAGAAACGAGCCCTAATTATCTCTGAGAAATAAAGAGGGCTGTGGGTGCTGGTGGTAAAGAAAGGAACTTTATTACCATAGGCCACTCTGCACTCATAAAGGCAATGTTTCTGTGGTTTGGTGTAAGTTTGACTTGTGTCTGTTGTTATACTGTGAAGTGTTCAATTTGCATACCAGTTTCAGATCAAATTTGGCTTACATTTCCTCATTCTCACCTTTATCCCAACTCCAGTCTGGCCTAGCCTCCTTATATCATGGATGTGCAAACAGTCCAGATTAGCTATGATAGGGCCAACTACTTCCAAACCTTGATACTATGGGGCCACTGCTTTAGACTAGCCCAAAATTATTCTCACCTAACAACATGTGTAATAATGATTTTATTTTAAGTACAATGGGTATTAAGGGATCTAACTTCTTACTGTCAAATTTGTCTACTGTTCTTCCTTTAATGTTACACTTAATTTTTATGCAATTTGAGACTCAATTTGGTTAATAATCCCCCACTTTGAATAAAACACTAAATTGGGATGGGTTGATTAGTGATCATTCCACACATGAGCACAATTTGTCTTAATTCGGATACACATCCCCAGGCACATAGAGAGAACTACTCTGTGTAAATGGACTGGAATTTCCAATGGGGCTGTGAAAGCAAGGTGGAGGCTGGGGAGGGAGCTAGACCAGATGGTACTATGCTAACCATACAAGTACAACCATAGGAAAAGCTTAACAGGGGCAGTGTGAGCCTGCCATTTCAGCACCAGGATGTGGAGACCAAGGATCCCTGGGTCTTGCTGGCCAGTCCAGCCAAACCAATGAGCTTCAGGTTCCGTGAGAGAATCTATCTGGAATAATCGAGTCAGAGGGTGATTCAAGAAGACCGTTAGTTCAGACCTCTGGCCACCACACATGCCCAGGCACACACATACATAAAAAACAGAAAAAAAATTATTAGATGTAGGCATCTGGTCTGTGGACCTAAAACTGAAGCCACATCCCTTTGATTGTGGCTTCTGGAAGAAGGAAGCCGAAAGAGATGAGCTTGAGGCTTGGGTTTCCTTTGTGCTCTTTCTGTTGAGTCAACAGATCTGGTAGGCAGAGCAGGGAAATGCTCCAGTGGTTCTTTGTATTTTTCTATGTAATTGTTCCCCTAATAAACACCCATTTAACATTTATCTTGGGTCTAGTAATATAATTACACCCTTGCCTTCATTTGTCGCCCAACGTTTGCCTGGGTAGGTCCCTGTGACCCCCGCAGGCGGTTTTTGCGTTTTGCTCCTGTGGCTGAGTTAGCCACACAGTTTCTGCAGCCTGTCCTGGGAAAAGCTGGGCGGTGGTGGGGCACTCCTGTAATCCCAGCACTCAGAAGGCTGAGGCAGCCCTTTCCGGTCCACACACAAGATTCCTACAGTTAGAAGTGACATAGGAGCCTGGCATTATGGCACATGCCTTTAATCCCGGTACTCGGGAGGTAGAGGCAGGCAGATCTCTGTGAGTTGCAGACCAGCCTGGTCTACAGATCTAGTTCCAGGACAGACTCCAAAGCAATACAGAGAAACACTGTCTCAAAAAGCCAAAAGAAGAAGGGGAAGAAGAAGAAGGAGAAGGAGGAGGAGAAGGAGAAGGAGGAGAAGGAGAAGGAGAAGGAGAAGAAGAAGAAGAAGAAGAAGAAGAAGAAGAAGAAGAAGAAGAAGAAGAAGAAGAAGAAGAAGAAGAAGAAGAAGAAGAAGAAGAAGAAGAGACATAGGAAGACTTCTCTAGCTCACTGAGAAAACAAAATTGTATGTTCAGAAAGCATTCTTCCCCAAGAATGAAATTAGCACAAGTTGGGATAAGCATGTCAAATTAGCCATCTGTGGAAATAATTCATCCTGGGAGGTGACCTAGAAATACTTTGAAAATTGGGACCAAAAGCTTTCCAGTCCAGAGAAGTTTAAGAAAACTAGACTCAAGTGTCATAATTATAAAGCAGTAAGCTGGGCAGTTGTGTTTTACCTTGCTTAGGATGATGTCATGGTTCTCTGGCAGTTGATCATAAAATAAGAATCAAAGATTAAGAATGCATCACAGTTTGTCCAGCACTGCTGTGAGAATCAGAGCACAGGCCTGGGCCACTCTGATTCTACCCAAGGGATTCCTGGACATATCCAGGCAACAGGTGTTTCCTAGACCAGGCAATTTAATAGAAATAGGGTCACAAAGAGAAAAGGGGGAGGAACCAGAAGACACAGATGGAGGAAAAGGAAAATAAGATACAAATTAAGGAATGGAAGAAAAGGAGACCATGTTGTAGAGAATTCTGAAGGAGGACAAAAGCCTTATCTGCTATAAACAAGCTCTTTTGGCTACTCAAAATGGAACACCAGCAAGGGATTGACCCTCTCCTGGATTTCTGCTGTAACATTTTAACAAAAATCCCATTATAGATTATATTTTTTCTATAGTGATCCTAAGTATAATGGTTATTAGCTCAATGTTCTTTAAAACTCAGAGCTAGGCCCTTACTCCTCTTTTCATATTGTCACCAGTTAACTCTACATCTTCTTCCTCCAGCTTCATCTTACAGTCTCAGCCCTTCCTGGTACCCAGGGTTTCATTCACACTTCCAGATCCCACAAATATGCCTGCTTCTTCCGACTCTCTGAGCCTTTTCCAACTCTGTGCTCTCTAGGCAGAAAAGAAAGGCCCCAATTGCCACCTTTAGGCTTGCTGGTGAGTCTCTTAGTTAGAAAGAAAACGCCAAGCAAACTTTCTGGACCCATTCATGCCTCTCCACACAGAGTGATTTGTGCAGATCTTGTAGGCATTTTCCTGAAGTTACTCCAGTGCCTTCCACTCCCCAAATAAATACTAAGCTCAGACAGACAGCTGCAGTCTCACATTTATCTATGCATGCTCATCCCTCATCGCACCTTATAACAAACCCAGAAAAACACTGAATAGATTCATGAATGGATAAGCAAATGAAATGACACACTGCTGTCATGCAATGAATTACACAAACTCAAATTCTCACTTATACCAATGTTTACATTTTGGTGCTTCTTTCACTTACTGTGCTTAATAATAATAATAATAATAATAATAATAATAATAATAATAATAATAATAAATCACATGCATTGTTTTATGTTTCTGTATTTGAAAATTGTGCTCTAACACTGTACCAGGACATCTTCATTTAGCAAGCTATTCATAACTACCAAACTGCATAGGCTCAATGTGTGCCAATAAAATATAGAGCATGTTTTCCACTGAGCAGTTTCATATGACAGTTGTATGGTAATATGGAAGTGGGGTTCGTATGTTAAAATGTGGCACTAAATAAAACACCATCAGAATAATACAATAGAGCCCTTTAGAGCAGTTGGTTGTCAAGTTTCTGTGGGGAATTATGGGTAGGATTGCATATACAGAAACTTATATATTATATACACATTGGATCACTAAAACATAACCAATACATTGTCGATCTATTTCCCACACAGTAATTTCAACTGTTTCTTTGTCACATATGCATCACACTCTGTAGTCACAGGGAAGGAACAAGGTTAACTCTGTTGCTTAGCTCTTTTAATCACTGTTACTCATTCTTGCCTGCTATTTGCTTTTCCATCATTCTAACTGAGGCCTGTGTATCATTACCCCACCAGACATGCCCCACTCATTCAAGTGGAAACAGGAACTTTTCCCAATTGAGGCAACTGAACAGACCATATTAAGCAAGAAGACTGCAAATCCAATGGCTTATTACTCATAGTTAACTGATGATTGTTGCTCAAGAGAAAAGTTTACTAAAGCAGTAAATCATCCCATTGAGTTCCCCCACCTGCTCATCCCACTATGATGTGTGCATATGGTAGGGTTGCTCATGTCACTCTGTAAGATGGGCTTGACACTTAGTGAGTCTCTCAAGCCTGAAACCCACAACTGCAGCTTCCATTCAAGTACAGACGGTCACCCTAGAACCTACGGGGACTGTTTCCTGTGACCTGTGGAATTTTTGGAAGCTGGGAGTGTTCTTTTGTCTAAGACTGCACCTCAGAGTGGCTTTAAGAGAAGAGACTTGCAAAGTCACCAGCATAGCACTCAGGATCAAGATAAATAAATACATTAATTAAATAAACAAATCTTAAATATGTTATATGTGATTAAAGCCATATCCTATTTTTCTTTTTCTTAGCTGGCATTTGATAGGAGTGGAAAAATATCAAAGGCATTCCCACATAAAAGTCCACACTGAAGTATGCTTAAGTGTCAAATTGAGAACTAACAAAAGGCAGGAAGCAGGGAGTTCAGAACTTAACTTGCCCTGAGCTCGCTCTATTGTGCCTAGGTACCAAGAAAAAACTTGGGGTCAGAACTAGCCGCTTCTGTTTCCTTTCACTGTTGAGATAGTAAACTTCAAAAACTATTGATTTGACAAGAAATTTCCAAGTGTGAGTAAGCCACACAGGTTGGTAACTCTAGCTTTCAAAGGCATGTTTCGACCCAACATTTTTTCAAAAATACAAAAGTCTGTATTATCTTTGGGGAGTCCTATTTTCTATGTGTCTATTTTTAGACTCTACTGAGTCCTTTCCCTTACCAAAAACGTCATAATTAATAATAATAATAATAATAATAATAATAATAATAATATAATAATAATAAAGAAAAGAGTATGCAATAAGTCAAAAATAAAAGGGACTTCATCTCAGGCAACAGTAACCATCTTGTTTTCAATTTTAAATGAAAATCACAGAAATCATTGTCAAGTTTGACATCCTCATCCACAATGACCTCCACACCTCCACATTGGGTATGAGTTGATTCTTCCTGGTCATATCTCAAGTGTATCCCATAGGAGTATCTTTAAAATGTCTCTAGTGTATCTGTGGATGGGATTACACTTTTCTTAAAGAGATGGACTGCCCTTGGGACATGCTGTGCCTCTAGCTGGAATATCCACTTCTGGGACAGACAGTATTGAGGTAGGTGTGTGAATTTATTATGAACTAAGAATGCACCTTGGTTTTGTTTGGGGTGGGTATTGAGCAGCATAGGTGGTCCTCCATGATACATAATGTTGCTAGGGCAATTATCAGGGTTTAGTAAGAGTCCAGGTACCACATATAGCAGCCAGGCTTTTTGGAACTAATCCTTGGGACTACAGCAACTCACACCCCCCAGACACTCTTCCATTTAGATGCTCTTTAGATGAATTGAGATGGATGCTACAAGATTCATCTTTCTAAGAATGAGAAGCTGGGTAACTGAGAGTTCCTGCTTGAACATATCACCCCAAATAAGTGAGCAAGTGAGCCTTGAGAGGCCCTCCAAACAGGATAAGGAGTCCAAACTCCCCTGATGGCTTCTAGCAGCTTTGACCTTAATTACCTCTAAAAAGTAAGCAAATCAACACTGTACCTTTGAGTTAGTAACAGAAACCTGTTTTTCTCAATGAATGAAAGTAGGGTAAAATGTCAAATGTTGGGATAATCAGAAGTTTGAAATAACATATTAGCTAATACTTGTATCACTCCATGGCATAAAAGCACAAAAGCTGTTATTCCTGCTGGTTGATATCTCTCTCCCCCTGATATTTCATTTTTACTTAAATTGTATAAGAGAGAAACAGTCACTGAAAATCCACTGTGTACTCACCCATCAGTGTGTTCAGTGGATGAAAATAGCTGCACAAAGAAAATAAGTAAGATGATAGAAAAGGATTACATTATTCGCCATCAAAAATTGTTGAGGTTTAAGAATGCCAAGAGACAGACAAAGATAACCTAGACTACAAGCAAGGCCAAGAGGCACAGATTGGGACTGTAGCAGGCAGATCTCACTATGCAGTCTCCCTAAGGGAAGATGTTGAAAGTTTCTGGCTTATCTTTGAGGCTGTCCATAGAAAGGTGATGAGGCAATACAGAGCAATAGTGGACATATCTGGTGAAGAGTGCATTGAGGAGAGACATGTGGTGAGATGGATGTCAGCAGCCCCAAACAGACAGTGTGTTGGGTCACTGCTCTTGCTTTTTGAGGCATAACTAAAGCTTGTCCTGGAAGATACAGTGGGACAAACGAGCCATTACTAAAATAAGAAGAATAGGCCTCTGAAGCTTAATAGATGTAGGAAATCTCATGTCCAAAAATAATGTAAATAAGACACAAGTTATTCTGAGTAACTGGGTGATGCTTTTACCAGTATTTTGAAGAAAACTATAACCAAAGGTGAGTGGTATGTACAAGTTCCCCAACTGTTCACAATAGGACCTTTGAGTCATCCCTATTAGAAAGAGGACTACATGATAAATGGCCACCCATAGGATATACAAAAATACTGATGCCATAGGAGCTGCCTTTATAGTTTCTGAGCCTAGAAAGACCCTAGACTACAGTTCTGCAAAAAACCACTTGAGACTTGCTCAGTCACTACCTAGCTTCATTTAAGAAATGGTCTGTTCATTTATGCTTTTCCAAGGGAGAGTGTTATTCTCTAAAATGGGCAAGCTCCTTCACTGTTGATCCCTTAGTAGCCACAATATCTATAGTCTACTGACTGCCTCATCTCCTCTACATAAGAAGCTCTGTGTCATGTCTAAAGGTGGTGTATTTGTGAGTTCTTCTCTGAAAACTACTCTCTGAGGCACAGCCTGCACAGCTCCAGCACCATCTGTTTACTCCCTGTGCTGAGCATCCCTTTCCTAAAACACATCCACACATACGCACTTCTGCTGCATGAGCAGAGACTTGGTGAAATGGAAATTCAAGGAAGTGTTTTCCTTCTCTCTTAAAAAGAACTTTCTTGAAGCTCCCTTTGCCTGAGCACCTCTAAGCCACTGTAATTGTTAAGACAAAACAGGCATCTTTCAGCTGTGCAGTCATTAAGGCTAAGATAAAGGTCACCACCCCTCCACGTTGTATGAGCAGTGATTACTAGACCACATGTTATGGCAGGGGTGTGGGCGGGGGGCAAAGATAATTTGCTTAAAATCATCCTAGAAGATATATATGTAGGTAGGAGGCTGTGCTTCTAGGCCATGCATGGCAAGTACGAAACCAAAGTTCTACTTCCACTCTCTACCTACTTCTTTCCTTCTTATCATGTAAAACAAGTAAAGGCTTGATTTCCAAGCTGTTGCGATCAAGTGTTTCTTACAACCTAGATCATATGAATTGATGCTATCAGTTAGCTACAACACAGACCTACAGGTCATCTGGACAACTGTGCTCATCTGAGTCAGGCTTCTGTTGGGCTCTTTTAGCATCTGGAGGTACTGCTATGAAGGCTTATGGAGCAGGGTCTCTGCCACCAAAGCTGCCTGAATGGTATCTCGCCATCTTCTACCTGTTTTACAAAGTCTTGTGCATGTGAAACAGCAGGAGTTTGAAATAAAGCCTCTCTACCATCCTTGCCTTATAGTAAGGAAGCCTGTGGCAACATGCTGTACTTCAGTCACAGACTTTGGTTTCGTACTTGCCATGCATGGCCTAGAAGCACAGCCTCCTACCTACATATATATCTTCTAGGATGATTTTAAGCAAATTATCTTTGCCCCCCGCCCGCACCCCTGCCAAAAAAAGGAAAAAAGCTTGGGAAACTTGTAACAGGATTTCTTGCTATGAAACATGCTGACCTTGAATAAGTTGGAGGTAGACAGCAGTGTGTCAGTTGTCACCAAATTTTTCTTGAGTGCACAGACAAACTACAGTCCCCTGCAACCTCCATGCTTTTAGGTAGAGATATAAGACAATTTTCTGCCACTGGAATGTGAAAGGAAATGCCTTCATCAGGTTTAATGCAGAATTAATTACACTATAGTCTACAAGGCATAAGCTTCTATTGAAGCACAGCCACACACTCAGGCATATATTGCCCATGGTGTACAATGCAGGCTAGAAGTTGATTTAACAGATTACACGTGGCCCGAATTGTCTAAACTAGGTATTATCTATCCCTTACACTGAGGGATAAATTGGCCTTTGTTTGATATGTGTTACAATGGAATAATTGCTCAACTTTCTTCCTTATTGACCATCTGGAAGAGATGAGACTGATAGTGAAGCTATGGTTATAAGGTCTCAGGACTAGTATTTCTAAATGACTACATAAAGTAGGAGCATCTACCCACACGTGCCCATTTCAGAATTTCTTGAGATAGTACTATGGACAAGAAGCATCACTACTGAGATGTGGGGCATATTTGTCACAGCAATTAACACAATCAGGCAAAGCATATTACCTTATATAAATATGATATTCAAAGATTGGGTAATTGTAGCACAGAAAACTCAAGGTATTTAAGACTTACATTAAAGGAAGGAGTAACTGCTGAGAATTCACAGATAGTTCCAGACCAACCTTGAAGTCCTCCTCAGGTGATATGGCTTGAGGAAGATTGAACTTTCAAGGCCAGAAGAGTCAACCCCTGCTATTTGTCACTAGCCTACCATTTGTTTGTATTATTAAATGCTGCACTGTTTTGTTGAGAGTTAAGCATCCAAGAAAATAATTAGCTACACTGTTACATTACACTAGAGACTTTAAAGACTTTTTTTTCTTTCCTTTTCTTTTTCTTTTTTTTTTCTTTCTTTTTTTTTTTTTTTTTTTTTTTTTTTGGTTCTCGAGACAGGATTTCTTTGTGTAGCTTTGGAGCCTGTCCTGGAACTTGCTCTGTAGACCTAGAACTCAGAGATATCACCAGCCTCTGCCTCCCAAGTGCTGGGGTTAAAAGTATGTGCCACCACCACCTGGCAGTTTTACACTACACTAAGAAATCCAAAATATATTTGTTGCCGGGCGTTGGTGGCACACACCTTTAATCCCAGCACTAGGGAGGCAGAGGCAGGAGGATCTCTGTGAGTTCCAGGCCAGTCTGGTCTCCAGAGCCAGTGCCAGGATAGGCTCCAAAGCTATACAGAGAAACCCTGTCTCAAAAAACCAAAAAAAAAAAAACCAAACAAACAAAAAACAAAAACAAATATATTTGTCTCTCCAAAAAGCCACTGTTCTAGGAATACAGGAAAGAGTTATGCAAAGAGAGCCAGTTGCTTCTTGGGAAAACCAATGACTTCCAAACCCCTCCCTCCACCCCATGAGCATAGAGCATGACAGTGAAATATTCTAAAAGAAATTGAAAGCCTAGCCACTGCCTTAGACACAGAGGCCAAGATGTCTTGGTGTCTACAGTGTCCTCTATCCTTTGCCTGCCCTGTTGCCTCCTCTGCACTGTGAGTCACTTCCACTGAGAGCTCTTCAGTCACCTTCGAGAAGCATCTTTCTTTGTCTTCTGCATCCCCCCAAAGCTATATAAATGTCTAAGAGGCACATATAACATTTTCACATCTGTCTCACCCATGAGAGGTTCCAAGCTGGGACTATTCCCTGGAATGATGTCTAGAATACAGACTTTGTTCGCTACATATTCGTGGACTTAAGAGAGAACTGTTCACCAGGCCAGTATGTATGTCCCCAAAGCTAATGAAGACTTATACTCACTTACATGCAGGGGGAGAGAGAAAGAAGGGAAGAAGAGTAGGGAGGCAGGAGAAAGTGGAGGGGAGAGGAGAGCATGAGGGATCCGGAAGATTGAGTTGGGGGATGAATAGAGGAGAGCAAGAAAAGAGATACCTTAATAGAGGGAGTCATTGTAGGATTAAAGAGAAATCTGGCACTAGAGAAATGTCCAAAAATCCACAAGAATTAGCCCAACTAAGAATCTAAGCAATAGGGGAGGGGCTACCTTAAATGCCCTTCCCCTGGAATGAGATTGATGACTGCCTTATATGCCATCCTAGAGCCTTCAGCCAGTAGCTCATGGAAGCAGAAGCAGAGATCCACAGCTAAACACTGAGCCATACTCCTGGAATCCAGTTGCAGAGAGAGAGGAGTGATGAACAAAGTGGTCAAGACCATTCTGGGGAAACCCACAGAAACAGCTGACCTGAGCAAGTGGGAGCTCATGGACCCCAGCCAGACAGCTGGGGAACCAGCTTAGGACCAAACCAGGGCTCCTGAGCTTAGGTGACAGTTAGGAGGCCTGGGTAGTCTACGGGGTCTCTTGCAGTGGAAGCGGCATTTATTCCTAGTGCACGAATGGACTTTGGTAGCCTATTCCTGCATGGAGGGATCCTCTCTCAGCCTAAATACACAGTGGAGGGCCTAGGCCCTGCCCCAAATGATGTGACAGACTTCAATGATCCCCCATGAAAGGCCTTTAGGAAGTGGGGGGGCATGGGAGGATGGGCTGGAGAGGGAACTGGGACTGATATGTAAAATAAGATTGTTTCTAATTTAATTTTTTAAGTAAAAAAATAAAAATACAAAATAAATGCTGAAGAATAGGGAAGCTCCAAGAGTAAAACCATGCACCCTCTTTCACCCATGGTAGCAGGGCATTGACTTCTATGTTCCAAGCTAAGTAGGGAATTTTGTGATCTTGGGAATCAAAGCAATCGTTAGTCCTCTCCTCTGGCAAATCCACCAGGGACAGTACAGAATTTAGGTGGAGAACATCACAGTCCAGGGGCTGTGGTTGTTGAGGGTCTTCATATGGCAAGAGTGGTTTAAGTTTGGGGGCTGGAGTAATGAACAAGATGGTTCAGAACACCTGCTCTGGGAGGTTTGCATTCTAGAAAATTAAGCAAGAGAGTTGATTTATATTAAAAAAGAAAAAGAAAAAAGAAGAAAAAACAAAACATGTTTGTAGTGAGTGCTAAAAGGAAAAAATCCAATGAAACTGTGAGGAAGTGCCAAAGAGGTTTTATTTTATTACAATTATGTATCTATTTAGTGTGTATGTGAATGGTTTTGTGTTTGTGTGAGTGTACGTGTGTACAACTGTCTATGTATGCATGCGCTCGAGTGTACAAGTGCTCATGCACACGAATGCCCTCCTCACATGTGGAAGTCAGGGGACAACTTGTAGAAGGCAGCCCTCCCTTTCTGCCATATGGTGTCCAAGGACTGAACTCAGTGCAGCAGCCTTCAGAGCAAGTGTCTTTGCCCATTGAACTACCCAGCCAGCCTACTCAGAGGGTGCATTTTATATCATGAAGCCAGAGAAGACTACATCTAGAAAGTGGCACCAAGTAAAGATCAGGAAAACATGACTGAAGGAAGATCAGGTGAGCAGATCTGAGGGTGGGCAGAGATTTTACGGACATAGAAACAAGCAAGAGTCCAGGATGGCAGAGCACAATCAGTTAGCAACATAAATGAGGGCCTGGGGCAGAGCTTGCCATTCACATGGGACTTTCCCCACCATTAGAAGTTCTTTTCTCTTTATTCCAATGAGATGGAAAGCCCATAGAAGTCTGGGTAGTGAAGAAATAGATGCCCACTTAGCTTTTAAGGGTGTCTCTGTAGCTAGCATGTTGAAATTAAAATGAAGTGGGAACAACATTGGATCAAAGAAATCCTAGAAAACTCTTATCCACAGAGCACACTTGAGATGATGTCACAAAAGGCCAGGGTTAGCCAAAAAAAGGTGGTGGCAAGTGCTTAGATGCCAGTGACATTTGAAAGTCAGAGCCAACAGGCTTTGCTTACAGATCAGGGAAGTCAAAGAGAGCAGCGCCAAAGTTTGGGGTTGAACAGTTGGGACGAGGTGAGGGGTGTGCTGAGATGTGGAAGACCAGAAAGTGAACAGAGACAGTGCTGTAAGGTGGACTCTTCATGTGGGATTTAGTTGACACACTGAAGTGGAATCTTCCATGCATTTCATTCATTGTGGCTTTCTCCATCTTTGGCTTTTGCTGTCCTATTTTGAGTTTCCGTCTTCTGAAGAAAGGGTTAAGAACTGCATGTCTGAAATTACTCTGAAACCATGAAGCACTGTGGAGTGAGTGTTGTCAGCATTTACATGTGGAAACCCCAGCATGATGCCATCAACCCCTAGGAGAGCTTTCCTCTGGCTTTTGGGAACTGGGGAAAGGAAACAGGATTTCACAGCACCCTGGGGGCTCTTGGCCAGAGAGCACAGGGTAGATTCTTTGCAGGCTAGTATAGTGCCCTTTCTGGAAACCCTCAGAGTTTGCTAACTCTTGGAAATGGAACCACCCATCATTAAATCATAACCTGAGGGGACAAAAAGTAACAACGGACTGCTCATGCCTACCTCTCTTTGCCCAGAAAGCATTAAAAGCCGCCACAGAAACTATGATTTCAGCCGAGAAGATTTGAAACCTGTGGATTTCCTCTTTAAGGAAACCAGAATCCATCCTTGCAACCCATCTCCCATTCCCAGCTCATCTCAAAACCACCAGCTCTGTCCTCGCCACGCCCAGCCATCAAATCCTGGTAGGAACAGCTGTCACCACAAAAAGTCATACTGGGCCAGGACAGCCAGCTGGCTCAGGAATTCACAAACAAACTAACCTTGAATTTTATTTTGAGCATCAAGGCTAGCTAGCCCCTTATGTTCTTCGGAGAGCCATCTCTGTTTTTACTCTCTGATAAACAAACACCAACTCAAATGTCATATTGAGCTGTGTTGTCGGGTTTCAAGGCAACTACCCCCTGTTGCCTTCTTCGCCCCAAGTGTTCATATTAGCATACAAAGCAATGGCTTCATTGTGGCATTTTTAATACTCACTTTATTCTGATTCATTTCTATGCCCCTGTACCTCCTCTCTCCAGTACCCTGTTTTGAATTCTCCTTTCATAGCAAAAACGCTTTTAACTCTTGACAGTGTGAAGATTATGCAGCCAAACTCAAGCCTCAACTGCCATACTCGGGGGAAGAGGCTTGGAAACTGTTGTTCTAGTAACAATTTAGTGATCATTTTTCATAGTGTAGACAGAAGTCATGGAACTGGCAGATGACATAATCCGGTATTTTAAAAGATGTAAGAAACCAACAAGCCTATGTGTTGCTGCACAGCACCACCTATTGATCAGATGTGGAATGGACATGAGCAAGGAATAGAACTGAGAGAACAGCAGACCCACTGAGAAAAAGGAGATGGGGGAATGGGAAGAAGAGAAGCAATGGACTTAGATTAGTGTCCATAAAATTCTGTATTCCACTGATGCAGAAACTGAACGTCTAATGAAGTTCACAAGGGGAACAAAAGACCCGCAAATCTCTTTGTAGGGAAACCCACTTTCACACTGCCCAAGTTTAAAAAGTAATGATCCTTCTGTAACAATGAAGAATGGACAGATAATGCATCAGAACAAAGATGACAGAGACTAGCCATCATGTGGAATACGTTTCTTTCCCCCAACAACACGAAGGCATTTGAACAGAGAAATGTTGGTATTCAAAATGTTGCATTTGACAATTATACAAAACACATATAATTTAATTTCATACCTCACACCCTGTATACAAGTTAAATAAATACCTTATATCTGAATAAAAATGTTACCATGAGATTTCACAAAGCAAAGGAACAAGGGAAAAAATGTTTGTGGTCTTGGCTAGGGCTAAAAAATCTTACATAAACAGCAAAAGTACAGTCATTAAAGAGAAAATTAATGAGCAGATAGTATCAAAAGTACAAAACAATATTCTTAATCAGCCACTTTTAGTGGAATACAAACTTCCTTCAGCCATATTTTAATGACTGTACTGTATCCCAGAGTAGACTAGGTTCACATTTTGCATCAACCGCGAGTATGCGTTCATCATGAATGTTCAATGCCTCCAGAAATGTTTTTGGCAGCTAATATAATAGTAATAGGTTAGTGCTGATTTGGCCCCTGTTGCTTCCTCATCAAACTACAAATTACATTCTCACCGGCCTGTGGAACACACCCCGGCTCTGAGTCCAGGCACCAGTGAAAAGAGGTCAGATCTCGCCACCTACAGGCAGAACATGAGCTACTCTGGTGTTAGCATGCCAGAAGTACAGGTCAGCTAAGGCAAAAAGGAGAGAAAATCGCTGAAGTATCCACTGCACCCTCTCATTTATCATATCCCTAGTGTCATTGCTATTTTTAGTCTGGGATCCACTAATATGTTTCTTGCACAGCAAGATTTTCATTTCCTAACAATAATAAATCCATTATGTTCATTATATTGTAGAGACAAGGAAGACCAAGGACCCACCTAGAAGAGAAGGTCACCTAGGAGGAGAGGATGCAATAGATACATGATGGGCATGCAGGCCAGTTTGCTCGGGAATCTTGTCTGCTTCCAAGGGCTGGAATTTCAGGTTGATCGTCATGCCCAGGCAGCATGTATGAGGGCTCTGGGGATCTGAGCTCCCTTGTCTTGCTTATAATATAAGAACTTAGCCACTGAGCCATCTCCCTAGGCCTGATATAAGGAGTGTTAGGGCTGAGAATGTGAAGCTTAATGCTTTCTGGCTTTACAGATCCTTGCCATTCCAGCTTTGCTACTTGATGTGGAGGAAATATAAAAATTCTGTTAATATGTTTTTAGAATTCCAATCTTGATTAAATGGTCTTTGAATATTTCACAATATTAACCCAGACAGGACCAAGAACAAACAACGGAGAAAGCCTTGAGACTTCTATCCTTAAATGATATCGTTGATGTGTTCCTATTCCTAGCTACATCAGAGTGGCCAACAACTAAATTCTGCTAGAATGGTATCAAATGGACAAAGAGCCAAGTATGTTTGTCTCCGTCACCTTTTCTAGCTCTGAAGTTCATGCACTTTGAGATGGGATCTGCCTATCCTGACTTCAGATAGATGTCATTTTAGATGTAGCCATCGTTTACTTCTTGGGAATGTCTTCAGTGAAGTCCCTGAAGTATCTGCCTTGTTATTTCTTCCCATGAAATCTTACTATCAGTAGAAAATGGTAATTGCTATGGACCAGGATCATCATCTGTATTAGGTGCTTTTGCAATTGTTCTCATCACTCATATGATACACATAAAACTATGCAGCCTCTGGCTTAAATGCTTTGGTAAATAAATGCTTCCTTGATCCTTGAACTTATAACAAAAATGAGGACTAAAATGTCACAAACCAAACGACAGCTTTAGTCTGTTACATTTTTAGGGTAGAGTTTCTACAAATATTATTTTTTAGATGATCGGGCATAGTGCTGCAACAGTAGCTCAGAGCTTCCATCATGATGTGCAATTTGGAGGCAGAAAGAGAGAGCCTAGGCCAGGTGTGTGCTTTTTTAGTGTGTGTGTGTGTGTGTGTGTGTGTGTGTGTGTGTGTGTGTGTGTGTGTGTTCAGATGACAACTTGTGGAAGCTGGTTTTCTCCTGATATCACATTAATTCCCAGGATCAAACTCCAGTCAGCAGGCGTGGTGACACACTCCTTTACCCACTGAGCCATCAGCTGGCCCCCAAAACAGAAACTCTTGATGCTTTGCACTTGTTGCTCTTACTGTTCTTTTGTGCCTGTGTTCTTCTTCCCTCTTCTTCACCCCCTCAACACCAAAAGACCTTGGCTCCAATGCTACACTCCTGGATGCTCTTTTTTCCCTCACACTGTATAATTTGTATCTCTTTTTGCCCCACTTGCTCTTTTTTTCATTTGTAGATCTTCATCAGATGGTTTGCTAGTAACCATGTGGCACAGATAATATGAGACTGTCTTGAAATATCCTCTGCCAATGGTATTAGTTCAAAACTCTCCAAGTTAGTCTCAAATAAATGCTTAGGACAGGGCATAAAGCATCCACACTCTTTGCCAACAATATCACAAGAATGGTCTCTAGTTCACCTGGAAACATTGTTCCCCTCTGAAGTCCCTTACCCTGGGCCTCCATAGTCTATATTGTTCTCAGCATGGCTGTCTTCCAAAATGGTACTAGGATGATCCCTTAAACCCCACTTACAGTGTTCTACCCCTTTCCTAAGCAAAAGTACCAAACAGCAGCATGGTCAGGCACTCTTGGTATGAACATTCTGTCTTATTTACTTTTCTATTGCTATGAAAAGACACCATGACCAGGGCAACTCATTTTTAAAAAAAGCATTTAGTTTGGGACTTTATTACTGTTTCAGAGGGTTCGTCCGTTACTACCATGCTGGGAGCACAGCACTGGTGTAGTAGCTAATAGCTCACAACCTTATCTGAAAGTTGGAGGCAGAAAGAAAGGGCCTAGGCCTGGAATGGGCTTTTAAAAATCTCAAATCCCACATCGACCTCCTAATGCTTCCCAGAATAGTTCTACCCACCAGGAATCAAGGAATCAAGTTGAAATATATGAGCCTATTGGAGGCCAGTTTCATTCAAACCACTCCCCTCCCCCCACAAAAAAATTAAGCAACACCTTTGCTCAAAATGAGACAAATTCTCAGGTAGAACTGTACCCCAAGGGCCCTTTGTAGTATCCAGCTTAGATGTGATCTGTTTCTCATTATTACCTCACTTCCTGGTGTCTCTTGGAAGTGGTTCCTCAGAAAACTGCATGGGCTCTATCCTCATCTGGAGTGAGTGTTTCCTTGGACCCCCCACTGTGGACACTTGCCTCTCCATGCCTGCTAGACAGTGGCACTGAAAAAAATTAAAAGAAAAGAAAACACTGAATTCCACGTGGTTATCACAATTTCACTGTGGCTAAATATTTTAGCCTTCTCCTCGAGCAAAACAATAGTAGCTATATTCCCTATTTGAATGTACTTTCCCATCTTAGTGAGTTTCCTTTTCTTGTTTCTACAGCCACAGGTTAACCTCCAGGTAACAGTTATGACAAAGAGGAAGAGGAAGCACAAAGGTGACACTAATGGTCAAAGGAAGCAGCCCAAAGAGGGAAAGAGAAATTGTCCAAGTGGTCAAGTGTGATTACTTCTTCAGCAGTGGGATCAGAGGCAATTCTCCTCAAATAAAAGCTGCAGAACATTTTAAGAAAATAATTTGCTTAACTAGGATAATTACCAGAGCTATTTAATTGCTTACATACATGTTAAAATATTCTTTTCTGCAACTGTCACTCAGTAAAATATTAATCTAGACTAGAATTGCTCCTTTACAAGATATTTGAAAGGATCTCCTTCACTCACTCTTTGAACTATAAAAGTTATTATACAGCAAGGAGCAATTTTCAATAATTTACCCCCAAAAAACAATAATAATAAGGTAGCTGTGTATGCCATGTGTTTGACTTAAGGAAAAGGGCTTCCCTTCCAGGACCCCATGAAAGTACAAGGTTCAATCACAGCAGAGTGCTAATGAACAGGCTGCTCTCCCAGGCTGGGCCCCCTGTGCAGAATGACTTCATTCAGGGCTACTGCTCACGCATGGAAAGTGTTGGTTAAAAAAATCCCACAGAATTCAGCCAACCTTTTCCTAACTGCCACCCTCTCCCCCGCCCCTTATTTGTCTTTCTGGTCTAAGCCAGGAGTAACATAAATATTCATCAGCTGATGTTAGCAACTGTGAAGTTATGAATGAGACCAGGCAGCTTCATTCTGTCCCTGTCCACAATATGGCAGCTTCTCCATGCAGCTCCCAGCAAGAGGACACTTTTCCAAATTGCCCCCTCCGTACTCGAAGGCTTTTCAGATTCAGCCCTTTTCCTTTTAATGCTCGAAGCAGAAACACTGTCTGCTTAATGTTTACTCTGGGGTTATAGGCGAGGAAAAGAAAAACACTGCTTTGCCAAGCTTTGAAACTTTTAGATGCCTTGACATAACGGGTGCATATGTCAGTCGTCAACATCAGGAGGTCTATGGATGGGTGCCACTGTGGCAGGGTTTTTTTATGCCACTGTGGCAGGGTCTTTTTTTTTATATCAAATTCCAGACAGATACCTGGGGCACTTATTGTTCAAAGAGAAGAGAAAATAGCCTGAGCTTTGATGTCTGTCTACTGCTTGACTAATTATCCAGACAGGTGTTCAGAGAGGATGTTGAAAGTTCTTGAATAACAGCACTTCAAACAGGTCTTCAGTGCTGAGACAAAATGGGGGAGAGGGAGGGGGAGGGGATTGCCTGACAGAGGCCTGTGATGCAATTAGTCTTTCTTTAACACATATCCCCTACAAATTACTGCTTTTGAGTATGGACTCTTACTTTTCCAGTTTCTAACTCAAAGAAATTTTAGTAGAAAGTTGGATATGAATTTTGGAACCAAGAGGCAGTGTAGATATTGGGAACCCACCATCCAGCAGTGTGCAAACGTGAATCAAACATGTTTCCATGGAGATGGGTAAGTTTTTCAACATACAGCATTCTACTCTCAACATTGTTACTGTGTTTTACTAAACTCAATGTCTGCTCTTTCCTTATCTCTGGAGAAATGATGTCTATGTTACTTTAGGGGTATTTATAGGAAGTGTCTCTGTAAGTGTCACACATAGAAAAGGCTCTCTGAAACTATTCTGCACTATGAGCTAAGAGCTTTGAACCATGTGTGCTCATCAGTATCTCTCACTGTCAGGGGTCTGTGTTTTGTTTTTTCCTAGGTTTTACCACTTACCATATCTTACAGTGGAAATAATTGTTTAAACCATGGAACCAAAAGGATGGAGAATGGAGTTTCAGGTGTTCAAATCAGGACCAGATCTTAAGCTGGCAAAAAACCTAATTGGGACAGGCACTCATAGCCAAATTCCTGTCTCTGTCTCCATCCTGGTGTCTGGCCTTGCCAAAGCCAGAATGGGAGCCAGAGGCGAGTATTCAACTGTATTCTCCATGGCTCCAGTCCTTACCAGAACAAGACTGATGAAGAGCCATTGGAGGGAGACACAGGCAATGACCTTTAGGAAAACTACCTGGGAAACAGCAATGATGGATTGTCATGTATACCCAGAGACAGCTGGGAAGCCAACTGAGTTAGCAAAGAAAAAAATCCCTCTCCCTCTCGCCCTCTAGCCTGATACTGAACATTCTGACCTAGAGTAACTGAGAACAGAATTAGTTGTTGATCTTCTTCTGAAACTTTTTTCATGTCATATAATAAACATCACAATATCAAAAATAGTTCATTTAAATACTCTTTGCTTTCATAGCATCAAGGAAGAAAGTGGCCTTATAGAGAGTGACCTACAAAATCTGCTTACAAATGCTTCCATTTCTCTGCCTTATGTATCATCAGCAAACTTGACATGGTAAGAAGGCTTCAGATCAGGAGAGGCACACCCCAAGCAGAGTCTGGGAGTGAGGGACGCTTTTGGAACTGAGGGTTCCATTGTGCCAGCTATTTCCAGCTCTAGTGTGAATTCCTTAGTGTTGATCTTGAGAGCCACTGTAACTTTCTTGCTTCATATGATGCCTTCAGCATTGTAAAATGGAAAACACAATTATTCCATTTTGAAGTTGGCCATTTTTTAAGTACCACTTACCTGAAATATGTAGTTCTACTTAGACAGATTAGGAGAGTCATGCCAGGGATTCAAATGAATAGATTTTGGATTTCCTTTAACTTATTCTTGCTTTTATTGTAGTAAAGTTTATCCGTTAGTGCTGATTCTGCTACATTTAGTTGACTGATCTTGGTTCATACACTTTCTGGATGAGTTTGTTTTTTTTTTTTAACTTCAAATGAAGGAACAGGAATTTGGAGTTCCCATCAGGCCCCCAGAACCCCAGCCCTTCCTTATATTGTATCTATATCCAAAGCTTTCATAATAAATACCTGGGTTGGAAAAAGTAGTTAACTTCTTAAAACAACATAGTAGCAGGTGGGTCTCATCAAAGCCCAGTACTCCACTTTAAGTGTATGGGAATAATTTAGGCATGCCAAGAAGAAAGAAAACAAGAAGGTAAATTTGGAAGAATGAGCAAATTCACTTTGTTTAATTTCCATCATCCCATGATCATAAATTGACAACCTCATTCCAGGTCACTGATTAGAGGTTGAGCAAACAAAGAAAAACACTACTTAAACTTCAGACTTGCTCCTACATATCATCATTTTACAGTTGTCCAAGGATGCTACATTCACAAGGCACCAGAAGATTAAAGCCAAGGAATAAGTGCATCTTCCTTTAGTTTCAAAGGAAAATCTATTCTAGAACAGTCACAGAAACTAAATTGGACAGGTGTTCAAATCCCTTTGACAAAAAGACATAGGATTTGCCTATAAACTATACTTACCCTACAATATATGTGAGATCATCTCTATATTATTAAATAATGATAAAATACAAATGCTTTACAGTCATTATGCTGTAGTACTTGTGCATGAAGGCAAGAAAAAAAACATATGCACATATTCAAGGCAAGTATAAGTTTGTTTGGCTGATGGTTGGTTGGATCCATGGATATGGAACCCACAGATGGCTGATTGCATGTTTCCAAAATTTCTTTTTTAAAATGAAAATATAGTCAGAAAACAGGAGTTGGTTTTGTAAAATGGCACAAAGATAGGGTTGCCAGGTTTCCCACACACATATACCAACCAGTACAGAGTGCCAAGTTAAACTTGAATTTCACGTAACAAGTGATATTTTGAAGCATGTCAAACACACTGCATGGGATGTATTTTTACTACAAATTTCATTGTTCCTATAGAGTATTTGCTGTTTTGTTACCAGTAAACTCATCATACATTGGTAACAACATTAACTCTTCTCTTCCCTCTTAACAATGTTGAGGACCTAGAGTGTCCCATATTCATTTAATAGCTTTTCTTCCCCACCACATATGACAGGTCAAGAAATAAGTGACTAAGGTGAGTTCAGTTTCCTCATCTTGAGTAGGAGATGGAAAAAACAGGGTGAAGTTTTCTGGGCAACAAATGCAGGAGACATGAACCTGAGGAACTCCAGGCAGCTGACTGTAAGAGGAAGCTGCTAGTCTGGGACACAAAAGCACAAAGACAACACTCTGGAGGAATGAAACTGGAAAATCCAGAGAGTCATTGTTGCTTTCAAACCATGTTCCCCCAACCATTAAGGCTTGGGGATTTCCTCATTCTTGTGGTTTTCTCAGTCACTAACTCCTTTCCCTCCTCTTACCTTGTGTCTTATCTTCAACAAGTTACCAAGAGTTATAGCATCTCAGCTTGGCATCCTTATCATGCTTAAACACAATTTATTTCCTCAGAAACACTGGAGAAATACTAATTATGCATTTTGTTTTAAGACAACTCCAGTGTGATTGCCATGCATCTCATGCCTTTGCCCTTTTTCTGGCTACAGAATTCTTTATCTGAACTGTATGAAGAATGCAGGTGACATGTGGATATACAACTGACATGCTCCAAGCAATGTTAAAATTCTGTCGCTTTGCTGAATTTCTATTGTTTATCAATCTCAATCTGATATTTACTAAAGAATCAAAGGACTTTTAAATGTCGGAATCTATATTTGAGTAAACCATACTTTTTAATATTACTATATTATCATTTCTAGTTTTTGTAAATCAAACACTTTCACAATGACAGTTTGTGATTATAAATGTTCTTTTGTACAAAATCAATGTTCTTAGAATTTTTCTTGAAATGTTATGATTTTAAATTTTCCCAGTTGCTTGCTTTCTAATATATATATATATATATATATATATATATATATATATATTCTAAATGCAAAGGTTGTATGTCAGAGTTGATCCCAAAATAAAGTCTCTGTAATACCAAGACAATTCACCAACCATTGTAACAAACATTTCCTAAGCAACAGTAACTTTTCATAGGAGGGACTGATTGGCAATACTACAAAAGTAAAATGGCACATTCTCTTTCTTCATGTACATGGCATTCTATCGCAAATCACTGTTGCTCTGTATTTTTCACACTTCTATTTAGAACATGAATTAACTACACTCATAAGTCTAAAAGTAAGAAAGGAAATATCATCACATGTCAACCCCAAAGTTGCCGAAGGTGCATTGTAAAAACATGACTTGATTTCCAGGCCCCTTCTTGTGGGATTTCTTACAGCAGAATGCATTCTGTGTGGTGTGACCTTGAGCATGTTATGTAAGAGAAAAGTACACAGTATACTGCCTGTATACCCTATTTCTGATAAGTTAGGTAGTAAGTTAATGAGAATAGAAACTTCCATTCCTAAGTTAAATATTAGAACAACAAAGAGCAGTGCAAAGAACAGTTCATCCTAACAGGACACTAGCAAGAACCCCAAAGCTCAGGTGACAGCTCCTGATCTGCTATTCATCATACCATGGCCCTGATGCTCAGAGAGAGAGATAACAGCATCAAAATCACCTCTGGAAAATCAAATGTCATTCATACAACAATGCCTCTCCCAGGCTTCCTGGCATCCTTCATGTGAAAGTGTTAAAATGTCCTTATTGATTGGATATTGTTTTAGTAACTACCATTGTGAGATTTCTTTTCTTTTCTTTCCCTTTATTTCTTTCTTTCTTATTTTTTTTTCAAGACAGGATTTCTATGTGTAGCTTTGTAGACCAGGCTGGCCTCAAACTCACAGAGATCTGCCTGCCTCTGCCTCTGTCTCTGGAGTGTTGGGATTAAAGGCGTGTACTACCACTGCCAGGATTAGATTATATTTCTAATGACCAACATGATTATTTATTTCACTGAACTGCTTCAATGTTGCAACCTGGGTCTGAATTTTTTTAACATTTCTCAGATTTTAATGTCTGTAATTTTTGTTTCCAACTGGTAGACTGAAGAAAACACAACTATAATGAAATTCTATATAGAATAGAAAACCATGCTGACTCTTACATTGGAAAGACTACTAGAGATCCTTGGCTTATGTTTGATTTCTGACCAACAGTCAAAAACTTCAAGGGTCACAAGAATGTAAGGTGCACTGAAAGGAATAAGAGGTTAAATTCTTTAATAGTGTAAGTCTTGTTCATTTCTCACTGTAACTGGTACTTCTTTCATTTTCCTTTTATTGGACAACATGGAAATCACAGGGTAACTATGAACTTCCAGCATCAAGAAAGTGTATGGTTGGGGAAATTATTAGAGAGTAAATAATTGAGATTAATTCATCAATGTTTTCAAATGTGTGTTGTTGTTTCCTTCATTTACCCACAGCAGGAAAGAGCTTCCTGAGTTCCTGGAGAGCCCATTTCAAAGCAGAGGCAGTTAAGGCACGCATGCCCTTTGCCCTTTAATTGCTGCCTACCTGAGAAGAGCCAGACAACCCTGAGCAGAGTCTGGATTCCCAGAGGCCTTTCTTTCCCTGTTTCTCTGTTTACATACACATCATTTTCCCCATCATTTGCCTGTTTGAAGCAAGATGGACAGGGGCAAAAGAGTTGAAAACCAATCAAATAATCCTGAAGAAATTGTTCACAGACTTAGACGAAGATCAGCCAAGAAGCATTTATCTCAAATGAGGTTTGGGAAGAAATCTGTGGATTTCATTTAAATTGTGTTTACTTGACAACAAAGCATGTGGTATATTCGGTGAGGGTCAGGCAGTTGATTTTGCAGTTCTGTGGACAAATCCACCAGCTGATCCAATGGCAGCCTTTCAAATATATTAAACTTTGGATTTTGTATACACTGTTCTTGCCTAATTGTGACTATTTAAGAGTTGAGTGAAATAAATCATGTTATCCCTTTTTCTTTGATAGAATAGATTTGCACCTTTAGTATTCCTGGACTGTAGTTATTGCTGTTGTAGTGTGTATGTGTTTGGGAATGTTGAAAACAGTGAATTTTAATAATGTTGAGTCAAATGAATAAAAGAGTTTTTTTTCCCAAATATTTCTTCTTCCTTATTGCTTTAAAAAAATACAACTTAAAGCAGGGCTATTCACACCATGACACAGATTATATTTAAATGCATATTTCAAAACTTTCAAAACACTATCACATACTATTCTTGAATGTTTAAACTACATTTTATGTGTTAAGCCTTGTATCTAGATGTCCGACAAAGTCACATATGGGTAAAAGGCACCATTGTTCTTTTGTGGCACTATCAGGAAATGCAGCATTTAAGAGATGGACCTACATGACCCACATGATTGTCAAATCTTAGAAGGGGCTGTTGGGATCTGAGCCTTTTCATTGTGTTTCTCCCAGGACATGCTGCCTTACCAAGATGCAAAGCAAAGGAACAGATGACAATGAACTGCAGTCTCTAAAACCAGGAGCCAGCCCCTGTTCCCTCCTCTAAGTTTATTTCTCAGATATTTTATTTTAGCATCAAGTAACTAACTACACAGTAGAGTTAGAATATAAACAAATATTGGAGCAGAAGTGAAAAAGATAAACTACCTTCTTGACTTGGGGAGAGCTATAGTCTATCCCTAAGTTTTAATATTTAATTGAGAGACTTGTTTGTTTATCCTAAGACTATTGACATAGTATTCACAAAGAAGTGAATGTTAGGGCCAAAAAGATGTCCTTGACTTGGGTAATGATACTTGTCCAAGTGATAAAGAAATTTGCAGATACAAAGTATGTGTCAGAATTCCTTAGAGAATAATTTCATACCAGATCCTACTTTGGTATTTGACATACAGGGCTTTGTTCCCTCGACCGTGCATTATTCATTCTGTCTAACATACATTTTCGTTTCTTTTAGGCTTCCAAGAGTTGTTATCACACCACATGCTGCATGCACTTCTTACTCCTACTTTGATAACAACTCGCACATACATCATTTCTTACAGTTTGTCCTCACATCCTACTGGTCAGCGATAGTGCCAGACATCTAGACAAAGAAATCTAACTTTCAAGGTTTTTAAACATACAGAAACACAGAGAATGTTGTCATTCTTCCGTTAACAGTTAGTCAATGACTCTAGGAACCAAGCATATCAAAGAAGGATCAGAGCCTAGGGAAGATGGGAAGTAGCTGCTGTGGGTGGGCCAGCATTACTGATACAAAGGCATGCTTGGTACCATGACAACAACAACAAAAAAAAAACTTGTTCACAAAACTGGAAGGTAAGAGAGGAATGAGTGTGAGAGTCTCATGGCTTCTTCACAGCAGTAGGCCAACAAATGATGTCTGAAACAGAAATGTGTGTGTGCCATAAAGAAAAACTTCCCCAAACCCTTACGTTTTCATGATTTTTAAAATACAGAGGTTGTGCATTGTAAGCTATATCATCTCTTTTCAAAGGGAAACACTGATGGAAATATCTTCTGATGTTTCATGCTCTCTTCTACTAAATTAAAATGACACTCAACATGAAGCCTTGTTTCAGGAAAGACTGCTCTCTCTATCTACCCATACAGCTATTATTCCTTAAATATATACAGCAGTTTCTGAGAGGGTAGCCCTAACATAAATAGGTTATTTTCATGTATTAAAATCTCTGGTAATTTTTATTCTTTTCTGTTGAATTGTTGGAATTTTTAAATAATCGTTCTTACCACGAAGTCACTTCCTTCTAAGTAAACATAAAATGTACATTGGTCCTTGTTAAATTAGTCCCCCATATTACTAGGTATTGTTAATAATATTTCCCTTTTCAGATCATTTTATAATTCACAAAACACTTCTTCCGATTCTCCCTGCTATGCTCATAATAACCTGATGCACTGTGCAGACACTGGTCCTCATTTCACAGCTGAGATTAGAAGGGGCCTCAGATTGAATTATGGTTCACAGACCCAGGCACTCAGTTCTTCAATATCCAAGGCTTCCTGGGAAGTTAGGCTTGGCCTTCATGCAGAGGGTGTGATTAGGAAAATTTGGCATATGATGGAAAAGCCCTTTCTGTCAATTACTCCATCAATAAGAAGATGCCGCTGTTAGGAACAAAGGCCAGCCTAACTGCAAAGGAAAACAAATCAGCCCCAAAGATAAATGATTCCACAAAGGGAAACAGGTAGGAAATGGGCCAAAATCTTTTCCCCAGCCACACTGAATCAAAGGAAAAAGTGAAAACAGGCATGCTGCTTACAGAAACGCCAGCCCTTTCATTTCTGCATCTAGGGTTCCCCAATTCCTGACTTTTAGAAGAATCTGGGGAATTTTCAGTTGAACCTTGTCATTATCTAGGTTTGGATAATTATCCTTAGAGAAGCAAACAGGAAATGATTTGTTTGTAGAAGCATCTTTTTCCTTCCCTCAGCTGTCTATGGACAATCCAGTTAAGGAGAAGAGCCCTATTGCACAAGTTAGATTTGGATAAGGGCAGGAAACTGTATTCTTCAGAATGGATAAAAGTTTTCCTCCTATAAACATATAATAGTGGCCTTCTATCACTTGGGTTAACATAATACCTAAAATAAACTATCACCCTGAAATCTTTTTATAGTTGACAAGTGACATGGTACACACTATAAAAGAGTACAAGGTCAAAGTGTGTCCTCCACCTTTATGTAATATGAACCCTTCAGATTTTCATACACAGACTTTATTTTTGTTGCTATGCAACTTACATGCAACACAGTGCATGTAAATAAATTATGAATTCTACAGAGAAGAAAAAAGAATCTTTTCTTCTTTGAGAACAAGCCACAACTTCCTTTCATGCTATCCTAATGTACCGCAGCCCTTTCAAGCTGTTTCACAAACATCAAGGTTTGGGCCAGATAAACAATCAAATGAATAACACAGCTAGGATACAGATGTAGTTAGCAAACTGCACGCTAAGAAGCATCAGTCCCACTGTATTCACCCTTCCAGGCCTGAGAACTGGGTACCCAAACCTGGTAGTTAGGAGGAAGTTTATTTCACACCCACTCTCTTCAGGTAGCAGAATATAAGCAAGCTTAAGCAAAGGAAATTCTGGAGATTTCTGTTGGCAGTCATCCCAAACTATACAGGCCACAGGCATAACTCTGTATCAGAACTATTTCAGCCATGAGAGAAACAAACATCTATGAGGACAAGATGTTACGGAGAGGTGGAACTTAGTGCTCTTGAACAAGATGCAGGCCATATCTACACGGAACATGATTTTCTCAGTGTTCAAACTGGATAGCTTTTTTTCTGAAATAAGTATAAAATAATACTACGTTTGAACTAATGAAAAGCAGAAGAAACTTCCAGAACAATGCAAAACATGGAAACAACCCAAACACCTAGAAATGGGAGAAGAGATCAGTCTACTGTGGCAAAACTCCACAGTGGATAACTACACAATACAGACCAATAAATAAAACTAACTACTGATAGATTCAGCATGAATGAATTCCACATGGAGTGAACAGAAGACCCCAAATACTCAAGTACATGCTATAAGGTTTGCATCATGTACAACTCAGCAGCAGCCAACAGTAATCAGTGGCCACAGACACCAGTGTTGTTTACTCCTAAAGAGAGGGTACTATGGGGAATGATAGAAATTTTCTACATCATGCTCTACAGGGAATGGACCTATAATTATACAAAAATGTCTCCACCCACACACTTGGTTTTTGCCACTTTACATGCTCCATATAGGCATTTTATGCCTCGGTAAGAAATAAAATAAAATAAAATGGGAAGAATCGATTGTTAAAGAGTGTTTAGTATTCTAGGTGGCACATGGCCTCTCCCTGCAGCTCACACCCAATGACTGGATCATTGAGCTGGTTGGATAAGAAGCCATAGCAGACAGCCCTAACAGTCTGTCTTCAAAGTCTTGTAAGCAGTTCTGATGTAGGCCATGGTTTAAGGAACACTGCCCTACTACATTGTGCCCTACATGATACAACAGACAAATGCATAGCCTAACAAAACTATCATTTCCTTATTGCCTTCTCCTAAAATAATTTTCAAAGACTCAGAGAACAGATGAATATTAAGTAGTATATGTGTATATGTTTGTCAAAACCTCCAAAGTGCACCATGATTGTGTATGATGCTTGTGTTTTGTGCACTTGTATAATAATAAGCTTAATTTAATTTTTAAAAAGTCAGAAACAGAAAAGACAACCACAAAATTTAATGGCAGAACTCCAAGAAAGGAATGTGCAATCAATCCACTCCATTCCTGCCATGACCATTCCTATATCCTTATTTCTTTCCAATGAATCTAAACAACTGTATCTTTCTGGCTATGGAAAACTTACCCAACATGGGGTTTTTGGACATAGTCTAACCCTGAAGACATAAAGAGAAATCTTCATAGCATAACATAAAAAAATAACAGGAATTTTATACGTTCTCATCCATTCTTGTTGTAATTTGAATAAATCTTTCTTGTGGAGCTTCACACCTGAGCTACTATCAGCATTTTAGGATGGCATTATCCAACAATGTAGCCACGATATATTACACACCAACAGCAAACGTATTTACTAACAAGTTCACTGATGAGCTAGAAATGATAGCTTTATGTAATTTGAAGATAACATTTTCTCCACATCTGGAGGAAAAGATGAAAGCTAGCTGTTCCTATCTTTATCAGAGTAAATGATTGCTTGTTTTAATCAAACATAGACATAATTTCAAAAGGAAAATCCGTGTCTACATTGCTGTCATTTAGTAATGATCTGGGGGATTCAGAAGCCAGATGGAGAAGATCACAAGAAAATAAACAAAATCATAAAGCTATGTAACAGTCATCCTTTACAATGGCAATTCTCTCCGTTGCTTCATTCATCACTCCATAATGTTTGAACAAAATTACTTCAGAAGCCAAGTGAGCCTCCCTTTACAGAAAGCTCTCTTTGGGACTAAAACTAACAGCCCTGTGATGTTACTGTACAGTGCCCAGGGTTCCACATTCAGAAGGGGTCTCATGTTTAAGACTTAATGCTCTTTGGTTGTTGTCTTTAAAACACTAACAATTTTACCTTCAAAATTGTGTCGTTTAAGTGACATTCAGTGAGACAAGTGGAGTGTATACTGAGTCAAGCTCTGCCACCCTGTGCAAGTCCTGGACATGGGCACAAGAAGGGCAAGGTGCAAGAGAGAACAACAGTCACTTTATATGGCTTTTATTTGGCATGGTAGTGCCCCTGCTGCCCCATGCCCAAGGAAGAATGCCACTAAATCGAAAAAAAAAAAAACACAGAAAACAAAGAGGGCAACACCAACAATTAAGAAAATCACGCTGGCAAAATGAAATGGCATTTTTTTTTGCTTCCTTCTGAACAAGAATTCCAAATCTTTATTCACCATGAACCCCACAAAATATGTACTTGACTCTGAATGTGGCTATAAATAAGGAGAAATGAGAGAATCAAGAAAAGTTCAGGGGGAATTAGGAAATCAACACCTCAAAAATGGGAAGGAACACACAGAGTTCAAAAATGAAAATAATTCCATATTGTCCCAAGTGAACTAGATACATCCTATTCAAATGCAGTAACTACCATGCCACATTCAGATATATGCAGACACTATGATAGATGGCTGGAAATCTACCTTCAAAGAACTAGGGTGCTAGAAAGTCACAAATTACCACCATCCATTTCAATTCTACCCAGTGCTATTTTCTCAACATGGCAAATCCAAACCTCATGTTTCTCTGGGCATTTCTAGCATTTCAAAGCCCAGAGCACACTGTAGGAACCACTGTCTTAAGGAAATCTAAACATAAGACAGGTTAATAAACAGTGAGGTCATTATCTTTTACTTCAGCACACTACCTCCAATTTTACCAGAGGATATCTTTTGTTTCCGAGCACTTTAGCCTGCCAGGGGATGACGTTGTCTAAACACATTTTCAATGTTTTCTTTTTAACAGTTAATATATTTCCAGGATGCAAGTCCATTTCTTTCTAAAAGGTTCCTAGGACACCCATTGAAAAGTCAAAAGCAATGAACGAAAAGGGATTGCTATTTTGTTGGAGAAGAACGACACCCTTTGTATTGAAGTGGGGAGTTACAGTCTGTGGTCACCCTCTGCACAGTGTCTCTTTGTCAAGTAATACATGCTGGAAAAAAATAATACAGATGGGAAAATATTGTGCACTGTCAGATCTTGGAAACAGCCAAAGGATTTTTCCTCACCAATGTCTTGTCGATGACTTTCACATTCTGGCACCCTGAAAAAAATAATGCATACATTTAATATGAAATGAATGCAATAATAATCAGGCAGGTAATCGTTTTCCCAAGGAATGTAAAACTTGACAAATGTAAGGTTTATGATTCAAGGTAGGCTTGCCAAATCTTATGTGGCATGAGACCATTTTTATTACCTAAACAGTCCTTAATACAAAATGACTGGCACATATTTTTATTAACACAAAGAGTGTATTCTTTCTGCCACATTTAATAGACAGCCAGAGGCTGAAAGCTCTCGTTTAGAATATGTCTGCACCAAATTAAAATGAGTAGAGAGGATTCACAGGATGGCATTCTTCTCCTGAAGGTTCTGGCAAACTCGTGCTGCACAGTAGCAAGAAGACAATCTCAGGAGTTGTAGCTATCCAGGTTATTTGGACCTTGGATCGCAGGAACCGAATCTCACTTCAACTTCAAATGAGGAAGCTGGTAATTCACTCGAAACTTCCCCCACATACACACACCACCACTAGCAGCAGCAGCAGCAGCTAAAGGTCCATTTTGAGTCAAACTCTAAGCAATCCACGGTAAACACAGCACTTACTAATTCTTTTAACAAACATTTATTGTTTGTGTGCCAGGCACCACTCTAAACACTGCAAACACGGCAACGAGATAAAAGATGGAAAGGTCCCTGCTCATGCATTTTATATTCTAGAGGGGAAACATAAAATACATAATGTGTATTGTTATAAAAAAATAAGTTATGTGACAGATGACTTGTGGACAGGGATAGGTTCTAAGGAAAAAGAATGCAAGGATGGGGACAGAAATCTGGAACTTGGAGACAGATGAGCAGTCAAGGTGGTTCTTTTGTAAATGAGAAATGCGCATGAAAGCTCGAAGGGTAGAGGAACCTCATCATGCATACATCTGGGGAGCATCGAGGAAGAGGGAAGATGCAGCACAGAGGCCACAAGGTTGGAACTTGTCTGAGAATTAAGGAACCTTTAAGAGGCAAGTGAAGCTTTGGTGCAGTAACAGGGTCAGTGGCGGTAACAGCTGAGACTGAAAGGGTGACCAGGCCCTTGTATACTATTGGAAAGACTTTGACATTGATGCTAAGTAAGTCATGAGTCATTAGAGGGTTCCAACCCAAGGAGAACATGAGCTAAATTAATGTTTAAAATGGCTACCTGGGTTTCTGTGATAGAAGTGGAGAAGACAGGTGTACCAGGTTAGAGAAGCAGACCCCCCCCATGCCCACTGCAAGAGGGAAAGAACAATGGGACAGCCATGTGGTGGCAGTGGATATGATGAAGAGTGGGTCAGGTTTAAATTACAGTGTAATGAGCAACCCCTATGGATGTCAAGATGAAAGACAAGGCAAGTGTTGAGAGTTTGGGAGAAAGCGAATGAAACTTTGGCATGACAATGAACTGGGAGTAAGAGGCTGCAAGTGGCACAGGTGTAATAAGGAGCAAGGGGCTTGGTTCAGACAGAGTTTGACCTGGCACTTAGTCCAGAAGGTAGAATTGATTGGCCAGTTGGATCTATGCAGTCCTGTATCAAGAAGTGAGAAAAAGAATGGTGCTATGCCTATCTTTAAAGTTCTGTTGTGCATGAAGACATCCCTGATAGGACTGTCAAAGTTGAAAGTTAAGTAACTAGGTACACTGTGAATTCCAGGAGTGCTATGCTTAAGAGCCATCAATAGAAAGCCAGCTGCAAATTCAGTGTCCCAAACACTCTATTTTCTTCCTCCTCATATCTTCTTTCCCGCAAGGAGACTGGCACAAAGCTCATGGAAAACAAGAAATCAGCAAATGAGAATAAGAACCTGCTGTGATTTGCATCTAGTGTTCTCCACAGCCTCTTAGTTTCAGTATCTGTTTCCCAGGGGTGGTGACATGTGGGAGGCTTTGGAGCCTTTTGAAGGTGGGGACTAGATGGTGGAGGTAGTCACTAAGGCCATGCCTCCCAAGGTTATAATTTGGCGCCTAGTTCAGTTTCTGTCATGAGCCCCACAATGCTTTTTTCCCAAGGTGATGGACTGAGAGTCTCTGAAATCATGAGCTCAAATAATTCTTTCTTCTAGTAAGACTTTGTCAGTTACTGTGTTGCAGTGGCACAACTTCAAGAAGTCCCAAGACTTACCGCTCAGAGCCATGGCCAGCCGGAATTCTTCCTTCAGTATCTCAAGGACATCTTGAACACCCTTTTCTCCCTAAGCAAGTAAAAGATATTAATGTGTTGGGTAAACTAGTTCACTTCTATTTCACTATTAAAAGATTTTGTTTCATTTGTTTATTTTCTTATCCTATTACCTGGAAAGCCAAGCCCCATATGATGGGTCTCCCCACAAACACAGCCTTGGCTCCCAGGGCCAGAGCTTTGAGAACATCGGTGCCTTTCCTTACACCCCCATCCAGGAAGACTTCCACCTTCCCTTCCACAGCCTCAACAATTTCTGGCAGAGCATCAATCTAAGGAGAAAAGAAGGACAATGTGACACTGTGTAAAAATTCGGCTCAATTTCACCTCCAATGACTTCAAACCTACCCAACTAAGGCTCTGACAGAAAGAAAAGAGACCAGTAGGTTTAAGGATGGAATCATGTCTCCAGGAAGAAAAAATGCAAATGTTAGGAACTAGAAACTGTGAATTTGGAATTGAGTAGCCTCTATTTCTTCCAAGTCGGGCATCAATATTTCTACTCCTGACATTTAAATTCAAACATTATGTCTAAAAATTGATAAACATAAGTCTAAACCACTTGATCTTTCATAGCTCCCTCTTTTATAAAAGTAAGTGAATTATTTTACTGGTATACAGTATCCTTAACATTATTTACTAGAAATCAGTGGCTGAAATGCACAGTAGATATTATAAGCAGTGGTGTATAAGGCCTGCAAACATGGCTGCTCTCTGATTTCCTCTTCTAACACACTTTACATCAGATAAGCATTAGGTAACTGTGAAAACACTTTACCACCAGTTGCAAGAATATGACCATATGAACCTTGAAGATCCCCATCTAAATTGGCCATTGACAATGGGTTTAGTTTACTGTAAAGAGTACAAGAACCTCACAAAGATGATGTGGCTTACAGTATCCTTCATGATCCCCTGTACTTCTCTAAATGCATTTTCTTTCTAAGACATCTATATAGTTTCTCCCATTAAAATAGACAGAGTATGTTTACCTACTCCTTGACATTGGCTTTGGTTATGTGACCCACTTTGACCAGTCACATGTGAGCAGAGGAGAAAGAGGGCCATTTCTGAGCACAGACCTGAAGCTATGTCAGGTATTTCTCCTTAGGTTTATACTTTTGTCAGTTGTCATGAGATAGGTATCTGCAGGTTTTGTTCCCTCAGAGGTTGGCCTCCGGGGAGACTACTCAGGAGGCAGAGTTGTTCAAGTTTCACCCAACTGGACCTGAAACTTATAACCCATACAGCAGGCTAGTTCCAAGCCTGAATAAGAAGATCCCAGTAGCAGGATGTTTCAAGGGAACAATTTTCAGTTAAAAATCACTGGCTTTCCCCCCTAGGTCAACAGAAGTATGTGATCCAACTGGCTCATTAGATGTAGGTGAAAATTTATGGAAATTATTCACATTTGTCCCAAAACGTTTAGATCTGACATGAAGTCCTGACTCCATTTACGTATGCTGTGAAAGCCACCACACACTTAAGCTGCTCTTTTTCCAGAAATAATTGTGCTGAAATCACTCAAAGGCTTTCCTACTTCTCTCCTAGAAGTTTAGTGACTAAACTTAAATGGAGTTTTATGTAAAAGGCTGAAAACCAAACACAGCTACAATTTGGAGGAAGTGGAGGCAACCCTTGGCAAGTGGCCTCTAAATGTTTGGCAGGTAGTGTAATTTTCCCCTTTCCCTTTTGGCTTCCATGCCTTGCCAAACATGCTTCGGATCCATTTACATACGTTCTCTTACCTATACATAGTCCCCTTTTACATTCAGGCAAGTTACATCAACATATAAATGCTACAATTTCTAAGCCATGATGCAAGCCATAATTAAGCATATTTCCCCATTTGAAACCAGAACCAAAGAAAAATATTAGCTAGCTTGGGTTCAATACACATTTTCAAAGTCACACAAATCAAGTCTGTTTAGGTTATTTCCAGTGCCTAACCTGGCCTAGAAGTACACTAATAAGGACACTTAAGATATGAATCCTGGAATATAAAACAGAGCCTGCATTTGTCTCTCTATGCCTGTGGACAGGTAAGTACCATCCAACACTGAGCAATTCTAACTTCCTCTCTTTCCAGAGCTGCACTTTCACTGGGCACACACTGCATGAAACAGAGTGATGGGGCAGACTGAATAAATAAACAGAGCAGACAAGCCCACTAGGTACGACTCTATTTACGGTTCCATTTTTTCCTTTCCCATGCATCTGTATTGCATCCATTGTTATTCAAGAAGGACATTCAAAAGTTCCACCCAAAGAAACTGAACATTAAACAAGTTGCTGCAGCTAAAGCAGAGGTAACTGAGTCCCAGCTGCTGCCTCAGTCCTCAGAATCTCTCCCAGGCCACATAAACACCCCTCCAGAGCAGATACTCAGCACCACCTTCAGAAAATCACCAACTCAGAGATTTAGCAAGCCCCCAAAATGGCTTCAATGATTCACATACACATACAAACTTCAATTCATGATGGAATTATGCTCCTTGGGGTATCCTTAAGGGAAGAGGGATGGGGTGAGGAGCTGACCTGTGGTTAGCGTTCTCCAATGGAACAGGAGAGGTTCTAACAATGTGTCACTTCTAAGCTTAGATTTTAAGACCTGGTATGAGCCTTTAGGAAACCTGCCCTTTCATGAAAACAAACCAATGTGATACACTAGGAGATGTGAGACAGTGAGATTGTCCTCCACCAGGCTGGTCTCCTGCATAAGAAGCTGACCCCATACCATCAGAAGTGAGTCCAGCCAAGACCAGAACCCAGCACTTCACAGTTCTCAGCCCAAAATGTCAACTTAACAAAAGAGGGACATAAATAAATGGTAGTTGTTTTGGCCACTAAGTTCTGGTGTGTTTGTTATATCATGAAAGTCAATTCATATACCAAGTATCTCTCAAGGATGAGACATATAAAACATACCTTCACAATTAATTTTGTGTTTTTGTGGTACTGGGGCTGGAGTTTGAACTTAGGGTCTCTTCTATGCTAGGCAAGCATTCTATCATTGAGTGCCCCCTTAAAAATAAAATATACTTCTTAGATGGTACAGAACATGCCTAAGGACTCAATTTGAGAGTGAGCTACTTAACAGCACAAATACTTATTCAGTGAAAGTGTTTGGCAGATGGAAAATTTACTGTGGAAAAGAACATTATATCTGTAAGTCTAAAGTACTTTGGGTTTAGTTGGCATCAAAATGCAATGAAAATGTTTGAAGGACTCATACAAGCTAGAGAACAGTGTGTCAAGATAAACTGAAGTTTAATTCTTGGTCCAGAAATTCAAGTAGCAATTATTTCTCTGTACAAGGGAATGCTTCGAAGTAGAAAAATGTAGAATCGTACAGTCCAGACTCATTCTTTATGGAACCAAAACAATACAAGGAGAGGTTCAGGCATAAGAGACTGGGTAACTTGCCTCTCCATCTCTCACACATTACAGGAGGCAAGAAAATAAGAAAATAACTCAAACTCAAGCCTCCTACTTCAAAACTCCTCCCATGATATCATCCTTGACCTGCACCCTGGTGTATGATGTCACAAACACTGCAGGACAGTAGGAGCTTCTATGTGTCTAGTGTAAAGGCTTATACCATAGCCTCCTTTTAAGTCTTTGACTACTCACCGCAAATCCCATACACCAAGGGAAAGAAAACACCATTTCACATAGACTGAGTGCTTTCATACATTTCTCTCATCATCACAGGCCTTACTTACATTTGCTTAAGTATGAGGCAAAACTTAAGCAAGTATACCCTCTCATACACAGAGCATGCAGAGGGAGGGGGCATTGTTTTTTTTAAACAGTCTCTGAGACCACAACTCAAAAAGCCCTTTTAGATAAGTTTCCATGTGCCCTTGGCCAGCAGGAAAGAAACCACACCATTTAGATATTTTTCCCTTAAAATCTAGTTAGATTTGATTTCAGAAGATTTATATTTTATTTTTAGAAAACAAACTTAATTTGGCCCGCACACTAAGTCTATGTCTTCATGCACAAGTGAGGCATAAATCTGGCTAAGCACTTTGGGCTGTGAGCAACTTCTCCACCCTGTTTTAAAGAGGGCATCACTTTCCACCTCTTCTCACCTGCAGGCCGCATTTAACATCACCCAGAGTGCTGTGTCTGTGGGGCTAAGTCTACGTCAGAAGGGGTGCACAATCTCCAGCTTTATGATTTCCAATCTTAGGCTGCTAATCCCACTGTGTGCAGACTTGGTTGGCCACACTTTTCAGTGCTTTGGGAAATGCTGTGCCCTGTGCACACCAGTGCTCCCTGCTGGCTTGTACTCTGTCATAAGACAAACCCAAGGTGTCTGCAGACTTAGACAAATCAACAAAACAATTCGCTTCTACTAAGTTAAATTATTTCTCCCCAGAGGCTTTTGTGATCCTTACAATTGTGCATGCCTTCATTTCCTTTGGATTGCCGTGTCTGAATCACCTCTCTCCTTCTGCAGCTCATGCATCACCTATTGATGTACCTGTGCTCACAGGAGCAATCCCTGCCTTACTAATTAGAAGCCCCTCCCCATTCATAAATAGACATATTTGGGCCAGTTAAAATAATGGTATTTTGCAAATTTAAATAATTCTGTACCACTGAAAATCTGAGATCTGACTTAACATCCCAGTTTGCCATAAGTACACACACACACACACACACACACACACACACACACGCACACACACACACACACACGCACACACGGTAGACATGTATGATGCCCTGATTTTAAAAAATAGATATGTGGAGTAATTGCAGGGGAAACTCACAGTAGCTGGCACTCCATCCAGTTGTCGGGCTCCGTGATTGGACACCAAGATCCCATCCACACCATGTTTAACAGCTTCCCTAGCATCATCTCCTAGAAAAAAAAAAAAAAACCATCCAATGGAAACAACCTCTAGATAAAAGGCTTGGACTTCAATTCTCCAGCATCCCTGTAGAGGGAGGAGGACCTCACTCACTCCCCCCCCCGTCTTGTTTCGTACTTTCATCATTAAAACATACTCAATCATTTTATTTAGAATATTAGTGGTAGCTTCTTCTTCTAAAGTTAATAACTGGAACAGTTTAACTATGTGGTAAAACTATGACGACATAGTAAATGTGAGAGTTTATCTCTGGAAAGACATATTCCTGTCAACTTTATTCTGTAATGTTTTGTTAGTTATCTGAAATTTTCATACAATGTGTTTTGGTTATATTAATTGGCTTCCACTAACCCCTCCAAGATCCTTCCTCACCTCCCTACCTGTCAACTGCTTCATTTCTTTCTCCCTCCCCACACCCTCTCTCCATCAAATCCAGTTTGTGTTGGCTGACTATTTACTGGGCATGAGTCCTACCCTGGAGCACAGTCAATATACCAGGTATCACGTCATTCACATCATTAAACAGACTTTCTCGGTTAATTATATTTTTAAGATTTGTTTGTTTATTTGTTTGTTTTATGTGTATGTGCTTGTATGGGTTCATATGTACCACAAGAACACCAGGGCCCAGTGAGGCAAAAAGAGAGTGTTGTTGACTCTCCTGGAGCTGGGGTTACAGGTCTGAACTCAAGTCCTTTGCAAGAGCAGTAAGCACTGAGCCATCTCTCAAGTCCATATCAGCTATTTTTAACTAATAAAATCACATCAGTTTTACCATTTAGCAGAACTTTTACCTACAGCATGAAAAATGAAATAGTGTATATGTGATAAACATTATCAAAGCAGCCACCAATGAACAAAAAATTATTCCAAGCAGTATTTAATATACAGCTGTTGTAAATTCAAGAGCTATTTTGTTGTATTTGTTATATAATTAAATTTTGATCAGTAGTATATATCATAAATATGATGTTCAAATTATAAGATAATTCACTAATTGTGCTTCAAATATATTGATTTCTGAAAATTCACTTTTAAAATAGATTAATATTCTTAAGTGGTAAACATAATTCTTAAATTTTATTTTCCAGACTGTTATCTCTAGGATGCTCCCAGTTTGTTAATTCTTAAATGTAATATTAAGTAAAACCAATTTGTTGGATTTTGTCTTGAAAATCAGACTTTGGAGAGCTAAGCAGGTAGATACAGAAAATGCACATTATGTACCAACTCAGCAAAGGGAATAAAAGACTATCTTAATTAAGACTAATTAAAAATATGCACATAATTTGTAATTCTGACTGTTTTAATTTTTGTGCCCTACACCACTTCCCACTATATGCCATGGAATACTAAAATTCAAATAGTTTAATAATGATAGTAATACTATTCTTTTAAAATTATGGGTATGAATTGATATTGCACCTGTGTCTTATGGCCTAAGTACCTCTGTCCTCACCAAGTTCTTTTGAAACCTTAGTGCCAGATGAGATAATATTTGGAGATGGAATCTCTGATAGGTAATTAAGACTTGTTACATTCATGAAAGTTAAGCTCAATAAAGAGATATTTTGCCTTATAAGAAGAAATATTTGATTGGAAAATCTTTTCCCAACCCTAGAACCCATGACCAAAGTGGGAACGGGTAGGGGGAGGAAGGAGGTGGGAAGAGAAAAAGGGGGGGGGGAATAGGAGGACTGAGACAGGGGAAGAATAGAGGGGGCAAGAAGGGAGATGCCTTGATAGAGCGAGACAGTACAGGTTTGGAGAGAGGTCTGGTATAGGGGAAATGTTAGAGGATTCACAGGGATGACCCCCACTAAGAATCCAAGCAGTGGTGGAGAAGATGCCATTGATGCCCTTCCTCTATAATGAGATTGATGCCTACCTTGGTTACCATTCCTAGAGCCTTCATCCAATAGCTGTTCCAAGCAGAAACAGGTACCCACAGCTAAGCACTGAACCATACTACTGGAATCCAGTAGTGAAGAAGGAGGAGGGATGAGGAAAGGAGCCAAGACAGGGCTGGAGAAAGCCGCAGAAACAGTGGACCTGACCTACTGATAGCATGGAGACCCTGGTCATAAAGCTGGGGAAACAGCATTGGACCAAACCATGCCCTCTGAATGTGGGTGCCAGCTAGGAGGCCAAGACTGTCTATGGGACCTCTAACAGTGGAGCTGGTCTTTATCCCTAGAGCACAAATGGACTTTGGGAGCCCATGATATGATGAACTTTGAAGGTCCCCATGGTGGGCCTCACTATCTCTGGGGAGAAGTTAGGGGGTGGGTTGGGGGGTTGGTGGGAAACATGGGGGGATGGGAGGACAAGAGGATGGGGAAATGGATATGTAAACATGAGTAGTAATTAAAGAATAAAAAAATTAAAAAAGAAGAAATATTATAAAGCTCTACTTCCTTGTCTCTTTGCAGAAAGAGATGAGATGAGCTCTCATCAGAAACCATCTATGCTGAGCCCTGACTACTATCCTCTAGAACCACAAGAAAATTTTCTATTGTATAAAATATTTTGTTGAACCTAATAGTATGATCATTGTGACTGTTATTACTACATGTAGGTACTTGAGACTCCAACTTAAAATTGCTATGGCCAGGAGAATCCATCTTCCCCAAGGTTGAAATCAAGGAAAACAAAACTATGTACAAATAACAAGGGGTCAGCCCTAAAAGATATGTGTATGAGCTAGTTTTATTTGAAAATAAGAAACCTCAATTGAGAAAATACCTCCACAGATAGACCTGTGGGTAAGCCTATAGAGCACTTTCTTGATTGATGATTGATGATTGATGTGGGAGGTCCAGCCCTTTTGTGGTTGATGCCACACCTGGAAAAGTGGTCCTGGGGTATATAAGAAAGCAGGATAAGAAATCCACGGGGAGTAAGACACTAAGAAGCACTCCTCCATGACTCTGCATCAGCTCCTGCCTCCAGGTTCCTGCCCTTGCTTCCCTTCATGATAGACAGTGATGTGGAATTGTAAGCTGAAATAAATCCTTTCCTCTCCAAGTTACTTTTGTCATGCTGTTTTATCACAGCAGTAGAAACCCTAACTAAAGCTTTTGTGTGTGTGTGTGTGTGTGTGTGTGTGTGTGTGTATGTGTGTGTGTGTGTAGAATCATTAATTAAAGAATTTCAAAGGAGGACCACAGGGTATTTGGAGGGAAGAGAGTAAAGGTAGAAATTATACAAATATAGTATATCTATGAAATTAAAAATACAAATATTACTTTTCTAATCTGTCTTTAAATAATAAAGTAAAATTAAAGTGCATAAGCTCTGATAGATGGCCATGAAGTTTTTTTTAAAAGAGAAATTGTGTATTTTCTTTTCAAATGAGTGACTGATTTAAATTTATTCCTTTGGTGAATTTAAGAGTTCTAACTGTTTGACATTACTGGATGAGTCATCTCATTATAACTGGAGTATTATTTACAGTGGCAGATTATTGGCAGTGATGAAAACTGTCAATCTTTTGGATAGAAAAAGAAAACACTGCATCTGTCCATAATTTGATTGTTTTAGCTATATTGTTTACATTTTTAAAAGAAATTTGTTAAACTTGTGGAGGGGAAGGATTTCAAGATGGCTTTCCAACACATTGGTCACTTCCCATCCCATCGACTGTCATTCCTACTTTGCATTTTATTGTTGCTTCCTACAAAAATGTACTTTTGGTACATTATTTGACTTTCCTAGAGTTTTAATTGTCTTTCCTTTGTTCCAGTTATTATGAGGCTTTGGTATATCCTCAAACCTTTCCATATTTCTAGCTAACCCCTTTAAGGCACATTATCTCCAACCTTGAGTCAACTGCCCAGAGCCCTCCAAGTTCTTGTTTTGCAGTGGTTACTCTTGGGCCCCAATGCCTACCTTCATTCTCTTGGTTTTTTCTGCTTTGAATTTCTTACAAACAGATGGATGTAAGCTCTCATTTGGTTTATGGTTTTGTTTGTAGTACACCCATGCATGGCTGTCCAAAAAGAGATCAGTGAGAAGCAAACTGGCAGCCCTTGACTGATCCCTTTGTTTGTGTAATCACTATATGAGCTGTAACACACTCAAAGTTGAGCAACTCTTTTCCCACAGAACCTTACAGACTTTGCTCTTGTTTGCTGGAACCCATTGTTGACCTGAAAACAGATGACAGGCTAGCCTGGCCTATAGTCCTTCATAATAAATATATATATCCACTTTAGTTTTCTGGCATTTCATCTATGATAAGATATGATTTGTTCTCTTAGTCTAATGATTACAACATCAGAATTCAGAGCTTGTCTAACAATTTCTTCCTGCCCTTTCTTTGTGTATTTTCAATCTAAACTCTATGTCAGTTAGACATTTGTCATTTTAAAGCAATCTGTCTACCACTCATCTAGCTGACTATAATGTTCTCTCGGTCTTATTATTCACTGTTATTTTACACTTGAGGAAGTGTCACTGACTTTTATTCAGCCACTCATTCATTTCATTTTAGTTTTTAGGTCTCACACTTTTAATATTGCATACATTTTTTTTTATTTCTATGATTCCTCTTAAGTAACTCAGAAGTGAGGCTGGGCAAATAGCTCAACAGATAAAGCAGTTGTAAGCCTGAGTACCAGAGTTCAAATTCCCAGGACCCATGTAAATGCCAGGTGGGCACAGTGGCCCACCCTTCATCCCGGGAAGGAGGTGGACACAAGGCCTTTTCAGTAAGCTGCCTAGACTAGGTGAGTCTGAATGTCTGTGAATCTTGTTCAGTAGAACTTTCTGTGATGAGGAAAATGTTCACACAGATAAGGCTATTTAATTCTACAGGAAGGACAGCCTATCCAACAAAAGGTACTGGTGATACTGGATATCTACCTAGAGAATAATAAAATTTATTCCACATGTTTTATGCTGCATACCATGAAAATAATTCAAAGAGAATGAAAGACAGTAATTTAAAACCAGACACACTAAACTGTTACAAAAAAAAGATTAAAAAAATTCATTTCAAAATATAGGCACAGTGTTGCAGGGGAATGCCAGGAGTCTTAGACTCCTAGCAATAGCAGATAAATAGCATGAACTGGCCATCTCCTGTGACAGACTGGTGCCTGGCCTAATTGTATTCAGAGAGGCATCATCCAGCAACTGATGGAGGCAGATGCAGAGACCCACAGCCAAACATTACACGGAATTCAGGAATCCTGCAGAAGAGGAGAGAAAGGAGTGTAGGAGCCAGAGGGGTCAAGGACACCACGGGGAAGGCTCACACAGTCAACTAACCTGGGCTCATAGGGGCTCATAGAGACTGAATCAACAACCAGGACGCCTGCATGAGACTGACCTAAGTACTCTGCATTTATACTACAGTTGCTTAGCTTGGTCCTCTTAATGGAACTCCTAACAGGGGGAACAGGGACTGTCTTTGACTCTTTTTTTACAGGCTTTTTGGACCCTACTTCTCATACTGGGTTGCCTTGCCCAGCCTTAATATATGGGGAGGCGCTTATTCCTACTGCAACTTGATATGCCATGTTTTGTTGATACTGATGGGAGACCTGCTCTTTCCTGGATAGAGATGGAAGAAGAAGAGATTGGGAAGAGGGAGGAAAGGATGGGAGAGAGGGACTAGAATGGGAGGAATGCGGAGAGACTGTGACTGGGATGTGAAATAAATAGATGAATAAAAATTATTCTCTTTGAAATAAAATTAGTTTTTATTATAATTATTAAGTAAGATTTACTTTCCTTATCATTGTTTTTATTTTCAATCTTAGCTCCAAGATTTACTGTAATGAAAATTAAGACGTTTCTGAAGCAAAGATGGTGAAAATGATGTAATCTGGGAAAGCATTGACTATGGTTATTGAGATGATACATGCTGTTTATATATAAAAATATACCAAATTCAGCCAGAGAAAAAATGTACAGCAAGTTTGACTTTAGAGAACCCAGAGCATCTTTAGAATGACATCCTAAAATGGCACTTTCCAGGTAAGAACTGCTACTCTACGTGGCTTCTAGAGGGGCCACAGATTCAGGTTGACAATAATTCTTCAAAATTAGCACATGGTTTTAATACTTCCTATTCTTTTGTAGTGAAAATAAGCCCCACTTACTATATAAAAAAAAACATAATTTCTTCAGTGTTGTTCAATATTGCCTTCTGTTGTTTCCAATCAATGTCATTAATTTGTGTGCATTAGGACAATTTACAATTACACTCTGTTCTGCTATTCTGTGACTATAATATCTAGTACCTGTAGTTAAAGATATTTAATGTTCCCAAACTAAAAAAAAAAAAAAAAAGTGTGTGTGTGTGTGTGTGTGTGTGTGTGTGTGTGTGTGTGTGTGTGTGTGTGTGTCTACAGACAACAATTTGGGAATCAGGACTTCAACTGCACACGGAAAAGCCCAAGGATTGACAAAGGGAACTACATGAAATTATAAAGTTTCTGTACAACAAAGGAAACTAACTTTGTAGCCCACAGAAGGGAAAAAATATCTGTTGGCTATACTTCAATTAGCATGTTAATATCTAGAGGATATTTTGTAAAAACAGAAAAGTTTAAGTACCAGGAGCTGGAAAGATGACAGCATTGGCTGCTCCTCCAGAGGACCTGGGTTGTATTCCTATCACCCACTGGCATCTGTCTATAACTCTAGTTCCAAGAGATTTGAGCTGTCTTCTGGTCTCTGCAGGAACTATAGGCATGTAGTACACAAGCAAACATGAAGGCAAAACATCCATACACATAGAATAAAATTTTAGTTAAAAATAAATGGCAATTTGTTTAATAGCCTACAAACAAAAACTGCCAGTCAGGATAGGCTGAGGAATGGAAGAAATGACAAACATGAATGGCCAGTATTTTAAATTGTTCAAACTCTTTAGCCAACAGGAAAATGCAAATTAACAGTACCTGACAAATCCATCTCATTCAGTCAAGGGGCCTATCAGCAAGAAAGCAAAGAACAACAATTATGGAAGAGGATATCAGGAAACAGAAACACTTATTCACTGCTGACGGGGGTGTGAAAAATAATGCAGACTCGTGGAGGGGAAGTGTGGAGAGTTCTCCAAATCTAAAAACACAACAAGTGGAAGCACCAAGTGACCCAGCTAAGCCACTGGGTCCTAAGTCCATCCCCAAAGGGTTCTATATCCTATCACACAGATACTTGCACACCCATGTTGATTTCTGCTATATTCATGACAGCTGAGAAATGGGACCAGCCAAGCCGTTCATCAACTCATGAATGGATAATGAATATATATATATATATATATATATATATATATATATATAACTCAAGCTCTGAGAAAAATGGAATTTTCAGAAAAATGGTTGGATCTTAAAATAATTATTTATTAAACAAGGTGACCTAGACTCACAAAGATAGACATGTGTATTCTCTCTCAAATGCAGATGCTGGCTTCAGTGTTCACATATATGTATCTATGTGGATATAGATCACAAAAACAGAAAGGAGGGCATGAGAGTATTACAAAGAAGTGCTGAGGAAAAAAGGAAAAAATAGAACATATACTATATAAGCAGAAATGAGTGGGGTTGGCATAGGGTAGAAAGGGGGTCATAGGGATAGGAGAGAGAATTAGAGAAGTCCAAACAAAACAGGTTCAAATTAGGTTCAAAAATGGTATAATGGAACCAAATATCTTGCATGCTAACTAAAATTTAAATAAAATAAAATGTGCTCTCCTAACTGAGCAACTGGAAATTTTACTTTATTTTTATTAACTTATATAGTCACCTGTGACTAGCAGATGCCACAATTAACACTGCAGCAAAGTTGTTTATGTTTTCTTTTATACTAAATAAGGACATAGGATATGTTATGTTGTTGAAAGTCATGATGCAGTCAACAATATATTTTGACATGCTGTAACTACTTCTGGCTATCTAGCTGTCAACCCAAAATGTAATTATTTTAAAATGCAGGTAATATTTGAAAAGTCCAGCCTAAACATGGGTACAGTCTTCCATTTGTCTTCAAAGAGATCACTTGCCCTGTTAGTGGAGACTTATTTACCTTCTGTATCAATGTCCTAAACCACCCAGTGAGGACAGTAATCCACATTATATCCGTTTGTGGAATAAAGGAGTTGAATGTTGAGAAAGTGCCTAACGCATGTTAAACCCTCAGGTAAATATGAACTGCTATTTTTATTTCCATGGGATAACAATGAATAGGTGCTAGAGAGAAGAGCAGGTAGTGAAAGCTGGGCAAGATTCATTTCATTTGTTGTATGTTTTGTAACAATTAAGTCATACTCTAGTCATAATAAGATTAGAAAGGGTCTTCCATTTGAAGAAATTACACTTTAAAAAAGTTTGTCATCTTGATCATTTACAGTGCATCTCTACATTCTCTAGGCAATTATTGGGCAAATGACAATTTAAAAGGTTTGTCATCTTGATCATTCAAAGTGTGTCTCTACATTCTCTAAGCATTTTGGGACTATTGGGCAAATGACCAAATGGTTTGCTCTGACTGGATTGTGAGTGTGTAAGACAGGAAGAAACATGATAAGATAAAAGGTTTCCTATTTGTTAATGGCTTGTGAAATCTGTCCATGATTTTGCATTTTACTTTTTAATTAAATTATTTATTTTATAACCAAGACCCAAAAGCTATTTAAAGGGTCAAAATGGCCTAGCTTGGCAAAATATTTACAAACCTTTGATATTCTCACTAATCCTCAGAGAACATGATGTAACATTCCATTCGTGTGCTTTGGTCCTTAAATAAGTTGGGTGTTTAAGAAAGACAATGGTGAGCAGGTAATAGCATCAAGGGCTGTCATGATCGTATATTACACTCCTTACTATATTACCAAAGGCAAATTCAAATCCATGAGAGCTAACCTCAAACACTTGAGGCTACCGTAACTTGCATAAGCTTAAGAACTAAAATATTTTAGATACATGTCAACACTTTTGAAAATAACCCAAGGATAAAGAAATAATATTCTTTAGGAACTTCTTAACCTAGAATATGTGAAAAGAGCTAATTAGAGAATAGTTTCTTCAAAACAAAAACTCATAAAGAAAGTAAAAAAGAATCAGTTGAAAAAAAAATAGAAGAAACTCTTAGAAGTTTTATCCCTTTGCTCATACATGCTATTTGTTTGTTAGCGTGAGCTCTAGTGAAAACCAAATCCTGTCTGAAGCACATGCTTGGGGCTTTGTTAATGTTCTCTCAGGGCAGAGTTTAACCACAGCAACAGATTGCATCTTGCATTCCAATTTGCATTCAATAAAATGCAATTCTTAAAATGGCAGTAAGGTTGGATGCTTCTTCAAGAACTTCCCAGCTACCCATAGTTTCACATTCCTAAAAGTATAATCTCTGCTCTTCTGGTAAAAAGAAAAGAAAAGAGAAAATAAATGTTCCCTGTCTGTCCATCTGGCTTTTGGGTAAAAACCTGTGAGTCAATGAGAACTTGGCTTCTCAGAACCGCTTCAGCTCTTCCTCAATCCAGGCTGAGCATATGTGATACTTGATACAGTTGTTGTCATAGAGATGATTTTTTGTTTGATAAATAAGTGAAATAAACAGTTACAGAAAAACTAGACAGTATAAACTTTACATGTATGAATAACTTCCTTTCAAACACTACTCTCTTGATCTCGCATTTTGAGCTTTCTCATTAGGTAGACTCATTGAAAGCAATGAGCATTTTACCTAGTAACACTTTATCTATTATATGCAAAATATAAATGAACCAGATGATACATATGGACAAGAAGAAAGGTGGTGATGCTGGGGGATGAAGGGGACAGCCTTAGGGAAAGTGATCACAAGCTACAAATAGACATGAAGGCATATGTACATACACAAATAATAGTAAATGTTTTGAAAGAAAGAGAGAATTTGGAGCTGAAACATCATTCAATTTGTAATATCATTTTTCCTTTCAATTATTCTCTCTAAAAAGCTGCCGTGACCATATCCAGAAATGATCATAAAATCAGTTTGTAGCAAAGTAGAGAAATGACAAACCTCTCAAAATGCCCTTTACAACAATAGGCAGTGATGTCAATCGTCTGAGCCATTTAATGTCGTCCCAGCTGAGAGATGGGTCTATGGCTTGTGTCACATATTCAGCAAGCCCACTGTTGTCTCCAAAATTCCCCTTAGGAGAAAATGCCAAATCATTGGTTTCAAAGTTTTTCATCCTAGAATAGATCATAAAATGGAAATTAGAGACAGCTTCTATCTGACTTGGTGAAAATAAGGGGGAAAAATGTCCCCTGTCTGATAAGTTACTCAGTCACCCATGGGTTGGTTGTCTGCAAATTTTTCTAGGGTTTCATGTAGGAGTGTGTTCTAACTGTGGCCATGTGATTTCAACAGACCACCTAAAGCTTAATTTACATTTGTGTGTTTATTCAGACAAATCAATCTTAAGGATCAATGTGTAGCCATGTTCAAACATTTCCTGTTTAAGCCAGTTTACAGCCACAGACAATAGACTGGATGCTATTTTCAGTCAGCTATGAAAATTCAGCATAATAGAAACCATTTGCACAGTGCCTTATGGTTTACAAAGGCCTTTTATATAATTGTATTTATATATTTCTTCCCTTAAAATCTTTTAGACTTTAACATTGAATCACCACCATGATTCTCATTTTATATAGACAATAGTAACCCAAGTGTAGAATGAGATGCCCAAGAATAAAACCAGCTAGGGGCATTATTTGAGTGGGCATTGATGGGGAATCAGGAAGTGGTTCTCAGCACAGGAGTCTTGCCTTTCCCTCCTGCTGCCTGTTGCCTGTTACTGCCTCAAACTCTGATCTTCCAGAGAACGTTGACAAGGGCCTAGGCTTTCAGATGATCACCAACCACCATCTTTTCTTTCTTGCTGCTGTGCTTTCATTACCACCCAGCAAACTGGAAGTGTCAACCCCTGCACCCGTGGGTAGACTCACTCTGAGATGTAGTGTGCATGTGTCCCCAGAATGTTCCCACAGGATTAGGCACTTCAGTGGCCCACTGTTTTATCTGTCTTTGCAAAAATCCCCCATTTCCTCTCCTCCACCCACTTCCCTATATGATAACAGTCTTCACCTTCTGAACGATCAACTTACACTTGGCCAATGGCTCCATTTTCTTCCCAGGGAGTCACAGCCAAGACATGCCAACACTAAGCTGTTGCCGTCTCCTAGTCTGCCATATTGATTTAGTTTGACCAAGTGGTTGTCTAACTCATGACCAAGACTCAACTTCTGTATCACCCTATACTTGATATCCTTTTTCTTGCCCTAACATGCCATTCTTGGCTATGTTTGGACAGTCTCCCAAGCCAAAGGCAACTTTCATTCTGCTTGCAGTTCTAATCACACCACATGGATCGCTGACAATGCGGATTGGCAATGGCATCTTCCATGTAAGTTAGCAGTGCACAGCCTCCAAATTTACTTACAAACTAATCAATTGAAAGTCTTCTTGTGAGTAGCCAAAACTCAGCTTGCTCTCCTACACACTTGAACTGACCTACTAGTCATTCTTCTTATGGGTAACAACACAGCTATGTGTCATGTATGGATTAGTCCCAGCTCATTTGCCCTCCACCAGCTCTGCCACTGAATATGGAAAGGATCCTGGAGCCATAACCGAAACTACATGTCTACAGATGGGAATAGCTAGGAATTCTTTTTCATTATTTCAGACCCTCTTTTTATACAAAATTGGTTGATACTTAGTTTATACTTTAGAGCATTTCAGCTAAAATCACTGATGGAGTAGTTAGAGTGCATAGACCATCCCATAGATATGGACTTTCAATTTCAAACAAGCCTGTTCTAGTCATTGTAGCAATGTCAGTTTTCTCAGTAGGACTGCACATATTCCTGCAGATTTATGGACATAAAGACATAAAACACCCCAAATGCATGATGTCCATCTAGTTGTTGACTTTTGATGAATTATATGAGCTTCCCATTTGTCAAGACACTTGGGGTTGTACAATATGTCACAGTCCTGGGTCTTCTGTGGTATCCTTAATTTGAATTGAATTAAGCTTTCTGTTCAATAAATGTATCCTTGGGAGGGAAACCTAGCCCATTACTTCAATGATACTAAATTTCAAACATAAATATTGTTAAAAGAAAAGGTGCAATCTATCTATCCCAGCCTCAGACCAGGAGAAAAAAGGAAACCATCTGCATGTGTCCCTGCCCCCACACCAAACAGACTGCCGTGCTTCGGCAGGGGTGGGTGAAAGGGTGAAATGGATAGGAAAAAACAGAAACATGGATAAAATTATATAAATAACTGTTGTTATTCTTGGACCGTGCAATGCAGATCAACACTTGAATGAATGTTGCCTTACAGAAATCTCAGGGCACAATGAAGCCTTGTTGTGACTCTAAACTTTGTTCAAAGCCAGAAGCCAAGAAAAAGTTTTCAGATATCTTGACAGAGAACCACGATGGAGTGTTTTACGGATGGCTCTGAAAGAAACTGCCATGAAAGCTATTTTTATTCAGATTATGACGTGTGTGTGTGTGTGTGTGTGTGTGTGTGTGTGTGTGTGAGAGAGAGAGAGAGAGAGAGAGAGAGAGAGAGAGAGAGATTCTTAAAGTAGCTTCTGATATTCATTTTGTTAAGGCATGAAAAAGACAACACCAGAATATTAACATAACTATTTAGAGCTTAATTTTCAGAATCCTGAGCGAATAAATGCCACAAAGAGACCAAATTTCCTCTTTGTAAGGGAATTGTTATTCCTGGGGTGTCCCTTAATATAGCTTTTAATCTAATATAGAAATTGATTTTTCATTTTAGTTAGTGTCTAGCAACAATAATAATTACTAAAGTAAGTGTGTTTAAGTAACCAATTGTATGACTAATAAGAATAAGCATCGATGGCAACATATGATTTCAAAATTTTGACAATGCAATACTAAGGATAAAGCCCCATCTCTACACTGAAAACTCCCAAAATAAAGTAAAACAAAATAAAAATCACGTAAGTTCACAATAGCATCAGAGTATGGAAAGGAGAAAATTCACAATTTGTGTGAGATGAGGAGAGGCGGCTAGCCTTTCTTCTGTGGTTAGGAAAGAAGTGTTAGAACATATCCTGCTCCCTTCCTCCTCAGTGTGGCCAGGTGGCCTAAAGACAGACTGAGGCCACAAACTTGGAGTTGTAATCCTGTTCAACTTGTTCCTAGTTATCTTATATTGGGAAAATCCCAAATGTGTTAATAAACTTTTATATGCCGACTAGACAACTACATGCTAAGCGCCTACTATCTATCAGTTTTCTAGATATTTAGTAAATGCCAGTAAATAAGAAAGCAAAAGATCTCCATCCATCACAGAAGTAAACAGTGCATGTGTAAATTGTCAAGTTTGTTGGAATGTGAGTACAATAAAGGGGGACAAGGGGAGAGAAGAGGAAGCAAAGCAACTGGCAGAGGCTCACACGGACATTTGAAGTGTGGTAACAAGGGCAGATCTCACTGCAAAGCTACAATAAAGAACTCAATAGAGTTATGCTTGTTTTACCATTGCTGTTGTAACACATGACCACAAACGCAGTCTCACAATGTCCAGTGTCGCAAATTTGTAGGCTGGAGATAGGGCTTAGCTGAGAAGAGTTCGGGCTGTTCTTCCAAGACCCAGTTTCGATTCTTGACACCTCCATGTCAGCTCACAACCGTCGAGTTCCAAAGGACAAAAAGCTTTTTTTTTTTTTTTTTAACCTCACTGGGGCACTATGATGCACATGCAAGCAAAACATCCACACACGTAAAAAATAACTTCTCATGGTACACATGTATTACATTTGAAAGACCAAAATGGTTCTCACTGAACTCAACTCAAGGTATCCATGTCCCTCTGCCTGCCTAGAGAAGAATAGATTGATCACCTCACTTGTTCTCTCAGTGGACAGCCCAGCCTCTTGGACACATGCTTCCAAACTCTCCTTTTATCACCTCAACTCCTCCTCTGGCTGACTCCTTTCCCTAATCAAAACTCTTCATTGCGTATAATGTCTACCGTGATAAACCTCATCGTCTCCTGTCTCAATGTCCTTAGCTCCATCTCCTCTGCCAAGCTCATTTTTCCATGGAAGGTAGCAGGCTTGAGGGTTTGAGCGTGGACACCTTTGGCCTCGGTGTGTATTCCTAACAATTATTTGATCTTGTCACTTTTCTTTAAACTTTCTGGAACTGTGGGCAAAGCAGGGCGCGGGGTGAAGGGAGGGGAGACAGACTAATCTTAATTCAGGTAAATGAATCATCTCCACAGAACATGGAAAAAAAACAAAAAAACAAAACCAACAACAACAACAAAAGGCCCCTGCCTCCTCCGAGGCTCCAGAATCTGACTGGTGAACTGGCTTTGCCCCTGCTTCTTCCAGAGTGGAGGATTTCCTTTTTGCCTCAGTTTCATGCCAGTCCTAATGTGCACACACGCATATGTTTTGCATATAGACCAAGTAGCCATTACCAACCCTCTGAACTCTCTCTGCTCCCGGGTGCCAAGAGTCAGGGCCCTCCCCTCCACCCGAGGCAGAGGAAGTAGCAAAGGCTGGAAGGAGCCAGGCTTAGCGACTCATTCTCCCCTGGATTTCCTGTCTCCCTCCCTTGCCAAACCTCACTTCTGAAAAGCAGGCTTCACCTTCTATGAGTCAGGTCAGTGCAAAAAGAAACTGATTTCATATAGAGCTGTTAACAGATGAGGGGTTTTCTTTGCGGGGGGGCGGGGAGTGGGTGACTGAAGCCTCAAGCAGAAGGCTTGACCTCTAGTTTGTATGTTCTGTCTTCAGTGTGGGTCCCTGAGGTGCTGGTCAGAAGAGCTGTGCTGCCCTGATGCGCTCAGGACAAGCCCCACCAGTGTGCAGGATGGTTCTGTGTTGCCCATAACCTGGATGTGCTGCTCGTGATTTGATCGTCTTCAAGACAGAGCTGTGACAAGCTGGAAACCCAGGGCCACTCCTGTGAACACTAGCAACTGAAAGGGGTCTTTGTTTCAAGGCCGCCACATCATCTGGGCAGAAGTCCAGGGGCAAAGGAAAAGGGGGGAGGGGTCAGGCCTGTGGCTCATCATGCAGTCACCTCCTTGCTGAGAAGTGAGGGGTTCCAGCCTGGATACATAACAGTGTCCTCATACCCACAGGACTAGATACTCATTCATTCCTTTGCCACCCATAGCCAGAAGCACAAAGCAAACTCCATGGTTCTGTTACCATCGCTGTTGTTAACAGCCATGCTATTAGGGAAAGAGGTGAGGCAAGGGGCTATTCCCTCACAAACGACCAAAGGGAAATAACAAGAGTTTCCTGTAGGAAACTGTGACAGTGTGAAACTAATTATTTTAGAAAGTCTAAAAAGACAAGTCAAAATACAAAAAGAAGGTGAGTGCAGATTGCATTTTAGAGAAGGAGTAAATAGTTCGCTTTCTGGTGACTCTGGCAAGGTTAGGTTTATGTCAGGAGCTGCAACTTCTGCTTTTGTTCTCTTCACATTTATGTGGTATCTGGGTAGCCTGCCCATCAGATCTGTGGCCCAGCTTTACTGTCAAGCCTTTCTTTAGCTTACTAGAGGAACCACACACAGAAATAATGTCCCCAAATCTGTCTAGGAGTGACAAGCATTCCCATTAATTACATCACCAGTTGATAGACAGCACAACAGCATATCTTATGCTTGGTATTGAAAAGTCTCCTAGGTATAGTGGTGGCTATGGGAAATGGCAATTTTTTGATCCTTACACAAGACTGCCTATAATGCGTATGAAGTCACATTTCCAATATGACTTGGTTTCTCCCTATGGGGAAACCTGGCTTGAGCTTTGCAACTGTTCATTTTTGAATTCCTTCAGAAGGCAAACATAGGATGCTTTGTTTTTATCCTGTTATCTTTCTTCAATCTTTAAAGCCCTAGTTGTTCCAAATACAAACAAATTGCTGCTTGGGGATGTCACAAGTAATCAAAATGAGCAGCAGCCCCTGTAGAATGAAGCACTTCTTGGAAGGCATCACAGCCACCCAACATCAAATGTCAGCCACTAAGACAAGGGTTTCATATCTGTTTAGATACCTATAGCCCAAGAGATGTCCCACGACTGTCACAACTGGTATGAAAACTGTAAAAGGTCCTGTTGGTATAAAATATGGAAGGACAAAGCAATGAGGAGAGACATGTATAGCTGAATGAACCTGAAGTCCTTTCTCACTGAGCTCCACTGGTCCCGGATTTTACTCAAGCTGCTTCTACTCCTAAAATGCTACAAGGGAGGGATCATTAAAAGTTAATCATAGGCTAAAATGTGCCAATAAAATCGTTAGAGTTCAAGTTTAGATTATGTGATGCATGGTTTTTGCTAACATGAATGAGTGAGTGAATGACCAAATCTTGATCCGTGAGTGAACCACATTACGGAGGTACATAAAATGAGGTAAGAAGATGAAGTATCAAATACATGACTTCTTTTTCCTCCACAGTTTTGTCCTTCTTTACATCTGTCTGCTCCCAATACAACTAAAATTGAAATATGAATGTGATTCTTTGATTTCCATGAAGAAATAGGGCACCAGGATCACAATAAAAAGAAACCCTGTAGCCTATACAAAACTCATCTGTATCCTATTTCATATTTCCCAAAGCCTTAATGCATGCTGGTAATAAATTCTTTTTAATTTTGTAAATCTATATTAATCCTTTCTGTTGTAAGAGTTCAAATATGTGACATCCCCAAGCAATATCACTTGCTAGAGATTATACAGATATATGGCAGTGGGTTTCTCTAGATCACGGAGCCTATCATTCCCAATGAGATCCTTTTAACTATGTTCTAAGGTGAATGTCTCTATGGAGATTTACTTCTCGACGGTATCTACTTGCAAACTAGAAAACGGAAAGGCAGCTTTTGGAGGTGGCCCGTGAAAGGGAAAGAGAAACTCCACTCGGAGACTGTGAGATCATACCTGAGTTGTGGCGGCAGTTTGAACCTGTTACGCACATCATCAAAGCGGTTGCCCAGGTAAGGTGTGTCCACAGTCACAAATATGGCCTTGTAACCCATCTTCTCAGCTCGCTTCACTAACTGCCTGCTGACCTCTCGGTCTTTGTAGATGTAGAGTTGCATCCAGCGAAGGGCCTCGGGGCCAGCCTCTGCCACTTCTTCTATTGAGGAGGTGGCCCAAGAACTCAGCATCATGCCAGTTCCCATGGTCTGACAGGCTGTAATGGAAAGAAGAAAATCAATATAGACCTGGCACAGCTCCTTCTCCTAGACTAGGGTTTTGTTCAAGAGAAAAAGACCTCTTTGTGAACTCAAATCTTTAAAAAATAAATAACACATAATTGATTTGCACTGTGTTATTTTATATTGTAAAAAGAAATAAGTAAATAACAAAAGATGTGCTAGTGCTGCAGGTGGAAATCCTGAGAGCAACCTGAATTACTATTTGGGGTACTGGTTATGCTGTGTGTAATTAATATAGAAAATGAAATACATACAACCACTGCGGATAGCACTGTTGCAAAAGTTAATTTTATGTGTCAGCTTGTCTAGGCCATTGTGACAAGATATTTGGGCAAATGAATCTGGGTGTTACGATGAAGGTACTTTCAGATAAAATTAGCATTCAAAGTAGTAGTAGAATTAAGTAAAACAGATTGCCTGACGTTGTATAGCCTCATCTCATCTGTGGAAGATTTAAAACATGACTGATCTTTCCTAAGAAAGAAAAGGAAATGCTCCCAGCTGACTGCCTTTAAACTTGACATTAATATCACCTTTCATCATGTCTCCAGCCTTCTACTTAGTCTGCAGATTTAGGGTTTTGGTGCCTCCATAATTTTGCAACCTAAGTTCTAAAAATGAGACTCTATCATAAATATGGATATAGAAAAAGATAGATAAATGATATATACATAGACATATATAGATGGATATATAGATATGATACTGATATCTATATTAGGGGATAGATCTTATTGATCCCATCTCTCTGAAGAACTCTGGCTGCTAAAATTATAAAAATATTTATAGACATACAAGTACAATGAAGTTATATAGATACATTAAAATGAAAAGTTCAAAAAGCAACATGTATGCCATGATCCCACATTTCTGCAAATTATAGCTCACTTAAACAAACCAAATGTTAATGAGTAACAAAACCATGGGTAAGTTCAAGATTTCCTTCCTTTTTATATTTCTGAATTTCTATTTTAAAGCATTTACTCAGACACATTCTACCATTTGTGTCCCCTTTAAAAAATATGTGAGCTACATATCAAAAGCAGAGTCATCCTTTTGATCAAAGTGACAATAAATGAGGAAATTGTCTTGGAAGACTTTAAAGAACACTGGTGATGAGACATCCTCCCAAATAGGCAGTAAAAGGAGTGAGTTTAGTGGAGGAGAATGCTGATTCCATGTTTGCATGCTGTACAGGAAGTTCCAAGAAATAAAGCACAAATATCCGATGGTTACAGAATCCCAAGTCACTCATATCAGCTGAATGGTCACTTTGTGTTGAATGGGAATGAATGTACTAGTCCAAGTGACACTCACGGGATGATGAGAATCAAGTAAGATGGTGGTTATGAAGTTTCTCTGAGAGCTTCCATGCTCAAACTTTAGCCAACAACAAAGTCTCCTGGAAAGCTTATAAAAGTGACTTTATAGTCCCAGTTTCTTATTACATTGGTCTCTTGTTGGTCCCCAAGGATTTGACTATTCCAGACAATGCTGCTGACACCTATGTTGGACTATACTTAGACACCAAAATAGTAGCATCAGCAGCTGATAGTAAAAGTCTAAGCTCAAACGTTTTTTAAATGAATTTGATTTTGAAAATTTTTGTCAAAGCATTAGACATGGAACACACACACACACACACACACACACACACACACACACACACACACACACACACACACACTTTTCCAATGCCCTTGATGGTTTCTTCATTCCAAACAAAACATGTGAGCTGCAGAGCATCATCCCTTTGAGACAGTGTTCATCCTAGGAGTTCATTTGAGAATTTCTATAATAGGTTCTCAGGGCTTGCAAATCACTGTCCATAAGAAACACATTGTACTAAGTAATAATACATCTGGATCCTTGTCTGATTTCTATTAAGTTTAGAAATGTGGAAATAACACCAGAGGGCATTGAGTGCTTGAGTCAGAATCTTCTGGCCATCACAGCACCACAAAGAGACAATTTCCTGAAGAAGATGTAACCTAACCAATGCCATATAGAGTTGGGCAGCAAGGTGAGACAAAAACCCAATATGTCCATATGTGTAGGACTGGTATCCATGAGAGTCTCTGGTAACCAAGTACAAATAAAAATAGTCCCTCACAAAAGGATGAGCAAAGGGGACATTCAGATAATCTGGACCCTTCATGAATGTAGCAGTGCAGTCAACCACAGCTCTGCCAGTTGTCACATGGAAATCTTCCAGGACTTTCCTTAGCACGTAAGTATCTATAGGCATTCCACAGAGACTATGACAAATGTTCAAACAATCACAAATCATATGAACATCAAACCTTCCAGTTTACTCAGGATGTCCGAATTCTCAAATACCTTCCCACAATCACTTGAGTATAGATGTCCACAGAGAACTAGGGCAGTTCATGCCTCCATTACTTCCACCTATTCTTGGGCTACCCATCCCTCCTCTAATGTTTTCTGACTTACTTTTTCCTCCAATACTGGCAATCCAACACAATACTGGCAAGCTATTCATGGATGTTGCCACTGAGCTATGGACCCAACCACACGTTTATTTTTTTTGTCTTTTATATTTATTTTTTATAAACTTGAATTACAAACAAGATTGAATTACATGACGATCCCAGTTTCCTTCTCCCTCCCTTCCTCCTCTACCACCCCCCTAACTAAAATCCTACCTGCCGTATGTCCTTTCTTCTAATCTACACTTGACTCAAAATTTCTGCTTCCTCATGACCTCTGCATCCTTCCTTTTCTTCCCTTCTCACTCTCATAGCTTCCTCCCCCCCCTTCCCATGCTCTCAATTTGCTCAGGGGATGGTGACCCTTTCCCCTTCTCCAGGGGACAAAGTTTGTCTCTTTTAGGGTCTTCTTTGTTTACTAGTATCTCTGGCAGTGTGGATTGTAGGATGGTACTCCCTTACTCTATGTCTAAAATCTATATATGAGTGAGTACATATTATGTTTGTCTTTTTGGGTTACCACTCTCAGAATGGTTTCTTTGAGTTCCATCCATTTTCCTGCAAATTTCAAGATTCCATTTTTTTTTTCTGTTGAGTACATTGTGTAAATGTACCACATTTTCTCTATCCATTCTTCAGCCGAGGGGCATCTAGGATGCTTCTATTTCTGGCTATTACAAATAATGCTGCTATGAATATGGTTGAACAGATGTCCTTTTTGTATGAATGTGTTTCTTTTGGGTACATGCCTAGGAGTGGAATTGCCAGATCTTGTGGTAGACTCATTCCCATTTTCTTGAGGAGTCGCATACTGATTTCCAAAGTGGCTGTACAAGTTTGCACTCCCACCAGCAGTGGAGGAGTGTTCCTCTTTTTCCGCATCCTCTCCAGCATAAACTGTCATTGGCGTTTTTGATTTTAGCCATTCTGACAGGAGTAAGATGGTATCTCAGAGTTGTATTGATTTGCATTTCTCTGATGGCTAAGGATGTTGAATACTTTCTTATGTGTCTTTCAGCCATTTTAGATTCCACACATTTTTTTAACAACTAAAATCATAGGAGCTTGAATTTGGAATTGAGGGCCATAAATTCTAAGTCACCATTGTTTCTGGTGGCAAAAAATTAACAAATGTTTGTGATTTAATGAGAGTCTATTGGGAGAAAAGGGAATATCAGAATCTGGGCATGATGAATCATCTGTTGAGGCTAAGCTGTTACAACCAGGAGAATGCATGGATAAATCTTACGAATCTCCATGCTTCCTGAACAAACAAACATGATCATTCTGATTCCCAGTCACCTGTGATCGCTTGCTGTGTCCAAGGAAAATTATTGATGCATTATTATATCTGTTGTTTTTCTTGACAAATGTTCATTTTAGAGTAATCTAAAGAAATACAAAATTTTACAAGACCTTTTTAGAAACACAACTGAGAATGTGTCTATCCAAGTAAGAACAGATCTGAGAATGGACTGGTTCATCCTGGTTCACATTTATGCTCCTCAATGTACTGAAGTTGAAATTACAGACCAAACATCATTGCACATGCCTGTTATTCAGCATTTGGGAACGGGAGGTGGGGGGTTTTCAAGTTTAAGGCCAGCCTGGATTTTCTGTTGCCAAAAATAAAGTTTAAGGCCAGCCTCAGCTACACAGTATGCCCCAATTTAAAAAAATAAAAACAAATTAATATACTTCCATTCTAATAGGTAAGTAACCGTAGCTGTAAAGTAATTACTGTTGTGTCCTTAATTTCCTTCTAGTGTACTAGGGCAGTTCATCATGCCATCATTTCCTCCCTTCACTGAGGGTTCCTTGAACCTTCTAAAGACCAGTAATTTTTCTAATGTCTGGCATGCCTTACAGGGTCCACACCTGCCTAAGAGACCAGTAGTCTAAGCATCACTTTGAATGGGTGAAAGCCCATTGTTGTACTGGATGCTAAGGATTTCACACACCACCTTCACCTGAGAGATAAAGATAAGCCCTTCTTGCATACCATGCACATTGGAGATAAAGAACCCAAGTTTGAAGATTGTATAAGTATCTGATCATGGTCCAGAGTTCTAGCCAGAGAAATCCTGATGATCTGCACACAGAGATATGTTCATCCTCTCATTCCTAGCTCATTTTGAATGTCTCTGTGCAGTCAAAATCTGTGACCTCCTACTCTCAAGGGTAAGAACTGTAAGATTTCAGTCTACAAAGAACAGACTTCAGCTTTCCTCTCAATTCCCAGATTTGTGGCTGTCCACCACACGGCTACACAGGTGACTTTGCATTTTCACAAAGTCTGCTTAACGGAGCTCTCAGCCAAAGTGCTGTTGCTATGAAAGCACAGCCCAGCTCTTTCCAGGGGTGAAGGTTTTTAATACTGCTCCAAGGTTGAAGATTCATAGTTGTCAGCATGTCCTAAAGATAATATATCCAGAGCCAGTGAGATGGTTTAGCGTGTAAAAAAAAAATGCTTGCCAAGAAAGCCTCATGACCTGAGTTCAATCTCCAGAGTCCACATAAAAGAGAAGGAAAGAACCAACCCCACAAAGTTATCTGCTGACCTACACATACACACACACCTTGACATGGATACACACACATATCACACACACACACACACACACACACACACACACACACACACACACACGGCAATAATAAAAATAAATGTAAGATAACATATCCAGTACACACTGCCAAGTAAACATGAATCCCATGGGACCTCTTGGAATTTTGTTTTCTTGTTTTTACTGTCTCTTTTATCTTCCTTAAGCTATAACTTAAAGAATAGACCTCTACTGGGGGAATCTGTTTGTTTGTTTGGTCTTATGAAACAGTCCAGCCTGACCTGGATTTTGGTATGTATTTTGGGCTGACCTTGAACAAGAGACCCACTTGTCTGTGCCTCCTAAGTGTGGCACCATACCCAGCTAAACTTTTATTTTAAAGTTTTATCCATTATTTTTATTTTATTCCATGAATATTTTTCTTGCGTAAAAATGTTTATGTGCATATGTATGTATGTATGTATGTATGTATGTATGTATCTATGTATCTATGTATCTATGTATCTATGTATAGCACATGTGTGCCTGGTACCCACAGAAGCCAGAAGAGGGTATTGGATCCCTAGAACTGGAGCTGCAGATAGCTGTGAGTTGCTTAAGAATTGAACCTGCAAGAGCAGCAACTGCTTTGACGGCTGGGAAAATTTTCTAGTTCCCCAGCTAAACTTTTAATAGTCCAGGTTAACTCAGAGTTTGTTGATATACTTTGTATTCCTCTCTTCTCTTTGTTGGGCAGTAGCAGTCATACGTATGCCATTGCTCTGAGGGAAATTCAGACACTCATGCATCAACAAAAGAGACAACAGTGTGGCCCCTACGCATAGGCATTGAGAGCTAGCCAGGAGATAATGCTGATGTGTCAGAAAGGCAAGAGGTAATAACAAGTTGAGCAACCAATGCCTGGCAATGGCCCCAGCTTTACCACCCATGAAGCACATTCGATCTGCAAATAACTCTAAGCCAGCTGTCCCAACTATTTTATAGTATCAATGGACAGTTATTTAAATTAAGACAAGGTCTGTGAATATTACCTCTGTGTACACTGAGGGCATGTGACTGAGAAGGGTTAGGGGCAATCATTTCTAGCACAGTATGAAAAAAGAGGTTCAAGAGCAGCTAAACTGTTCCTGCTTCGTCCGAGATATTTTTTAGCATCATTGTAACTTAATGCACTCCGTAGTCAGCAATATTTCTTGCTTTCTAATATACATATATCTATGTATTTTAATTGACAAGTAGTAATTGTGTATATGATGGTGGTACAATGTGATGTTTTGACTCATATGTACATTGTAAAAGATACTAAGTTAGGCTTTATTACATGCAACTAATTTTGTGAAGAAAATATCAAAAGTCTGTTCTTCAAGGCTAGGTTTGTAGCTTAGTAGAGCAGTTGAATAGACATATAAGGCTTTGAAATCATCCCATAGCACTAAAAGAAAGTTAAGAATCCTTAACAGGTGATGGTGGAGCACGCCTTTAATCCCAGCACTCAGGAGGCAGGGGCAGGCGGATCTCTGTGAGTTCGAGGCCAGCCTGGTCTCCAGAGTGAGTGCCAGAATAGGCTCCAAAGCTACACAGAGAAACCCTGTCTGGAAAAACAAAAAACAAAAAACAAAAAATCCTATTCTTTCAGCAGTTTTGAACTATACAATACATCAGTATTCAGAGTGGTTTCATGCAGCATAATAGATTCCCAGCAGCTATTCCTCTAGCCTGTACTAGACTTTGGTCAACACCTTACTTTCCTCCATTCTCAACCCTGAACCCAAGCTCCTCCTTTTTATTGCACCATCCTAGACTTCGATTGACATCCTCCTATTTCCATCCTCATCCCCAACCCTAGCTTCTAGTTTCTATCACTTTACTCTCTAATTCCATAATATTCCATTGCGCATTCATACCACATTTTCTTTATTTGGTCATCTATAGCGGGATCACAATAGATGATCCGTGTTACTGTCCCCTACAGTCATCCATTCAAACAAATGTAATTTTAGCATACCAATTTCAATTCCTTTGAATATTTGCTCAAAAGTAGGATTATTTATTTTTTAGTTTTTAAGACATTTCACTGATCTACAATGTCTCAGAACAACAAAGAAAACAGTTAACAAGAGAAATGACTACCAGTGAAGAGGAAGAAAACATGGACAAAGCACATACCTGATAAGGGGATGACATCCAAAGTATATGAGAAACTCAGTTCAATAGCAAGAATGCAACCCACAAAACAGGCTGTTCAACAATGCTAACAGTACTCAATTCTGCAGAAAGTTCCTCTCAGACACACCCAAATAGAGGGTCTTACTAAAGTTAAATCATGTTAAATCAGGCTACACATAAAGTAAGAAGTATGACTCTGCTCCATGAAACCACTGTCCAGCAAAGGCTTAACTACATCTTTACCCTGTGGCATCTATAATTGGTTACATAAGAATTGAGCTACCCCTGGGGCTAACACAAATCCTAAAGTCCAATATGAAGTGACTTACATAAACTAGCACAAGTTAATAGCTCAGAAAACCATCATGCCTGGCAAGGTCTGCCTTATGGCTGAACAGTGCCACTGTGCCCCTGCAATGGGGACAGGTTGCTTTATTTCAAGCTTTAATGAAAATGTTTCCTTCTGATCCAGGTAATGTGGATGTGGAAGAGTGAAGATAGGACACACACACACACACACACACACACACACACACACACACACACACACACACACACACACACACACACATATATATATATATATATATATATTATATACACCTGTTTTGTCTATTATAAAAATTTGGATACCAAGCCCACCCACGCTAGCTCTTTAATGGAAAGGCACCCTGGATGCATCTCTCTTCTGTACTAGAATAGTTGCATCATTTTACATGTTCATCCTGAGATCAACAGGCTCTGAGAAGACTTTGAGGGTCTTCAGAAGGGAATGATTTCCATGCTGCATCTAACAGCTTCACATCAGAGGACTTAAATCCATTCCTTTGGGAACTATATGAAACTTTCACCCAGGATTTTTCTATTCTTCTAAGGCTTGATGATTAATAAGAGCTATGTAGATACTGATAAACTTCAGATTCTGACTAGTTGGCCTAGAGTGAGACCTGAGATGCATGTTTCTTCAAATCTGATGAGTGTTTTCAAGTCTGGTGACCACCAACCATTCTTTTGAGAGCAATGTAGTATGCATTTTCTTTCTGTTGTGCTCATGGGATGCATTTGGAAAGAATTCCCAGAAAATGAGAGAGAAAAAACTGACTAGGGATAGCAGAGTGTGTAGGGAGACATCGTAACCACGTCTCCTAAGGGCCGGGTACAGGTGTACTTAACCATGCCTGTCAGGGCGTGGTTAAGGGGTGTTCGGGATGACTCGTGGGGGGTTCTTAAGGGACCGCACACACATGAATAGCCATTCTCTCTGGCCTGGCTGCCTTGCTGCCCCTGGCACACTCTGGCTTGCATTTGGGCTGGCGTTTATCTGAATAAAGAAATCTTAGCCTTAGGGACTACAAGAGTGGGCATTTGTTCTCACATGGCTTGCCTGTTTCTGACATCACCTTGATGACACCCCTCTGTTCTCTGTTGATACCTACTGGGGACGTCATATGCTATATTTGTTCCCATATTCACCTCTGACTAGTTTTATACCAAAGAGCTAAAATGCATTACAGTAACTATCCTCAGTGTATTTACTCATCAACAGATGTGTTCCATATCTGGCTTATCCATAGTTTGCTCAGCTTCCTAGATTTCAGATTAGAAGGATGAATTAATGACTGAATCCAAATTTAAATGTCCAAAAATGGAAAGGGAGAAAGAGTAGTTATACAAAGCTGGGAGATTACAATTCACCAATTTTAAAATATCTTCCAAATTTTTAATACCAAGTCCACCAGTCTTATGAATAGGATGTTGAGTGATCAGATAAAACAAAGGCTCATCGTGCAGTGTGTAACATGGAAGAAACTAAGGCAGACCTGAAGATAGCCATCCACAGTCACACCAGAGAAGCTATGACTATTATTTGAAACATTAACCTGTGATAAACCATCACATACTAGGATTGGGGCACAATAACTGGGTAATTTGAAATACTTTCATTTCAAATGATTTATTTGGACATTATCTCTCTTCTATGGGAAAAGAGACTTGAGATTCCTAACTTATGTTTTGTAGAAAAGAAAAAGAAGAGAAGGAAAAAGAAAGATTATATTTGCTCAAAAGTCTAAACTTTTAAGATGCATTTGATTAAAATGCTCCTACAAAACTTAGTCACCAAAACATCTGTGCTGAAAACAATTTTGTTGGAAAAACGAATTTTGTCATCTGCACAGGAAGTCCTTGTGTAATGGGGAAAATATGTGGTGACAGAGTACCAAGACACCGTGTGTTCTAAACTCAAAGTCTGACATGCTGAAGTACTTGAATAAATGTACACCTTAATGTCCATCAAGTGTCAGCCCTTCATCATGAAGGGACTAACGACATGATCAACGCTGTTTTGAGAGTATCTAAAAGTTTGTTAGGCTTCTCTAGAAAAAGAAAGTTCTGGGGCACTTAATTAAATTGAAGTGTAACTTATGCTTGCACTATTCAGAAATGGTCAAACAAACCTTAAGTTGCCATTTAAGGGCTTTAACCAATTTAAGTACTTTCAACAAAGGGTAGGAAACCAGGCTTAATTTTACAGTTCTTTTAATACAAGTCACTTTCTGAAATAGAGAAGAGCATCTTCAAGGAGTACACTAGCTTGCCACTGTACTTTGAGAATTGTTACCATACTGAGGTGCTTGTAAAGAGCCTTGTCCCAGTGACACCTTGGAGCTCCCTAACTTGCTTCAGCCCATCTCTAGGGCACAATAAAACATCACCTCTCCTCTTTGTTATTCTCCCGTGCTCTGACTGAGTGGTCCAGTACTGGTGTAACTGGCAGGTAATGAGAAAGAGACGACACTGCAGTCGAACACTTCCTAATGATGAATGACTTAGATGAGTGTCAAGGTTCTACCAGGCAACTTCAACCAACTCCCACAGCTTAACCCCCTCAGTGCTGGGACACACTACACCTCAACTGTTCCCTGTCATATCTCAATGTCTATTAAGAAGTCACAAAAGCAAGCGCATGCTCTCAACAAAGCTACTCAATTAACCTAAGTTTTGGTGCACACTCCTTGATATCATGCCATTTGATGTTGTTTGTTAATACAGCTCAGGTCTAATTTTTAATAGCCATTTTGGATGGGCAAATTTTATTTCCTGAAAAGTGGTTTCGATACTGGACTTTCAAAACATGGAATTTTAAGATATGAAACTGTTTATTTATTTATTTATTTATTTACAGATTCTCCTTAACTTACAACAGTTCAACTTAGGGTTTTCTAACTCATGATAGAGAAAAAATAATATGTCTTCAGTAGGAACTGTACCTCAAATTTTGAACCTTATTATTTTCCCAGCCCAGCAACAGTCCAAATGGTGCTTGCTTGCCATATTGGGCAGTAGCTGTGCACTGTAATTCCAGTGGCCCAGAGAAGCACAGAGCAAACAATCAGTGTGAACTCAATAAGTCATAGGGTACAGAAAATCCCGTATATTCAATGCATTTTATCTTAATATTTTGAACTTAAAATAGGTTTATCAGGACACAATCCATTGTTAAGTTGGGAACACCTGCATGCAACAGAGTATTGCATATATTGTTTATGTTTGATTGTAATGTGTGTGTTATATGTGTACATACGTATGCAATATGTCCCACAGACTATTTTTGATTGTTGGAAATGCAGATTTAAACCATAAAATCAAGCTAAAATTACTTGGAAAAAATTTGGTGTAGTTTTTTTTATTTTTAATTTACTTGTTGGCATGCTCATCTTTTTTTTTTTTTAACCAAAATAAACTACTCCCTGCCAAAGGATTAGCTAACATAATTTGGACACAGTGTGAGGTGATCTTTTCTCTTCTGCTCCTCATTTTGTTTCTTCTTAGGAAAAAACGTGCAAAATGCTAGGCGATGAACAACTAAGTCAGAGTTGAAAGGGAGCCATACCTAGGTTGAACCCTTCTGTCCACCCCTGACTCGTCCTTGACAACAGCAACAATTTTCCAGGTCCATTTTAAGGAGAGGGCAGGGAGATAAAATCCAAATATTACACCTAATACAGCAAATACCCTTCACTTCGGGAAAAGAAAAAAAAATTGAATAAGCCCACTGCTTTGCCTAGATTGCATAAAACAGAACAATGAGGCCCTTTTTTTCATAGGAATGTATATCTTCCTGGTCACCTAGAATAACACATAAATATATAAATCAATAAAACTTTCAAAACTACATCGTTTGAGTTGGAAGCAAAGGAAATGACAATGTTTTCCTGTTGGGTGTTCTTTCAGTGTTAAGGCTGATCACTTAATCTCGGAAAATCCAGAAAATTCAGCAGCTAGAATGCTCTCCTCCACCGTGATAGCTTCTCTGGAGTGTGTAGCTCTTTGTGTTGCTCTCTCTTACACCTGCACCTTAATAGGTGGCCAATCACAGCTGAATCCCCAAACTTCACTTTGAAATGTTTTAGGCTCAAAAAGAAAGTGTTCAGATTTAATGGTTTTATGGCCCATCAAATCCTGTGTGGTAGCCTCTAATTGCATCCAGCGGTAGGGATTTCTTTTAAAACTTTTTTTGACAGTTTAATAAGAATTTGCTAATATGCTGAGCATTCCTGGAACGCATTAGTGAGGTGACTTCCTCTATATATGAGGTCCCAGCACGCCCTCATGTGGTCTTTGTCCACATAACAAGCTAGAAATAAAAGAATAAATTTATTATTACTCGGTTTAAAGCCAATGAATAACAGGCACATATAGTTCCATGGAAGATGGGGTAAAGTTTTATGATGATCATTATACATATAATGAGATAGCTTTCCTGGCAATGCCTGTAACACAGCAGCAAGCAATTGAGAACTCAGATTTGGGGCTGAAGAGATGGCACAGCAATTTACAACTAAGCTCCCAACCACAACAAAACTGACAAGAGAAGTCAGCATGGTCTGCCCATCTTGCAAGACAGAAACCAAATCTAACTGCAGCACCTATCTTATCAACTGGTAAGATAGATGACCATGCTTGCTAATACCTTCAACATGCAAAATACAGAAGTAGTTTATTTTCTTCACAGAAGAATAAGAACAAAAACTTAGAAACTGGCCGGGGGGGAGGGGGTAAAATCTCTTATTTATAGACATTTACAACTCACTAAATATTAGAATAATTTCATTTGTTAAGGGGTTAGTTAAATAATCTTTTTAAAAGCAAATCTTTTAGTCGCAGCACATGGCCTGACTGTGGTGGCTAAGAAAAGCTTGGGTGGTGGTGGTCCATGCCTTTAATCCCAGCACTCCAGAGGTAAGGGAGGGAATCTCTGTGAGTTCAAGGCAAGCAAGTTCCAGGACAGCCAAAGCTACAATGATAAACACTCTCTACAAAAACAAAACAGCAAAGCAAAACAATCCACCATGTTTCCCAGCCACACCCCTCCACTTCATAAGAGTTTTAGACACTGTAGTTTCTGTTGATGTATAATTCAAGATTCTTCACATTTGCTTCCAAGCTTTCCTACCAGCTTTTATTTTCTTTGGTTTAAGTTCTTCACAAAATCAAAAGGATCAAACATGGTATGGTTTTGGTTAATAGTCTTAGACTATCATATTGGGCTTGCTTTGAGTCTCCTGCTGAAATTAATGATATTTGGGAAATATCACTGGTTGACCAGAATATTATAGCCAACATCGACTAATTGAATAATGACATCGAGTAAAATATCTGATGTCACCCAGCCTGTTTCCACATTGACAGGGTTAAAGATCAGTCCTTAGGGATTTGGACCAATGTATTTTGGGACTGTGCTAAAGACTAGATGAGATAATAAATTGAAAAATCTGAGACACGTGAATTGCTCAATAAATGTTGGTTATCTTTCCACAAGACTTTGAAGTGTCACTTTCTGAATCTCATAAATATTTACCAAATATTTATCTGTGTCTTCAGCAAGATCCACAGATAAATGTGCCTCCACTTCCTGTGCTATATCCCAGGAGAGCAGTGAGAAAAGAAAGCAAATGCACTCAAGCACTGGTTCCCCATCCAAGCTCTCCAACCACTGCCACAAAACACACTCGAAAAGACAGAATCCCAGGAAAACGCAAAAGGGAAGCTATACACTTTGAATCATCTGTCTTTTTGCAGTTGATGAAATTTTAAATAGAATCAAAATCATGTTTTTAAAGTGTAACGATCACTTACTCTTCTTGGGGATTTTCTGGATTTTTTTTTGTTCTGTTTTTATTGATTTCTTTCACTGGTTTTGTTTCTTGGGTCTTGTGGTCATGGTTGTTATTATTTTGTTTTGTGATATAGCCCTAGCTGGTACTCATCCATGAACCCCAGTTGGCTACCAACTCACCACAACCCCTCCTCCCTGAACCTCCTGGACGCTGAAGTTGTAACCATGTGCCACCATGCTGAGCTGGTTTTGTTTTGCAGTTTTCTCATTGACATGTTTTCCTTCATGTTTTGTTTAGCAGTAGAAATCTTTCCTTAAAGAACTTTCTTTTGGAATACTGAACTCACAACATAGCAGTGGGCATGTCAGTGATGGCAAGGTTTCCAAGGTCCTTCAGAAGGGCCCCAAGCCCTTTGGGACATTGTATGCAAACCACTGGCCTTACTTAAGCAGGTCGCTTTATCAGTGAGGAAACAGTAATCCTAGAGAGTGAAAATGACCTGCCACAAGAAGCAAAACCAGTTAGTGGTGAATTTCCACATAAATCAGATGTCACTGCTGAACAGCCCTGGGACAGTTATAACCCACAAAAGTATTTGCTTTGGCCCACACACTGTTGTCCTAAATAGTGTTTTAGGGACTTTTGATTTATTTGCCAACATATAAAAATAAGGAATTGTACATTTTAAAAAGTTGAGATTTCTTGTTTCTTTTAAGATATTTGAAGATCTGGCTGCCTCTCCTCACTCCCTTGGGAACAGTAAGCTACAGCAAGGCCTTGGCTGCCCCCTTTGGGATACAACAGGCAATCACATGGTCTTCGTCACTGCATGGACTGTTACTTAGTTATCTCCACTATTCTTTGGACATTACACTTTAAGCTTAGACCTTAAAGTTAATTTTTGACATCCCTGTATAAATTGTAGGACAAAAATATTTAATGCAAAAAAGTGGTTTTCATTATGAAAAGGTATAAATAGAGTGTGCCTTCCTGAAAAGGGTTAGGCAAGGGGAAGATCTGGGGAATTGGAGGCTCTTGAGGAGACAGTGAACTGAGTGGCATGGCCCAGCACTGTAAACTTTTCTAGCTTTTATTTCATAACCCACACTACAACAGGTGGAATTGGAATATAAAGTTCTGACTTATAATAAGTGACTAGCTGTTTGCTAAAATGTAAAGGGCCCCTGAGTTTTGCCTGGAAACCCTGTGTGCATCATCATTGCATTTCAAAATTAAAAATAAAATGGACAGCTCATTCTACAACCATCAAGCACTGGGAAAACATAGAATCTGATCCATGGTCCTGTCAACTTGTGCCCACAGTGGTGACAGGACAAGGCAAAAAAAGGGGGGGGGCCTTTGAGTCAGAGTCTGTGAAGAAATCTGGAAATTACACAGGGAATGTGAGACTATGGTGCTGTGACAATGTCTAGAATTGTCAAGAGAGCATCATGGTTTCACAGATCAGACCATTTCCTATGGATGTGAAGGACCCCCATTTATTCTCATTGCACAGGCTGACAGGGACACTTTCTCCTGAGATTACAAATTAACCTCTGTCCTTTGAACTTAACCCCAACTTCCTTTCTTTGCAAATAGGCTGTGTCCCTGGTAACACAAAATTTAAAGGCTAGAGAATTAGGAAGGTGACAAAAATCTTCCAAAACTTGAATAGATTTCACAATATTCTCAAGGGTCAGACTTAGGTTTTCTAATTCTTTCTGGGAATAATGGAGTAAATCAATTAACAGCTTCTTCTTGCTTCTGTGATGATTCCCTGCATTTCAGAGAGTAATCTGCTAAACATGGACACTGCTCCATCGTTGCTAATCTTTCCTGTGGCTAAATAACAACATTCTCCACTGAGTCTACATTCCTCCAGAAGCCGAGGAGCACAATTCCTTACAGCTGAGATGAATCCCAAAGTGAGTTAATGGGAGTGGGAATGAGAGACGACGGGGAAGATAGATAAAGAAGAGAGTGTTCATGAGCAGCAACTTCGGCAGACACCTGTGACTCTGTCTCAGAGAGTGACAGTATCAGAAAATGCTGTGAGTTCTGGTCACTGAAAGCTGGTTTCTGTTCATCAGTGGCTGTGGCCATGGCTTGTGCTGAGGGCACCAAGCCACCCCACAGCGGACTTCTGTGAGCAAACACAAAATTCCAGGTTTCAAGTTACAAAAGAAAGAATGAATGAATTCAAATAACTCACTCAGCTGCAGCATCAGCTTGAGGACCTCTCCTTTTCCTGCCAAAGTCTCACTATCCCAGACCCTAATGCACAAACCACAGAACAATTCACAGACCATGTCCACACACACAAACAGACCAATAGCCTTTGATCTAAGTTGATGAGCATTCACCTACAAGATTAATTCTTCTAATATTAAAACAGGACAGCACATCCTAGGTGCTCATGAAAACACAGATGGAAGCCTGAAGAATACTGAGGTCCTTGCAGGAACTCCGGGGTATACATCTGTATTATAACCTGAAAAGGTGTTACTCAGATGGGAACTTCATCAAAGACACTGGATTCCAGAAGACAGAGTGGAAGACAGAGTAGCCCTTCTGCCTTTTCCACTTCATTCAAAGATAGATTGTGTGTGTCACGGTCCCAGAGTACTGCATTGCACATGCCTAAAGCTAGCTATAAATGAATGGTTTCTGATGCTATAACTCCTTTGGGGCATTTTCAAAACAGCACACAGTAGTTAGGAGTCACTGTTCAAGAAACAAATTGCTGGGATCTGGACAATTCCTGTCACTTATAAATAATGGGCAAGGGATTCATCTTCTATGTGCCTCAGTTTCTCATCTGTAAAATAGGCTTAATAATATAACTGCTTCTCTAGAATTTCTGAGAATACAGTAACTTGACAGCTGTCATGTATTTAGTCAAGTGCCTGGAAGGTGGTGAATCCTTGCTAAATAAATCTAAAAGGGCAAGAGTCTAATGGGCACTTAATACCAGCTCTTGGTTAGTGCCACGGAACACAATAATTCAATGAATAGTCCTACTTGGGCTGTAGCCTCAGTTTCTAAACAAGCATTTTCATTTAATTCCATCCCTTCCTTACCAGAACCGTTGGTACCATAGGGACTAAGTGGAGAGCACAGCCTATCATTACTGGTTATGGAAGCAGTTCTCTGAAACTTGAGACAGTAATGCCAAGTAATATACGTAAACCAGGTCCCTTACTCCACAGTGACTTACCTTTGCTGATTTCGTCTCCTCTTTTAAATCTGTTTTTCATTGTTTCCTTCTTGAACAATAATCCAAAGAATAGTTTATAAGGACAGGCCAAAAGCCACAGAATATAAAGTAATCCCCCACTCAGCCACTTTAGAAAATAATAGTAAATTACAGTAAGCATCTTCATCTTCAAACACCGTCTACTTAACATTGGTCTTATTGGTCTGGCTACTAACAAAAATATGAAATATGTGCCTTATTAGCATTCGTGGCTATTTTTTAAAGTGACTAAAGTATAGCAGCTAGCATGTTTGTAATCACAGCACCCAGGAGGCCGAGGCAGTAGAATCAGGCTGAGCTACACAATGAAGTTTTACCAAGAAAGAAAGAGAGGAGAGAGAGAGAGAGAGAGAGAGAGAGAGAGAGAGAGAGAGAAGAGAGAGAGAGAGAGAGACAGAGAGAGACAGAGAGAGACAGAGAGAGACAGAGAGAGACAGAGAGAGAGATTGAGAGAGAGAGATTTTTAAAAGGGACAAAAAGAGAAACAGATCATAATCACTTTCTGTATCATTTTCAAAATTTTGTTTCTTTTGGTATGCTTGATATTTTTTCATTGCATCTCTAATTATAAGTCAGTTCTCCCAACACCTGCCAAATAAAAATTGAAATCAGGAAAATCCTTATAAAAATCTTTTGCCTCGAAAAAGCATTATAGCATCCTATGAACTTCACATCTTAAATCTTTGATACAAAGTGCTAGATTATTTCTTAGATACTCTTTTTCCTATCCTCCCCATCTGTGTTAGAAACTGTACATTTCTTCATAATCCCACAGATATCTTAAAATAATTTTACATTTAGAAAATAAAATATAGGGTAATGACTTACACTCTTTGCATATTAGTAAATGGAATCTTTTTACTCGTTGACTCTTTTCTTTGTTTATGAATGTCTTATTTTCTTTCTTTTGTCTTTGTATCATTTTCTTCCTCAAGGATTGTTTGCATCAATTGGACATTAGCCCTTTGCAGTTTCTTATTTTCTCAACTATTTTTCAGTTTCTCAAAAAATATTCACAGTATCCCATGAAATATTGATATTTATGGAAATTTTGGTGCCCTGAAGTTTTAACCTAGTATGCCCATCTCTTCACTTTTCTTTTTTCCTGTTGCCTGAAACTTATCCCAATTTTAAATAGACCTACCCTACTACACTTTTTTTAGTCCAATCTTCCCTATCCACTCTCCATGCCTGGGGCTGTGTGTTTCTGGATTACCTTAAATAAACACTTGGTAACACTCTGAGGCTTCTCATCTGCATGTGGCTCCAGCATGAAGGACGCTGCTAGCCTCTGACCTGTGCTTCCACAGTACAACCTTTTTGTGTCAAAACAAAATTTTGATGTCCTTGGCAGAATCCTGTGGGAGTCATTTCAAGGAAGAAGGTAGATCCATTGGATTCTTTCTTCTCGGGATTAAAATGTTTTAAAATGGCTTTGAGTTCATGTTCTTTTGGCCTTCATCTCTTGCCCTGCTAGGCATCAAAAGATCTTAATAGCAATTCTTCACCAGCGCTTCTGCATTTCCAAAGCAGTATGTGCAGGGCTCTATGTATAGCTTTCAGTGTTGCTAGGGAACCAGGGAGTTAATCTATTAGCCGTGGTGAGAGGCTTCTTTACAGTTTGCTTTCCTCTTTGCGCCTTCCTGAGGCAGTGGGAAATGCTCTACTGGGAATAAAATTCACCCATAAAGTAGAGTCAAGTCCCAGTACCATGGAAGAAAACAGAATGAACCACTTCTGTGCTTGTTCTTTCAATATGTAAATCATATTGAAATCATATTTGTAAATCATATTTGGTTGGCAATAACCCACCACTGCCACTCAAGACCTAAAACCTTGGGCATGTTACTTCTCAGATCTCCATTTTTTGGATTTTGATAGTACTATGTAGCATGATAAATGAAAGACCTGGTGACTAATATTGGGATTCAAGCTTCAAGCTGAAGATCAGAAAAGCAAAGCATTCAGCCACTAGCTCTTACCTCTACCTCAGACTGCAAGGCAATCCTGGCTCCACCAAACCTCAGACTATAATACCAGAATGCCATGCTCTTCTCAATGTGGCTAGAGAATCCTGAGACTGAGCCTACTGAAGACCCTGCTCTTATCTTTTATACCTCTCTAGTGCTGGGATTAAAGGTGTGTGATGCCAAGTGCTGGGATCATCTTTGTGTGAGCTGTTTCTCTTAGCGCTGGATCAATTTTGTGTAGTTAATGTGGCCTTGAACTAACAGAGATCGGTCTACCTCTTCATCCTGAGTCCTGGGATTAAAAGTGTATGCCTGGCTTCTATGGCTTGTGGCTGACTTTGCTTTCTGAATGCTCAGGCAAGATTTAATAAATCATAAATAATATATCACCACAGTACTACTCATAAAACAACTATCATCTGCTTAGCACTTCTCTGTGACCCTCACAGAAACCCAATGTAACAACTACTAGCTTGATCCCTGTTTTGCACTGACAATAACCAAGAATAGAGATAATAGCTTGCCCTGAGCCACAAACTAGAAAGTTGATGGTAAATCCAAGATTTTTTTTTAAAAATAAAATCATTGTAGGAAGGGTTTTAGAGGAGGGAGCTGCTACTGCTCTCTTTCTTTGTCTGTGTTGAGCCCTCTTTTCCTACCTCTGACAGTGGCCAGCTCGCCATCCACATGAGCCATACACTGCATGGCAGTAGCCCCAGCACATATCGGCATGCTGACTCTCTGTCCTAAAACACTAGTCGACAGGTCGATGTCAGCAACATTCCGGAGCATCCGTGGATACAGCTTCCACCTAGAATTTAAATTATATGAATATTAATATGTATAATTTAGAATTTCAAAAGTGTAACCAAAACTTTAATGTATTTTTTAAAAGAGAAAATGATTTTTTTCCTTAAGCCAAATCCTTTTAATAAAGCTAAAAAAAATGGACAGTTTTAATGTTTGCTATCATGGAAAGTGAGCTGGATGACAATCACATGGGATATACACACATTAAATATTACATGGTATCCCATTATACATGCAGCTTGCTCTGTGTGTGTGTGTGTGTGTGTGTGTGTGTGTGTGTGTGTGTGTGTGTGTGTGTGAATTTGTTACAGTGTCAAAATATAAAACTGAAGATGGAAATGGATCCCCGTGTCATTTTTAGTAATGTCTGACTGACACAGCAGACACAGTTCTGAGAGCTATGACAAAACCAGGCAGCCATATGACAGCCAGGACAGCCACATCTTGGCCATTCAGTCATCCTTCAAATTTTCTTGTTTTCTTTTGCAGTGAAACTTTCTCCTCCCCACCTCAACTCCTGACAAACTTTGCTCTGTATTTTCATCATTATATTTCTGCTTTTAAAGAACAGCTTATGCATGGATTCACACAGTCCTCGGGCTTTTGAGTCTAGCATGAAGTGCTTAGCATCCATCTGTGCTGCTGTGTGTCATCAACAGTTTGTACCACTGGGCTGATGAGTCCTGTTTCACTTCATGGAGGGTACCACTCCTAGGGGACACTTAGAAGAGTTCCATTTTGTATTGGTGATAAACAAAGTAACTATGAACATCCACTTATAGGCTTTTGAGTGAGTGTAATTTTTATTTTACTTTTCCTAGGCCATTTTGAAGATGATCTACAAAGTCCTAGAGGTTACATTGGAACTTGAGAAGGCATAGATGAAGTAGCTCAAGGCAATTACTTTTATTAAAATGGCGATTGTTTTCTTCAAAGTTCTTGAACTAAATGCTGGATCCACTGAAGAACGATGGTAAGGGAAGAGCTGACTTTTTATTTTATTTTTATTATTTATTTTGCCAGTTAAGCCCTTTCCTCAGAGTAGTTCATAGGAACTAGGATTTCTAATTTTTGAAAATTATTGTGAAATATTTTTCCCGTGATTCCTCTATGTTAGAACAGAGGTTACCATTAAGCCAACAATAACAAAGTCCATAAATCTTCCCAGGGAATAAAGTGCCTTTCTTATCAGCAGAATGTATGTCCTTTACTTGTTTATGTTGATTGTTCTCCTCATTGTTGGTGGAGTAAGACAGAGAATTATTATAACAAATGTCTTGTTCAGACACATGTGCAGGCCTAGCCCACTGTCCCAGTTAATTTTCTGGATTTAACTCTACTTCTAAAGAGGTTGAGGTGGATGTTGTTCTTGCAAATACAGCGAGGTGTGACTTCAAAGAGGAGATGATGGGAGAGACCCTCATTGCAGGAAGCCGTTTTCCTAGGAGAGCGGCCGCTGATGGACAGTTGGTAGTTCTGCCTTGAGGACTTGCTAGAGGTCGCTAATCTAACCTTTCTCACACAGCAAACAAAAACCATACCATAACACGAAGTTTCAGTGTGTGATGCCTGTGCTGAACGTCACAATTGTCATCATTTTTCTGCACTGTTCCTGTAAATCATCCTCACTACAGACACTGGGATTCCCATTTTGAAAGGGGGGGATGCAGAAGCCGGGAAAGAGTTTCTATTACCAATCATCTCTAAGTGCTTCTGGAATGAAAGAGCTTTTAATAGTGGTGGCTGACACATCAGCTTTGTAAAGCATTAATATTAATATGTACTTATGACTGAAGGAACAACTTCATGAGTACACACAAAATTGCAGGGCACTGACTGGCTCTCCTCTCTCTGTCTCTGTCTCTGTCTCTATCTCTGTCTCTCTCCCCCTCCTCTTCTCCCTTTCCCTCTCCCTCTTCCCCTCCTCTGTTTCTGTGTGCGTGTGTGTGCACGCGCACATGCACGCGTACATGCCTATGTGTGTAAAAAGTGCCTTTTTAATTTACAAACCACAGCTCATGCTGTCCATAAATGGCAGCCTTAATTCATCCACTAGGTGGCGCAGTCACCTTAGTAACAGCTTGCTCCCACTTTCCCATTAATTTATTTTCTATTTCATGTTACTACAGAGACTCATCAATCCCCACATTTCTCAGCATAATTAAATAAAGCCAGCAGAACAGAGAAGTGTACATCTCCTAAGGTGTCCTCCAGGTTTTGTGTATTTTCCCCAAACCAATAACTTTGCCAGGTAGTTTCAGTGGATTTTTGACCCATCCAGCCCAAAACTACCCCAAATTTAAATTGCTGTCACTCAATTATCTATCTAATAATGCTTCTCCGTAACCTTATGCTTCTGTCACATGGCATCCACTTTAGGAAGAGGCTGTGAAGATTGAGAGAGCAGCTGGACCACAGACTAATAAGTCTTTCAAAAGACTGAACTGAGCTGGGCGTTGGTGGTGCACACCTTTAATCCCAGCACTCAGGAGGCAGAGGCAGGAGGATCTCTGTGAGTTCGAGGCCAGCTCTGGTCTCCAGAGCGAGTGCCAGGATAGGCTCCAAAGCTACACAGAGAAATCCTGTCTCGAAAAACCAAAAAACAAAAACAAAAGACTGAACTGCTGAACTGAACAAAGGAATCACAACAAGACTTTCAGCCTACACATCACACAGAGCAAGGCCTCGTGCTAACTAATCAAAAATTCAAGAGATACACACACTTCCTGGAATATAGCTGCTCCCTGAAAGAATTCACAAATTGCACAACACTGAAGCCTTCTACCTACTTTTCACCAACTAAGTAACCAGAATTGACTTTTCCAGAAATCTAAAATGCCATCACATGGATTTCCAATCCCTTCATCTTAACTTAACTTAAGTTAAATTTAAAGCAAATGATTGGAAAAGCTCCTTCCTCACTTATATAATGTGTCGGCTGAGAGATGCTATGACATTTCTACTTATGTAACACTGAAAACACCACTAGTGAGTTTGTATTGTTTCTCATGCAACAAAGTGAGGTTGACATCACTTTTATCTACCATATAGTTCAAATGAAGCCTCCCAGTTGTCAGTGTCATTCAGGATGCAGCAGAAAAGAGGCAGATTCTACTTCTGATGTCCGGAGATCCTGCTAAATACTCAAACTATGAAGTTAAGTTTCCACAAAGAAGACCTTCAGGGAAAGGCACAGAGCCTGTGACTGGGTGAGGAAGCTCCTTTACATCTGAGTGTGAAAGAAATAGCATATCAAACTTTTTCAAATTGGTTCCAATATGGTCAGGCTATTCAAAATGAAGCAGGCTGGCATTCTGACATTTGCCTTGTTCTTATGTATTTGCCAGAGGAAATTGCATTCTTCTTGGTGGTTCATTTTATTCATTCTTTCATGTGTTTTGAGGTTTTTTGGGGGGGGGGTATTTTTCTGGTCAAGATAATACCAATCCCAAGTCATACCAAGAAATACCTCCCAGAGGTGCTGGGTCACACAAGTGGCCAAAGTTTTCAGAAATCCAAAACGTGGTTGTCAGATGTGAGTATTGATGGATAGGGCCAGTGGGGATGCTCCCTCTACTTGCTGGAGGGAAAGGGGGTGAACTTCACCAATGCCTTTGAAACACCCCAACATTTGTCATGATGTTATCTGATGTTCGATTGTTTTGTAGTCTTTATTTGAAACAGAATGAAAAGCCTCAGGGTGACTTTCTTCTCGCTATCAACCCAATGCCACCAAAGCCAGCAGAAATTCTAATCTTGCTTCAATATGACCAGCTCAATGACAGAAAGCAAGGGATTATGGGTCATGCAGGGAGCTACACAACAAAAGAGGAACTGAGATGTTAGATTGGTAGTCATGCCTGATGATTGTTGTAGTAAAAACACTAAGAACAGGTTTTCCTCTGAAGAAATTTGCTCAATACATTTTAAATTTCTTTAAAAAAATAAAAATAATTATCAAGTTTCATAAAGGACATAGCACTGCAAATCCAGTTGCATTACCTGTGTCCTAGGAATAAATTAGTCCACACATAGGTTGCTATTTCTAATGGGAGTGCTATAGAATTCACTAAAGCCAAGAGGCTCATCTGGTTGGTTACAACTTGGAAGTCACCATGACACAGAAAGTTTTTAGAATTTCTCGGTTTGGCAAGGTAGTCTGTTTTGCTGTACTCCTTTGCTCTCTCTTGGGAAGATGTTTGGGGACCATTCTACATCATTTCCACCCACTAGATATGAAAGCTAAGTCAATGTGCAGCCACTGATGCAAGTTCCTGTTGGTAGGAACCTTCTATGCAGATCATTGTTAAGTCTTATGATGGGAGAGGTCCCTCTTTTTGTATGTCTGTCTTATTGGTTGACAAATAAAGCACTGTTGGCCAATAGGGAAGCAAGCTAGGTGAGACTAGGAGAGAATGAGGATTCTGGGAAATGTAATAAAAAGGAGTCACCATGTGATCCCAGGGAAGAGAGGACGCATGCCGCTGCCATCCTCCATAAGTCTTTATAAAAATATAGACTAATGGTTATGGTTGACACTTAAGACAGAGCTAGCAAATAAATCCTAGTCAATGGCCAGCAGTATTGTTATTAATATTAATCTCTGTGTGTTATTTGGGTGTCCTAACATGGCGGCAGAATTCAGGCTCCTGGCGGAAATAGTTATCGTTACAGTCCTAAGCTTTGTAGCAATCTTGTCTGTGAACAACAGCTTACAATGTAAGTCAAGCAATTGTCCAGGCACGTTGGCACATTCCTGAAGCATTCTGGAAGTAGAGTTGGGAGGGTGGCTCCAAGTAACAGACTAGACTGGTGTGCATAGCCAGTTTGACATTACACAGAACTATTTTGTGGGACTATAAGTAAGTTAATAAGTTGAACCACATGAGATAGGGTATCTAAAGGGGTAGAGAAGGCTGCTTACAGATGGACTGGGTGATCACCAGCAGCAATGCTGAGACACCAGCCCTGTACATCAGCCAAGGCCTGAAATGTCTTTTGGCTATGAAAATCCAGTAGGGCTAAAATGTTGTTTAAGGAACACCTAGGAAAGCCATTTACCTGATGAGTACAGTGACATGGTCCCAAGAAGGAACATTTACAAGAGCAGGAAATGTTGAAGTCCCAAATATTTTTAAAAAGTGATTGGAAAAACGTTAAGCTCCTGTACTGTTAACCAGATCCCCATCCACAACTTCTCCAGAATTTATGAATTCAAGAAGGATCCAGAGAAATCTGGATAGAGAACTTCAGAGACGTCCCTGGGAAGATGTCCCATATTTCACTCTGCCATTACCAACCTGTGTGTAAAACGGCTGCTTCCAACAAGACACTGCCTTCATTAAGAGGATTTAATGTTTTATAATTCAGAAACATAAAGGAAGAAATAAGGAAGAAGGCAGATTTTCTGTCTCTGGATATTTTCTGTCCCTTTCCATTTAATGAATCATCATGAGTGGGGAACGCTAATATCTACTGCCATCACTAAGGACCACAGTGGAAGAGGAATGCCATGGGAAGACTGAGGTGTGGTAAAGACTCCATCAGCTACTCAGCTGAGAAAATAAAACAAAACAATAACAAAGGAACATCCACTTAAATTTGTTTTCTTTCCATCAAAAAGAAAGCACAAACCATAACACCTACCATCTGAAATGTGAAAGACTTGGGAAAATTAATTGGGGGGGGATGAAGCCCTTTAGGGGAGGTGAAAGACAGCAAGGGGGGAAGACGAATGCTACACAGACACATTGAAATCTAAGTGAAAGCATAGACAGTCATAATCAAAATGAATGATCACAGAGAAGGCAACAGGATGAGAACATCTGAAGCAGTAATCCTGTCTGGTTCAACTGGATAGGGTGGCTATCTTGAATTTAAAGCCATCTTACTATTCTGCCAATACAGGCATTCCCTGTCACACTCTTATAAAAAGTAAATGGGGTCATCAGCGTTAATGACAATTGGCATGCATAGTTGAATGAATTACTGTCACAGTTCAAGTAAAGGTAGGACTCACTTTTGCCACCAATCCCTGGGCTTATAATACTTCAACGTTTCAGACATTAAGATTTCTCACATGCCATAAATTTTCTACTCTTTATTAATTACAAATCCAGGCCATTTCACACCACTGTAACATAAAACTACATCTCATTCTGATGCTGTATCTTTGTATAGTATTAAAACACAACTTTAAATAACAAAGTTTCTTACCTAGAAAATGCTCTAATATTATCAGCCAAGGTCTCCTGATCATTTGCCCCAGATTTGTAATAATCGTATACTGACTTTTGAAGCACTGATCGGGCATGCTCTTCATAATCATTGATACAGACCAGACGGAGCAGCATTGTAGCAGGATACAACAACCTGAGATATTCTAGGGGTTTTTCATGAACTCCTTTCTATGCCCAGACAATTCCATTATTTGTCAATTATTAATAGACTTTTGCCAAAGTTCATATTTAATTCTCTCTTGCTTACATCAAATGGACAAACACTCTATGCCTAGACTTTGACATTTCCTGTGCTGACTAGCCACCAGATGTACCTAAGATACATGGAGTTAGAGCTCAGGAGTTGGCAGAAATGATAAATCAGAAGTTAAGGGACTGACCGGAAACCACCCTTGATTTAGTTTTACCTCAGGCCGAGTCTTTCAACACTTTTCTTTGGCACCTACAATGGGCTACTTCCTCCTCATTTCCCATCTACACTTGTACAATGCAGATGCCATATGAAAGCAATTAACATAAAAGGCTATAGAGCAAATTAATTATCCATCAAGTGCAGAGCTTCTGCACAATACAAATTTCACCAGATCAGAAATATTTGGCTTTAGTACAAAGCACTATAGCTTATTCTTGGGTTCATATTGCTCTGGAGGTGACTGAGGGCAGAGCCATTCTAAAAGGCCATGTAGTCTCATCCTAAAATCCCACCCTGTCATGGAATAGCTGGGGAACATTTGGATGAGTAATGCATGGCTAGGAAAACAATGGAGTTAGCCTCAGACAGGCCTGAATTTCAACCCAGTAGACTATACTATGAACAAATGTTCAACACTTGAATTCCAAATGCCTAAATGTGTGAGCAGTTTCTCTCTTGAAGGTGGGATCTTTCTTTCCAATGCAAGGGGTACACAAAGTGTCATAGAATCTGTGGTTTATGAAAGATCTCAGCAAGAAGGTAAAGTCTTGAAGCATAAAGTACGATAATTGCTCTCAGGTGAGATTACTCCTTAGTCTGTGTCCTGTATTCCAGAAACAAGTACCCACATCATGTGCTAACTGGCAGAGGACCAGGCTCTCTTCTAGTCTTACTTCCTGATCTTCATTTAACAGTTGTCTTTCAGTGCTCTTTTGACAAAAACCAAACTAAGAAAAAGTAATACCAAAACCAAATCTACAGTGAAATGTAAAGGATGTGTCATCACTGAAAACAAAGCTCGCAGGAGGTAGTTTTATTTTTTTATGTGAAATACACAAGCACAGATTCATGTGTTGGATGTTTACTCCCTGGTTGATCCTATGTGAGGTTCTGGAAAGTGTAGGAAGTGAAGACTGACTGGAAAAAGTAAATCATGGAGGGAAGTTCCTTGGTGGTATCCTGCATCTCTCCCTTTCTCTTTACTTACTGTCTTCAGGAGATGACTAGCATGAGATGGCAAGGGTGAAAGATGAATGCTACACAGACACATTGATATCTAAGTGAAAGCGTAGACAGCCATAATCAAAATGAATGATCACAGAGAAGGCAACAGGATGAGAACATCTGAAGCAGTAATCCTATCTGGTTCAAATGGATAGTGTGGCTATCTTGCATTTAAAGCCATATTCCCAGTCTGTCAATACAAGCATTCTCTGTCACACGCTGATAAAAAGTAAATGGAGTCATTGGTGTTTATTATGGCATTGTGATGTCCTGTTCAAATGTATGGGGCAAACAAAGAATTGACCAGAACAAACAACTTCTTTTAAATTATTTGTATCAGCAATTCTTTATAGAGCAATGAGAAGATCACACAGTAGGAATTTAGTAAACATTCCCCCACTCTCATCTTCTACTTTACCAACATATTTTTGTAAATGAAGCTTTTTTCTTAATCACAGTTACATAACCTCTAAAGTGCAATGAAATATCTGAGATTCCTTCCTTTCTAGTAGGTCATTGCTGTTTTGCACTCATGCCCATCCTTTTGAAGAGTTCTTTGCTTAGTTCAAGTTATTTTCTACACCGTCAGGAGGATTATATTCAACAATAATCTTTATGTCGCCAGATTCTTTGGAGAATTGTCTTAGCTTGGACTTACAAAACTCTACTGAGTGAGCAGCATGATACAGTATAGAATAAAATATATTTTTTAAAAGATTGTGTTTATTCGTTATGTATACAATCTTCTGCCCACTTGCCAGCAGAGCGCACCAGATCTCATTCAAGGCGGTTGTGAGTCACCATGTGGTTGCTGGGAATTGAACTCAGGACCTCTCTCTGAGAACTCAGTCAGTGCTCTTAACCGCTGAGCCATCTCTCCAGCCCTAGAATAAAATATCTTACACTGGGTAAAGAACCTCTAAATATATTTTTAGATGGAAAAGCATTGAAGAAGAAAAATGTATTACTAGAACTCCATGTATAATCTATGGTTTAGTTTGGACCTGAAAGCACAGGAGACACCCAGAGCCTAGTGAAATGTCATGTAAAATCCCACAATGTTGATCACCAAGAGGAGCAGAAGACAGAGTAAGGGAATATCCATTTCCACTCTTAACAAAGCAACTAGTAGACAAAAAGAATGGTGACGTGTTGAAGAAAATGGAAATAAACCAGTAATAAATATAAGCTTGAAACTGTTTTAGGAGAAGATTTTGATTGAGTCAAAGGAGATTTGTTTGGTTTATCAATGATTTCCTGTTTGGATTGATACTGAATTGTATATAGGCACATTCCAATGTTCCCCAATGGTTCAAATTGCTATGCGAATGTACCAACCTCTTTGTGTTGACAAGCAGCATCACAGCATGAGAGAAGCACTGTTATGAAAGTTGATCAAAGGAGTCTTAACTGCCCCCATCTGACAGCTAACAACATCATTAGGAAAGCTAATCAAAGTCTTAGCTGCTGCTCAGTACAGATTCAAAATTGGTTTGCAAATTAAACAACCTATCTTTACAGAGCCTACCCTTTGCAACAACTGCTAAAAATTATTAATTGTGCTTTGCAACTTACATAATTAGGATGGTGAGGCAGTTTAGTACTGTTAATAAATTTGGGGGGGCGGGGTTTCCAGACAGGGTTTCTCTGTGTAGCTTTGGAGCCTATCCTGGCACTTGTTCTGGAGACCAGGCTGGCCTGGAACTCATAGAGATCTGCCTGCTTCTGCCTCCCAAGTGCTGGGATTAAAGGTGTGTGCCACCAACGCCCGGCCTGTTAATAAATTTTAAGCAGGTCAAATCCCAGTGAAACTAAAGATGGGAAATAAGAGTCAGAAATTTTCAAAGTATGATCCTGGACCAAGAGCTGAACATCCTTGGAAGTGGATGGTAAACGTGCATGAGTATCCGTGGGTCTGCCCCTGATGAGACACTCCAGTCAACTCTGCTCTATCAGGCCATGCTGGTGACTGTGACTCACAATACTATTTGAGAGCCAGGTCTTATGCAAGAAAAGGATAAAAGAGGAAGATTGAGTTTTAAAACAGATCAACCAAACATCCACTCTCCTTCACTGCTGTTGCAGGCCATTGGTGGATTTGGAGTGCTGTCTTAGAAATTAAACAGTGAAATTCACAGTCCTCACATTTCGTCAATCTCTTGGTGGATAGGAATAAAAGAAGAGGCTGGAGTTTAAAACATCCTTTGCTGATTCGTGGCAATCACACTATCTAAATATCACACATTCTTTCAGAAACAATACCGTCTGCAAATTTTCCCCGGGGGCCCTTTGCAACAGGGTGCTTAAGAGTATGGGCGAGACAAGTTTAGCTTTTACTCAAGTGGCTTAGAGGATGCATGTTTGAAGCTACTGCAACCCTGATCTCATATCTGAGAATCAGGATTGATGCCAATGCAAATATTCCTTTCCTCTTACTCAATGGCCAAAACATTGGAGCTTTGAGTTTTCATTTCTGAAACTGGGCTTAATAAAACTTAATTTACTTCTTATCCTCCCTAGTTTCCCTTCAATAATATTACCCCCAAATCTCCCAATCCCTTTGGACAGTTCCGAAACCACAAGATGGTCTTAATGAACGAACACCTACTTGCTCCTAAATCTCCAGTAAAATTTAAGCCTCAGCTCAAAGGAATCAATGAGAACTCTACATTTCTTGGTGCTTTTATGCAATATGCAATTTAGACTCTTGCTTGGAGAATGTCTAATTTCCTGTTTTTATCATTTTAAGGGGCTTTTTATTAAAATGAAGGATGGGATTTGGGGGACAAATCAACCATTTCCTCCATCTTTGGCATCAAAGGAAACTAAGTATTCCAACATCTCTAGCTCCAAGAGAAAGCAAAGACCCTCAGGCACCATAGATGGCAGAAGACAGTGTCCTCTACATGTACAAAGTGCATTTCCATGACTACTCATGACTTTAGCATATCTTTTTACATGTTTTGAGTTTTTTATTCTTTATCTCTGTGAAATCTTTTGGCCATATTTTGTAATAGAATGTTTTCACTTGATTGACAGGTTTTCTTTACACACTTTGAGTACAGAGCATTTTCTGCTATGTATATATATGTTCACTAACTTCTGTTTTCATTTCTTAATAATTATTATTTTTAAGTGTGTGTGTGTGTGTGTGTGTGTGTGTGTGTGTGTGTGTGTGTGTGCCTGTGAGTGCAGAGTTCACAGAGGCAAGAAGAGGGTGTCAGATCTCCTAAAGCTGGAGTTACAGTTGTGAGTAGCCACTTGACATGAATGCTGGAAACTGAAATTGAATCATGTGTAGGAATTACCAGCCATTTGCAAAATTCTTGACTCGCTTTCACAGCCTAATTTTGCTGAAGTCAGCTTCAAATATTCATAATGGAGAACTGTGATACTAGTCTCCCTGTTTTCCCATTCTTCGTGATGCCCTTTTCTCCATCGCCTCTCTTTCTCTTTGTACTCTCTTCCCAAGTTACCCGTCCTTCCTTCTCTTCTTCCATCCATTGTTTATTTTTGTCCCTTTCTTTACTTTCTGTTTTAAGCTTTCCCTTCATTTTGTATTCTTATTCTTTTTTCCTCCATTCTCTTCCTTCTTTTAATTATCTTCCTTTTAGGTTTGCTTGCCCTCTGCCCCCTCTTCTGTCACAAGTGGGAGACAGGTAATTTCCCTGTAATTATGTAGCACATTTCCTGCACCTAAAAGGGGGTAGGGTAAAATTTTAACATGAGGCCGTTGCTTCCTTTTGAGGTCTTGACTCTTAGCTGAGGTTAAAGGGCATGTAAATGTTTACAGGTTTCTGTGCAGAGTTTTCTCTTGTCCTCTGGAACAGAACTTGGCAGACAAGTTTCCTAGGGAGGGTATACAGGGTCAGTTGACTTGAGCTTGCCCTACATCAAGCTGTTGTTGTTGTTGTTGTTGTAGATAGTAGTATGTTTGTCAATGGTTTTAAAATATTCATTTGATTTTTTTGAGATCACAATCTAATAATTCTCCCTTCCCTTTCCTCCCTCTATGCTCTCATAAGCCCCTCCTTGCTCTCTTTCAAATTCAGTACTTCTGTTTTCACTGACTGCTGTTATTTACATATATGCTTATGTGTATACATATATATATTCCTAAATACATAAATATGTCTTGCTCAGTCTGGATAATGTTACTTGGATGTGTGTTTTCAGGGATGACTACTTGATACTGGACAACCAATTGGTGTGCTTTTCCCTGGGGGGGACTATTTCTCCAGCCCTCAGTGTTCTATTTATTTATTTATTTATTTATTTATTTATTTTTATTGTGTATCCCTGCAGGCCAGAAGAGGGCACCAGAGCTCATTGCAGATGGTTGTGAGCCACCATGTGGTTGCTGGGAATTGAACTCAGGACCTCAGGAAAAGCAGCCAGTGCTCTTAACCACTGAGCCATCTCGCCAGTCCGCTCTCAGTAGCTGACTCAGTGGATGAATTTCCCTGCCTGTTTAAGACCTTATTAGTTTTGTTTAGCTTTCCCACTGTCAAATCATCCCATATGTGAGATGGGAAGTTTCCCAAGACACACTGACCTTTCACTAAGGGTATTGTCCTACTGGTCTCTAGTCCTCATATGAGATTTTCCATGTTGCCTCCCCACTAACACAGCTGCAAACACCACCATGCTTTGTACTTGGGGCTCATCAGACACATGTGAGAATCTTCAGCCATTCACCTGTCTGCCTCAGGTTTTCCTTGACCTCTTACATTTGTTGTTTTGCTTTGGCTTATTAAGAATAGCCAATATTTTCTCAGAACTTCATCAAAACTTTGTAAAAAGTTTGTATTTCCCATCTGTAGGTACTTTGTTCAAAGTCAGACTAGTCTATGTTCTGTTAATTAAGGGCCTTTAAGAACTGGCCTTTTTTCCTACAGAAATTCAATTTTTAATATTGTCAAACAAATCTATGCTATTGCTAATGGCTTGGTCTTTTAGTCTTATTTTTAATAATCCTCCAGACACAGGACTAGAGGGATAGCTCAACAATGAAGAGCACTTATTCTTACAGAGGACAGGAGTTTGATTTCTAGTACGCAAATTGGGCTGCACACAACTGCCTTGTAACTCCAGCTCTAGGAATCAGAAGCCTTTCTCTATCGTTCATGGGCACCTGCACACATAGCTTCACATGCCCTCACACCCCCCACACATATACACATCAATAAAAGAAATAAATAACTCTTTAATACGCACCAGGAATCTTAAAGGCATTCTCCCTTGTTTTCTTTCATCTGCAACTGACCTCCATCCACTGCACTGGTCACAGTTTGTCTTCAGTAAACAAAATGGGCCAAACATTTGATACAACAAATCTGTTCAGCTCCCCCTTTCAAGGCACAAGGAGATAATACATTCCGACTCTCTTGTACTTGGGACCAAGCTGGTTCTAGGCCATGCAAACAATTCTGAGATATGACCAGTCAGTGTCTATGACAGTTAAACTGGCGCTAAAGCACAAAATACCAAAATAAGGTCTTTCCTCTCTCTCTCTTTTTTCCATGGCAGAGTCCACAGTTTTCCATGGCAGAGTCCACAGCTCTAACGGTGGTAGTTATGCCAGCCCGACATTACCAACCCCAGCATAGAGGCCTGGGACATAGTGTGCCTACAACTATAGTGCTGCCATTCCAAGTCACACAATTATTGCAATCTTCCTGACACAAGTCATAGAACAGGAGTTTTCTTGTTTTAACAAATAATTACCAGTTGTTTTACTATCACTCATTGACTAGCTCATCTTTCTTCCCTCAATAAATAACACTTTATACAGAAAACTTCATCTCATGTATATGATTCTTTCATTTTAGTACATAGCCCCCCAACTTCTTATGGCAATATTTCCTACTTGTACACAAAGATGTTACCCAGGTGGCAATAAAGGAAGATGGGCCACAGATGGCAGATGGGATGCTCTCTGTAAAGAGTGTACCATACATCAAAGAGCAACCTCTAAGGGACGAGATTCATAGAGCAGAGTTGCTCTTGGGGCAGAAGGCATAATAGTGATGATGTCATTCTCACAGATGTTAGAGATTAGGGGTATAAACTGAAAGACCTTCAGCTAGATGGTTGTTGTTGTTTTTTTTTTTTAAAACTATAGTCTTCTGAGAGTGGGAAAGGCTCTATACATTTCAATCAGTACTTCATTTCTTCAGGTAAATCATCTGGATTTAGACAGGAAAGACAACTCCACCAAAGGAGAATCCAAAAGGAAGTCACCTCTCATGAATGTGCCTCACAGAACAAGCCTCGCCCGTTACAGGGAGACGTATGGGTCCTGACAGTCCTCCAGTGGGTATTAACTTGTACTGGTACTCTACTGAATGCTAGAAGTGACTATTAACAGTGTATCTTTTATAAATTAGTCACAGTAAGTAGCAGCTAAAAGACTAAGACCCATATCTCGAAAAACTTTTAATGGCTCCTGAGCCAAATGCAGAATCCCTCCTCCCCTTGCTTAGGCCCACTCCACTGCCCAGGAACCTCACTTCAGGCACCAGGCCACTGTGGACTACTATAGCAGAACCACACACATCTCCTAGGAATTTTGATACAGAAAATAAAAGGCCAAACAGCCTCTAGCACCATGTGGAAGACTCCAGATTCCCCTGTTAGGCCCATGTATGCCACCTGCACCGGTCCAACTGAAGAAAATCACATCTCAACCCTACTAAGACTTAGTCCTCTCCTGAACACTATAAACAACCCTACCAGAAAAGTAAAGTAGTTTACAAAATGAGAGAAAGAGACTCAACTAACTACTCAAGATGTGCATGTGCCAGCACAGAAATAAAATACAAAAAGAATCACGACATGTCTCATCCACAAATTACTGATTTCCTCAGAACAGCCCTAATGAGCCCTGCCTGGATGACTCTTCAGACAAAGAATTTTTAAAGGTGATTACAACTATGTTCACACAACACAGAAAAGACACAATTACACTCCCCCAAAAAAACAAAAAACAAAAAACAAAAGCAAAGGGTTAAATGAAATAAGAAAGTCAAAACAGCTTCAACAAAGACATAGAGGTATTAAAGAAAGAAACACTGAATGATGCTGGAAATAAATAGCAATAGTAACAATAATAATAATTTAGACAAAACTTCAGTGGAAAGCCTCAACAAAAAAAAAAAATAGATGATGTAGAAAACAGAGAATCAGAGATGGAAGACAAGGATTACTTGGTAAAGGCCAAGGACAAATTTTTTAAACATATGAACATATTGGGAACTTATGGAGATATATATTGGAGAGCTCTGGAAAAGAATGAAAATACCTAACTTTTGAATTATAAACATAGAATAAGCAGAAGAATATCAAACCAAAGGCAAAGAAAATATTTTCCATAAAATTATAGAAAAAAGTTTAGCAGACCAAGAAAAATAGATGTACATCCAGGTACAAGAGGTCAAGAAAATAATAAATAGACCAGATGAGAAAAAGAAACTCCCCACAACATACTATAGTAAAAACATTAAAAACACAGACTAACCAGGCGGTGGATGTACTCCTTTAATCCCAGCACTTGGGAGACAGAGGCAGGTGGATTTCAATGAGTTGGAGGCCAGCATGGTCTACAAAGTAAGTTCCAGCAGTCAGAAGCTAGGAGATGGTGGTGTACACCTTTAATCCTAGGACTCAGGATTAAGAGGTAGATAGATTGATTTCCATGAGTGAGTCCAAGGCTTCTCAGATCTACACAGGATTGATCCTGTCCTAAAGAGAAACAGCTCCCACAAAAATGATCTTAGCAACCGGGGATCACACGCCTTTCATCCCAGCATTAGAATAGTATAAAAGATAGGAGCAGAGTCTTCAGTAGTCAGTATCAGGCATTCGTTCTCCAGACATATTGAGGATAGCAAGACACCGAATTCTCAGGATTCTCCAGCCATGCTGAGGTGAGGCAGCAGGATCAGCCCTCTCAGCCTGAGGTAGTGGCTAAGAGCTGGTGGGTTGCTACTTTGTTTTAATGATGTTCAGCTTGAAACTTGAACCCCAATATTATTTATCACGCAACAAAAGCCCTGAAGGCATAGGGATCTATGTGGAAGAGGGGGCAAAAAGATTGTAAGAGCCAGAGATGATTGATGACTCCAAGCAAGCAGTTCATTCCAGACACAACAGGACTAATGCAATATGAACTCTGTGGGAGCATGCATAAGGTCTGCACAGGTTTAAGTATGACACCCTGTAAACACTCATAAGGGAAAGTGGACATGGACCCCTACCACTGACCAGAGCTCTCTGCCAATGACGCCCACTAGCAAAGAAATAATTCACTGTCAAAGAAGAACAGAAAGTCGGGAGGGAGGTTAGATGAGGGTTCCTTGAGACAGGGAGAGGGGGAAATGATCAAAATACATACACACTGTATACATGTATGAAAATTTCAAAGAACAAAAAAAAGTAACAAAATGTTTAACATACTTAAAAACTAGAAAATTGTTGAGACTAACATCTTGGGGATTTACTTTAAAGGGCATACTTTTACATGAAAAGTGCTTTGGAACTAGGCAAAAAGGAAGCAAGCCGAATAAACACCGACCCCACCTATTCTCCTTTTGTGTCTAGGCAAGAACAAAACAAGAGTAACAGCAAAACAATAACAACAACAATAATTCCATGTCATAACAACAGTAAAATGCTTCTCACACTCTGATATGTAACTCTTACTGAAAATAATCTTTCTGATAACCAAGATCATTGCCCATCAACAAAGCAGGACATTTAAAAATTCTAAAATGTTCATTTTCAGTTAGCACTGATGTTTTTTTGGTAGGATTTGTGGTTTCTATCTGCTTTTTTGATGACTGGTGAGTTATTCAGGATGAGACTTCAGAAAATCATCTTACTGTTACATATGTGAAATTTTATATATTTTAAAAAATTCTTATGGAATTTATATGTGCATAACTACTGTTGTGAGCATTCCCCAGTGTTGAATAAATGCTCATAAACTGCAATAATAAAGCTGTTTCCCCTTATAAATTAATGTACTCCGTGTAGCATATCTTGGCATATATATCTATAATGGTATCACCGTCAAATGTAAAAGTGTAAGATCAACAAACAAAGCTATACAGACCTTAGACTAAGGCTAAATTGGAAAACCATTAGTTATTACCTGGAAATGCCAATGTCTGTGGTGATCGCTGGGAACACTGGATTTAAGCATCATGGGATGTGACAGAAACAGGAACTGTCACTGCTGCTCCCATCTATGTGAAGTTGTAGTTACTTTGTAAGAAAATGGGCTGATATTCCTGGATAATGAGGTGTCAAGTGCATAAATAATATAACAGAGCAGCTATATCACCAGAGATAAGAAGTGGTGAGCCCAGGAGCTTGACAGATAGGGAAGGGACATTGATAAATAACAAAGATGAAAGTTTCAGGCTTCATCCTTAGCCTCCTGATCTCTAAGGTTTTTTGTTTTTGCTTTTTTTTCTCTCCTGCTAGCAAAGCCACCCTTCCTACTGACTGGTCCAACTTGGCAAGATATGTTCAAGGCTAGTCCTGAATGTGTTTAGCTAAGTCTGTGGACCTCTCATCTCCCCTTTATTTGTCAAAGCAGACCAATCAGAAATATGGGGATGGGGAACTATCCCAGGCTACTAAAAGCATTAACTGTTCCTCAAGACTTCCAGAGGAAAATGAAGTTTAGTCTTCTCTTGGTTCTGTAGGGAGTTTTTCTTTGATGTGCTTTGCTGTATGTATGTGTCTGTGTGTGTGCCTGTGTGTGTGTCTGTCTGTGTATATGTGCTTTATAAATGGTATTAAAATTTGTTTCCTATTGTTGCCTGCTGTCTCTGAGATATTTTCCTGCCTTTGAAATCTTTAATCAGCAAAAAAAAATGAACCCCATCTAGACTCCTAGATGGTAACAAGACGTCTCACTACATAAAATCTTAGGAACACCTTAAAATGGTTTATACTTGTTTTGTACTTTTGTCCTGAATATACTGGGATTAGTAATGTTGTGTGTCCTCGAGAGTATCTATATATGTGCATGTATTTGTACGCATATCTGGGCATGTGTATACATGAGTGGATGGAAGTTGTTCGTGTGTTTGTGTGTGTGTGCGACACTCAACATTAAAAGAAAACTTAAGGGGGCTGGAGAGAGATGGCTCAGAGGTTAAGAGCACTGGCTGCTCTTTCAGAGGTCCTGACTTCAATTCCCAGCAACCACATGGTGACTCACAACCATTTATAATGAGATGTGGTGCCCTCTTCTGGCCTGCAGGCATACATGCAGGCAGAACATTGTATACATAATGAATAAGATCTTTAAAAAAGAAAAAAAAATGGCCTTCTTAAAAAAAAAACTTAAATTAAAAAATTGAGAATTATGTGATTTCAGTTAGCAACTGAAAATTTGTAAAAATAAGTGTCACCAAGGATAGATAAATGAGGACAAATAAGAACTTAACCTGAGCTGGGTGGTAGTGGTGTACACCTTTAATCCCAGCACTGGGGAGGCAGAGGTAGGCGGATCTCTGAGAGTTCGAGACCAGCCTGATCTACAAGAACTAAACCAAAGTTAATAAAATCCTGGGAGAAGATAATCCGGTTTCTCTCAAATTATCTTGTAATACTCTATTTCTAAATCATATGCCAAGAGCTGAAGGTGTCACCAGCTCATCCATGAGGCCCTGTGTTTAAAACCTGGACACCACACCCAAAAAACTAAAATAAGAAAATAATTAATTAAAAGGAAAGACCTCATTGCACATAGTTTCTATGATTCTGAATAGATAAAATACATAGCTAACTATTAATGAAGGTCACTTGGCATTTTTGAATTCCTAACAGAAAGAAGTTCTGTTCTGTTCAAGTATCTGGATACAAAATAGATACTCTGATCCAGACACCAGCTTTCCTGCCAGGCATTAAACCTCAAGATGTGGCAGGATAGTGCTAAGGTGATTTTATCCAACATCCGCCAAGTTCTAAGACAGACTCTTTTAGTCTGGTAAATTAGATCATCACTATTTCAGCCCTCTATTCTGGGAAAGAAAAGAGCAACAGAACCTTTCCAAGGTTCTAATGGTCATTATAAAGTTATCTCATGCCAATAGCCTCATTGTAATCAGGGAAAGAAGACTTTATCTCCACAACTTAAGTCCATCCATCAGCTCCCGGTGTGCTACAAAAGCAGAAATGTTTTCACTTATTTGTTGGTTTGGTTTGCTTTTTTTTTTTTTTATTCCTCTAAAGTTTTTTTTTTGTAAAAATACAAATAACAGATTTTGTGGCTCACTTTCCATGTTTATATATACAATATTCCAATAAAAATCTGCTCTTTTCTGAGCTAGACCTCCCCACCAAGGAAGGACTCCTGAAATTAAGATCCATAGTACCTCAAGAATCCTGTTTTGCTTCTTGTTTACAAAAAGAAAAAAATGCAAAAAAGATAAGGTTGGAGTCTTAGGAGAAAATAATAAATTTCCCCCAGGAAAACAACTGGGAGAAAAATTATCATCAACACCAGGAGATTTGAAGTCATTATGCATGACAATTATCCCTTTCATCTGTCAAGTCACATCTGTAAACAACATAGCAATGCATGGCCTCTCATTTCCTCCAAGTCCCCAACAGGCCCACATCTACCTTTTGCTACCCTCCTAGGCGCCACATTCATCTGCCCAGAGAGCAAGAGTTAGACATCATCATGGGAAAACTGGCCAGCTTGAAACTCGCAGCACTTTTATCTTAATAGGATTTTCCAGAAGTCATGTGGATAAGGATCATACAAATTAGCCTGGTCTTTTGGCTCTTGGAAACAGGAAAGTGTCTGTTAATGCGATTTCAGTATTGATAGATACCCACATTTTCCAGAAAGAAGATGGCATCATTTTCCATACGCAGGAAGCAATTTCTCAATGGAGAGACATGCTCAAAAGCACAAGAAATGTAAAACCTTGGGGTTAGAAATCATGGCTCTGTGCCCATGATTCTATTTATTTTAATCAGTATTTACAAGCAAAAAGAAAATGGATTTTTGTACTTTTTCCAGCCAGGAGTTGGCATTGCTGGTGAAAATAAAATCCCAACATGTAATAATATTAAGTAATTCCTGTTGAGGAATCTAGTGTGCCTCTATGTTTGGGTACATCTAAATGGAGCAGTGAGTGCAATGAAGCTCTAACGATAAGATGTATAGTCTCTGCTGCCTTTTCCCATTCCCTTTCATTGACACTCTTACAGGAAGGCAATAACTTCCAAAGAGATTTCCTACACTGGGCTGCATGGATCCCTAATGAGTGTTTCCCTCACTAAAAGTATCTATATGTGTGATTAAACCAGCTTGCCATCAAGAATGCTGAACTGAACTCAATCCCTGGGACCCATGTGGTAAAAAGAGAACTGACACCTGCAAATTTCCCCCTGACCTCCACACATCCATGGGTTTACATGCCTATCCATGTGCTCATAAATAAATAAGTATAAATAAGTAAATAAATGTTTTAAAGAATCAAGACTGAGAGCCAATGAAATGGTTCTGTCAGTAAGGTCCTTGCCACATGAGCATGGGGACCTGACTTGAGAAAAAAGTCAGGAAAGGTGGCAGTGCCTATAGTTCCATCTGTAGGGAGGTGGAGAGAAGAGGATGCCAGAGACAGTGGCCAGCTAGTATAGAGAAACGGGTAAACTCCCAAGTTCAACGTGAGACTCTGTTTCAAAAAATAAGGTGAAGGGCAATAGAGGAAGACACTGTACAAGCATGAACACCAACACATATATATACACCCTACATCAGCACATATATACACACCCATACAAAGGCATACAGAGAGAAAAAGAAAGACAGAGATAGAGAGAGAGACAGAGAGATAGAGAGAGAGAGAGAGAGAGACAGAGAGACAGAGACAGAGACAGAGACAGAGGGGGGAGGGACAGAATAGTAGAATCAGGATTGAGAAGGCTTCTTAGAATATTTTATTATTTCACAGTGATTGCTTGTGAAATTAAGTATTTACCAGACTGGTCTATCTGCATTCTCTTCTTCCAAATGATGCTGTCGTGTATGCTTTAGGCTTTTAAAAAAGAGAAATCCACACATCACTGTTTTTGCCGAGCTATATCAAAAATAGAAATCTTTGTTAAATTTTAGCTAAACCAGAAGAGTTGTAATTTAAAAAATCAGCCCAGTTTTGCAAACTTCCACAGTGAGACTAACTTCTTTCCAAGCCCCACTGGCTTAATGTATTTTTTTAAAGGAAAGATATTATTGTTTTTTCTGATAGAGAAGGTTTCCTGGAGTAGAGATCAGTGTGGTGCTCAAGACAGCAGGCCTTGGGTGGGAGTTGTATAGTAAGTTGCCAGAAAGAGAAACCTCAAGAACCACTCACTCAAGAACCATTCACTCTTTGAGGAACTTGTGAAAGTGCCCGGAAGGAAGGAGGGAGGGCAAATCCACACAAAATTTGCCTAGCCTGACCCTTTCAGATAAATCACTCTTGAGCAGACGTGATGAAGCCTGGTGGAGTTATCCGTGATTTCCTTGGAAGATATTTTACTCAAATGTAAATGTTTCAGAACTGGAAAATGAATCAGTAAATGGGCTGATCCCCAGTACTCACACAAAAACCACTATGGTGGTTTCAAAGAAAATGGTCCCCAAAGGGAGTGACACTATTAGGAGGTGTGACTTTGTTGGAGTAGGTGTGGCCTTGTTGGAGGGCGTGTGTCATTGTTGGGGTGGGCCTTGAGGTCTCTTTGAGGTCTCAAGCTCTGCCCCGTGTAGAAATAGTTCACTTCGTGTTGGCTGTGGATCAAGATGGTGAACTCTCAGGTCCTTTCCCAGCACCATGTCTGCCTGCGTGCCGCCAGATCCCTACATGATGATAACGGACTAAACCTCTGACACTGTGAGCCACCCAATTACATGTTTTCCTTTATAAGAGTTGCTGTGGTCATGATGTCTCTTTACAGCAATAGAAACACTAGATAAGCCAGTGGGCAAGGTAGACACATCTGTAGTTCTAGTACCAAGCACCTGAAAAGAGAGATCATGGGAGACCCTGATTTCCTAAATACAGTGGAGAGCTGAGGAAGATCCCCAGCATTAACCTCTGTTCTCCACACTCATACACACATACAAACCCACACACACGCAAACATGCATCTACATATGCACACATATCTCTTTTGCTCTCTCTCACACACACAGGGAAAAATAACTATCTATATGTAAATGTTATGGGAAGGAAGACTTGAAGCATCCAAATTAAAAAGAAACAAACAGACAAACATAGGCAGTTTGGCAGGGTAAGCAAAACCTCTCGCACAGTGCAATAGCAGCATCAGTGGAAATCTATTATTCCTTCATTGCACGGTGACGGAAATGACATGTCATCTGACAGTTCTTCTCCCCATTATGGAATACTCATTTCTTCCCTTTTCTTTTTTCCCTGTCCTCTAGACCTCATTGTTCATCTTTAGAGCAGTTGGTTCAGAAAAAAAAAAAAAAGAACAAAAGAAAATGAAAGATGAAAGACACCTAGCAGAAAACATTGAGATGGGTAGGGATAGAAAAGCTAATGTGAGGAAGAAAAAGGAGGAGATAATAGATAAAGACTCAAGCAAAAAAGAATTCAGGGAAAGATTAGAGAGGAGAATGAAGGAAGAGGGAGGTGCACCTTGTACCTAAGTAGAAAACAAATGTATGGGGATATTAATCCAGTTGATCTGGATGACAAATTAGACTCCATTAGAGTATTCATTTCAGAGATAAAGTTAATTATATTTCTGGAGCTGGCTGGCTAGAAAGATTAGACCACATCATCAGTAATTTGGATGTAGTTATAGTCTAGCAATAAGTCTGCCTTTTGATGTATGTTGGTACCCAATGTCGCTTGTATTAAAGGTCAATGGTGCATAGTTGTTGTGAAAGCCAGACCTGTGGAACAGTGAGGAAGTCTTGAGTATAATGGGTTCCAATTTGAAAAATCATATTCATAGAATATAATAAATTTGATTGCTTTTAAAAGAAAAAATTCCCTCATGAAGTTGCAAATTGAATATTAATTTTGAGATTAATTTTGAGACAGCTTCTGTGACTAGTTTTTAAGAAAATAGACTGTTCCCATGTGTGTGGGGGAGGGCAGGGGCTGGTACTGAGACCAACCAGGGGACAACACAATATCCAACTGTTGTTTTGTTTGTTTTTAGACAGTCTCTCACAGACCTAGAACTCACACAGGAGAGTCCATATGGGGGAACCACCATCTATCTGCCTGGCCAAACTTGGAGGGATGCAAGCACCTAGCGAACCCTGCTTCTGCTCTGGAGAAGACTCTTGAGACTGGAGGAGTGTGGACTGTGGGGAAGCAGAAAGGGGCAGGAAAACTTGGACTTCTGGGAGCGTTCCCATTCTCTGCCCCATTGTTTGTGAAGAGAACAGTGAGTTTTGATAATGGTAGTTGAATCCAGCATTTGATAGACTTGACTAGAGAAGTTGGCTGGCAGAAAATGGAAAGTGTGTTCACATACACGCACAATTTCCATGCATGCTGATATGCACAGCCTCCCACCTACCTCCTCTTCGGATCAAGAACTCTGGTTGTGCTGGTTGTAGTTTTCCATTTGCCTAAAGCTCCAAGGCTCAGTTGTACAGTGGAAACCCTAGGAGCAGGAAGAAAATCTTTCCAAAAGGATCAAAGGTAAGTAGAAGTACAAGTGGTATTGGGAGAGGAAACAATTAGCTTGCCCTTTGGAGGCACCTGAAGAGAATTCCCAGAGACAGTATAAAAAAAGATGAATGAAAGTGCACACTGACTTATGAAGGTGATAGTTTTGGGGACTAAGGGAGAACAGAAGTAAATGTAGGAATGAATAATGGCTAAACTCGAGTCCACTCAGATATGATTACAGGCTCTTCAAAATTTAAATAAACCACAACAAACTATCTCACAGCAGAATTTTAGAAAGAACCAGCATTCAACCTAGGATCCCAAGTGTAGCTAGTCAGCTTCCTGCATCATTTAAACCTGCTTCTAGCATCATTTCAGATTTTAGGAGGAAGGCAAAGATTGAGTTCTACCTTTGTGTCTGCTTAGTTGAAACTTATCCTCATTCCTAAAGTGAGGTGTTTCTGAAACAGGCTGGGATTTTACAAGCCCTTTCACCCTTAGCCAAGCTGACTTCACAGAGGCAGGCTCTAAAAAGCATTGCTGTTTCTCAATATGTCCTGATCCTTCCCCATGATCATACCTAGGTCTTGAAGTCCTACCTTATAAACCCTGATGTCATAAACATTACATGCATGTTACATTTTAGAACAACTCCTTGAGTTATACTCATGGGGTTGGTTAAAATTCTCACCTCTTATCCCCAGAGTGAAAATGAGACGCATGGAACATGGGTAACTTACTGAAGTTTGCATTTCTGGAATGAGGTGGCACTGGGATCCAGCAGCAGGAGGCTGCCCGGTGGCTGCTCTCAAGCATCTACTCCCTGCCACTGTAATATATGTTGCTTTCCAGTGCTTCAAAATCAGCACTTGGAAAGTCCTAATGGGTGCATTGCTAATGTTCATTCATTGCTAACATATGGCTAGGCTACATAATCCCAAATATTATTGTAAAATGATGCTGAGACCATCTCACAATTAAAATAGTTAAAGGACTATCTGAGTTGAACCCTCTGTACTGTCCCACAAGAGTTGAATGGATTGTGTGGGCTGCATTTGTGTAGTGAAACACCATACTGAACCTCAATCCTTTTGATACAGGTGAATCTTATAGTATTTTATTGTTTTATAGCCTCTCCTTTTGTTTTTAAACTTTTTCAAATGTTATTTTAATACTTTTATTATCTCAAAGATTTACACAATCTAATCCTATTGTAGGGAACAGAAGGCAGTCTGGAGCAAATTAGGATTTGGACAACATGGTTCTAATACAGGTATCTGGGTTGAGTTAGTTAAAACATGGCTGACACCCAACATTCAGGGTACAATAACCTAATGAAGGTTGACATTAGACATTCAGGAATCTGCAGTTAAATAATGATGGAATGGTATTTCCTGGCAGAATGTCACTTTTGTGTGTTTTGAAGAAATATGCCCTTGAGAACAGGGGCAAATGCCCTCACCATTTGCCTTTTCTAGCTAGTCTGTGGAGGCCTATGAGACTACCCACAGCCTATGTGCTGGACTACACATGCGTCAATGCCATGTGAGGCTCATGTGTACAAGTGTATGCCTGGGTGCCTGTAGACACCTGCCTGACTAGCAGTCTATGTGTCCACAGTATGTCTCTTCTGCTTACATCTCATCTTCTTTAAGCCCCACCCTCCAATGCTCTTCCTACTCTCCTGGTTTCAGACCTTGGACTTCACATCTGCTATTGTTGGGAGCCATACAGCTTGGCATGAACCTTTAGGCCAAACTTGGCCAGCCACATGGTTACAGAACTGTCTTTTGATTTTAAATGGCTTCTAGAAGCATGAGCTCCCAGAAGGAACAACATGACCCAGACGTCAATCCTTTGTTCCAACCACAGGCACACTTACCTAGGTAACCCTGCCTCACCCCACCACTTACCTAGGTAACCCTGCCTCACCTCACCACTTATGTAGGTAACCCTCCCTCACCCCACCACCCGTGAACTTTTTACCCTGCCATCATCCCCCTTCTATAGTTTTCTGACACCCTGCTTGAACTAACACTTGGCTCTTGGCCTGTTTCCCCCTCTCCTTTGCCATGCTCTACTGATTATATAAGCTAGCCTGGGAAAAATAAAATTTGCCACTTGATCAGAATCCTGTCTTGTGGTCATTCTCTCCACGTCTCTTGTCCCCATTCCCCTCCCTGGATATCTTCTCCTAGGTTGCCGTTCCACAGGTAGGGACAACTACATGCTATCCATTGAATAGCTTTCTTATGTGACTGTAATTTCAGACTGAGTTCAATGAATTTTTAAGCCATGTTGAGGATGTTTTCAAGAATAATTTTTATATTGCTTCTGCCAATACACCCTCCCCTTCCTGACCCATTAGCCTTCATAAGAGAAATGTTTGGTTTAGTTTTTTGGTTTTAAGTGTAAATATAGTATGAATCTAAATACCAACTTATTTAAAGCCAGGCTCATGCCTATGCTTTTAGGGAATTCTTTTGTCTGCACAGAGACCTGTCCAAGAGAGAAGCTTTCATGTTGTCTGCACAGAGACCTATCCAAGAGAGAAGTTTTCTTGGTCTTCATGTGCTAGTGGGTTTTTATTTTACCAAGAACAGAGATGAAATTTTCAGTTATTTATATTCACTCCCACCTGTGGCAGCCAAGTCTTGTATCCATGTTCTGGAGAACCAATAAACCATGTATCAGTGACTTCCAGAGGAAGTCTTTTCAATACGACCAAGACAGACCCAACAGCTCCTTTGTCTCATGTTTTAAGTCCATTAATGTCTTGAGCTCAACTCTACCCTTAGAAATAGTAGTCATGGTATAACCAACATTGCTAGTTTTTGTAGTGTCTTCCAATTTTCTGTTCTAGCACACTGCTTACACCAAGTGTACCTTAGAGAGTCACATCTAAAAATTATTTTTATCAAATTATTCCCAAACTATTTTTATCAGAAACATTCTATGTTCTGATGGCAAGACTTTTCCATGGGGAAACTAATGTTAAATCACTAGGATTTAACATTAAGCAGAATCCCACTTACTGTACTTATGGAATCTATGAATTACTGAGTATGAAAGTCACTGAAATGGGAAAAAATACTTGTGGGAAGATGAATAAGAAACTGTTTAGCCATCGTTCACTCAAGAAAAAAGAAAAGCAGGACCAAAATCTACCTGAGGTGTCCATTAGTGAAGAACTTTCACCAGGATTCATCTACACAGGGACAGAATCCTGAACTTTACTTTGGTAAAGAGAATAAGAAAACTTGGTAACTCCCTCTGCCCCATCGGACAGCTCACTACTATCTTCCAAAAGGGACAAATCAAATCTCCATTACATCAGTGTGTAAGGGTGTTCAAAGATGTCACTTTGCCTTTGTGCTTTTTGATTGCTACAGTGGTGGGAACAGGCAAGTTGAGATAGTCTTCTGTAAGTCCTAGGAGACTGTGTAATTCCAGCATCTTGAAGGAACAGCAGAGTCATTTACTAAATGCACCATCCCTGACCATAGCAAGTGCACTGAGCTCCTACAGACAGTACAGTGAGCTGGGTTGTGTTGAGAAGCCCTTACGTCTTTGATCTTGAGCACATGACAGGGATTTTACTGAATTCGGGTAGGAGAGGAGAGAATGAAGTCAGAGAAAAAAAAACAGAAGAAAATTGTTTTCTTAACAAAGTAATATTTTCAACTGCCTCCACAAATACTTTTTGTGTGAAAATATTTATATGAAAAAGCAGTACACATTCTGTTGCACTTGGTCATCACTACCATTAATTGGTTTTGACACAAATGGAACTTGACAATCAACTGGCAGTCTGTAGGCTCAGGGTTATGTACAATTCCCTGATCAGAGCATTTGTAATGCAGGCAATGTAGTACTTGAAATGATACAATGATACCTCATTTCAGTTGCTACACATCTATTTGAAAGAGCACAGAATACATAGGTAAAGAAAAATAAATACACTGCGATAAATAATCAAAACTAATACAAAGAATAAACACAACCATTTTATAATGCATTGACTTACAAATGAACAGTTTTTAAGTATAAAAATTGCATTTCTATAAAGCTGTCTAGAAACAAATGAAATTCAATCACATTAGAAACAAGTCAGAGCCACATGTGAACAGCATCACAGTCTACACACTTTAAAGAATATGCCTCTGAGGTTCATGTGCTAGGATGAAGCTGTCCAGGGTTTCTCAGTTGAACCTCCTGCTTTGGGCAGTTGCTCAAAGAACTGACCTAGCAGGTTCCATCAGACTCCACTTTGGCTGCTGTCAGACAAACTACAATCCCAAGTGGATCAAGTGCAAGAATGAGGTAAAGAGATACAATACTGGGAGAGTCGCTGTTGGCACAAGACTTACACAAATACTTTCCAAACAGTTGATAGATCAGACAGGCTAGTCAGTACTGACAGAAATAGCAGCAGGACATTAAAGAACACAGAAAACCTGCACACACCAACAAAAGCACCAATCTCCCCTCTTTCTCTCACTTCAGGCTTAGGGTTTTATGCAGAAATATCATTCACCCTTTTCAATACTTTAAAACTTCCCTTTGGACTGTACTGTTCCCCATCTTACAAAATGCCACATGGTAGAGATTCCTTAACTAGCATTTTAGTTACCTCCCCAAAAGATGTTACACGTGGCACTTATTTAAGCTTACATTCACTCAAACCATGTGACAATACCTTAATTATCAGCCAGGGGTTTGGACCTAAAAAGTAAGTATGTGGCCTTCTCAACTGTCCCAAGCTTGTTTGTCTTCCATTGCACTAGGTATTATAGATATCAGGCACAGGTCCTGTGTACAAATGAGACTGCAGTGACTGCCATGCTGTTCAATGGCTGAAGTGGATGAGCCATCCCTTACCTGTTACATATTATCCTCCAAACAGAAGGATGACAACAACAACAACAAAAAAAAAACAAAAAAAAAAAAACTGAAGTTATCTCTGCATTGCCTCCATGAGAGTCCAAGCAATCTGTCATGGTTCAGAACAGTCAAGGAGGCAAACAGGAAAAAACACTTTAAAAAAAAGAGGTAAGTGGAATTTTCATCTCTTCCAATAAAGAACAAGGCACCTTGCTCTAACTACCTGTACACAATGCACTGTACACTCTTGTTCACTACCACTACCCCATCCGTCCTATTTTAACATACAGAAAATAGTATTCTACAGTTCAATAGCAGATATGGCAGTGGAGGAGAAGCATGGTTAGTTTTGCTATATAAAATCATATTTCCATGCACTTAACTTATGCATTAAATTTATTATGTACATAAAAATAAAGTATATTAAATACTGATCTAATTTTAAGTTGACTTTTCTCCTTTAATTTTATATCAACTAAGTATTGAAAATAAACCTAAAGTCTTCAAATGGAAAGAAATTAGATTAGAATAGTACTTACTTGACTATTTACTAGAAACCAAATTTTTGCCAGGATGTTAAAAAGGGGAAAGGCTAGGAAAAATAATTCCTATAGATAAATATAATTTGATTGAACTGGACCCTCTTCTCAATGACTTTTTTCCCCACCCTCCTATTTATTGCAAGTATTATTAAGAAAGGAAATATATTATCTCATGGAACAATTAGGTACTATTAGGAGTCCAATTAGAAACTGGTTTTGAAACATTTCTAAAAGCCAAGGCAGATTAATTCTTCAAGCCTTCCCTCTAGCCAAACAACCCAGTAAAACTCAGTAGTTCAATTTAGAGGAGGGAGGGGTACTACACAGAGCACAGACACGGAGCCTTCCCTTGCCACTACTCTGAGCTTGATTTATTTCTTGAGCACTCCATGCATCTGATTACAAGGGAAGGAAATGCATGGGCAGAAGAGAAGCTGCATCTCAGCTCTAGCAGGAAGATAACAGCCACCACAGAACCACGGCTCTTTTGAGTAAAGATGTCAGAGGGCAGGAAAAAGGGAGGGCAGAAAGGTCTCCCATCACTTCAGTTCTGTGATGGCCTCAGCCTTGGTTGACAGCTAACTAAGTTACAAAGATGAAATAATAACATTTATAAAGAATGGATTGTCACAATAAAATCTGCCTTTGTGCAAGGTTTGTAGCAGCCTCATGCAGTACTGGAGGGCAGATTCTGAACCTCTGCTACCACTGAGCCTCCTGATAGCAGTTAATGCAGAGAAAGGGTTATCTAAACAGTCACAGGAATATATTACATATCCCTTCTTAAAATGACAGAAACATCTTGAATTTCACAAACCTGTAGTCACTATTCTGACTCAACACGAGGGTTATGTATAAGATTAACTTTAGGCATTTTTCATATATCTGGAATCTAATTTTATGAGTTTATTCTAATATATGTAAGGGTAGGAGAGGAGGTGGAGAGATGTTTTTAAAGAAGCTGGCTTTCCTTGATACTGACACCAGATTGAATAGGGAGAAATTTATAACAATACAATTCTTTAGAGGATTAAGGGAGATGGAAACAAAATCAAATCTTTCATCCCTTGATACCAACTTTCATCAATTTTCACCAAAAGCACACCAGTAAAAAAACAAGCATACATGCTTTCTAGTTATTATTAAAGTGGTTCCAGAGGCAGAGAACCCCTTGATATGGAAACTAAACAACACAGACCTAAAGTCAGCTTCACATTACCTTGTAATGGCAAGACAAAGCACTTTGGGGTTCAGAAAAACAAAGAACATGGCTAAAGGAACCCTTGAAGAAGTTATCCTGGAAGTACTACAGGCTGACCAAAACCATTTTTGGTTTGTTTACACCTGTCCTGTGAAACCCCTACTACCTTTTGAATTGCAGCATGTGCTTTGAGAACCTTGGCAGTCTTAGCCTCATCAGCCATGATTTATTACCTACAGCTTTAAGTCTAATAAGGGTAATGGAGACAGACTCCTGCTGTGTGCTGCTCTCACTACAGAACAATTAGGAAATGTGGTAGTTCTCAGTCCCACAGTGCAGAAGTCACAGAAATTAAAGGAAAAAATAAAAGACAACAGAGACCAAGAGAGTTCAAATGACTCCCCAACTACTGCCTCCTCCTCCTCCCCCTCCTCCTCCCCCTCCTCCTCTCCCTCCTCCTCTTCCTCCTCCTCCTCCTCCTCCTCCTCCTTCTTCTTCTTGTTCTTCTCCTCTTCCTCCTCTTCTTCTTTTTTTAAAAAGTTGTATCTATAGCCAGATCTCTAGAATTTCTAGACCCACAAGAGTATGGTAGCCAATGTTTCTTACATGACAAAAACAAATGCTTAACAATGAAGACTCTTTCTGTACTCCAAGGATACTCAGGAGTAATGTAGCTTTGCTCTCACCTTTTTCCGGCCAGCAGTCTCATTTCTAAAAGTATTATGGAGGACCAGAGAGAAGTCCTCTGGTTGACCCTTTGGCCCACAAGAATATCAACTCTTTTTCCACCTAAATCCCCACAGAGATCCTTGTACCATTGTGGCTGAGTGCTGTTCCTGACTCTCTTTAGGATACAGAGGTTAACAAACATGTGACCACAGAACCAGAGATCATCTTTTAAGAGTGAACATTGCTCTTTCAGGAAAAAAAAAAAAGTAAGTTAAAAACTAAGGATTTGGCTTAAAGTACAGACCAGAGGGAAGCAGATGTATGTTTCTGGCCTGTATTTTCAGAGATGGCATCATGAAACCTGTGGTCCCTTGTTTGCATGCTGACTTTTGCGCTGCCTCAAAGAGTCTTCCACCACCTCCTGTGTGTCAGCTGAGTGAGCTTCATCAGCTTCAAGTTCCTCCAGGGATACACTGCCTTCCTGCAGTACTCCTTGATCATTGGTGTCACTTCTCTCCTCATCCATGCTGCCTGCCAGGTTGTCCTCTTCCTCGTATTCCTCTGCTTCATCCTCATCGCCAAGGTCCTCTTTCTCTTCCTCATCATCCACAAGGCTGTCTTTGTTTTCTTCTTCATTTGAGTCATCCTTTTCTTCCTCTGCATCCTGCAGCTGCTCAGCTCCTTGTACCTCCTCAGGCCTCTGCTCCTGCTCTATGTACAGAAGAGAGAAAGAAAAACTAAACCCTCTGAATAAACAATGGCAATTTAGTAATTAGCTCACTGTTTAACCGAGCGATGGATAAATAAGGAGGTTTCTCCCCAGAAGTGATGGTATCATATGAACAGGTTTTCTGGTTGCAGCTTAGCCCCATCTGGAGATTTAATTATCTCCCTACAGGAGCATCACTGAATTGATGGCAGAGCAGTTGGGAGTGGAAGGCAAAGTTTTGCTTGTGCTATATATTATATACAGTGCAAAAGACTCAGTGACTCACTGGTCATAGCAACTATTTCAGACAAGCTGAACCAATCAGAGTCCTTCTCCCCAAGAGTTTGAGGTAAAGTCAGGAAGAAAAGGCCCCCTCTTACCACAAAGTAAAGAGGATAAAATATGAGTTGGGAATAGTTATAGCTACTGAATGAACCTTAGCAACATAACATCGCTTGGGCTAGGCTTGAAGCCAGAGAACACTGCAGCAGTTTATACACTGGCTTCCTTTCTTACACCATAATGCTGAAGGTTGGACATGTTATCTAGCTATCTATGAAGTCTTAAAAACTTCAAGAACTAAAGACCTTATTTAAACTCCTGAGAAAATTCTACATTAAGAATAAAGGCCATCAAATTCACAGCCAGTTAGGCCCAGAAATAAATACAATAAATGCAGATTTGGGCAAACTGTTGTTAAAGGACTTGAGATAGTGACAAGCTGTTGCAGACTCAAGGAATGTGAGTTCCTCTAGGAATCATTCCTTCCAATTCAAGAATAAAAGTTGTCCACTGAAAAATGACAGGAGCAAGCCCAAAAAGAAAATACCATCTTCAATATGAACTATTTTCTAATTTTTAAGAGGAAAGTAAATTTTATTCAAATTTATATGGAGAATACATCATTAAGGAACTCAATAGAGGTGATTGGTGCGAAAGGTAAAGGCAGAGCCACAGAATACCACAAAACTCTAAAAACTCTACCCATGTGAACTTCTTGGACTCACCAGAGCGTTCAGATGAAACTCTTGGAAGAGGTACATAGAAGCATTCTGAGATCACCACTAGGATCTGGAGGGAACAAAATGACTCCACAATGAGTAGATAAGACAAACTGCCAACTAGCCTCAAACATCAGATATGCGTCCCATAACCAGATATCCTTAGACAGACACTTAGCAGCTGGCCAAAGCCTTCAGAAAGATACAGTTGAGTTGAAGAGTACTCCAGGGTATGCCCATATATAAGAAAGCTGTAAAATATATACCTGATCCTCAAACAGAGCCATGTGAAAAATAGCATATAATAAAATAGTTTAACTGTCGGGAGGCTTCAATCAAGAACACCAAGCTAACAAATTTGTTTCAGTTACCTTTTAAAATTTGGAAAAAGATAATAAATACTACAGCCATACTTATATGAAGCAATGACTTTAGACACTTCTGAAAATGGCTGCTATTTCCATTCAACTCCATGAAGACTCCCAAGAGGGAAGAGGCCTAATTTCACAGGGCTGCAAGCCTGGGCTATGTTTTCAGCCCCAGACAACGGCAAAGGTTCCAATGTGCTAAACTCCACTCCTGTAGGTCTCACCTTTAGTCTGATGCTGTTCATCAGAAAGGCCAAAGTTACAAAGCCTCCGTGGGGACAGGCACCCAGTGATCAAACAAAGCAACACAAGGTTTTCCTTTGAGTACTCAGCTACTTCTTCCCCCGTTCTGGAAATCATCTCAGATTTATTCTCTGAACTACCCACTTAGTTTTGATTTGGTTTGTAAGACTACCCAAAATCTCTTCAGAGCCTTGCAGATATGTCTCATTGTTTAGGGAGGATATGGGCAGCTGCTCCCCGCACCAATCAGAACCAGACTAAAAGATCTCTGTCCAGAATTATCTTCCCTTTATCTTAATGTTCTATACAAAGCAGCAATTTGTTATGCAGGTAAGATATAAAGACAACTGTGAAATACTTTTTCTATAATAATAGAAGATAACAAAATGGTATTCTGAAACAGGTAATTTAAAGTGAAATAAGAACTTGACCATTTCAAATTGTATAATAATAAAAGCTGTAGTTTTTAAAGTATATGACAAAACAATGATCATTAAAAGCAAATTTAATATTCTTTAAAACTATAGAAAAGAAAGTATGAACAGAAAGGTAAATGTTATTTTTTTGGAAATTTATTAATAGGTTATTTTATTGAAGTTATCTTCCCAATTTTGCATCCAGAAATCACAGTGTATCAGTCAATCACTTGACCAGGCTTTAGTCAAGTCTTTTCTATCTTTAACCAAGCATTTGATAACCCTCCTAAGTATTATTTCAGTCTAATTTTCCAAACAAACTTGTATGTATGGGCATGAATCTAAAACTCTTTCAATTGAGCAGAGTTTTCACTGGTTTCCCATATCCACCTATACTGGTAATGTCTTCACCTTTGATTTACCCAAGATCTTTCTCATACTGTTTCCCTTAAATGATCCCATACTCATGTAGTTTACAAACACATTGGTTAAAAAACAAAAACAAAACAAAAGAAAGAAAAACTAGTACTAAACAAAAGGCAGGAGAAGAACAGAACCAGCATTCTATTTCTGTACAGTCAAATTCCATTAAACCATGGCAAGTGGGCCATGTTAGCTAGCAATAAAATTAATAAAACAAGACATAGCTGGGAACTAAATTATGATCCATATAGGCAGCCATTTTCCAACCCACTGCTAAAGTTAACATCAGAAGCCAAACTCAAGGATATGCTATAGTGTGTATAAAAAACAGTCAAGAAGGAGGTCAAGCCTTCAGTTTTCTGGAGTTACTGTCTTTATATCATGCTGTGACTTTACTATAATATCAATTACCAGCCATTTTAGAATTTTTTAAGACCTTGCTAGAGAGCCGAATTTCATTATAAAATATAAATAGCCTTACAGAGAGTCTACTCTTTTATCTAGAGGTTTCAAAAATCATCAAATATTTCTACCATAAAATATTTAGAAACTATATAGTTGGGGGCTAGAGAGATGGCTCAGCAGTTAAGAGCACTGCCTGCTCTTCCAAGGGCCCTGAGTTCAATTTCCAGCAGCCACATAGTGGCTCACAACCACCTGTAATGAGATTTGGTGCCCTCTTCTGGCAGAACACTTAACAAATACTTAATAAATCTTTTTTATTTTTAAAGAAACTACATAATAACTAACAAAACTTCTCAAAAAGTGTATTATTTTAATTTGTTTAAAATGCAATAAAAAATTTTGTGCTGAAGGGACCAGGTGGGACAGAACCTCTGTCTACACATGGCATCCCCAAAGTGGGGCAAGAATTTCTACCTTAAACCTGGCAAAAGCTTAAAAGGGGATTCTAAAAATAAAAGAACAGAGGCAGGCATGGCTTCTTGGTAGCAGCATTTTCTTGGGTTGTCTCTGTTTTGCTGGAGGCAAGCAGAGGCTTGAGGCTCCTTTAAGAGAGGTTTCCTGACTGCACTAGTGGAAAAAATCACACTATCAAACAATTAAGTGGTGTTTATGAGCAGCCAGTGGCATGCTTCTTGGTGGTGACATGAACCTAGAAACTCCTCCATGAAGCCTAGACTCTCAGAGAGTCAAGGAATAGGGAGGGTCCAGCTACTACTTTAATTTTAGCATGCCGTTTAGCAGGTAAGAATCATGTGGTCAGAAAAAGATAGAGATACATAGTAAAAGACTGATTCAGAGGAAGAAAACCTCTAAATGGTCTACAGTTTATTTAAAAATATACATAGGCTTGGGAGAGAAAAGAAAAAGGATAGATAAAGTCCTTAAAAAAGAAATAGAGAAGCTCGGTGTGATGGTACATGACTTTAAACCCAGCACTTGAGAGGCAGAGGCAGGTGGATTGCTGTGATTTCAAGGCCAGCCTAATTACAGAGTGAATTCTAGGACAGCCAGAGTTACACAGAGAAACTCTGTCTCAAAAAAAAAAAAAACAAACAAAAAGAAATAAATAAAGAAATAAATAAAAATAAAAGAAATAGAGTAATAAAAACGCCACATAAAGATGGAAAATACACAGTCTGCATACTGTGTATTATTGTGTTGTCTTTGAATTGTTTGATTGCTGAGGAAAGAGCAATAGCTGCTAAAAGGCATCTGATTATAAATGCTGTTGGATTAATACAACCTACATATTTTAAAAATCCCTTGACTTTGAAATTTAAGTCTAAGGACATGTCACTTTTGAAAAGAGGTTTTGTTTCTGTTCCCACAGAAACAAAATTTGATTTAATCAAGCAAGACTTCCTGAATCAGTGGCCCAGGTGATCCAACATCCAACACAGCTGACTTACAGACTACTACAGCCAGGATTTGGCCAGGTTCCTGGGTTTTCTAAGGATACCCTTGGGATTGACAGCTCCCCCAAACAGCAGGAAGCAGTTTGGAGAGAACTATGTCCACATTTCCAAATACTGTTTATAAATGTTTATTTTCATTTAAATGGGGTTGGTTAGAAATGCTTAATGATGACAGTTAATTTATTTCTAAAGAAAAAAAAAGGGAGTATGATATAGAAACATATACTTTGCATAGGAATGAATTTTGGTTTATTGATGAAAATTTAAGGTTAATTTTGTTATATGTATATTTCTACCCTTGTTTAGGTATTGCATTTATACAGCTCTTTTAAAAATGTAATGCATAATTAAATACAGATTATAGATAGTCACCTATAATAGTCAAAACTTAGGTTTTCTAGATACGCAGAGATATATTTCAAATGGATAGGTATTCTTCAAAATTCTTCAAAGACCTACAGAATATGGCATTTAAAATGGTTTTATTAGGGTTTTTCATGACTGAGACACAACTGCTTTGGCAAAACCAATTACGTCAGAGAGGATGATGGGCATTGAAGAAACCTGTTATGGACTTTGCCTTTTACATGGAAATAGTAGCCACTTGGGCAAGAAACTGCTCTTGCCTAGACTGTTTGACTATATGCTGTATAAACTGGACATGCAGGACCCACAGGAAAGTGACTGCTAAACTTGCCAAAGCAAGATGGGACAGTCCTTTAGGGTCTCTGTTTTATGGAAGAGTCTGCCAGACATTCTGCAGGACACAGAGAAAAATGACTGACAAACTGCCAATACAAGTGGGACAGTTTCAAATTTCCTGCTTCACTGAGAAGTCTGCCAGATACTCTAGGCCTACAGGCTGATGATGGATCCCCAATGTTACAGAAGAACTTTTGGTGACTGTCCAGGCAGTGAGATGTCTCTATCAATTTTAGAGTTTATATATTATCCTTCTGAGGTCTTTGATGGAGTTGAAGACATAGTTATGGTTATGGTTTTTCCTTAGCTATGATAAAAGATAAGTTACATATAAAACTTTAGACTCCAAAGATAGGATATATGACAGAATATTGTCTTTAAATTTTGCCAAATGTTAGTGAACTAAATATTGTTAATTATAGTTCTTGTTTGATAACTGTTATATTATATATAACAATATATAATTATAATATGTTAAAGTTAAAACCTTTCTTTTTATGTAGACAGAAAAGAGGAGATGATAGGGGATGTCCTTCTGTATGCTGTTAATATATGTTTCTCATATTGGTTGAAGAATAAAACACTGATTGACCAGTAGCCAGGCAGAAAGTATAGGAGGGCTACCTGATGAGAATTCTAGGAAAAGAGTGCCACCAGGGAGACACCAAGTAAAACACTTAAAGTATTTACCACCCTCCCCCCAAAGCATCACAAAACGTTTATGGCAACTTCTGTATTAAGCAAGTCAATGTATTATTGCAACTTTCACTAATACCTAAGAAGAAGATACAGAAATACCCATGGATACAAACTTTCATGTCCAAAGAGGACATAATAATTTACTTTGAAATTTTTGATTTTTTTCTCTACAGTAGTAACTATGTTCCTTTATGTATATTATCTACCAAAACACAACTTCAGTGGACTAGAAGTATGCATAAGAATCTGGTCAGGACTAGATATTCAACCAGAAGACAGGAACAAGAAAACTGTGTTTTACCTAACCTATTAGAGACATTCTTTGTCTTTACCATGGTGCACAAAGCAAGGAGCTTTGTGTGAAATCACAGCTAACTTGGTTGTTTCGGAAAATGATTGCCCATTCAAGCACAGTATTCATTTTTCCATTGATCACTGTGTATATTCTTGGCAGCATTAATCTTCAGAATATTTTAGAGTTAAGACTAGAGGATGATAATTAATAATTTTCCAATTTACTACATATTACCATTGCAACCAACAAGCAAATTAACTATTTAAATAACACAAAATGGTATTTATGTGTTTTTCCTTTCATGGCCACCTTTTAATTTTACATGATATCCTCTGTTTCAAGGAAAAGAAAAAAAAAAGACTGACATCTTACCAGACCCATGAACAGTCCAAACACCAAAGTGGCAATGACGAAAAAGACGTAAGAACACCATGCAGGAATTCCGAGAGTCACTGTGAAATAGTTGTGAAGGTGCTGCAATCAAAAGGGAAATAAAATGTTTACTTACAGTGCAGGATTATCCAGCTGTAACTCTACTCTACAAGCTGTCTCACCACATATGTGCCTCAAGTTTATACTCAATGATTACTAATGAACAAGTCAAGCTTGATTGCATTAAAAACAGAAATTATTAAAATCATATTCAGTAAGACATGCTTTAGAACTCAAGATCTTGATTGAGGTCTGGTCAAATTGCTTTGACAGTTCTTTCTTCTATTACAGAAGGTTTTCTAAGATCCTTAGCCAAATCATTACCTATTCCTCCATATTTAATCCTAACATGACTTATTAAAAAGTGAAACCTTGGGCCCTTATCAGTTTTTGTGTAAAGCTAAGTGATGCCTTGGAGTATGAACCATTTAAAATGTCTCCACACTTACTTTTCCTAATGTTAAACAATGTGTGAATTACAGATAATGACTGTTCATTTATAATTAAAGTCTAGAGGTAGACATGCTGGGCCCATACTTTCTCATGATAAGTCATACTGTTTTAGATCATGAACTACAATCCAATCAACTACTAGGTACAGGATTAAAAGGCTCCAAGTTAGACATTAGCAGCCCACAGAAACAATTACTAAATGATCTTCCCAGAACACACCACACACACACACACACACACACACACACACACACAGAGAGAGAGAGAGAGAGAGAGAGAGAGAGAGAGAGAGAGAGAGAGAGAGACCCAAGTCCAAGTTTCTACTTTAATTTTATAATTCTCGAAATCTAAGTCATTCTTATTAGATTTTTTGGTTATGCTAAGAAATTAAATATTTTTAATCTGGCCTGTTATAAATGAGAAGCATGTAAACAAACAAACAAAAAAATTGTTAATGACCAGTACAATCCAACAATTCAGGAACTCACCACATAGGCTGCATCTCTTGCTGATATAGCTGGCAGCAGAATCCACATACTGATGGTTTTATGGGTATACACTATGCAAAAGCATGAAAGGATCACAGAGGCCAGAGTCTCAGAAAGCTGCCAATGCCAGATAATATGGATTCTCTGCAAGGAGGCCCTAAGAGGCTATTTGTGCAAAGCCATGAAGGTGAAAACTAAGTGGACAGGGAGATCCTGGATTGTTGAGGGTGTAAGAAATGTGGGGCATCAGCCAAGGAAAGTGTGGGTATATAGTGAACAACCCAAGAGAGAGACTATGTATGTTCTAGGCTCACAGTATGGGAGCCCAGATAATGTCAGCCCAGATAGTGTGCGTACCAAATGCAGGAACTAGAGTTGACAGGTGTGGTGGTTGTCCTGCTGAATTTGCCTCACTGTGATCAAATCTTTCCTTGCCATGCCACCATTGTACCACTTAGAGAATGCCTTACCATATGCTAAATATTCGTACTTGGATTTTTACTTTATAGCTCATGCTAAGAGATTGCCCTGAATCTTAGAAGAGACTATTGAATTGTAACTTTGAGGACTTTTAAAGTAGGGCTTGTATGTTTTCTGCCATATGGTGACCAGAAGCACAGTATTATGGCTTGAATGAGAAATGTCCCCCACAGGCACATATATTATGAATACTTGGCACACACCTGATGGCACTGTTTTCAGTGGCTGTAAAACTTTAAGGGAAGAGGCATGGTTGATGAAAGTAGGTCAAAAAGGGTAGGCTTAAAAGTTTGAGCCTGGCCTCAGTACTAATACCCCCCCTATAATATTTTTACTAATTCTTTGAGAATTTTACACAATATATTTTGGGCATATTCAACACCTCTCCCTCAATACCCTTCAGGGCTACCCTCACCTACCTACCCACCCAACCTGGTTTCTTTTATCATTCTGTCTTCTAAAAATAAAAATAAAATAAAGTAAAATTTGTTACCCAAATTATTTTGGATGTGGGACCTGCCCTGGTATGTAGCCTCTCACCCTGCATACTGAGATTTTGTCTGGTTTGAGCTTGCCCAAGCTCTATGCATGTAGTCACAGCTATTGTCTGTCAATATGGGCAATTTCCCTACTGTGTCTGGAAAACACTGTTTCCTTATAGTCAGATATCACTGCTAGCTCTCACATCTTTTGGTCCCCTCTTCCTCAATGATCCCCAAGAGGGATATGTTAGATATGTCCCATTTAGGGCTAAGTACTCCATAACCTTCTATTGTCTACACACTGACTAGTTGTGAGTCTTTGTGTTAACTGCCATCCACTGCAAGAAGATTCTCATAAGGATTGAGAGATGTACTAATATTGGATACAGCAATAAACTATTAGGACTTATTTTAACACTGTGCCCTTTAGCAGAACAATAGCAATAAGTTCTCTCCTAGGGCCAATGACATACCTATCCACAGGTTCTTGGCCCCAATAATACTGCCAGGTATGGGGATCTATATCAAGGAGCAGGCCTTAAATTGAATCAGGAAGCAGTTGGTTTTTCCCACAACACTGGTGGCACTATCCCACCAGTGGATATATATATAACCAGAATAGTCACTATTGTAGTTCACAAAGTATATAGCCGGGTAAGACAGACAATGAATTTTCTCCTCCAGTGGCATGCATATCACCTTTCTGTTCGATGAAAGCCAGCCAATAGAGATGAATTCTCCATGTTTTGTGACTCAAGTCTGTGGTGTCTTCAGCAGTAGGGCCTTATCATCAAATTTTGGAGAATAACCAAAAGCAATGACAATAGCATGTATGTTGCAGGTCTATGGGATCCCACTGGCCAACAACTCAAAGGGAGGTAACTGGGTTTTTCTTTGTTCAAATATGGTTCTTACTAGGGTATGGTCTCCTTCTTTTAGGGTAACTAACTCAATTTAAACTCTTTTTTCATATGCATGAACATATATTTTAGGATGCTTCCACAGTAGGTTTCCACAAGGCGTTTTTCAAAAGGTCTTTAGTGCTAAGTTATTCCTCCCCACAGTCCCTCCTCTACCCAGACTAACCATCCCCCACCCCATTATATCAGTTTTTCTCTTCACCTCTACAATGTCACTGGCTGGAAAGCCCACAATCACTGCTAGAGCCCTAGTTGCCAGCCTACGCTGCAGTGGAACTGGGAAGTGAAATAAATCCTTCCTTCCTAAAGTTGTTTTGGGAGGGAGGCAGTTTCCAACTTTTACTGTTTTAAGAGGTATTATTCAGCTCTGACTTCAGGTAAAAAAAAAAAATGTGTATGGAACAGTTTATGCTTTGCTTGGTGACTCATTGTCATTACTGGGCTTAAGCCTTGAAGTATGCCACGAGACAGAGGACACTAAAGGTCACTCAGTCTCTGGGCTGACTCATGGATATATTTTTGAACTTGCTTTATGAATACCTGCTGCTTTACCTTACTCATGAGGCTGGAATGAACAAATTGTGGATGTGAAGTTTAAGTACTTCTGGGCTGTATCATATACCTTTTCTCCAAAACAAATGATTAAAACACTTAAGAAACTTTCTAAGTGAGTTTTTAAGTACAAAAAAAAGTTATTTGCCTCTTAATCACTGCATTCTGGGTCCAACACTGCTTAGTATTTGAAAGCATTATCTTATTTTAGTAAGTTTCACTTCAAATTTCTTGTATAAGCTTATCCTTCAAGGGATCTATTTGAACTTCTAAAAAGATTCTACATTACTGTGGTTTTCTTAAGTAATTAATACTGAAGACTAATGACTAAATAATTACTGAAGACTAAAATAAATGCAATTGTTTTTATAGCCACAGACATAAAATCCCATATGTTTACTTTGCATTAACAATAGCTTCAAAGACCCTTATGAAAGATTGGAGTTGTGGCATATGAAACTACATAGGTAGTCAATTACAAGAGAACCAGTTTAGCTTTAGATTTTTACGTTTCTGTTTGCTTAACCATGTTTCCTCAGATCAAAATACTGATACTTGCTCATTGTTATGTTTTCATTACATAAAAGTATATTACTATTTTACTGAAAATATTTTAAAATGTCAACTGATTATCCTGAACTTTATCTATATTAAGTAATTTACCAGATGACTAAATTAGAACTATTTTGCAAAATACAGATTTGCTATTTGCTACACATAAATTTGCATGAAGGAACAAAGTGAAATAATCATTATATAAAAGAAATAAGGTCATTTCTGAGTGGTCAGATCAAGGCCTCCATGAACTCTAGACATCTAAACAGTTGCATCTAGTAGTGCATGGTCTCAGTCAAAGCTTCAGTAGCCCTGGCAGACAAAGTCTTAGGGTTTGGAGCTAACCCAACCCCTATTAGTATATCAGAGGAGGTGTACTTATGAGGAATTCAGGAAGAAGCCCATGATCCCTTTCACATACATTCCAGAATCCCCTTAATATCTTTCTTCCATGAGAGCAGCCAGCAAGTCTTCTTCAGTGGTAGCCAAGCTTCTTGTCTCCTTTTACAATCTGTCTCTGAATATCTACAAGACCTAATCTAACAGCCTCCTGCAGGCTTCAAGAAAGGGACCTTATGGTTGTACATCATCTCACCATAGCTTGCTATGAACATCTCTGGATATTGTAGTAAATGGAAGAAAAAATGAGAGAAGAGACATCCCCATCTAGATCACAGGAGATCTCTCTCTCTCTCTCTCTCTCTCTCTCTCTCTCTCTCTCTCTCTCTCTCTTTCTCTCTCTCTCTCTCTCACACACACATACACACACACACACACACACACACACACAGAGGAGAGAGAGAGAGAGAGAGAGAGAGAGAGAGAGAGAGAGAGAGAGGAGCTGCTACAGAATTTTAAAGCACTGTTATTTAGAACCAGGAAGCAAGTAATTCAAACAAATACATGATAAATCTAGGGTATTAATTTTCTTCTACAGAGAAAGAAATAGATATATTAAAGGCTAATGACATATTAAAACTAAGAAATAAGTAAACATTTGGCCTAAATAATTGTTCTGACACTGAAGTGACTATGTGTCACTATACAAGCACATACAACATGGAGTGTTTTACACTAGTGGGGACAACTCCTGGTTTATGTAACAGCTATACAACTCCATTACTGCAGTGCAACCTAGTCAAGAAACAGCAGACACTATAAGCATGGCTGCTTAAAGAAAGCTTTGTTTATAAAACCACACTCCTCTCAAGCTACAGTTTGCTGCTTCCAGACACTCAAAATGACTTTCATGCCTGCCTAGACAATCTTTGATCTATAAAGAGATTTTCCAAGGGAAAAATGAGACAAAATAAAACCACATCACATAAGCCTTTTTGCTTTTATAAGGACCTCATCACCAATCTAATAAAATTATGACTCTAAGATAGTTGCTATGGGTACCTCTTCAAATTACATTTTTCTATAAACACATATCACTATGATGAACCAAAAATGAGAATAGTTTCATGGCTCAAGGAAAGCAGAATTATAAAAGTACTTGTAAATTTTCTTTTTCCTATTATTTAAAAGCTATGTTCTATCCTTTAAAAAAAAATCTACCTTCAAATTTAGTAATGTTTAAAAGTACTCACCCAAATCTTGCCAGAGATGCTAAAAAGACCAGCCATTCCAGACATTCTAAGAAAGAAAGGAAGAGCTCTGGTCACACACAGTCAAAACCAAGCAAAGCTCATGCCAGGGCCATAACTTCACTGAGCCTATACTCCTTGCTCTCTCTCATCCATTCACTTCAATTCTCCAAAAGGCGAGACTTCATGGTCATTTTCTGGACCACTGTGCTGTAAACATATTTCAAATCCTTGGCCCCTTATCCCTTCATCATACAAAAATCTATAACTATGAACAAACTATGTAGAAAGACAACATATCCTGGTGACTTCTACAAGTGAACACTCAACACTGTCCAATCTCTTTCAGGATGTAACTGCCGTAGTTGCTCATTTGCTTTTTCCTTTCTTTCAGTCCTACACATCCTCCCTCAACAAGCACCAACAATGTGAAATCAGAAGCCATTATGCAATCACTCTCATCTTCCTACCACCAAGTTTGAGTCTGATGTATATACCATATCACCTTGTAGCAACAGCAAAGTCTACCTGATCTAACATAGGCCAATTTATCAGTCTGTGACTTGGATCTTAACCCTCTGTCCTGTTGATGACATGATTCTGCCATCCCTTCTTCCTGCATTAGCAATTATCCTACCTCTCCCCATCAGTCTCTTTAGCATGAAGTCACACTCACCTCCATCTTTTGAAGTGAGCAACTCCGCTCCTCACATGGCTCTCAAGCTTCAGAACAAATTTTCTAAAGAGAAATTTGTCTTGCAGTTTCTTCAGTAGTATGTCCTGAAACTATTTAAATCTGGCTACACTGTAATCATTTGACAATGCTAACAATGTCACCCTGCTGTAGTCTATGTCCTTTCCAGTGTATCTTTCTGTGCCTCCTGGCATCATGGGACACAAGTAACTACTGTTTATTTCATTAGCATCTTTTATTTAGTTTCTAAAAAATGTTTCACCCTTGCTTTTCCTTACTGGCACTAATTTTTCAATTTTCTTTATTAATGTTAATTACATGCACTTATTGTATGCGTAAATACAAAGCTGGGCTACATGTTGTGGTCACAGGAAAACTTGCTGAGTCAATGCTCTCCTTCCACTAGGTGGGAACCTGAGATCAAACTCAGATCATCAAGCTTGTTGACAAGTATCTTTACTTCCTGTGTAATCTCACTGGTCCTCAATTTTTCTTTTAATGACTTGCCTATTACTTAACTTCTTTTTCTTTTTTGTTATTGTTTCCAAGTAAAAGTTTATTTTAATGGAAAATGTAGAAAAAAGTCCTTCATGCCTGTTCCCCAAATTGATAAGCATTAGCAATTTATCAAACATTTGATGGTGCTAAAGAGAGTCAATCCCTGATGGCAGAATTCTCCTGAAAGCTTTGATATATGCATTTTATAATTGTTTTTCAATTCCAAATATAAATCTCTATGCATTCTTGTTTATATCCTAGTACCCTGCATACATTACATATGTATAACACAGTTAAAAATAATTCACGTTTTATCTCTTTTTATTCACTTAGTTTCCAGTTTAGAATAATAAATACAAATTCAGTTTATTACTATTAATATATATGTCAAAAGGTTTCTAAGTTTATCAAACTTTATTTTACAAATAAGTACTGAACTTCTTAACTTTGAGGTGGGTCATAGATTTATGACAAAGACACTATTCTTTTACTTCTTAGATGTTCCCTTTCATTCTAAGGCTTAAACTCTAAAGTTTTCTACAATTATGTTCATTAGCTCTCCATACAAACCACCTAGACACACTCAGCTTATAGCTTTGCAAAGTCTAAACCTCTAACAAGGCTAACAATCTTTTTCCTTTTTAATATTTTAATTAATTCTTTGAGTATTGAACAAAATAAATTTTGATCATATTCACCCCCAAGTCTTACTAGATCCATCCCATCTCTCTGCTGTCCCCTTGCTTCATGTCTTTCTCTTTTCTTTTCTTATAACCCATCAACTCCCATTTGTGCTAGCCATATACTTCTGGGTGCAGGGCCATCCACTGGAGTGTGTTACACTCACCAGGAGTCACACCCTTAAGGAAAACTGACTCCTTCAGATCCAGCAACATCATAGCTCAGTTCTGGGTGGGGCTCATGAATCTCTTCCCCTTCGTGCTAGAAGAATGTTGACTGAAAGCCATGATCTTGATTTTTAACATCCCTAAGCTATCTCACAGAGTTTCTTCTTTTTAATATTTTCATTAAAATCTAATTGCATCACTTCCCCCTTCCCTTCCTTCTCTCCAATCCATAAAATGCCACCCTTACTTCCTCTGAAACTTATGGCCTCTTTCTTTCATTTGTTTTGTTTTTTTGTAGTGGTGGTGAGTTTTTTGTTTGTTTTTTGTTTTATTTTGTTTTGTTTTGGCTGTCTACCAGAATCTTGATGTAGGCGATAACAAGGTCCATGAAGTATTTAACAGGAATCCCAGAGAGCGTCTTCTTGTAAATGTTCCTCCTCATGTTGACCAATTCTATCTTCAAAATTAACTTCATATCTACTCAATTTTTTTTTCCATCTCCACCACTGATACCCTGGTACAAGCTGCTTTTCTTAGACTGACTGGATACCGTGAAAACCTTCTAGCTTTTCTCTCCTTACATATTCTTGTCTTTTCTAACCTCTCCTCATAAGAGTCAATTTCTTTTAGCATGTACTTTTATATAAAAAAAAAAAAAATCCCCTGCTGACTATGGTCACAGGTCCTGTACAATCTATCTTCAGCCTACCGTTTATTCAACTTAGGCTCTGTTCCTTCCTTTCACAGTGCTCCACTATGACACTATACTGCTCCATGAACACTCAATAAAGCTCTTTCCCAAATTGAGACTTCTGTGTAGGGTACAGTCACCCTGTGATTATGGTAGCCCTAGTCTTATCTGGGCCACAGTTTCTCCTATCGTGAAAATCCCACCCAATTTTCCTTCAAAGCAACCTCTCTTAACACTTCCGCAAGGTAGGTCCAAGACCCAAGTTTTTCCAGTCCAATATATATAATATGTATATATATTGTTGCTTTTAACAGCTCTATCCAAATGATCTCTCTAGTTTGTTTTGCAATCTGTCTTACTCGCTTTAAGTTACCAAACAAAGGGAGTGGAGACAGCAAGCTTGTCTAATGAAGTCATGAATACCTGGCTCCTAGAACAATATCTAGCATAAAAATCAGTATTCAGTTATTTCAAGAATGAAATGCCAGAGGTGAGCTACTTTTAGGATAAGCTCCATATTGCCTGGGCACTAACACAGGTGCATGTATTAGATGAAATATTAGATTACATTGCTCCTATGGTAGGTAATAAGGGCATTTCTTACATCTGTATTTGCAAAATAAAACTACTTACTGATATGGCCATTCAAAATTAAAGCCAAATGTGCAATGAGTTATTACAGTTCAGCCTTATCTACCTTACAAAATATTATCAAAGCTATCCCCCAAAACATAGTGCCAATAGCAAAAAACACGGCCAATTATATTTTCAATGTAAAATACAAGAATCCTCGAGTGGTCAGTAATTAAGGAAACATCTGTCCTTCCAGTTAATGGCAGCCAGCAGTCAATACATTGATAAAGAGGAAACAGTTGGCATGGCATGCTGCAAAAGCTGGAGGAGCAGTTTTCTGTTAAAACGTCCCTCCAAAATAGCCATTCAATTCCCACTACACGAAAACCACTTGCAGTACATGTGGGTCACAAAATCAGAAACATTAGGTAGACCAAACACAGGCATAGTCAGTCTAGATAAGAGAAAGGAATATGAAGAAAAGTCTAAACTTGTAAGGTCTTCACACTAACATGAACCTATTACTTTACATATAGGACTTTATTGATAACTTACGTTAGAGAAGCTGGAGACTTCCAGCCAGTCAGAGGCTCAACTGATTGCCATTTCTTCTCTAAGATGTAATTCTGTAAGTCTTCATAGATTCCTGGACCACGATAACGGCGGAATATCCCATCTTTTGCACTATAGGTTATAAAATCAAGTAGAAATTAGATAAATCAAGATAGGTATTATGTAATAATGATCAAAATAACTATTGATCACACATATAAACTCTGCTTTAATTTTAAATTAATGCAAAAAAACTGTAGCCAGACATAAACAAGAGGGCATGTGTTATTAATTCTAACCTAACATAAATGGGGAATTCTAAAACTCAAAGCATTAAATATTCTCTTTCATCACTGTATGATCTGTAACTACAAGCTAAATTTCCAGCAATATTTAATCAGCCAACTCACCAGCGTGTTTACAACCAATTATTTTTATTTCTTCTAGCAAAATAACTATGTTATCACATTAACAAATAATGCATCCACATTTCCAAACTGATGTCCTCCAAGTCTCTAAGCTAATGATCAACACCAAAGTACACACCTCACATCCACCTCTAAGCCTTCCTTTTCTCACATTCTCAGCCCAGATAGGAGTCACAGAAGAGTCTACACATTCCCTTTTGTTGTCTTCATTCCTAATGCACTACTGTGTGAAAATGGGAGTCCTGTTCCCATGACTCTATTGAGCCTGCTTGGCCTGTATCCTGAATGACCCCCAAGTCTATGACAATGGAACATTTTTCTGCCACTTTCCCTTCACCTCTCATTAGCACAGTTCACCACCACTTACTTGACCTATCCCCTCACAGTGCTGAATTCTAATCTTCATAAGATCATAAAATGAATAAAGCTTACTGAAAAAATGCTGGGAGAGTGGTGACAAAGAAGCGGCCGCTCAAACCTAGGAAAAGCATAAACAAAAACAGTTAAAATTTAAGTAACTCAAGTACCCAAGTGCTGAGAAAAAGCATCCTCAGACTGCTGTCATGATCATATGAATAAACATCACTGGAATTACTAAATTACATTCATTTATTATCTTCTAACTTAAGGGAAAAAAAACTTTAGTCACTTTCACTTTCTAATACTTTCTAATCACTGACACACACAACCGTATGTTTCAGGCGTTACCCTAGAATTTTCTGGATTATTTATTACTTGGTGTGGTAGTCTGAAAAAAAAAAATGGCCCCCAAATGGAGTGGCACTATTAGGAGGTGTGGTTTTGTTGGAGGAAGTGTGTCACTGTGGGGGCAGGCTATGAGGTCTCTTTTCTCAAGCTTTACTCAATGTGATAACTTACTGTTGCCTCTAAGTCAAGATGCAAGACTCTCAGCACCAGCACCATGTCTGCCTACATGCTGCCATGTTTCCCATCATGATAAAAATGGACTGGACCTCTGAAACTAAAAGCAAGCCACTTCAATTAAATGTTTTCTTTATTAGAGTTGCTGTGGTCACAGTGTTTTTTCACAGCAATAAAAATCCAACTAAGCTGGGTGGTGACGGTGCACGCCTTTAGTCCCACCAATCGGGAGGTAGAGACAGGTGGATCTCTGTCAGTTTGAGGCCAGCCTGGTCTACAAAGCGAGTTCCAGGACAGGCTCCAAAGCTACACAGAGAAACCCTGTCTCAAAAAGCCACAAAAAAAAAGAAAAAACAAAACAAAACAAAAGACCCTCAACTAAGACACTTGAGATTGTATGCAAGCTAAAAGAATATATTACAAAGCAATAAGATCTAAATTTATGCCTGGAGTGCTAGGACCCAGATGCTGAATGGCCCAGAGACACAAGATAGAACCAAACACAATTAGAGGGAAAAAATGTCAACATAATGATGCCTAACTATACTCTACTATGCTCATGGATTGTTGACTACACCAATTGTCATCAGAGAGCTTTCATCCGGTAACTGATGGGAACAAATGCAGGGACCCACAGCCAAACATTGGGGGGAGTTTGGAGAATCTTGCTGAACAGAGGGAAGGATTGTATGAGCCAAAGGGGTCAAGGATATCACAAGGTAACCCACAGCAACAACTGAACTGGGTTCATAGGGGCACAGAGGACAACATATGCAAGAGGAGCCCCAGTAGGGGCTCATTAACAATGGTACAGCAGAGGCCAGAGACCTCCAACCAGGCCAAAGACTAATGACAAGGAACAGTTACAAGTGAAGATGAAAGAACTAAGGGGTAAAACTCTGTGAGTCAACCAGCCACACTATAACTTCCAGGATGAGATTCTTCTTTCTTTGTGTGTTGGTTGTTTTGACTTTTTGTTTTTGTTTTTGTTTGCTTTGTTTGGTTTTTGGTCTTTCTTTTAAATTTTGTTTTGTTTTGAGGAGGTTGCAAACTTGCAGGGCAGATGGGGAGGCAGGGAGTGGGGTGGGATCAGGATGCAAGATGTGAAATCCGAAAAGAATCAATAAAGTTTTAAAAAAAGAAAGAAAGAAAGGAAAAATGCAAGAAGATAGGTACATGTAGTTGCCAGCAGGACATTTTGAGAATCTGGAAGGGAAGGGAAAATGGAGGGTGGATGTGATGTCTCACTATATAAATATATTAAAGTCTCTATGAATACATTTTTAAAAGTAAAAAGAACATTTAAAAATAAAAGTAATTTGAAATATAAGCCAGGCCTAGTAAGGCATGCTGTTAATCCCTGCACTGCAAATTTGAGGAATGCTAAGTCTATACACCAAACTCCATGCCAGTCAAAGCTACAGTGATACCCCACCTCATAAAAATGTAAAATGTACAAAAATATAAAAACACCTGGACTATTCCATTCCACTAATATTTTACAAAGACTTAATATCCTAATTGTTTTATATATGTAATATTATGTTATATATATAAATATATATAATTTTGTATATTTCTAAATTTCCAAGTATTGTACATGAATCATACTTTTTTGTTTTAGAAAATCTTTACTGAACATGAAGCACATGTCAAATGCCATGCTATCCATATGTAAAGGTAAATAAAGTAAAAGTGTCCTTCATCAGCACGCAGTTCCTAAAAGGCTTCTTTGTTTGAGGAACTGTGGTAGTTACTAGATATAACTGGATGAAGAGTGCAGGCAGTGTTCTCATAGAGCACATAGGGAAAGAGTTTTATTGATCAAAACCATTGCCTCAGAGAGACATCATACAAAAAACAGCAAACAGCAAACCGGACTCACAATGACTGCAAAATAAATGTAGTCTGCCCAATAAATGTAATTTGCAAATCAATTATATTTGGCACGGTACCTGTACTAAGTGGAGAGAAAGAACATAGCATGAAAAAATTAATACACATCCTTTTAACACTTAATATTTCTGTCTTCTTTCTTGCTGAATATGGACAAAATCAAATATCTATGCAAATTAAGGAGTTCAAATTTTAAATCTCTTGGGTCATTTGAAATTTGATACACTGAAGCTTTGCTTTTAATAACATGAACAATCTGCTTTCGCCATTTTTATAAAAGCAATCTATCCAGGCATTGGTGGCAATGCCTTTAATCCCAGCACTCGGGAGGCAGAGGCAGGTGGATCTCTGTAAATTCAAGGCCAGCCTGGTCTCCAGAGTGAGTGCCAGGATAGGCTCCAAAGCTACACAGAGAAACCCTGTCTCAAAAAACCAAAAAAAAAAGCAATCTATATTTACATAATACTTATGATTATCTCTGCTGAGCTTGCTGACTATTCAGTTATTCAGTTTCTCTCACAGAATGAGGGGTGTGATATCCAGGCAATCCTCCCAATTAGTTGTATAGAATTCTGCCCTAATTGCGTGTTGCCTTAGGGAAGGCCTAGAGCATACAGGCAGGAAAGGACTAAGGAAACAGACTCTATTACACAGCCATGAGTGAGTCACCATCCTTGCAGTGGGTATAACTTCTAGTGTGGCTGCTTTAGGATCATCTATACTCCTGCCTGTAATCCTTCACCCACTGCTCTGTAAGCAAGCCTTATATTAGTTCCCCCTAGGTAAACTTACATATAATTAAACTTTAATTAGTCATCGGAATCTTACAAGGCAATAAGGGGTAGAAGTTTCCTAGTCCCACCAAGGTGAAAATTCTGACACACAGATGTAGTCAGTAGACTATAACCAAATCAGAATTGAATTTGGGAAGAAGAACACTACTGTTCCTGTTAGGGGTAGTAAGATGGGCAGCTGAATCTACAGTGTTGAAAGGTTGGAGCATTTAGAGAGAGTGTGCATGACCCTTCCTCTTCCTTATTTGAGATTACCCCTGAACACCAAAGCCAAGTCCTAAGACTCTGAAACTATTGGCAAAAATGAATTCCCATTACAACAACCCTAACACTTACTCTATACCTAACTCTAACCACAACCATAACCCTAAATCCAACACTAACACAAACCAAATTCCAATTTTAACCCCAACTCTAACTCTAACCCTAACCCCAACCCTAACCCCAACACTAACCCTAACCCCAACACTAACCCTAACCCAACCCTAACCCCAACACTAACCCTAACCCCAACCTTAACCCTAACCCCAACCCTAATCCTAACCCTACCCTAACACTGACCCTAATTCCAACCCCAACCCTACCACTAACTCCAACCCTAACCCTAATAGTTTTCCTGCTTCCTTGAATCTTTCCTCCAAGAGGAAATACCTGGAGGGCTTTCAACATTTCTTCTGTTTCCCTCTCAAGGTGCATGCCCCAGAACTAAACTGGAGGTCATAGACTGCTTCCCTAACCCCAATCCTAGTTAGGGTTGAAATTAGGGTTATAGTTAGTTAGGGTTGAAGTGAGGGTTAGGATTAGGACAAAACTTCTCTTGGCATGTAAGTTCTAGGTCACCCTGGACAGCACAGTGAGACCCTTTCTCAGAATTAAAAAGTGAAGTTTAACAAGAGGGCTGGAGATACAGCTCATGGCGGTGCTGTATCTAGCATGAGCACAGCTCTTGGTTCAATCTCCAACACCACTCTCCTCTGCCACCATCCCCAAACAGAAAAAAATTGCAAAAGAGGTACACACATAAACCTGCAAACAGAAAACATAAAGTTTGGCTGCATATCTTTTCTACTGACCTTTCACTTTAAAATACAACTGCAGCACTACATAAAAAAGACATCTTTTTATGTGTGGCAGTTTCAAGTTATTAGTTTTTGTCAGGCGGTGGTGGCGCACACCTTTAATTCCAGCACTTGGGAGGCAGAGGTAGGCGGATCTCTCTGAGTTCAAGACCAGCCTGGTCTACAAGAACTAGTTCCAGGACAGCTTCCAAAGCCACAGAGAAAGCCTGTCTCAAAAAAAAAAAAAAAAAAAAAAGTTATTAGTTTTCAAGATACTTTCTAATGGAAACAACTTGACCAAAAACTACCACAGAATTTTGAAATTTAAAACAAGTTTAAAGTAGAAGAAAGGATATTAATTCAGAATATATAAGATTTTAATTTATCAGAAAATGTATCTAAAGATCATTTTAAAGAAGAACTAAAAGCTTAGAGGAAGGACCAGATGATGTCAAAACTGTACTGTGATAGCAAAGGCCATAGCAATCAATATCTGAGAAGACAGCCTATATAAAGGAGTATACAAATAGAGATCTGAACCAAATACAAATTTATATAAAAGTATCCAGCAATATTCTCAAAACAGTATTATTTAATAGCTCAGTCAAATACTGACTTTGTAAAAACTAGGTACTAAGGATGATCCAGGTAAGATGTCCTCTCTACACCGCTTCTTAGATATCTAGCCTTTTCATTCTACTGGCAAAATTTTTACATACATGAAAATTTCTAAGTAAGCAGTTGTTAAACTTCCCCATCTAAAGACCACATTTACAGTCAGACAGTGGTGGCACATGCCATATATCCCAGCACTTGGGAAGCAGAGGCAGGCAGATCTCTGTGAGTTCAAGGCCAGCCTGGTCTATAAAGCAAGTTCCAGGACAGGCTCCAAAGCTACACAAGAGAAACCTCTCTCGAAAAACCAAACCAAAGCAAGCAAGCAAACAAACAAACAAACAAAGAGACTACATTTACAGTACCTGGTTCTTGAATGACATCCACCTTTCCCACACTGATCTGGAGTGTTTCTCCATTCTTCGCAAAAGTCTCCCATTCAGAATCAGTCTGCTGGCAAGATGGACACCACGGGGCATAACTGTAAGATCAGAAGAACTAATCAACACAAAATATGTGGAGTTAAATCTATAAACAAAATTAATTGAATATTTGAAAACCAATTCCTAACTAAAGGGGAGAATAAAAGCACGCTATCCAAAGTCATTTGACATATAAAACCAAGAGTGTATTTCCCTTATGATTTTATATACAAAAATTAATTCTATTGAAAATTGAGAATATTTTCAAGAATTATCTTAACATATAAGACATTTCCTCCATGTAGTTTTTATAAATGAATCAAGTTTTATCCCTTTCCAGGTAGCTTTGATCTCTGAAGCAAATATGTCCTGAGTGCCCAAAGTAAAATAACTTCCCAGGATGTCCCAATACCAGCCAAGCCAATTCCAGATCTCTCAGAACTGCAGATGTGATAGGCAGACACCAAAGACCTGTCATTATTGGGTTCCCCAGCATGTTTCCAAGTATGTAAATACCTGTGAAAGTTCTTAACTTTTCCAAAAAATAAATAAGAACTACCCAACACTTTTTTAAAAAGAAAAGGTTAAGAATATCTGGGCCTTCAAGCCATAGCTCTGCATTTACATGTACTTTTCAGCTGGAAACAGGCAATAACTTCCCATATGGGGCTTCAGGGAAAGGAACAACTGTGCTAAGCCTAAGAGAACAAACAGTCAAGATAGGGTCAACAAATGTTCCAATCTAACAGGAAAATGGTATATGTGAAGAGTCTGGCACTGAGTAAGAAGAGGGTGAAGACACCTTACACAGCCTTAAAGAAAAGCAAGGCCTAGGAAGATAGCATATTGGATAAGAGCATTGTTGTGGAAGTATGTAGACCTGGGGTTCACATCCCTAGACCATGTGAAAAAGAACCAAGAGTGGTTGTGTGTGAGGATGGCCCCAGTGCTGTTGAGGATGAGAGACAAGGAGATCCTTAGAGCTTAGAAAAGTCAACCCCCCCTCCCCCCATCCAGGTTCAATGAGAAACCAAGTATCTTCAAGGGAATGAGGTAAGCAGGACTCAGTCTCAAAAATGAGCAAATAGTAAAAAATACTGTTAGGAAAAAAACATACACAAATGACCCAGATTATAAAGCTGAGTTTTTTGTTTTGTTTTGTTTTGGTTTTTGGTTTTTTTTTTTTTTTTAGTGTTGAACTGGAAGGTATCAAAATTGAAGAGTAATTTTTTACTTATAAAGGGTGTGGACTAAATAATTTCCCCAAAATAATATGTTCAAATTATAGCTCTGGTACCTGCAAATGTGACCTTATCTGGGGTAGGGTCTCTTGAGCTCTGGCACAGAGAATAGAGAGAATGCATCACAGATGCAAGGGCTGTAGCTAAACTGACATAAGAAACACACAGGCACACACCAGCAACTAAGAGCAACACAAAAGGGACACTCCCACAGAGTCCCCAGAGAAAACCAACCATGCTAAAACTTGACCCCTGCAGGCCTTTGATCCCCAGAACTCTGAAAGAATATGTTTCAGTTATTTCAAGCCTCCTATATGGTATTACATACCTATGCTCCTAAATGCTGTTACAACAGCCTGAGGAAACCAATACAGAAAACAAGATAAAATTTGAAAGAAGGACTTCAATTAAATAAGCTTTACATGTCTTAAAGCAGTGGTTCTCAATCTTCTTAATGTTGTGACCCTTTAATACAGTTCCTCGTGTAGTGTGACTCCCAACTGTAAAATTATTTTCATCACCACTTCATAACTGTGATTTTGCTACTGTTATGAATCAGGATGGAAATAATTTTTGGAGCTAAAGGTTTGTATGAGGGGTCGAGACCTACATGTTGAGAACCACTGTCATAGAGGAACAAACAGGGCAGTGCTAAATATAAAATATGTGAACAAAAAAATCCCACCATATGCTGTAATTCCACTTGAAAATAGTAGCATGACTTAATTTAAAGAAAAATTTACATTTTTATAATGACACAAAAGTACACTGCTGCAAGTGGAGAAACATTTTGTTTGGTTTAATGGTAACTATAAGATAAATGCACTAAAATAAAATGATCATCTTCAAAAACTAGAACAGGATATTCAAAGGAGAAAAAGTCACCAGGAACACTGTTAAAAAAAATTCCAACTAGACATAATTTAGTAAGTCTGTTTAAATTTAACATTTAAGAAGAAATAAAGTCAAAATATTGATGAAATAAATGAAACATTTAAAAAGACTTGGTGTCATTAAATTGTTCCTACACAATTCCTTGCCTTTAAAAAGGAAATCAAAGGGGAAAAGTGATAAACTAGTCAAATTCTAAAGTTTGGGGTTTTTTTTTTTTTGTTGTTGTTGTTTTAGGTGCTTGTGATCAAACCTAGGCCAAGTGCACAGTCACTGAGTTATTTTCTCTTAGTTTTGTTGAGACAGCCTCTTGCTATATATAGCTCAGTAGAGCCCACATTAGCCTTGAACTCACTTGTAGTCCAGGGTGGTTTTGGAATTAGCAGGCATCCTACCTCAAAGCTAACAGAATGCTAGGGTTACAGGTATGTACCATACCCAGCTATAAGTCCTTTTAAAATCTTATTGTATAAACATTAATTGCTACTTTAAAATACAAGGAAAGCACTAATTAAGTTAGCTGAATAACAGAAAAATTAAAATAATAAAAATTGAAAACATTTTGTTCATTTACATTATTTTAAAAATGGATAGGGATATTATCCAAGACTAGTTAGAAGTTATTATTTTAGGAAAAATACTAACGATTAGAGCAAATCCAGAGGAAAAATTTTACTAAAAATTTTTTTATTCATTAAAAAATAGGCAAATGTTTTTTTCTGTCTTGGTTCTAATTTCATCAGTATTTTATAGAGCACTCTCTTTTCTGAGTTTTTCTTGTCACAGAAATCAGCTGAACCATAGATATAGGTAATTTACTTAGGATTTACTTTAACAAACACTCAGCAGGACCTGTGACAACGAAGACATAAGATATACTAGGCACACTGTTCTACAACAAAACAAATGATAACTACACCAAACAAGTGTGGCTGGCTTCCCTACTATATATAAAAGACATTATCTCACAGCATATATCCTGGTCCTCTGGCTCTTAAAATCCTCCTGCCTCCTTTTTTTTTTTTGTGATGATCCCTGAGCCTTAGGTATAGGGATTGTGTTATGGATCTATCAGTTGGAGTAGGCAACTCATCTGCATGTTAGACCAGCTGTGCTTTCTATAACAGTCTCCTGCAGTTGCAAAAAGAAGCTTCTTTGATAAGGGGTGAGTGCTACACTTATCTGTGGACATAAGGGTACATATTTAGAATGCAGTTAGAGATTATCCTGTCTTAGGAGACTGGCAGTAACAGACTTTCCACTAGAATTCATGATCTCACCAACCACAGGTAATTAGCTAGGTTGACAGCAGTAGGCATAAATCCCTTCCTACTAGTGGGCCTTAAGTCTAATTAGATGGCTGACAGCTACACCCAAGATATTGGTGCTATTACTGTACCCTTTGGGCTATCTTGACATGCTGTCATTGTTGCAGTCTTAGATTTACAGCTGGGTAGGATGACTGATTGCTTTTCTCTTCTGGCAGCTTGCACAGCACCTTCAGATACTATGAGAGCTACTGCTCAGGGAGGAAGCTTGCAGGTCAGTTCTAGCTCTATTCTTCCCAATCCTATGTCTGAAGTATTTGGTGCCTGATGCAGCCTAGTCTTACCTTAAAGTTATGGGACACAACGAAGGCCAAAGACAACTGCCTAACATTTTAATCATACATGTAAAGAATAAAAATTTGAGCTGTATGAAACCCCTAATACCTGCTTAAGAGGGGGAATAGTATGTTCCCAGGCAAAATGAACTGCCTGAAGGCAATGACTGCTTCACCCTTTGTACCTAGAACAAAGACTAGCAGGACTGGGCCAATAAATAAATAAATAAATAAATAAACAAACAAATGGGAGACAAAAGGCTCAATAAAAGAAATAATTAAGTTGCCTTACGTACGCATACATTTGGTTCAAAAGCCATTGACCACTTGCTACTTAATAGTAAGGCTCCAGAGTTAATCAGGGAAGAAGAAACTTCTTGTTCCTTTATATAAAATTTACATTGCAGTGGAAAAGTAAACTATCTAACACAAAGGTAAATAACCAAATTTATACTTAGCAGTTGTGGTTAGAGCCATGCTAAATACACAAGGTATTGTAAAAGGGGCTTTCCTGTAGGGAAAGTAGGGCATTTATTCAAGTGGTAAGGAGTTTCAAAATTGACCCTGCAACAAAATCTGTCATCTTCAGAAACTAGAGATGAAAACATGGATGGGTCCCTGCTTCCTAAGAAACAGGGCCTTCCCTTACATGATCAGGAAAGCCTAAACCAGAGCTAGTCAATCAAGCATTCCATTATACCAAAGAACTGCCCAGCCCAAAATGGCAAATGTCATATTTAAGACCACCGATAAATGTCTAACAAAAGATGAAGTATTTCATTAGGTAGTTACTAAAGACTCGACTGCTACTCATACTACCTCTTCCAGAGCATAACAGACTACCTTGAAATCAAGGTTGTACCTCATTCACTTTCACTTTCCCAGATCCACAACCCTGAACCTGAAAAAGGCAAGCAACCATTTAGTGACTACCTTTTACACATTCAAATGACAAAACCCAACAAACTGCTAAACTAGAGGAAATTATGCTTGATATGAGCATGTCAACATCATTTCTACAGATGTAAGAACAACACTGGAAAGACAACTGTTGCATTTTGAAGTCCTACAGAAATAAAAGGCTTAAAGCTATATACCCAGGCATCTAATCTCAGCTTTGAAACATAAGCAGCCCAGGAGAAAAGTCAGAAGTCAGTCTTTACAAAAATCAATTTCCTTTACAGAAGTCAATCTCACCCAAAATATATTTTATCAGGAGGTATTATAGGTAAGCAGATCAAAATTATGCTACATGATGTCTAGACAGCTTGGACACTTCTTTGGATGTGGGGAGGTCACACCAGAGCAGTACAGAGAATGAACATATTGGGGTTTGAAAAGAACAAAATTGACACCAGAACTACAATAGGAGGATTGTCAGGGAAGAGGTGAGAGGGCAGAGTAAAGGAGGGAATACAGGGACAGGTAATACTAAAAGCCTTGGCTTGAAAAGCCACATGGAAATCTACTACTGTAGAATATACATGAAGGGAATTTAAATGAAGTCACCATATAATGGGGAGACAATGTCCCAACTAAACATCTTACAACGTGAAGTAAAACTTACAGTGCCACATACAATGCTACATCTTGTTGAGTCACAGGCCAAAGGGGTCCCAGAAACCCTCCCAAACATCACAGACTACTGTCAAGGATATTGGTTACCCTCTACAACCTGCTTCTGAAGACACCACTTATTTATATCATCAAACATGAAGAAATTGAGCTGGTGTCCAATTAGAAGCTTCATCCCCACAGACTAATCCTCATGGTGTTGGAAGGTACTTTGCATCCTGCTGGAGAACTGTCATCATCAATAATACCTGGCCAAAAACCCTGAGACCTACAACAGCAACCTGCCTATACGGGTGCAATAGTGGAACAAACATTATACAAGTAAATAACCACTTTTTAATTGGAGCTAAGGCCCACTCCATGAAACAGAACCCATTCCTAACATTGCCAATAATCTAAGACTATACAGGTTATGGGCCCTATGGGAAAACCTACCATTATTACTGTGCTAAAAGAACACAGCAATAAAATGACTCCTAATGACACACAGCAATACCTGTACATCAGAGCACTGCTCATAACTCATCACAGAAGCTTCTTCTTGCAGTAGGTGGTAATTAACAGAGACCCACAACCGGACAACGTACAAAAGAAGAGACTTGGAAAATCTCAGCCCTAAATGGGATGTCTTTATCAAACCCTCCCCTCAAGGCTCAGGATCCATAAGGTCCTGTGGGGGACTGAAAGAGACAGAGGTGTTAAATGACTCTAAAGAAGCAGGGTCCAGTGGAAACAGTGATAGACATACAAACTCACAAAGACTGTGACAGAATGCATAAGACCTGCACAGGTTCAAACTAAAAAAAATCTTATAATGGAGAAGAAGAAGTGGATACAATGTCTCACCCCTAACCAAGAAGTTATTTGCAGCTGATACCTGCCAAAAAAGGGAAAGTCACTGAGTATATCAACCACATTCCAGGATAGGCCCTATACTAAAATAGACTCTATCTTTTGAACAATTTCATTTTATTTAGTTATTTTTTGTTGTTGATTTTTTTTAGTTTGTTTTGATTTTCATTTTTGTTGCTTGTTTTGTTTGGGTATTTTTTTTAAAGAGAGAGAAAGAGAACATGAAGTTGGATGGGTAGGGGGAAGTGGGAAGGATCTGGCAAGAGACAGGAGGAAGGAAAACCTATACTTAAGATACACTATGTGAAAAATAATTTAAAAAATCCTTAAACAAAAATATAAATTATAATGAAAAAGACTGTTAGAAAAGTAACATACCAGAAGCCAAGCAAATGTTAAAAAAAAACACAATTTAGAAAGTAATTAAGTGAAAGGTAATATAAACAAACAGACATAAAGAAAAGATAGCATCAGAAGGTGTTTAAGGACAGCAAACATTTTTAATGAGAGGAGTAAACACTGTAAAAGAATACATTAAAATAAATGAGAGGAAAGCACAAGTGTACAACAAATGCAGAGCGTTAAAGAAATTTAAGTAGAAATGAAGTCATTTTACAGCTTTGTAAAAACATTTCAAATTAAAAATCGTGAATTATCATACATTTATTGTAACTGATATTTCTCAAGCAGAATAACTTTTAAAACTGGAGTTCAATTCCAAGGACCACAAATATTGGCTCCTTGAAAGGCAAAGAAAATATAACTAATTAAATTTTGCAATAGCTTTTCATGTCTCAAAGTACCAAAAAGTGTGTGTGTGTGCTATTTTGAAAGAACACTCCAAAACGTATTTATAGTAGGCCTATACTAGTCCTGAGAAGACAAATATATCTTATATTTATGGGTGGAAGTTTTTCAAAGAAGAATCAGGAATGTGATCCAGTAACACAAGAAAACTGATTTTTAAAAAACGATAGTATCTCTTCTGAACCTGGTTCTGGAATTCAGAAAAAAAAAAAAAAACTGGATGTAATAACATAAGTTCCTCCCTTTGCATCCTCACTTCCTGTCCAACTATTCTGAAGGTTTTTTGGTTTTTTTTTTTTTTTTTGAGATAGTGTCTCAATTTAAAAAAAAAAGTAAGTACCATGCAGCTGGGCACATGGCAGGTTCCAGGAATGGGTCATAACTGTCTAGGCTGGGGGCATTTTTAAACAGTAGAATATAAACCACCCACCCACAAGAGCAAAAAAGGAGTTGTTAGCCAGCACTGAAGTAAAGCTTACAGGGACGTCCAAACATCTCAGCCGTATTATTTTTAGTTCTTTTCCTTGAACAGAAAAAAAAAAAAAAAGTTCAAAAAGGAACCATTAAGGAGTTAACAGCATCAGATATAAGGAGACCTTTCTACTATGACTGTCTTCACACTTCACATATAGACACTCAGCTCTAACCAGAAAACTGACATCTAGAAAAACAATTGAATAAGGACCTTTGAAGTAATAGCTATAGAAATAGCTGACAAAAAAGTAGTCACTCAAAGTTCTTAAATACTGCATACCTGACCTTGCTAACACAAAGCTCACACCTTTAACTCCAGAGGAAGTGGCAGGATGACCTCTGTGGCTTCTGGCCCACATAGACAGTTCCAGTCCAGCCAGAAATACATAGTGTGACCCTATCTAAATCAGGAAAAAAAAAAAAAAAAAAAAAAAACTTTCTCTCAGAAAGAATATGACCTGACTTCCATCCAAATAGGTTATTCTTCTCCATAGCCATAATACTTTCACAGATTTGATGATCTAGCAGGAACATTTCATTTTGAGGTCTAAGTATCTCCATAGTTGAGGGAATAAATATGTATTGTTCCTTAATTTACATATTTTTACCCTGATCTCACAGGAAGGTATCCACATACATATGCTTGCAATCTAAATTGAAGAAATCAAAATATGGCTTTAGATAAATAAAAACAATATAATTTTAGGAGTATCTATATCCTCAACGTAAAACTAATTACCAAATGGTAGTGATAAATCTGTATTATCTGAGGCCATGGACTATGGGAATGTGGTCTCATGAATGTTTCCAGACATTATTTCGTCTTCCTTTGATGTCCATGGCGTCTATGAAACCTATTCAGATTCAGACGACTGTACCTTATCAACATCATCTTTCAAGTAATCACTTCCCTGATATTAATTTTATGCTACAATCAACATAAGTCCTTCCCCTTGTCCCGACAGTTTCCCATAACCTTCAAGCAAGACGCTACCCACCACCACTTACTGACTTTCTGTTGGTCAAAAGGGGCTATCTGTTAATGATCTTCTCTTTATACCATTGGCACAATCCAATTATGATACTGACTCAAAGTCCTATTTCTAAAAATAATGGCATCGGGATTTAAATATCTTTTTTTTTTAAACTCAACCACCCGTGTTTATGTTTTTCTCCACAATGACAAGTCAAGGTCTTTAAAAAGGGAAACTGGTATTTCACACAAACTGCTCTTCCTTCTCATGCTGCAATGGCTTATTTCAACACACACCTTACCCAAGTGGATGTATCACTGAACTTCAGGTTGCTCCTTTTCTAGTATAGATACACCTCTAAGCGCATATGGTGCTTCCCTTCCAGACTCCTCCCTCTGGTAAACTGCCTCCTCCATTTCTAAAACACTTTTGGCTACATCACTGGTGGAAGAGGCTAAGTAAGGATGCTGGCTGAGCTTCCTCACCCGCAGCCTGACGGCAAGGAGCAATGTGCGCATGCTCACTGCGAAGGCCGCAGCCCGCCACCGCAGGCAGGTGCTGACAGGGGGCGTCGCGGCCCGGGTCTGACCGGGATAGGACGGCGGGCACCGCGAGGATGAAGCGACGTCGGGGCGGGTGGGCACACTCACAATTTCAGCATCCACTCGCCTTCCATCACCAGCGTCCAGTTGGAGGCGGTCATGGGCTGCACCCGGCTCTCCTCCACCGGCGGCGCGGCCTGCTTGAGGCTCTCCGCCGCTGCCGCCGCGAGCCAGGCGGCCAGGAGCACCGGGACACAGCAGCTGCCTGTCATGGTGGCACCCGCGAGGTAGCTCGGCTCACTGAGGCAGGAAGCAGTGACTGGGTATCTCAACCCAAGCAACCGCCCTCCCTGAGGTCTGCGGCGAGCCCAACCCGCCTCCGCGACGCGCTCCGGGCCCCGCCTGCAGTGCCGCCTGCTGCCTCCTACCGCCCCGCCCTGCAAGGCCACGCCCAGCCATCATGGCCACGCCTCCTACGCACGGCTGAAGGGTGGTTGCCCAGGCAACCGTCTGCTGTTAGCCAAAGGCACCGACCGGCTCTTCCTGCTGACTGTCTGGCTGAAAATACACAGATGACCCAATGCTGTTTAAGCAACCGCTTGCACCCTCTTCGCTGTTTGTTTGTCTAACGGGAAGCGTGGCCGGTGGCTAAACAAACCCATTCCCCCTTTCATGGTAACACAAACATCCAAGGTCTGGGGAGTGGACCATGGCGATTGGAGGGAGAGCTCTCTGCACGGGCACACTGGAGCAGCACCGCTCAACGAGATAAAACTAGATTAATGATAAAACTAGATTATGCAGTCTTTTAAAAAATAAACCTTTTTAAAATTTTACAGACATTTAAGACATGCGTACTAACAAAATGAGTCAGTTCGTGAGTATTGCTAGTTGCAATGAAATTTTTTTCTCAGCCTTTTTCTCCCAGCTACTATTTTGCCAAACCTAGAATCATAGTAGTGGTACACGATTTTCATATCTTTACAGATACAGAGTAGGCGAAACTGTATGCTGGGACCACCACACCCTGGAGATGCAAGACTCATTGCAATTAGAGGGCCCATGAACTTCTTTAGATGTCTAAATTGCAAAATTCAGTAGTGTAGTTAGTATAGCACGAAAAATCTGGTTTACATTCCTAGGATGAAACACTGCTATGCAACTCAGTAAGTAATTACTCTAGTCAGTAATACAGAAAAGTTCAATTTTGCATACAGAGATGTTGTGTGGATAAGATGTTATGGTATGCATATCAAGTCTACAATTGTCAGTAGAAAGCACTTTACTGTGCTTGTAAAAGATTCATAAACAGGCCGGGTGTTGGTGGCACACGCCTTTAATCCCAGCACTTGGGAGGCAGAGGCAGGCGGATCTCTGTGAGTTCAAGGCCAGCCTGGTCTCCAGAGCAAGTCCCAGGATAGGCTCCAAAGCTACCCAGAGAAACCCTGTCTTGAAAAAAACCAAACAAAAAAAAGATTCATAAACAGAAGTCTATCATTTTCAGTGGCTTTTTTATACAGGATATATGATTCTCAAAGTTCTTATAATAATATCTGATAGAAATTGCTATTGACTGTGCTGAGTGCAATAAAGATGTTATGACTATATTTTTAAATCACTACTAGCTCTAGGCAATATGTATTTATGCAATGCAATAATATGACGCACTGGGTCTGGTGGTACAGGTTGGGGATCCATATCCCCAAGATGCTTAGGTGGGAGTATCACAACCTGGGCCACTTAGGTATTGTGTCAAAATAGTTAAAAGGAGGCTGAGGATATAACTATGTCAGAGAGCATTGTCCCACAAATTGCTTTTTAAAAAATCCTATCTCTTGAATTTCAGGTGTTAGAGGAGGAGGACAGTAAGACACAACTCATCAAGGGCATGTGGGAGTGGCTTTGCCTTTAGGAGCCACAGACCAGGAAAGGGGAACAGCTGCCTTGACCCATGATGGCTTCCAGGGCCCAGTGCTTCTTAGCCACAAAAAAATTAGGCATAAAACTAACTTCTGTTTAAATACAGTGGATGGTAAAAACTGCTCCAAAAGGTAGCTGTGAAGATAATAGAGATACAGTTTACTTGGTATGACTCAGGAAAACTGGCTAATATTTGTAGGCAACAGCATTAGATAACATTTATAGGGCTTTATGCTTTTCCTAAAATCAAAATCTCTTAGATGACATGCAGTCTCCTTCATAATGCTGATGACAGAATGCTGGTGGCATCCTCGATAAGTCTTTATAAAATATATAGATTAATGGTTATGGTTGATACTTAGGACAGAGCTAGCAAATGAGAAATCCTAGTCATTGGCCAGCAGCATTGTAACTAATATAAGACTATGTGTGTTGTTTGGGGACCCTAGTGTAGCAGCTGGCAGAAAGAGTTATCATTACAACAGAATTTTCTCTTCCACCTGGTCCCATAGCCCTTAGTCCCAAATAAACACACAGAGGCTTATACTAATTATAAACTGTTTGGCTGATGACTTAGGCTTCTTACTGGATAGCTCTCTTAATTATTAACCCATAACTATTAGTCTATGTTTATACATGGTCTTATCTTACCAGAGAATGACCAGTGTCCTATCTTCCGGATAGCTACATGGCATCTCTAGGCTCCTCTCTGCCTTCCTCTTCCCATAATTCTCCTGGTCTGATAGGCCCACCTATAATTCCTGCCTGGCTACTGGCCATTCAGCATTTATTCATCAACCAATAAGAGAAACATATATTAGCAGCATACAGAAGAACATCCCCCATCATAATGCAGCTTTGTTTTTGCCCACCATTCCCATAAGCCCCAGTGCTCCAGTAACAGAAAGCTATGTCTCATTCCCAAATCACATTGTATACTTTGTCTCCTTGCATTTCCATTCCTCCTACAATCACTACTCTGACTCCACCATATAACACAGCTCACATTATACCTCTGACAGACCTGGCAGAATGAGGTGCTAATTTCAAAACCAGTAGGTCTTCTGTTTAGCTGTTCCACAGCTCTGTCCTATGCAACAATGACACTTCCTTATCACCCACTTATCCCCTCTTATCTCCAAAGCCTACTAAGGACCATCAAAGGATGTAGAGTTACTTTGTGTCTTTGTGTCTCCTACATTGTGAACTCCAATTTTATAGTAATACCTGGCTTAGGCAGTTTCTGGCAGATGCCAATCTCTGATATTCAGAATCTCTTGTCTGTCTCTCAACTTGAATGAGGATTGGGTTAATGACTCACCTTTAACAAAATACAATGGAAAGTTGAGTTAGGTCTTCACCAATAAGATCACCAAACCCTTGGAACTCCCATCCTGCTGGCATTCATGCTCCTCTTGCTTTCTCATTTTGATTCCATGTTTAGGGAATTGCAAGTGAAACAATGGAGGGAAGCTTCAAGCCAACATCCCACAAAGAGCTGAGGCCTCTATACAATAGCCTGATGGGAACTAAACCTCGGGAACAGCCAGGTGTGTGATCAGGATGTGGTTCCTTCCCCAGTCCTTGTGAGAGGACAAGGCCTGATGAGTTATCCAGAACCTCAAGCTGAAGATCAGGAGGACTTTTATGCACAGAAACTGAGATATTCAAAGGAATTTTAAGCTAGCCAGATTTGGAATAAAATTGAGGCACACCTTTTCTTACCAGACAAAATTGGTGTTGTAACCCACCTAGCAGAAAGAAAGATAGTCTAAAGGGACTCTGTGTGTCTCAATCTGACAGTAGACCCCCAAAGAAAGGGACATTTCCCAAGGAATCTCATGGTGGGAGAAGGAAATGGTGCCAGCTGGAGGGGTCCTTTTTTTGTCTTCCTGAATTCTTTCAGGAAGTTTCACAGTTCTAAAAACTTGTCAAACCACCTTACAGAACGAGACTGAAGCCCAGACAATGATGTCAACACCTTGACCAGGACCGCTTCGTAGTGTGTATCCTTCTATCTAAACTTGGAACGCAGACTTAAGGGTCTCATGGGACATCTTGGTTCTCTGCCCAACATGGCCACCTTGAATAAATCTGCTTTTTCTGTTTTCCAATTTTGATTTGGCTCTTTTAATTATCTTTTTGAGGACAGTGGTCAGGCATGGCTTGGAATACAGGTTGTGACTCTCAAGTCCAACAACAGAACCTGGTACTGAGGAATAGATCTTTTGTCCTTGGAGCAGTTTGTAATGATGCGGCTATGGTGACATCTCTGATTACACAAAAATTATGAGTCCTTATAATAAAGGGAGGATATATATATATATCCTCTTTTACCAGTCCAAGGGGGTATATGCTTTGACATTTGCTTTTGCATCCCTTTTTAATGTCAGGAAAGCCACTATGAATAGTTCTAGCTACAAAGTTTTATGATCAAGAATGTGAATGTATTGATGGTGGAATGAAGTACTCAGGCATGTGTCTAAGATGCCTAGTGTCCCCTTTGCCTGCTACAGGAACTTTAGAGAAACATTCATGACCTGAGAGCCTACAAGAGAAGGCAATTTGATTGTCTGAGCTGCTTTCTGGAGAACAGCTGAACAGATGGCTTCCTGGAATCTCCGTAGGTTTCACATAGGCAAGATACAGTGTAGAGATGACCGGCCAGTAGCTAGGCAGGAGAGGATAAGCAGGAATTCTGGGAAGAGACAGGAACTCAGGGAAGAATCAGTTATACTGGACACAGGAAGTCTAGCATATGGTACTGAGAGGTAATGAGCCACATGGCAGAACATAGATTAATATAAACAGGTTAATTTAAGAGCTAGTTGAGAACAAGCCCAAGACAAGGCCAAGTTTTCATAATTAATACAAAGTCTCCATGTCTTTATTCAGGAGGGGTTTGTCTAAAGAAAGACCTATTACACAGTAGTGTTGAGCTCCTGCTTGCATCTGTACACAAACACACACACCTTGAGCTTTTTAACCATCCAAGTCAACTCAAGTGGTTGGGCTGTGACATTGATCGACTTTCCAGTTAACTGTCCCTGTTTCCCAGCAGATTTGCAGCACTGCCTAAACCCTGACAAATCATGATGCTAGTTTTCTTCAAATATATTTAAATACACGACAACATGCACTTAAAATATCTGCAATATGAAACATGCCGTTTTGTCAAGTTGTCAATGTCTGCTTTTGTTTCAACCAATAGGAATGAAAACAAGTCTACCAATGCCTAAAACTGCCAGTTTTCTTATCCCAAAGGGCCAGAAATAACAGACAAGCTCTGAGAGGTTTATTTTGAAAGCATAATCACTTTCTCAGTTTATCTCATTTTCTGCCATGCAAAACAGAATTTTCATCAAATCACTTGATAGATGATTTAAAGGTCCTTTTCTGTGAACTCGTGGCTTCCAAGATTCTGGGTGGATAAAAGAGCTAGGAAATAGAGGTGACATCACAGCCAGGAATTAGACAAAAGGCAAAACTCCTCCTGGGAGAAGGAACACACCATTTATTACCTATGTAAGATGATTATAGGTTCACATTGTATAAAGAGGAACAACCATTCATCAAAAAAACTATGGGACCAAGGGTTCTCTACTGAAAAGGTGACTTTACCTTCCCCAAGGTGGAGAAAGCATTTGGCAATATCAGAGACATTTTGGAAATGGAGTAGGCAGTGTTACTAATCTCTAGTGTGCAGGAGCCGAAGATGCTGTTGAATATCCACTAACACCACTGGGACCCCTACTGGTTCTGCCAATCACCAGGCTTCACACCCCTCCTCAAAGAGATCTTTGTCTCTACTACACAGCAAGATTTATGTGCCTGCCTTCAGTTCATAGAACTCAGAAGTACTGCCCTAGTGTTCTGCTTGCCTTAAACTTCTACAAATAGAATTGAATATAGTACTTTTGTTAGATATTTTTTACTCTTTAAAAGTATTTGTATTCATGCTTTCAGACTCTATTCAAAGCATTTTGATCATATTCACCCCTTCCCTGTCCCTCAGAGATCTACTCTCCTTCCCTAACCAATCAACTCTGTGGCATTTTTTTATGGTTGGGTGTGTGGGCTATTCACTGAAGTGTAGTTGACTTCCTAGGGCCTATATCCTTAAAGAACCCTCTGGCAGCCAGTTATTATTTACCAGTTAGTTCCTCACTTGGAAGTGGGACTGTTTATACCCCACCCCTGCTGCGAAAAGCCAGGCCAATCCAAGGCTTTCTCAGAGGCCTCTATGAAAAGACAAAAGGAACCTAGTTCTGTGTCCTTGCCCAGGAACAGACTTGGCAAAGGCCTGGTCTGGGGCTGGGGCCCTGGCCTCAAAGAACTCAAGGTTTTAGTTCCTGGGAACTTGGCTTTCCCTTTGAAGAGACTAGACTTATCAGCCCCAGGGCCATTGTGTACTCCAGTCTCTCTATTCTGTTCCCCTTGTGTCTGCTTGTGTAACATCTCTTGATTAGCTTCCTGCTGACTTCATCCCATTGTATGATTGTTTTCTACCAACTCTGTCCCATTACCACCCCCACCCCAGCCCCACTGCTCAAAACAGTAATAAGATGCTGTACTTCTTTATAAACTGTCTTGGCATAAGACATAGCTTTTGTGAGACCCCCCTATCCTACTTGTTCTATCTTGTTTATCTCTGACCTCCTGGGCCCACTTCCTCAAGACCCTGTCACTGAAGAGTGACCTACTGGTCTAGGTCACCCCTCCATGCTGGAATTTTGTCTGGCTTGAGTTTGTGTAGTCTTATGTATGCAGCCACAGTTACTATCTGTTCATATGAGCAACTGCCCTGTTTTTTCAGAAAACACGGATTCACTGTAGTCATCCATTGTCCCTGGCTCTTACAATCTTTCTACTCAGCCTTTTGCAATAATCCCTAGATATTCTATTTAGGGATTCTCATCACAACTTCTGTCTCTTGACCAGTTGTGGATCTGTGTATTAATTGCCATCTGCTGCAAAAGGAAGCATCTCCGGTGAGGTTTGTGTGATATACTAATCTGTAAGTATAGCCATAGGTCCTCAGGAGTCAGTTTAATAGCATGTCCATTCAGCAGAGCAATGGTAGTAGGCTCTCTCCTACATCTTATCAGCTAGTCAGCCACAGATTTTTTTTAAAAAATTGAAAATGTATAAAATATATTTTGATCATGGCCTCCCCTCTCCCTTCTCCCAGAAGCTCCCCTCCCACCCAACTCCACACTCCCCTCCCACCCAACTCCACACCCCCTTTCTCTCTCTTCTTGGGAAAACAAACAAGCAAAAGAAACTAACAAACCAGATATAAATAAAAATAAACAAATGAACAGAATAGTGAAAACTCACAAGAAACACACACATACACAGAAACAAACCCCATAAAAACACAAAATTGGAAACCATAAAATCCAAGAAAACATCAATTAGACAAAAAAATGTCCAAAAAAACAATGAGGCAAAAAAAAAACTACAAAAACACCACTGAGTTTGTTTTGTGTTGGGCATCTACTGCTAGGAGCAGGGCTTTCTCATAAAGTGTTCTTTATACATCCAGGAAGACTCCATTGAGAAGATTGATTTCTCCTTTGCAAGTGGCTGCCAATAGGTGATCATTTCTTGGTTAGAAATGGGGCTCATGTCCACCTCTCCCTCTCAGTGCCAGGACCAAGTCTTAACCACAGATTCTTGGCACCAATTATCATGCCAGATGTAGGTTACATCTTGTGGAATGAACTTTAAATCCAATCAGAAGTAGTTGGTTACTCCCATAATATTTGGGCCACTATTGAACCTGGAGACATATCTTATTGATATGTCGATCTTTACTGTAGCTGCCATACATGAATGCAAGAAACTAAACATCAAGGAAACTAATGAACTAATAAAAATTGGACTATGGAGCTACAAAGAGATCTCTGAAAAGATGAAATACAAATGTCTAAGAAATGTTTTTTAAAATGTTCAACATTCTGTGAAGAGACCTTGGAAATCTATGGAACCTCTTGTAGTGGATCAGTACTTATCCCTAGCATAGGAATGGACTTTTGGAGCCCATCCCACATGGAGAGATACTCCCTGAGCCTAGACACAAGGGGGTTGGCCTAGGCCCTATCCCAAAGAATAAGCCAGACTTTGAAGACACCCCTATGGAAGGCCTCACTCTCCCTTGGGAGCAGAAAGGGTATGGATTAGGTAGGGTGTTAGTTGGGGCGGGGGCAGGGGAGGACGGGAGGGAAAGGGACCTGGGATTGACATGTAAAATAATTTTCTTTCTAATTAAAATTTAAAAAAATTAAAAATGTTTAACATGCTTAGTTATCAGGGAAATGCAAAATTAAAACCCCTTTGATTTTATCTTCCCCCCAATTAGAATGGCTAAGATTAAACACACACACACACACACACACACACACACACACACACACACACAAACACAATCAAATAATGACAAATGCTGATGTGGATAATGGATTTAAAGAAAGGGAAACATTGATCACTGCTGGTAGCAGTGCAAACTAGTGTAGCCTCTGTGGAAATCAGTGCAGAAATTCCTCCTCTCACTCTCTCACTTGCTGTATCTGTATGATGCTTGGGCATATACCCAAAAGACTCTATATTCTACTGGTTAGATATAAACTCTTTTATTTTAAGAATATTGATTTTACTTAAAGTGTGTGTGTGTGTGTGTGTGTGTGTGTGTGTGTGTGTGTGTGATGACCTCAGAGGCTAGAGGCATCAGATGTCTTGGGGGTAATTATAGGCAGTTATGAACTCCCTCCCATCTGGGTGCTGGCAACTCAGTGGGTGTGCTTAACCCTGGAGCCATCTCTCTAGCCCCTCATTAGACATTCTATAGCATCTTACATCTCTTATCCAACACTGTCTTTCCAGCCTACCTATTTCAATGAATAGGTAGTGTGACTTCTTCATTTAAATTGCTGCATACTATTGTACACAAACATAATTCATGGGTCCATTTTGAAGTAGATGGATGTTTTTAACTTGACATGAGTTTAGATATGTTGCTGTAATGATTGGTGTACATGAACTTCAGAACACATGCAGACCAAGATTCTCCATTGTGTATATAGAATTGGAAGACTAAATCTCAACCTCACCAACATAGGTGTACTGGTTTTGTAAGACTCCCGGAAAGCTCAGGCTTCCAGGATCTTAGCCCAGGACCTCGGCCACCCAAATCCCCATGCGGAGTCGAAAGCTTGATGCAAACTGCATGAGGCTTTATTGTTGTTTAACAAGCTAACCCCATGTTAGCTCCGGTCTTTCATCCACCCGCCATGGCGGATGGCTAGCAAAGACAGTTCAAAGCGGCTGCATAGAGATTTATAGGGCAGCGCAAGGGGAGTATCTAGGGGTACGCACAGGCTCAGGATTGGTGTGCCTCCAGGCTTGGAGGGTTTGCCCTGTGTTGATTGGTAAACTAGTTGTTATGGCCCATAGGCCCTCCCAGGGTGGTTGCTATGCTCTGCGCGTCATTGCTGTGCACTTGTCCGTAAAGCACACCCAGAGCCGTAAAGCATACCACCACCAGCTAACTTCTGATTGGTTCCCTGCCACGAGGCAGGCATCTGACCTCTAGTGATCAAGGAAAGGTCAGAAAAGCACGTGTCAGGCTGTTATGGCTGCCGAAATGGGGAGCTGGTCCCTTCAGTTTATAATTCTATTAACTGTGTATGGAAAACCCTGCCAATTAATATCTCCACTACTCCATAATGTTAGGCCTTCAGTTCTACTAATCTGATGAGGCTGTACTGAAAAATTATTGGCATTTTAATTTTTATTTACCTCATCATAAAGGATGAGACTCCATACTGGGGTCTCCAACGCAATCCAGGTTTCATCTTCACAGCTTCAAGAAATAGCTTCCCCTGACCTCTATGCAATGGTTGACCTATCACACAGCTGAGTCCAGAGGCTTTCCTTACTGTGGAGGATGATCTCATAACTCCTTTGATTCCCCTGTGTCCTTTATTCTGAAGCCAGAACCACACAGCCAAAGTTGCATGTTCTGAATCTTTCTGGGGCTGGAACTTGGCCCCCCTTGTTCAATTACATTTCTATCAACTTTCTGTTGTTGATGGTTTCCTCCACTGCTTAAGTTTTCCTTTAGTTTCTTTTCACAAATTGCAAGATTAGCTGGGTGGGATCTTGCCCTGGGGTTACCACTCCCTTTATCCTATTTTGAAACAGGTCTTTCTTATCTCCTTGAACTCTGGACTTACTTCCTCCATTACATTTCCTGGTTCTCCTTTTCTGTACATTTTGTATTTCTTTTTGCCCTGTTTGCTCTTTTTCATTGTAGATCTGTGTTAAGAGTGTCATGACATGACAGTAAGGCTAAGCTGTCTTGAAATCCTCTGCCAACATCGTTAATCCAAACTTCTTCAATTTAGCCTCCAGCAGCCACATTCTTTGCCAAAATATCGCAAGAATGGTCTCCAGGCCACTTACTAATATTCTTCACTTCTGAAAACTCTTGACCTAGGCTCCCACAGCTCACATCACCCTCAACACCATTTGTCCATGTTGCTACTGCTATGGTCTATTAAGCCCCATTTAAAGCCTTCAGCCACTTTCAAAGTCCCAGAGTCCACATTCTGCCAAGAAGCAGCATGGTCAGACCTTGTGGGAGTCAAAGTTACATTTAAGTTTCAATTAGTATGCCTAAGAGATCCATGAAACAAAAATGCCTCTGGTCTGCCAGTCCCTTGCTCAAGGACAGACAGTTCCTGAAATGCTGGAGGCTATAGTTGATGGGAGATAACAAGACATGGTTTTTCATTCCCCTACACAAGTTTGTTTGACCCATATGCACAAAATGCACTTGATCACATACGGACAGGAGGTTCACAGGATGGGGGTACGTCAGGATGTATGCTTGCTCCTGATTGGATCTGAGGGGAAATGTAATGAATTATGGGTTTTCCTTCTTAAGCTGCTATAAACTATGATTCTTGGGTATGGACCTGGCCAGAGCCCATCCACCTGGCCAGTATTTAATTAAAGCGGGCTTCAAATTTGGCTTCAAACTGTGGTAGGGGTATTATTCTCTATCCGTGGGATTAACAACTCTTCACAGTAATATGTAGGCCCTGGTACCAACTTCTGTCTTAGTGTTCTATTGTTATGAAGAGACACCATGATCAAGGCAACTCAAGGAAAGCATTTAATTGGTGGCTTGCTACAGTTTCAGAGGTTTAGTCCATTATCATCATGGTGGGGAGTGTGGCTATACATAGGTAGACATGGTGCTGGAGAAGTAGCTGAGAACTTTACAGCCTGACCCTCAGGTAGTAGGCAGAGAGAGAGAGAGAGAGAGAGAGAGAGAGACACTGGACCTGCTATGAATTTTTGAAAACTTAAAACCCACTACGAGTGACACACTTCTTCTAACAAGGTCACATGTTCTAATCCTTCCCAACAGTCTACCAAATATGAACCAAACATTCTAGCATATGAGTCTATGGGGTGATTCTCATTCAAATTACCACATCAAATATTTTCTCAGTGGCTTATAGGGATTCTTTATATATTCTTAAACATAGTTCTTTGAGTTACACATAGACTATTTATTCACTTCCATGCCATCATTGTGATTAGTAAACATTCATCAAGTTTTTAATAAAATCACCTACAGTTTTCTTCTCATCAGTGCCATTAGCAGACTGTTTAAAGTTATTTCTCCTAGCGTTAGGTCACAAATGTATTTTTCTCTTCTAAAAGCTTTCCATTGATATCTTTATGTGTTTATATATATACCCAGTTCCCCTGGAATACCTAATGGATGATCTCAGCTTTCTCCTGGATGACCAGGTTTTCCTCTACTGTCCTCCTATATTTGTGCAGAAGGAAGAATATGTCTTTTGAGTTTCTACTGTTTTGCTGCGTTTTCCATGCATTAGCACTAATATGTTATTAATTAAATTAGTTACATTTAGTTTTGTGAAACAGTATCTTGCTGTGTAGCCCTGACAGGTCTGTAACTGACTCTACAGAACAGGTTGGCTTTGAATTTGTGGCAATCTTGTTGTTTCTACTTTTTGAGTCTAGCTTTATCACAGGCAGCTACTTTTATTATACATTCTTATAGATTTTTGAGCTGTCTTATGAATTTATGAATTTCTAGACTATTCCTGCTGATACTGTTAATGTAACTCAGATTTTCTAATTTTTCTCCATAGGAATATAATAATTTCTGTTATATTTACTAATAATCATCCCATTTTAAACTGCCACTTTAAATAATTCCTACAATTTTATTTTCTAATTTACTTTTTAGGACTTAAAATACATTGACTTGTAATGTAAATTTTGTATATACATACACGGATAAATGATTACTGCTTGTTTTCTTCTAATAGCTGAGCCCCTGTAGCAGGAAGAGTTCTAGGATGGACCTGAACTTCCTACTGCATATTAGCACTTCCCTTGGGTGTGGGCAGGGCTCTAAACATAATGAGATAGCTCCCTTCCTCTCATTAGGTAGATATAAGTGGCAAAAGTAAAATATTCAGTTATTATGAAGGATTCCAATTACTTGATTTTTGATTCATCAAGATGGCATATCATTGGTTGTAATAGCAGATTAGTGGTAGAGTAATTGCCTAGCACATGCAATGCCCTGGGTTCAATCCCTAACACACACACACACACACACACACACACACACACACACACACACACACACGAAACAATGAATGAAAATTCTGTTTGTGCAGATAGGGCTTTGGAAAATTTGAAAAGGGAGAGATTAGTTTTTTCCTGTTTCCAGACTCTTGCTGGCCTGCAGGAAGCAAGCAAACACACACTGAATAGCCTTATCTCTAACCGCTAGGAGTCCCAGTCTTCAGTCATCAACCAGAGCGATCTGGCCATCACAGCAACCTTAAAGCTTGGAAAGGGGCTGTAAGAAACCCTGTACCTTCTTCAAATGTTAACAGAAAATCCTTCCTGCCACTCTGTGGCTTGTAGCTACAGAAACCAAGCTAATTAAATAAATAATTTTTAAGCCACTAGATTTTTGCTAATTTGCTATACACCTTTTGTACATATTTTCTATAATAATTTATTCTAACCAAATAATGAAGCATTTATATCTTCTTTTTCCTGTCTTAACTTACAACTTAATTTTTATTCTACATTTTAACCAACCCCACATCTGACAGAGGGCTGATCTCCAAAATATACAAAGAACTCAAGAAGGTAGTCTCCAAAACACCAAATAACACAATTAAAAAGTGGGGTACAGAACTAAATAGACAATTCTCAATAGAGGAATCTAAAATGGCTAAAGACACATAAGAAAGTGTTCAACATCCTTAGCCATCAGGGAAATGCAAATCAAAACAACTCTGAGATACCATCTTACTCCTGTCAGAATGGCCAAAATCAAAAACACCAATGACAGTTTATGCTGGAGAGGATGTGGAGAAAGAGGAACACTTCTCCACTGCTGGTGGGAGTGCAAACTTGTACAGCCACTTTGGAAATCTGTATGGCGACTCCTCAAAAAAAATGGGAATCAGTCTACCACAAGATCCAGCAATTCCACTCTTAGGCATATACCCAAAAGAAGCACATCCATACAACAATGACATCTGTTCAATGATGTCCATAGCAGCACTATTTGTAATAGCCAGAAACTGGAAGCAGCCTAGATGCCCCTCAACTGAAGAGTGGAGAGAGAAAATGTGGTACATTTACACAATGGAGTACTACTCAGCAGAAAAAAACAATGGAATCTTGAAATTTGCAGGAAAATGGATGGATCTAGAAGAAACCATTCTGAGCAAGGTAACCCAATCGCAAAAAGACAAACATGGTTATGTACTCACTCATATGCAGATTTTAGACATAGAGTAAGGATTACCAGCCTACAATCCACACTGCCAAAGAAGCTAATAAATAAGGAGGTCCCTAAGAGAGACATACATGGTCCCCTGGAGAAGGGGAGAGGTTCAAGATCTGCTGAGCAAATTGGGAGCACAGGAAGGGGGGGAAGGAGCTAGGAGAATGAGAAGGGGAGAAGAAGAGGGATGCAGAGGACATGAGGGAGCAGAAAGTTTGAGTCAGGGGAAGAATACATGATAACAAGAATGGAGATATCATAATAAAGGGAGACATTTTTGGTTTACAGAGAAATAAGGCACTAGGGAAATGTCTGGAGATTTACAAAGATGACACCAGCTATCTATCTCAGCAACAGAGGAAAGGCTACCTTAAATGCCCTCCCCTGTTTATGAGATTGATGACTAACTTATATGCCATCCTATAGCCTTCATTCAACAGCTGGAGGAAGTAGAAGCAGACACCCATAACTAAACACCAAACTGAACTGGAACTCAGATGCAGAGAAGGACCAGTGAAGAGCACAGACAGAGGTCCAGACCAGGCTGGTGAAACCCACAGAAACAGCCTAACTGAACATCTGGGAACTGTTGCTCCCCAGTCTGATAGCTGGAATACCAGCATGGGATGGATTCAGACCCCAGGAACATGGGTTTCTGTGAGGAAACCTCAGAAATCCATGGGACCTCCTGTAGAAGCCCAGTATTTATCCCTAGCATAGTTGTGGACTTTGGGAGCCCATTGCATATAGAGGAATACTCCCTGAGCCAAGACACACAGGGGTGGGCCTAGGCCCTATCTCAAAGGATACAATAGACACTGATGACACCCTATGGAAGGCCTCATCATCCAGGGGGAGCAGAAAAGATATGTGACAGATAAGGTTTTAGTGGGGGGGGGCGGGTAGGGGAGGATGGGTGGGAGAAGGGAACTGGGATTGTCATGTAAAACAATCCTGTTTCTAATTCAAATAAAATGTTGGAAAAAAAAAGAAAACCAAAAAATATTTTTTTAATCTACCTTTTAAGACAGATAATACACATGACTAGAAAGAGTAGAAGTGGTGTTGTAGTTTAGGCTTTTGTGGTTGGTCATTTTTTATGGTGGTGTTGGTTCTGTGTTTCCATATTGCCATAAAATACAGAATTTTTATAAATACTTGTTTATCAGATTGAGCAATGCTCCCCTATTTCTGGTTTCCTGACAACTTTTTGCCAGGAAAGGGTGTTTTTTTGTTTTTGTTTTGTTTTGTTTTGTTTTTTGTTTTTGTTTTTTGTTTTTTGGAAAGGGTGTTTTTTGTTTTATTTATTTTAAATGCTTTTTCTGTGCCTTTGAAAAATAAGTTGATTATTTTCCTTGAAATATTTAATGTGTTAAGTTATGGTTACTTACTATAATTGAAGCAACCTTTATTTTTGAGGCAAGGGTGGGATAAGCAAGCTAGACACAGTATTGAGTCCTTAGAAGTTTTAATACAGTGTGATGATAATGGCCAAAGATTTTTGCATTTGTGTTAATTTCTAAGAACAATGCTACTGTCTGTAATATTTTTCTTTCTTTCTGTTTTAACATCAAGAATATGTTTGTTTTATAAAGCGACTTCTCTGGAAGAGTTTACAAGATTAAATTATTTCCCTTCCAAATTATTTCCCTTCCAAACATTTTAGACATGAGTCTAAATTCTTTAAATCTAGACTTACTCAAGTTGCATGTAACATCTAGAGATTATCAAGATAACTATAATAAATAACCTAACACTCAGAACAACCGCATGGCTAACACTTATTTTCTCAGTCCTTTGCTACTGTAGAAATGTGTCTACAGAGACTGATTTGACCCGTCCAGCAGGTCAGGTTATTTGTGGGTCTCGAGCGGGTATCACCTAGGGGGTCAATGGGGGCGAGAGAGGAGGGAGACCAAGCACATAATGAAAGACAGAGTCAGTCTGAGTCTCGTCAAGGTCTCGTTTATTGAAGGGTAAAGCTTGCTTATATGTAGGGGATTTTGCTCGGGGCAGGGTAGGAGGGTAGGAGGAATTGGAAATTTTAAGAGGAAGTGAAGATAAGGTTGCGTTGGCCCATGTCCTTGTGACCGGTCAACCGCAGCCGATTCCGAGAAGTAAAGGAACAACATGTTTTGAGCAACATATCTCAGAGCGGGTGGCTGTGCAAGATCTTGCTCGAGATTCTCTTTGGCCCTCAACAATTCCCCCCTCTATACTTAAAAATGAGAGGGGCTTTAAAGCTTTCGTCAGGGAGAGCCTCTGTCTTAGGCTGTGTAGGCTGCACCCATGGTCAGGCAACGTACCATGTTGAGCCGGTCTTGACGACCTCTGTATGTTGTTGCTTCCTGCCCCAGGACCTACATGTATTCCCGTCATTGAGTACTCTCTTACCAATTGACCAGCTTTTAAGGGTGGAGGTTATTGAATCTGAGCCTTTGGTCGCCAAATCCGGGCTCTTGTTGTGACCTTTGTTCTTTCCCAAGATCTTTATCAACAGCTAATTTATGATAATGGAATGAAATATTTCTAGGTAAGGCCGAATCAATCTGTCTATAAGCTGGGTGAGTCGTTGAAAGGCCCATGGGCCAAAGGAAAGAAGAAGAAAGACAATCAGGGGGGCTACATATAGATCTGGGAACCATTTTCCAAAAGGAAAGTCTGCGGAGGTATTGGATGCGGCAACACCCCCGGTGGAGAGGTTAATGATGGCCCATTTCTGGGGGGTAGGCATGTGCGGCTGGCTTCCAGCGGCAGCAGCGGTCATGAGCATGGAGCAGAGAATCTGGAACATAATCCCCGGCCATCTATTTTTCTTTTCTCGAGTCGGCATCAAATTGTTGAGGATCATCCAGGTGTAGTTGTAGATCTGATAAGGGCTTCCAACTGCAATCGAAGGTGATTGCTACGCCAAAGTATCCAGAAAGACAGCATCTTTTATCTAGAATTAAGCAGAATTAGAAGTCTTCTCAGGGGCTTCCCCTGGGTGTATTAAAAAGGCATTTAGGCAACCATCTAGCATTATTGGCCTGAGTATTAAAATCCATGCATGTCCTTTTCCCCAAATGAGGACCGGATCTGGTCCGTGCCATTTGTAAGTTAGGGGATCTTTACACAAGGCTTGAGCATAATTTTGAGCCGTTCATGGATGCCAGAGGCGATCCTCGGCTGATTTTTCTGTAGCATCATACATGAGGAAATTTAACATAAACAATGAATGGTATAGAACTCCTCCTCCTTAGGCAACCTGGTGGCCGCCCACTCTCTGGAGGTCACCATATTGATGCCGAACTTAGTGCAGACATCTGATCACATAGCGCACTACAGCCCCAAATTCCTAGACTCAAGTGATCTCCTGTCTCAGCCTCCTGAGTGCTGGGATTAAAGGCATGCGCCACCAACGCCCGGCTTGTATATCCCGCCGGCTCAGGAGCACCGCTGCCTGAGCTGTGGGCTCGCCTGGCCTCATGTCTCACCACCGCTATAAAAGCTCGGAGGCAGGCGTTTCACTCCCCCAAGTCAGCAGCATGCTGCGTCCCCAAAGGCCCAAAGGCCCAGCCATGCCCGCCGCTATGGCTCCGTAGGCAGGTCCACGAGGCGCGCTGGGCGGGACTAGGCCACATGGGCCGTTCCGGTAGCACCGGTCTCGGGAATTAAGCACAAAATTGCTGGAAAGCTTTGCTAGTATATCTAGACCCATTATCTGTTTTTACAACTTTTGGCATTCCCATGTAAGCAAAACATCTTAAACAGTGACTTATAACATGCCTGGTGGCTTCTCCTGTTTGTGGAGTGGCACATTTTTAACTTGCCAAACTCAGTAATGTGAGTCACATCCATTCGCCATAAATGGTTGGTGAGCAGGCCTTGAGGATTCATCCTTAAATTAGCCATAGCCATATTGTGGACATATTCCACATTGTTTGATGATTTGATCAGAAGTCTCTCTGGTTAGGCCAAATTTCTTACTTAGACTTGCTATTATGATGAAGAAAAGTTACAAGCCTGTTGAGCTTTTTCTATTTAAGGCAAATCAACTGATTTTATTAGTCGATAATTTATTCCATTTGCGGACCGGTGCACGAGCGATGCAGGGCGTCTCCACTTTGGGTCGACTAGTCTCTTCTTCTCTTGGTGCTGTCCGGTGACCACCGTACCTCGAGCCCCACGTTGGGCGCCACTTGACCCGTCCAGCAGGCCAAGTTATTTGTGGGTCTCGAGGGGGTATCACCTAGGGGGTCAATGGGGGCGAGAGAGGAGGGAGACCAAGCGCATAATGAAAGACAGAGTCAGTCTGAGTCGCGTCAAGGTCTCGTTTATTGAAGGGTAAAGCTTGCTTATATGTAGGGGATTTTGCTCGGGGCAAGGTAGGAGGGTAGGAGGAATTGGAAATTTTAAGAGGAAGTGAAGATAAGGTTGCGTTGGCCCATGTCCTTGTGACCGGTCAACCGCAGCCGATTCCGAGAAGTAAAGGAACAACATGTTTTGAGCAACATATCTCAGAGCGGGTGGCTGTGCAAGATCTTGCTCGAGATTCTCTTTGGCCCTCAACACTGATTGAACATGATTCTGAATTTTATTTGAATTCTTAAACTTAGATGAATTCTGAACACTTTCAAATTTGCATTTTGTAATAAAGTATGTTTTGTTAACCTAATTTCTTTCATTTCATTGAAGTATCTAAGGGAAGGATCAACTTGGTGTATACCCAGAATCCAAGCACTCAGGAAGCTTAAGAGAATCAAAAGTTCAAGGCCAGCCTGGGTAGAAGCATGTTCACAACTACTCTGCCTCACAACAATAGTAATACCCACAAAAGACCCATAGAAAGAATTTAGTCACCACAGTGATTCAAAAAACACGAAGTCTTAAGCCACAGGATATATAACTGTTGAACCTACACATTAAATGATCATAATGGTTTGTTAATGTGTTACGTAGTATCAAATCTGATATTTTTTGTGTTCATGATTCACATAAGGTTCAACCTTGGAGACCACAATCCAAAACCATGTTGAGCAACTAAACTTCTATCTCTCATATCATGAAATGAAGTTTTAACTTGAGAGACAAAGAGAAGGAAAGAAGGAGAGGGGGAGGGAGGAGAGAAAGAGAGAGAGATGGAGGGAGGGAGGCAGGGGGAGAGAGAGAAAGATCTTGAGAATAGCTTGAGTACTTGGGGTATTTGGAGAAATTCTCTCTCTGTGTCTCTCACATGCAGGTGTGTGTGCGTACTTTCAAAAACAACCCTACCCCTTACATGCATGCACCCATAAAACACAACCTCATTTCCTTTTCCAAAACCCATCCTTCCGCACTTCCATTTTTTCTTGAAGAGCTCCCAAATCTAGAAAGCCCTCAAGAGTAGGAGGGAAAACTAACCTTTCCTCAGCAAAACAAGAAAATCAAAGACTCAGGCCTGGGCTTTGATACATGTTGCTACATCATACCATTTAAAAATACAAATTGTAACATGCCAACAAGAGCATGCACTTGTATATATTTGTCCATTTCTAAGAACAATTTGCCCTGTAATTGGTTCTTTTCCTTCAATATTATGCTGTGCTGGCTACTCTTATGTCAACTTGACACATCTAGAGACATTTGGGAAGAGGAAACCTCAATTGAGAAAATGCCTTCATCAGACTGGCCTGTGAGCGTACCTGTGTTAACATTCATTTCCTTGATTGATGATTAATGCAGGAAGACCCAGTTCACTGTGGGAGGTGCCACCCGTGGGCTGCTGGTATTGGGAGCTATAAGAAAGCAAGCTGAGCAAGCCATAATGAGTAAGCCAGTCAGCAGCACTCCTTCATGGCTTCTGCTCCAGTTCCTGTCCTGTTTGATTTCCTGCCGTAACTTCCCTCAGTGATTGTTACCTGGAAATGTAAGATAAAATGAAGATAACTTGATAGAGGGAGCCAGTATAGGTTTAGAGAGAGGTCTGGAACTAGGGAAATGTTCAGGGATCCGCAGGGATGACCCCAACTAAGAATCTAGGCAGTGAGGGAGAGGCTGCCTTTGATGCCCTTCCCCTATAAGAGATTGATGACTACCTTGGTTGCCATCCTAGAGCCTTCATCCAGTAGCTGATCCAAGCAGAAGCAGGTGCCCACAGCTAAACACTGAGCCATACTCCTGGAATCCAGTTGTAGAGAGGGAGAAAGGATGAGCAAAGGAGGCCAAGACCGTGCTGGAGAAACCCACAAGAACAGTTGACCTGACAACATAGTGAGAACACAGCAACCCTAGTCATAAAGCTGGGGAAAAAGCATTGGACTGAATCAAGCCCCCTGAATGTGGGTGCCAGCTAGGAGGCCTGGGCAGTCTATGGGGACCTCTAACAGTGGAGCCAGTGTTTATCACTAGTGCACAAATGAACTTTGGGAGCCCATTCCCTATGAAGGGATAATATTGCAGCCCAGATACACGAAAGAGGGCCTAGGCTCTCACCCAAATGATGTGACAGACTTTGATGATCCCCCGTGGAAGGCCTCACTATCCTTGGGGAGTGGGTGGGGGTGGGTTGGGGGGTTTGGTTGGGGGCATGGGAGCATGGGAGGGTGAGGGAATGGGGGAATTGATAAGTAAAATAAGATTGTTTCTAAAATTTTTAAAAAACGAATCATTTCGTCCCACAAGTTGCATTTTTGATCATAGTGTTTCTCTTATATGTGGAGACCCTAAGACATATGGTTATCAGTTTCTGTAGAATTTTTGTGTTTCTTGAAATTAAGTTTTCACGAAACACAAGTTTCAAGAACTGTTCTGTTTTTAAGATACTGCTTAATGTTTAGCCACCTTTATTCTTTTCGTTCTCTTCTTCTTCCTCCTTTTTTCTTTTCCTCCTGTTGTTCTTTCTTTTTTTTTTTTCCAAGACAAAGTTTCTCTTTGTAACCTTGATTGTCCCTGGAAATAGCTTTGTAGACCAGGCTACATTCAAATTCAGAAATCTGCCTAATTCTGAGTGCTGGGATCAAAGGTGTGTCCCACCACTCCTTGGATAACCATCTTCATCATTTTTTCAAGTTGACATCTTTATAATGACTCATAGATATCCTTACTGAAAGTGTGCAAGTGTACTAAATGATAAATACTAAAGTAACAAATGTGAGCATTTGTAAGCATAGTATTTTTCCAGTGTCAATCATATAAAAATTACTCAAAATTGTGGCTTTATTATTTTAAGATCTAGTTTAATTATATGTATGCGTGCGTGTGTGTGTGTGTGTGTGTGTGTGTGTGTGTGTGTGTGTGTGTGTGCGCGTGTGTGTGTGGACCAGAGGGCAGGGGCCCACACCAGCCAGAGGCATTTGATTCCCCTGAAGCTGGAGTTACTGATGGCTGTGAACTGCCCTGTATCAGTACTGGGAACTGAAACTACATCCTCCACAAGAGTAGCAAGTGTCTGAACTGCTAAACTGTCTCTTTAGCCCCAGAATTTGTAGCTTTAATTGGTCAGAAGCCTCTAAGACTTTAGACATTGAAGCTTATATGGATAGCTTCAGTTTCACATAGATAATTTCATAGATGCTACACAAGTTCACGTTTGTCATAACTCATCCTTTATAAAAAGGAAAAAGAAACATTGTGGTCTTTTAAGACATGAAATATTAACGGGATTCTGTTTCAGAGATGGCCCATGATGAATTCATTAACAACTCAGAGTGAGCAGGCAGGGACACTCAGGTATCCAGAAGTGTGTCTATTTACTTCACAATGATTCATTGAGCTACACACTGTGGCATCTTCACTTTTCCCAGGAAAGATTGTTACTTTAATTGGATCATTTCAACATTTCATCTTGTTGAGTTTAGTAACATATGCCGGGGTAGTTGTATTAGGAAGTGTAATAAAATAGAATATCTCACATGATCTATTGCATTGTATGAAATCTTAGAGAACTAATAAAATACATTAAGATAAAATGATGTATTGGAAAAACTGCATAATTGGATGGCAAAGAAAGGAAATATTTGAAGGCTGTACACCAGTTACTTCTTAGTGGTTAATAAAGTGTTACACTGTCTAACTGAAGCCCTGTTGATATGATCTGCATGTCCTTATTTAACAGCTTTGGTGTATTCAGGCATACAAAGCTACACAGTGATACACAGGAACAGATTTCCACTGATGGCATTTAGTTAGAGAGGCATACTCTTAAAATAATGCTTCAGTGAACAATCCCTGCCTACAAGCTCTATTATACACCCATGAGTCCAAAACAGACTTGTGTGCATGAAGCAAATGGGCATTTGCCACTTGCACCACTATGGTACCCATAGCCATGGCCGAGTACCACAGGGATTTTTCTCAACACACTCTTCCAGAAGCAGTGTATGGAGGTAGCCGTTTCCACACCCGTCTCAACAGAGTTTGTACTTGTTCCCACTCTCTTCCCACAAAGCTTTGCTCAGACGTTTTGCTGATACTTTGAATATACTTCCCATTTCTTTTCGTTGTAAGATTTTCAAATTAATTCGGGGGAAAAAAATCAAGCCACAGTACTGTCATTGTTGTAAAAAGTGTTAGAAGGTGCGTGAGTCTTTTAGAGGCTGAGATCACACCTCAGAGATGATTTCCTGTATCTATGTTTTTAAGAGTGACAATCAAACGCTCACGTGAAGCAGAGGAAGACCAATGAGGTCGGCTTACCGGCGCATGCCCTTGTGAAGAGGTGCAGTCTCTGTGTGAGGTGCTCCAGATCATGAGGCATTGTTGTTATGGGTTACGGGACAGGCCATCTGTCATTCTCCAAAGAGCCACACTTCAGTGATTCTGGTTCTACTGACTTTGGGCTTGTCAAGTCCAGAGACTGTGTTCCTAGATTCTTTTAAAAACAGTACTCTTGGGCCAGAGAGGCAGCTAAACAGCTACAAGCAATGCTGCTCTTGGAGAGGACCCAGGCTCAGTTCCTAACAACCACATGGCAGCTAACGAGCATGTAAAACCAGTTCCCGAGGATCATACTCCCACTTCTGGCATCCGTGGGTACTGCATGCATTTGATGCACAGACACACACACTGACAAAATACCCATAAACATAAAATAATCTTTTTCTTTCACATTTTTATTGAAAAGTTCTTCTTTCATAGAATATATCTTGACCACAGTTTTCACACACTCCACCATTCCTACTTATGCTCCCCCACCTCCCTCTTTCCCAGATCCACTCCCATTTCCTCTTCAGAAAAGAGCAGGCCTCCAAGAGTTGACAATCAAACAGAACAAAACAAGATACAATAAGACAAGGAAAAATTTCTCATATCAAGCCTGGACAAAGCAACCCAACAGGCAGAAAAGAGTCCCAAGAGCAGGCAAAAGTCAGACAGAGATATATCCACTCCCTCTGTAAGGTATCCCACAAAACTACCAATCTAACAGCCATTATATACACAGAGGACCTGGTGCAGACCCATGAGGGCCCCATGCTTGTTTATTCGGTCTCTGTGAGCCCAGATGAGCCCTGCTTAGTTGATTCAGTGAGCCAGGTTCTTCTGATGTCCTCCATTGCCTCTGACTCCAATCTCCAATCTTTCCTCCCCCTCTTCAGTTCAGTTCCCACATCTTTTAGAGACCCATGGAGACCCATACTTTAGACTCTGATAACGTCTGGTGTGGGTCTCTGAACCCACTCCCATATGCTCCCAGAGGAAGCCTCTCTGATGACTACTGGACAAGGCACTGATCTATGAGAATAGCAGAATATCATTAAGAATCATTTTATTGATTTTTTTCCCAGTCCTATTTGATTCTACCCTGTTCTCTGGATTGTCCAATCTCTGGTTTTTGACCATCCAGGCAGTGTAGGGCATGGGCTCCCTCTTGTGGCAGGGGCCTCAAGTTAAACCAAACATGGATTGGCTACTCCCACAAATTCTGTACCACCATTGCACTAGTATTTTTTGCAGACAGGACAGATTGTGGGTCCAGGGTTTTGTGGCTGTGTTGGTGTCCAGGATTCTCTTGCTGTAGCATGCAGAGTATCTTCTCATGCCAAAAAGACTAGAAGACATGCTTGAAGGCTCCATGCAGTCACCCACTGTACCTCTCTATGTTCAATGAGCTGTGTGGATGTTGTCCTCAGCAATGGGGCCACACTGTCAGTTTCAGGAGAGTGATCCCTCCTGGAATCAGCCTGAGTTGTTTAGGGAACTCCACAGGAGTCCCTTGGCTGTCAACCCAGCTGAATGCAACCCATTCCCACTAATGAAGGCCTTGCTTGGCTACAAAAGGTGGCCAGTTCAGACTCTGTACCCTCCATTAATATTAGTCCCCACTAGGATCACCTTCATAGATTCTAGAAAGTTTCCAGTGACCTAGGTTTCTACACCACCACCCGCAATGCTCCTCCAATCCCAGCTGTCTCTCCTCACACTCATTCCTTTCATCCCTTCCCCAGCCACCTGATCCTTCCTGCCCCTGCCCCATCCTCTACAATCCACCCCCAAAATTTATTCTATTTCCCATTTTCCCTAGGAGGTCTATGTGTCCCTCCTAAAGCCCTCCTTTTTACCTAACCTTTCTGGGTGGACTGTAGCTTTATTATCATTTAATTAACAAGCTAATATCCACTTATAAATGGATATTAAGTTAATATATATTATATTTGTCTTTCTGGGGCTGGGTTATCTAATTCAAAATGAGTTTTTCTAGTTGTATCCATTTCCCTGCAAATTTCATGATGTCATGTTGGTTTATTTTTAAGCATTGACTAATACTTCATTATGCAAATGTACCACGTTTTGTTTAGCCATTCTTCAGTTGAGGGACATCTAGGTTGTTTCCAGTTTCTGACTAGAATAAAGTCACAATGAACATAGGTGAGCAAGTGTCTTTGTGGTAGGATGGAGTGTCCAGGAGTGGTAGAGCTGGGTCTTAAGGTAGACCAGTTTTATGAGGAACTGTTATATTGATTTCCATAGTGGCTGTACAAATTTGTACTACCATCAGCAATGGAGGTGTTCCCCTTGCTCCTAGCCAGCATGAACTGCCAGTTGTTATTGATCTTAGCTATTCTGAGAAGTGTAAGTTGGAATCTCAAAGTAGCTTTAATTTGTATTTTCCTGATGCCAAAGGATGTTAGACATTTCTTTAAGTGTTTATCAGCCATTTGAGATTCCTCTATTGAGAATTCACTATTGAGATCTATGCCCCATTTTTTATTGGGTTATTTGACCTTTTGATATCTAATTTATTGAGTTCTTTATATATGTTGGACATTAGCCCTCTATCATATATGGGGTTGGTAAAAATCTTTTCCATTCAGTAGGTCGCTGCTTTGTCTGAAAGATAGTATTCTTTGTCATGTAGAAGATTTTCAGTTTCATGAGATCCTATTTATTAATTGTTGATTTTAGTGCCTGCACTATCAGTGTTCTGTTCAGAAAGTTGTCTCCTGTGCCAATGTGTTTAAAGCTATTCCCTATTTTCTCTTCTATCAGTTTCAGTGTATCTGGTCTTAGGTTGAGGTCTTTGATCTGATGGGGGAGGTCCATCTGTGTATATGTTTGTTTTATTGGTTGATAAATAAAGTACTGATGACCAATAGGGAAGCAAGATAGGTGGGGATAGAAGTCAAGGAGGATTCTGGGAAATGTAGTAAAGACGGATTTGCCATGTGAGCCTGGGAAGAGAGGACACATGCTGCTGGCTTCCTGGATAAGGTAAGTCTTTATAAAATATATAGATTAATGGTTATGGTTGATACTTAAGACAGAGCTAGCAAATAAGAAATCCTAGTCATTGGCCAGCAGCACTGTAACTAATATTAATCTCTGTGTGTTATTTGGGGGCCCTAACATGGCGGCAGAACTCTGGCAGCTAGCGGAGTTATTTTTACAAATGGTGCCCGTGTGGTTTTTCAAACTTCCACATGAAAACTTCACAAAAACTTAAAACTGGATTTTAGAAGCAAAAGAATAGAGACAAGCATGACTTCTTGGTAGCAGCATTTTCTTGGGTGGTTTCTGTTTTGCTAGAGACAAGCAGAGACTGGAGCAGCACCCTTAAGGGATGTTTCCTGACTCAGCATAAGTGGAAAAAACTGCAGGGCTCTTTTAAGAGGCCCTGCTAACAATTGAATGGTGTGTACAAGCAGCTGGCAGTGGCAGTGACCACATCTCCAAGCCAGCAGCATGCTCTTTGATGGCAGCATAGACCAAGGTGGTTAAGTGTAGTTCTCAGTGAGTGCTGGCAGTAAATGTACCCTTTACCATCTTGGAATCACAGCTGCTAAAACAGCTGCTGCTTTAATCTTAGAAATGTTGTTTAGCAGATAAAAGACCATGTGGCCAGAAAAAGGTAAAGATTTACAGTAAAGACAGATTCCGATGAACAAAAACCTCTAAATGTTTACAGTGTGTTAAAAAATATACTTAGGCTTGTGAGAGAAAAAGAAACAGGATAAAGTGTTAAAAGAGAGAGAGAGGGGGGAAGAAGAGGAGGAGGAGGAGGAGGAGGAGGAGGAGGAGGAAGAAGAAGAAGAAGAAGAAGAAGAAGAAGAAGAAGAAGAAGAAGAAGAAGAAGAAGAAGAAGAAGAAAGAGTAGCCAGGCAGTGGTGGCACATGCCTTTAATACCAGCACTCAGGAGGCAAAGGCAAGCAGATGTCTGTGATTTCAAGGCCAGCCTGGTATACAGAATGAGTTCAAGGGCAGCCAAAGTTACACAGACAAACCCTGTCTCCTAAAAGGAAAAAAATAAATAAATAAAAGCAAAAGATAGAATTATAAAAATAAATAAATAAATAAATAAATAAGCCATGTAAAGTTGGAAAATACACAGAGCGTCTGGATACCATATGCTATATTGTTGTCTTTAAATTGTTTGATTGCCAAAGAAAGAACTACAGTTGCTAAAAGAAATTTTGTAGGGGACACCGTAACCATGCCTGCTAGGGGCTGGCTACAGGTGTGTCTGACCGTGCCTGTGAGGGTGTGGTCAGGGTGATGTAGGAAAGGTTTAAGAGTGAGGGGCGTGCAGGTGGAAGGTCCCTTCTTCCGTTTTCATCCTCAGCTTGCTGTACTTACTCCTGCCCTGCCGGCTGGCTAGGTCGCTCTGTAGCTCTGTAAGTAAGGCTTTTCCCTAATAAATAACCTTATATTTTTCCCTGACTCCATATTGGTAATTCCCACATTAACATTTGATTATAAGTACTGCTAAACTAATCCAACTTATATATTTTAAAAATGCTTTGACTTCTAAATTTAAATATAAGGACAGGTTACTTGGAAAAAGAGTTTTTGCTTGTGTTTCCACAGAAAATTGAAAGCTATGGATTCCTTCCAGACTAATATGGTCTGATGAAGCAAGACCCCCTGAAACAGTGTCCCAGGTGATCCAACATCTAAAACAGCCAAGATGATACAGCCTTACAGACTACAAAAACAAGGACCTGGCCAGGTTTCTGTGTTTTATCATGATCCCCGTGGTATGGACATCACCCCCAACCAGCAGGAAGCAGTTTGGAATGAATGACACCCAAATTCCCAAATATTGTTTGTAAATGTTTGCTTTCATTTAAATATGGTTGGTTATAAATGGTAATGATCACAGTCAATCTCTTTTTAAAAGAAAAGGGGAGAATAGGATATAGAAATGAATAGCTTACATTGGTATGGATTTTGATTTATTGATACAAATTAAAGGTTAATTTTGTTATATGTAAATTTCTCCTCTTGTTTGGTATTTATACAGATCTTATAAAATGTGATGTATAATTAAATACAGATTTTATATAGTCAGGTATAATAGTCAAAACTTACAGTTAGGTTAGTTAGGTTTTCTAGATATACAGAGATGTATTTGAGATGAATGGATATTCTTCAAACCTTCCAAAGACCTACAGAATATATGGCAATTAAATGGTTTAGGTTTTTTTTTTTATGACAATGAGACACAACTGCTCCTGGCACATCAATTACATCAGAAAGGAGGATGGGCATTGAAGAAACTCAATATGGAGTTTGCCTTCAATATGGCAAGATTATCCATTTGGGCAATAAACTGCTCTTGTCTGGACTGTTTGATAAATTGGACATGCAGGACCCACAGAAAAGTGACTGCTGAACTTGCAAAACAGGACAGTCCTGAAGGATTCCTACTTCATGGAGAAGTCTGCCAGACACACTGAGGCCTATAGGCTGATGAAGGATGCCCCAACGTTACAGAGGAACTTCAGGTGACTGTTCAGGCATCGAGATGTCTCTGTCAGTTCTAAAGTTTACACATTATCCTCCTTCTTTGATGGAGTTGAAGACAGATAGTTATGGTTATAGATTTCTTTAGTCATTATAAAAGAGAAGTTACATATAAGACTTAAACTCACAAAGATAGGATAGATGATAGAATATTTTCTTTAAATGTTGCTAAATGTAGGGAAGCAAGATAGGTGGGGCTAGAAGTTGAGGAGGATTCTGGGAAATGTAGTAAAGACAGATTCACTATGTGAGCCTGGGAATAGAGGACACATTCTGCTGGCTTCCTGGATAAGGTAAGTCTTTATAAAATATATAGATTAATGGTTATGGATGATACTTAAGACAGAAGTAGCAAATAAGAAATCCTAGTCATTGGCCAACAGCATTATAATATTAATCTCTGTGTGTTATTTGGGGGCACTAACTTGGCAGTGGAACTCAGGCAGCTGGCGGAGAGTTATCATTAACATTGATCCACTTCGACTTGAGTTTAGTGCAGGGTGATAAATATAGGTTTATTTACATTCTTCTACATGCAGACATCCAGTTTGACCAGCACCACTTGTTGAAGATGGTTTCTTTTTTTCCAGCGTCTATTTCTGGATTCCTTATCAAACATCAGATGTCTTTATGTGTGTGAATTAGTCTGGGACTTCAGTTCTATTCCATTGGTTAATGTATCTGTTTTATGATAATATCATGCAGTTTTTACTATTAAAACTCTGTAGTACAACTTGAAATCTGGGATGATGATACCTTCAGAAGTTTTTTTTTTTTTTTATTGTTAAGGGTTGTTTCAGTTATCTTTGCTTTTCGTTTTGTTTCCATGTGAAGTTGAGTATTCTTTCAAGCGCTGTAAAGATTGTGTTGGAATTTTGATGGGAATTGCATTGAATCTGTAGTTTGATTTTGGTAGGATGGACATTTTTGCTACTGATTCCTAAACATGGAAGAGCTTTCTATCTTCTGATATCATTGTCAGTTTCTTTCTGCAAAGACTTGAAGTTTTTATCATACAAGTGTAAGGATTCAGGCATTATGCTGGGCTGCCCCCTGTCACCTGGCAGAATGCACTCAGGCAGTACCCTGGTCGGCCCAGGGTCCTATGCTGCTACATCACCATATAGTCTGCATGCAAGTGCAAAGGACCCTTAAAAGTAAAACTCTGCTCACTTCCACTTTCTCTTTCCTGTCTTCCTCTGAAGGGCCAGACAGGACTTTTCCTGTCTCCTTCTCTTCTGTTCTCTCTCTGTCTCTGTGTCTCTTTACCTCTTTTCTCTTTCCTTCCCTTATTTTCTTACCTCTCCTTCAATGAAACTTTCAATACGAGTCATGTCTCCAGGTGTCTGTTTCCCATCTCCCCACCACCCATCACCTGCTGCACTGCGGTAAGGAGGACCTACCGCACAGGGTCCCTTCCCATGCCACTGTGTTCCTAACAAGTCTTTTTTCTTGTTCAGTAAGGTATTCTAATTTATTTGAAGCTGTTATGAAGAGTGTCATTTCCCTGATTTCTTTCTCACCTTGTTTATCATTTATACATAGGAGGGCTACTGATTTTTTTTTTTTTTTTGCTGCTAATCTGCAGCCACTTTGCTGAAAGTGTTTATCAGCTATAGAAACTCCCAAGTGGAGTTTTAGGAACATGTATGCATACTATTAAATCATCTGCAAATAAAAATAATTAAATACACTGCTCATTCCTCTGAACATACACCTATGAGTCCATTTACAAGGACCTGGTGACAGTGAACTCTTGAGCAGATGCTTGATACTCTGCCTTTCCTATGCTAACATGTTCCTTGCAAACAGAGAGAGGGGGGCTCTCAGGCAGCCAATGGTTCCCCTTCCTCCCAGAAAGATAATGCAATAGCATGTTAGGAAGCTTGACAGATAGGGAAGAGTAGCATACAATGGGGATTTACACTGAGTATCTTTGTGTTCTATGTGAATCTGTTACCTAATTTAAAATAATTTAAACACACAATTAGCAAAAGTGAAGAAAACCATGCAATTTAAACCAAAAGAATATGATATTTCTGGGGGTCACATTTTATAATTCATGGCAAATGCCTCTTTGCTCTGCAAAAGCTTTGCCAATTTAATTTTAATAATGGAATATTTGGCATGGGGAAGCATGGGACCAAATTAGAGAGTGTGACAAGTTCAAACTCTTTAGCTAAGAACAGTACAGATAGATCTTTATGTTTGATTTTGGATCCCTGCCTAATACAAGACCTCAATTTCCCTCTCCTAACATATTTTAGTGGAACTTACCTGTTTTGCATGTTTGACCATTATTTTTTCACATTATTTCTGAAATAATGGTCAAGTTTAGTAAATCACCACACTGATCCTGTGTCATTTTACTGCTCAAACAAGACACATTGCTTTTTTGGATCAGATACAGGACTAAGTGGCAAAAACCTGTTAGAATTGTTTGGCCATTTACTATCCATGCAACTTGAGATTTAAAAATCTTCTTTGAAGTTTTCCTAGTCTATACATCTATAAAATGGAAGAACCAATGGGAACTATTTGAGCCCACAATCTCTAGAAAACAAAGAAAGCCTAAGGTCATACTGAAAGTACTGATCTGGGAGATGAGGAGGTAAAAATCTGGCACCAGAAGAACAAAAGAGCAAGGAGAGAAAGGGCAAATGGGAACACACAGACAGGACCTCCTGTGCAAAGATTTCCTGGCTTGCTAAAGGGAACCCAGACATGGAATCAGTTGTTTAAGGAAAGAAAGGGGACTGATGAGATAGCTTATTGGGTAACAGCAATTGCTGTCAAGCCTGAGGACCCTATTTTAGCCTCATAATGGGAAGGAGAGAACCAACTTCTACAAACGGTCCTTTGACCTTTTGATCCTCATATGTCCAACACACATACACACACACACACACACACACACACACACACACACACACACACCCACACTAAATAAATGCATTTAACCAATGTGCTTATATACTTATAAAAGAGAAGGGGGAACATAATGTCTGAGCTTTGCATAGCTCCAGTTTTTCAAGGGTTTGATTCAATTCAATCCTGTGCATTGCACAGATATCATCTTTTGCCGTCCACTGCCCTATGGAATCTCATATCCAAGTCTGTAGCATGAATGTTCACTGTAATGCTCAATCTGCTAGAAGAGCCAGAAGTCCAGATGGGAAAATGAAATACTTTGCATTTGACTAATATGTCAAAGTTTCAAAGCAATAGGTCATTCCCCTGAGCCCAACTATAAATGCCCTTTAACTTGCAATGGAATTAAATCTAATTTGAAGACATTTTAATTAAAAAATATTTTTACTGGACCTAACCTATTTGTAAGCCTTTGTATTGCTGTTACACAATATCTGACATAAAACTTAAAAGGGGTCAGATTTATTTTAGCTTACAATTTCAGAAGTTTCAGTTCATAATTCTTGGCTCTGTGGATTTTAGGGTCCATAATAAGCACAATGCCTTGGCAGTGGGAGTATGATGCAGAGAACATCCATTCCTTGCCAGACAGGAAGCAGGGAGAATAGAAGGGACTAGGACTAGGTTTAACGTCCAAAGGCCCATCCCCGGTGACTATTTCCTCCATTCCCACTTCCTAAACATTTTTACTACCTACCAAAATACCACCATCAGTAAGGAACCAAACACTCAACACCTGTGCTGATGGAGGGCATATTCAAACTGTAATACTCCACCTTCGTTCCCAAAAGCTCATGCCATTACATAACTCAAATCTCATTTATTCCATCTGCAAGAGTTCCCAAAGTCTTCAGCATTCCTACAGTGTTCAAATGTCCAAATCCAAAGTGTTTTCTGAGACACACTTGTAGCTGTCAGACCCCAGAAAACCCCAAGTAATGTTATATACATCGGAACTATAATGGTATGGAGTTAAAATTCCAACTCTAAAATGAGGAATAGGAGCACAGAAATGAAGGATTACTCAAAATAAGATGCAACTTAGCCAGGCAAACATTAAACTCTATATAGCTCCAGGTATCTGCCATCTGCGTTATGGGGTCAGGATTGAATCTTCAAAGGGCTTAAATAGCCTTACTGCTGTGTGCATACTGCTTGTAGTTCATTTTGGGCTGGTTACCCATGGATTTTCTTAGCATAGACTGTGTATAGTCTATGCTTTTCCCCAACATTTTGCTTTTCTGAGATCCCTTAAGTTCTGTCTGTTATGAAACATCTGTTTAACTAGGCAAAGATGTGTAGCATTTGCTTATGCTGTGTTTGTTTAACTATGTAAAGATGTGTTGCTGTTTCATCTTGCCTGCCTTAAGCACGTGATCAGTCTAATAAGAAGCAGATGGCCAATAGGGAGGCACTGGAGGGATAGATGCAGCTATCAGGCAGAGAGAATAAGTAAGAGGAGGAATCTAGTGAGAGAAAGAGGGAGAAGGAGAGGGAGATGTCTGGGGCCAACCATGGAGGAAGCAGAAAAATAGGAGATACAGAATGAAAAAAAAGTAAAAATCCCGAAAGCAAAACATAGATGAAGAGAAACAGGTTAAAATAATTTATAAGAGCAAGTAGGACAAGCCTAAATTAAGGCCAAGCTTTCTTAACTAATAATGAGTCTCTGTGTCATGATTTGGGGGCTGATGATCCTAGAAAGCCTGATGTATTTACCTATAGCATTTTATGGCTTCTCTAGCCCACATCTCCATTTTTTTCCAAATTTCTTCCATAAACCAGTTTTGAACTCTTAAGAAATATCTGGTCACATTTATTCATATGAAGGACACCATTCCTGGTAGTTAAATCTGTGTTAATCAAGGTTCTCTTAGAGAAACAGGAGATATATACACACATAGTCCAGGAAGCCAAAGTCTCGGGATAAGGGAAACCAAGAATGCAGTCCCAGTCTGAAACTGAGAATGGGTTTCCCAGAGAATCACTGATATGAGTCTATAATGGAAGACTGAAGAAGAGAGTTTCTTGGAGTCTATGGTGATGGTAGTAGCAATAGACTCACTCAGGAATAATGGAGCTCACATCCTTGACTGATTTTCTCTTTTCTGTTTTAATTCTACCCATACCCCAGTCTGCTGGATGGTGAATCTACACCCAAGTATGGCCTTTTCCCTTTGATATACCCAAGTATGGCCTTTCCCCTTTGATTCCATTTTGCTTGGAAATACTTTTGGCAATACATACAGATGTGAGTTTTACTATTCCCATAGGCTTCTCTCAGTCCAGTCAGGCTGAACATCAAGATTTACAGGCACATCTACTAGCACAGACTTGAATTCAAAAAGGCCCACATTGTAAATTTTTATTTCCCAGCTGTTAGCTCTATTTTAAGAAGTTGTACAACATTGAGGACATGGGGCCTACTAGCAAAGTAGGTCACTAGGGGATGATCTTGCCTCACCCTACTTCCTGGTCTGCCATCATGTAAACAGCCACCAGCTCGAATTCCTGCCACCAGGAATTGAGCTGACCCACCAAGCATTTACCACCATGGGAAACTGAATCCCTCTGAACTGTGAACCAAAATAAACCTCTCCTCCATTTCTGTTGAGTTGTGACCACAGTGACATGAAAGTAACCAATACCCTTTCTGAGCATCCGAGCCTAGCAACACAGCACATGCTAGAAAAATGGCTGTTTACCTTGTGACAAAGTTGTTGAGTGAAGACCACTCATCATCAGACAACTAACAACAGCTCAGGCAAAGATCAAACTCAGATTTCAAAGTGACTTCCTATGGGGGAGGGGTGCCTTTGTGACTACCATGACCAGTAGAGTAACAATCTGTGGGTGGCAAGAAGGTAGTGAGGTTCAACAAGACTCGGTAGCCAGTGTTGATTCAAACTCTGGGTTCAAACATCTGACACTGAGTAGTTTATTTTAGGTATATTTAATCACAGCACAATTTGGTAAGAAATTTCCTGATGATAATTAACTCAGTCCTATGCACAAGAAAGCTTAAGACTAACTCCATAGAAATTCTTTGTAAAGTTCATGTGGCATTCTATAAAGATAGGTTCTATAGATTGATTACATGTAACATCTTCCATAAAGATGGCTCTATAGATTGACAAGCTCAAAATAAAGGTGTGGAGGGGAGATCTGGTGTGGTCTCAGCCACACAGATAACTCAAAGGTCAACAGGTTCTTAACCACATCAGTTCCTGGCCCTTTGGGTGGAAAGCAGGTTATACATCCCTCACTTTGAAGGGACAGCCCTGCGTGCTTAATATTCCTGGTTATCTAGTACCTATCTGTAATCACAAAGACCTCCAAACTCCCTACAACTTCCTACTTAATGCATATTGGACTCCCATATAAAAAAAATCTGTACAGTGAATCATTGTAACTTGTAAACTATGTGCATTAAACACTATGTTAGAAGAAACTTGGTTTAGTCCTTAGTGAAGATCTATACTTTTTGATAATTATGGTGTAATCAAATCTCATCACTAACCCTGAAAACCAGAGATCTATTTTCAGTGCATATAGTTTTTTCCAGAAGTCATATTAGTAAACTCTCCCTATGTGGCCTTTTAACAGAATAGTTTTGTTTTTCTGCTGCTGAGTGTATTCCATTGGTGTGAATGTGAGCTATAACAATGAGACGTTATTATATTCAGTTTGGGGACATAATAATAAATGGAGCTACTGTGTGTATTGAAGTGCAGGATTTTGCGTGCAGTTCTGTTTACATTAAATTTGAGTGAGATTTCTGAGTCAAATGGTGAAAGCATGTTTAAGATTTTAAGAAATTTACAAACTCTTTTTTCCTAATCACAGTATGATTTCGTATGCCCATGAGACACATACAAGAGTCAGGGATGTTCTGGATCTAGAGTCATTGCTAGAATTGTTTTCACATGCTAACCATTCACAACTATCCAAGCCTGAAAGAATGAAGGTCTAATACATGATACACCGTGGTGAATCATAATACCATTAGACTGAGTGAAAAAAGGCAATTAATGTGGGGCCCATTATTATGAAATAGCTACTACAAGAAAATCCATACAACTTAAAGATGAGAAGCTTCTGGGACCACACAAGAAAAATTGGAAGATTGTTATGTAATGGATGGAGTTTCTGTCATGGGGTGGTGCAAAGTATTTGGAATAAGACAATGGTGATGTCTTGAACATGCCAGACCTTATTAGATAATGCTTATGGTTGCATAAGCTGTGGATGCAATTATGGCACTGAATTGTACACTTCAAATGGGGGTTTGTGGTCCAAGTGAACGTAGAGCACTTGCCTGGCTTGTGTGAGGACCCGAGTTTTAACCACAAAACTACAAAATAATTCCTGAGTACAGGAAGCAAATGAATGGAAAGATTAATTGTCACTCTGAGGTGATATGAACTGTGGGACTTCCAGCACAGCAAAGACAGAACACATTGGAAGATGAAGACCATTAGAATGATACGATAGTTAACCGCATTGAATTTGCAGTGGGTACTGGGTATTGATCTTGTGACTGCACATGATAACCGTATAGGTTTGCAGAACATCAGTATCTAGTAGTAGCTGAAAAAATGGCAGAACAATTAAAATTATGCTGAGCATACATAAATTTAAGTTCCCCCGTTCTAATAAATTGGACTACATTGTTCTAAAAAAAAAAGTTCAGTCAGAAAATAGCTTCTTCCTTAACAACAGTCATAAATCATTTCTTGGCTATTTTCAAAATGGAAAAATCAAAGTGACCATTGTGCTAATTACAGCATCTGACAAATGATTTCCTTTTTTGTTTATTGTAATAACAACAACAACAATAATAATATATGAAATCCGGGGCCAAGAGTAAGTTGTTTATGTTAGGGTCTCAAGCCCCGGACAAACTAGTAACGGCCTATTAACAAATCAGAGTGGACACTGTCTGCCAGTATCTCTCAGCATTACCAGTCCCTGTTACAAAGTCATCCTTGCTGGTGTGCCCCCTCCCTACCCAAGCCTCTTCAACCCAGGGACTGGGCTGCCCTCCTCCTAGCTGCTCTTCCCTATATAACCTAAGCTGTTTTGGGCACCTGTCCTTTTGCTCTGTTCGTTTTCTAGTCTCCTGGCTTGATCATTGACTTCTGGCTCTCCTCTCCCTTCCCTGTCTCCACACACGGCCACGTTCAGTCTGTGGTTCACTCTGGGCTTTTCCAGATGCCTCTGTCTCTGCCTGTGCTCTCCCTTATATCTATAAGGAACCCCCCAACCCCTTAGGAGCAATCACATCCTTCTTTTATTTCTTCATTCATTCTACTTACTTCAGGTTTGTTTTGAGACTCACTTTGCTGATTCACTCTGGTGTCCTCTCTTGGAATAAGGATTATTAATAAGATCCCTAGATTCTTGAATTTGAGTCTCCAGAGTAGATGAATGTTCTCTAAGTGGGGTAACCTCACTGTGAGAGCATCCCAAGCCAAGGCTCAGGAAGATCTTAATTATAGCTTTATATTCTAAATAAATAGTATTTATTGTTTTATTGTAATTGATAATCAAAAGTACCTGAGAACTCTGGCAAACATTCCCTGAGGGACAAAATTGCCCCAGATGAAATCTTCCAAATAGGTATTTACATGTTAACCCTTTCATATCAGATGTAAAGTGGACTCAAAAGCCATGTTCTCATTGGACCCAATTGGACCATTGCTCTTCAGGGATGCTAATAGGGAGATACTTTTCTACTGGGCAGCAAGAGCACTATTTCAAGTACAGCAATGGCCAGCAGATCTAACAACACAAAGGGCAAAGGGAAGAGTCAAGTGAATTACAAAAACAAAAACAAACAAACAAAAAGCCAAAACAGGCTAGAGTTTCCTATCTGGTGGAGACCTCTAGTCTCTCTGCATCTACAGTTTGAGTTCTTAGCCTTCTAGTTCTCCAATACAGCCTCCTACATATTAGCTCCATTGTAAAGCATACCATCACCAAGGAAAAGGGTGGAGTATACCCTTCTTCGAAAGAGATAGGTAATTTTTTTCATCAGAATTTTCAATAAGGGCTTGTTTTGTGTTCTAAACCCAATCCTCAAGTCTTTTCTCATTTTTCATGACTTCTCCAGGAAGATTATCTCTCCATTCAGGCTGACAAGATACCATTCAGGTTGAACATCACAGAGATGATGTTGTGTCTATCTCAGAGCATTGTATGAAGAAGAGGTTAGAGGTGAAATGAGTCATAGGATCAACTGTCATCTCTTGCTCCCTTGTCTGCCAGCGTTTGGTACTATCAAATCACTGGCTGCCCTGTGTCCTAGGACTTGAGGAATTTCCCTTAAGACAAAGCACACATCCTGTTTCTGAAGTTTCTGATCAGCAAGTTCAGCCCCTATCAGCAGATCCTGCCCTCAGAGAGGATCACTCTGCTTTGTGTCCAAGGGGCCTTTTATCCTCTTCCTTCCGTCTATGCTTTTTAACCACAATCCTGTCCAGGTGGGTGTTCCTTTCTTCCCTCATTGATTTATTTCTTCAACTCTTTGTTCTATCAGCCTGAGCCCATGGGTAGTACTCTTGTTCTCTGGGCTAGAATCCAATACTGCTCTTACTTACCTAATTACTCAAAGTGCCCTGCTTTGGCAGAGGGAAGACTTCGAAAGACGGTAGCTGGGTCTTTTGACCTTCCCATACCCTTTTCTCACAGGCTGCCACTATGAAAACATTGTGGCTCCACTGCATTTCTTAAAATGACATCTCTTCTTGTGTGTGTGGCTGGGTTTTTTTGTTTGTTTTTGATTTTTGAGACAGGGTTTCTCTGTAGCTTTGGAGGTTGTCCTGAAACGCTCTCTATAGACCAGGCTGGCCTCAAACTCACAGAGATCTACCTGCCTCTGCCTCCCAAGCGTTGGGATTAAAGTCTTGCACCACCAATGCCCAGCCTCTTCTTGTTTTAAAATGCAGAATAAAAAGGTTTTTATGTAGTTAATAAAGGGACCAATATTTACAAAAGCCAAGTAATTGTTTTAAAAGAAAGACTTAACCTCTGAAGAGAGCCTGTTCCCCCATGGAGGGATACTCTCTCAGCCTAAATACACTGGGGGAGGGGCTAGGCCCTGCCCAAATGATGTGGCAGACTTTGATGATTGCCCCATGGAAGGCCTCACTCTCCCTGGGGAGTGGATGGGGGTGGGGCAGGGGGGAGTCATTGGGGGACATGGAAAATGTGAGGGAGAGGAAACTGGGATTGATATGTAAAATGAGATTGTTTTTAATTTAAATAAAAATAATTTAAAAGGTCATTAACTTTTCAAATAAAAAAGTAGTTTTATTATATATATGCCAATCATGGTGGCACGTTCCATCAAACCTTACATTCAAGAGGCAGAAGCAGATGGATCTCTTGAGTTCAAGGCCAGGTAGTCTACAAAATGAGTTCCAGAGATCAAGGGCTTCACAGAAACCCTGTCTTGAGAAACCAAATACATACACATTTGAAGAGTAATGCAAATAACAGGTGAAATAGGTGAGTTTGAGGAGAGAAACAATTAAAAATTATGAAGAAACTTAATGTAAATGGCATTGTAACATTGTAAATGATAAAGATCAAAAAAAAAAAAAAGGAGGGAGAGGGAAGGAGGGGGAATTGAGGGGAGGACGGAAGGAAAGAAAGAGCCAGAAGTAGGTGTGGTCATAGTGAGGACAATCCCAGCATCGGGAAACTGAATAAGAAGTTTGTGTTCAAGGCTAGCCTGGGTTGCTTAGCAAGTTTTTGGCTGCCCTGGGCTACATAGCAAAAACTTCGAAAAGTTAGGCATCAGGATGATTTGAAAAAACGAGTCATTTGCATCTGAGTTCGCACATATTTGGACACTTCATAATACAATCGCTGACTTGCTCTATGATGACATGAAACTGTTGAGACTATCAAATTTGTCCTTTCTGTGTCTCATAGATTTTTAGTTTTATAGTTTGCCAAATTTGTAGACAGCACTTATTCCTAAGGTAGAACACATTTTGATTTTTCCCTTTTTCAAACAAAAGGAGTTGGAGACAAATGCCAACCATGCTATGTTCTATTGATGTGATTTCCTTCCACATCCTTCCTTGTAGAGACAAATTAAAAAAGCTGGAGACTAATACGCTGATTGCACAGCGCAGCCGTGCACTGCACGCTAAGAATGAAGAGACTCAAGCTCCTTGGTACCTGGCCCCTTCAGACACACAGCTGCATCCTCCTAAGCAGAGGAGGGGCTAGCTCTTCTCTTTGGTTCCGCGTCTAAAGATTTCTGCCACTAGGTGGCAATAAAGTTCATACCTACAACCGCAAGCAGGCTGGCTGTAATTTTCAGAGCTCTATTATTCATGCATTTGATTTATTGATTTAAAATTACTCTTTATTATTCAAATATTATTATAATTGAGATAACTGCAAATATCTATGGATTCCCAGGAAGCAAATAATTTTTCTGTGCAGTGTTTACTTACAAAAGTGCAGCCTAATTAATGGTGTTTATTTAGACTACATATACAAGTGATATATACTATATAACATAAGCACAGTGAAGCAAGATAAAGGGAAATGTTATGCAGCGACATAGGCACCTCTGTGCGATATCTTATAAAGAAGAATTTCTTTGTACAGGAAGAAGATTTTGTCTGTCCACCCAGTACGGAGTCCAATAAGCATCAATAGCTCAATTAATCCTTATCAAAAGAATGGATGTATTCAGGTGGATTTCTTCTTCGCTCCATTTTTCTTAAAGGAATTATTTTTAAATTATTCTATTTCTTTAAAGTAACAATTAAGTAGCTATTAAATTTGACAGTGGAAGCAGGTTAGCTAATTTCATCATTACACTGAATTGAGGTGTCTTTGCATCTTCTGAAATAATATTTTGTTCATCTATGTACTCAAAGTTTCCCTTTCATAGCAATCGAATACACAGGGAATAGAAAAATCTATGCTTCTTCATGAACCCCAGATCAGAATTAGCTGAAATGGATTACGTAATTGCTAAATAAGTCAGAGGACAAACCCACATCTGCTTGGCTCTTGGTTTTTGTGTTACTTGGAAAAATCACCTAACATCATCCAACCAACTTAAGAAGCCCACTGAATTATGGGAGGAGTCCAAAGGATGTGTCTGCTTAGTAGCTGTGTTTCCATTGTATTGCTTTCACTTACTAGGAACAGACTTTTTTCGACCCCATTCTAAATCTTGGGATTAACTTTAATGAGTCACCAAGACCCTTATACCTCCTCGTGAGGCCTCCTCTAGGCTCAGGGATGTCAGCACCAATTGTTATTCCCCACAAGAGCCCTGGATCCCAGCACCTTGGGGCTCCTTCTCTAAGCCCAACTAGCTAGTGACTCTCTGTTAATGTTCCTTTTTCTACCTATTCTATTTTAATTAGTCCAATCCCTTGCCTTTGTTGCTCAGGTCTTAGGTGGCAGTTGTTTCCTGTGGCTCCTACTTAAGGGATTGCTTTTGATATGTTACCTCTTCAGAGATATGTGGGCACTTTTTTATATTAAGAATTCCTGTCCATAGAGCCTGGTATGCCTTCTATCACCTGAGAACATACTGACTAATAATCCCCTGTTGTGCTTCGAGAATCCTCTCCTTTAAGTCTTGGAGGATTCTCATCCAAGATGACAAACAGCACATGACTAAAAAAAAGAGTCTCTTAATGACTGAATAGGAAACCTTAAAAAGGCTGAAACAAACAAACATCTCAGCTATTTTTGCATACACCCTGGTTGTTCCATAAAAAACATATTTTTGCAAATGTTACTAACTTAATAGAAAAACACCATTTGAAAACTTCAGAAAAGGAAAGATACTTTGACCTAGAAGGTCAAAGCTTCAGTATCCTACAGAATTGTGACTTTTATGTTTTCCATGAAATCAGCAGGAACTCATCAAATCCTACATAATGTTTTTCCTTCTTGGAGTAGAAGGAAATCATTTGGATGTGGCTCTCTTAGTTCAGTGTCTTGGACTTTTCAAAGAGCAGCCGCTGTTTAAGTGAAAAGACATCCATCAGAGGAAGATTAAATTAGCTGGGATTGAGACTCAAGGATTGTGACTTGTCTATTTTGGTAGCTTCCATTTGTACCATTTCTCAGACTACACAATGGATTTCAGTAGACAAGACAGTTTCAGTTTGTTTTGTTTAATGAGGTGTCCTAGCTAGCTTTTCTTATTATAGCATGTAAGTTACCATGACTACAGAGTTCTGAGGATTCATTTCTTAGGATGAACCTATCTTAACTAGCTTTTTTCATATTATATAAATAATACTTGATTTTTAAAGGATGGTTTCAGGAGACACCAAATTACAAAATAATACTTGATTTTTAAAGGAAGGTTTCAGGAGACAAATCAAATTACATGGAAAAAAAGTAAAATGCCCTGAAATCTCACAACCATATCTCATTGTACAAACACACACACACACACACACACACACACACACACACACACACACGAATTTATGTGATTTCGTGTAAAATTTATGATATCAACTCTTTCAATATCACTTTATGAAATCATTTGTATTATTTTGCAAAGATGAACCTGTGTGTAGCTGTCTATTTCTGGGCAGATGGACTAGAAAATCTTTTATTGTTGATTTTGTTTTTGGTTTTATTCCCACGCATATGTGGTTAATCCCTAAATAAGAGAACGAGAATAACAGAGCACTGTGTATTTTCCTGTTTGTGCTTCCTCTCCTTCTTTCTTTTAGCTTACACTTACATTCCTGGTTGCACACACCTTTAATCCCAGCACTCAGGAGGCAGTGGCAGGGAGATGTCTGTGAGTTCCAGGAGAGGCAGGGCTACACAGTGAAACCCTGTTTTGAAAGAAAAGTCCTGAATGCCCATTCATGGAGATGCATGGCTCCATCTCCCTTCATCAAATCCCCAATGTGCTGCAGAAATTGAATTTGACTGACAGCCTGCAGCCCTAGTCAACAGGGCTAAGTTGACACCTTAGCCCTGGAGTTGATGCTATGGTCTTAGGAGTGCGCAACTCAGACAACGACTTAGTGTATGAAGGCCAGGAGATTTTGTAGTCAGTTGTGCCCTAAGTCAGGCTGCTCCAGAGGATAACCTTTGTTCTGCTTGGTTTCTGTTAAGTTGGCTGAGACTGTGACCACCACAATTGTATTTTCAGGCATGCTCTAGCCTGTTGGACTTCTTCCTCTTGTTGTTTCTGTTAGACCCCCGAAAACTCAAGTATCCGGGGTCTCAGGCCAGGTTCGCGGTCACCCCAATCACCAGGCGGATTCGAGAGCTTGCTGCAAACTGCACGAGGCTTTATTGTAATTTAACGAACTAACCCCATGTTAGCTCGGGTCTTTCACCCACCCGCCATGGCAGACGGCTAGAAAAGACGGCTCCTAAGGTCTCCCCAAAGATCTTATAGGGCAGCGTAAGGGGAGTGTCTAGGGGTACGCACAGGCTTACGATTGGTGTGCCTCCAGGCTTGGAGGGCTTGCCCTGTGTTGATTGGTCAACTGGTTGTTATGGCTCATAGGCCCTCCCAGGGTGGTTGCTATGCTCTCTACGTCATTGCTGTGCGCTTGTCCGTAAAGCACACCCAGAGCCATAAAGCATAGCACCACCAGCTAACTTCTGATTGGTTCCTTGTCACAAGACAGGCATCTGACTTTCTGGTTTCTAGGACAAGGTCATAGAAGCACATGTTCAACCATTATGGCTGCCAAAAGGGAAGCCGGTTCCTTCATTCCCCCATTTTCTTTTCTGGAAATTCCAATCATGGAATTGCTGTCTCTCTAGCATCCCCATCAGGGAGTGATAGATACTGGCATCCCCATGCAAGGGAGTTCCCTTTGACTTAGCATTTTAACCAGGGAAAATGGACGGCGAAATTCTTTTCCAAACTGCTTCCTGCTGACTTTGGGACGAAGTTAGGGACCCCAGAAGGTTGAAATGCTAGTCAAAAGCAAAAAGGGATTTAGGCAATGGGGAATTTATCAGGGGCTTCTGGGTAGCAGACACTGTTGTAGAGACAGGGGGTGTCCATATCAGCTGAACTGGTTCACATCCACAGCAAGTCCAGGGCTCGCAGTCTTAGAACAGTCTGTAGTCAGCAACTGATATTCAGATGTCTGCCAGAAGCAGAAACCTGTTTAAGACATGTTTAAACTAGGAACAGAGGTTAAAGCTTATTTACTGAAGCCCACAGTGTAGAAAAAGCAGATATCTGTTTAAACAGCAAGAACATATTTATAACTTTGAGTCCTAGCAAAAACTGCAGATTTGGGCTATAAGCATGTACATTTTTCTTCTGTCCAGAGAGCCAGGTATGGATTGGACAGAGGTGCCTTTGGCCTGATGAAAAGCCCTTTAAGTTTGTACTTAGATGACAACCAAAATAAACTTAAAAACTTTGAACTTGTGCATGAACAGTAGATAGTCACTATTTTATTAGCTAACATACTGACTAGTCTATAGTGGACCTGACTGCCTGATGCTGTCAAGCTGACAACCAGTAATATTTCAGAGATCTGAGAAGGGTATACTTTATCCGAATCTACTAAAAAGTGACAGAAGCCAGTCAGAAGTAAGTCTATATACAGTTAGCCAAACCCAAGTTTCTCCATTACCGCTGGAGGCAGGTGTCTCAAAGACCAGCAATCCTCGCCAGGCCTATACTGTGAGAGTTTTTTCCTCTCTGTGGAAGAGGGACATGGAAAAGACTGACCTTGTTTTGTCTAGGCAAAGGGGTGTAATCAATTTTCCAGTGTCCAGCAGCTTTGTCCACAGTCTCGGCTAGGTTCTGGCAGGCGGCAGGTTTCACATCTGAGCATCTCGCTCACTGGTCCAGGTGCAGGAACTGAGGTGCCTCGTAATCTTCTTTGGAGACTTTGGGTCACTGTCCGGATCTGGCAGTCTGTCTGACATTATAAACTTTAAAGATAACAATTTAAATGCCATATTCTGAAGATCTCTGAAGCATTAGAGGTCTGTTTGTCTGTTTTAGTTATTTACCTTAAGCACACATTAAGCATACAGGTGGCTAGGTAAGGTCTTATTTCTGTAAATGATTTAGTCTGACTGTAACTGGTTTTAACTTAGTAAAATGTTTGAAACAGCACAGCTGAACTTAAAACTGTATAGAGCTACCTTATATTCCTTAAACAGTAGCTTAACTTTTTTTCTGAGGCAGGGTTTTTCTGTGACTTTGGAGCCTGTCCTGGAATTCGATCTGCAGGACCAGACAGGCCTTGAACTCATAAAGATCCATCTGCCTCTTACTCCCGAGTGGTGGGATTAAAGGCGTGTGCCACCAACGCCCTAAACTTAAAGGCGTGTGCCATCTACACCCTGAGCTTAAAGGTGTGTGTTACCAACATCTTAAACTTAATTTCTAAAAACATGAACTGTAACATCTTAAAATAGATCAGTATCTTTCATAAAACAAGAACTTTACACTGTCAGGCTTTGTTTAAGAATAATTTTAAATTGAAGCTCTTTAAGTACAAACTTTAATAAAAACAAACATTTGAAAACTGGTTTTAAAAAGAAATTTAAATTCCCTTAAGGTCTTTCTGTAATATATAGAAGTATTAACATTTTAAATCTTAATTGAAAAACTTGTTTCTAAGATGGTACCTCTAATTTCCATGGGGTCACCTTTAGTCAAGATGGCGGCTTAAGTATTCTTTTTTAACTTTAGCAAAATGGCGACTAGTCAAGTCATGTGACCAGTTGGCCATGTGCTGGCTAAACCAGGAAACAGAACATTTTAAAACAAGTATATATAAATTATTTGAGAAATAAACAGGACCTTTTTTAAAAAACAAAATCAGCTTAATATGATTAAAATTTTAGACATGAGAAACCATAGCACAGTTTACATTTTTTTTGACTAGTAACAACCTTTTTTCTGACCTTTAATAACTTTTCTCTGACCTTTTATAACTTATTTTAACCCTCTATAACTTTCTCTTTCTCTGACCTCCAACAACTTGCTTTAACCCTCTATAACCTTTTAGTTTATTTCTGACCCTCTTAGACATTCTAGACAATTTTTTTTCCCTCTTTATTATTTAAGTCTCTTATATTTTTTTTTTTTTTTTAGTTAACATAAAAATTTTGTCAAAGTCCCTTTTATAGTTCTTAATAACTTTAAGGCCCCCTTTTTTTTTTTTTTGAATATCCGGATCAGGACAGATGGTTCATCTGCCTGAGCTAGCTCCATGTGCTCAAGGCAGAGAGACCTGGGGTGGGGGTGCTGCTGGTAACCCCAGACCCTTGGCCAATCCAGGGGTGGGAAAAAGACTCCTGCGGCCCCCCTGCATACCATGTGTGTGGAGCACAGAAAGACGGGTAGCAGATCTCGGCCTTGTAGCCATGTTCCCCCAGAGCAGGGAAACAGCCATAACGGCAGCTGGGGCAGAAACAGTCCTACTGGGCATGCCTCAGACCCGCAGGTGGGGATAGAAAGGGGGTGGCGTGGTGGATCCTGAATTGAAAACCAATGATGATAACACAGAATAGACAGGAAAGAACAGACGCCAACCCAATCCGCCCACGCTGCTCATAAGGCAATGGCGCCGGGAAGACGGCGGCAGAACTCGGCGGCTAACTGAGGCGGGTCCAAGTGTCCTTGGCCCGAGTCCATACCTCCTGGGTCCTGGGTGTCCTCAGAGTGGCAGTCTGTCCACAGGGCGTATCTGCCGATCACAGTTGAGGTGGCGCCACGTGCTCAGAGAATCAAGAAAAGACCCCTGACCCCCTGACCCATGCATGCCATGTGCATAGGGAGAGCAGGGACAGAAAGAGATGCTTAAGAAACACATAACACAAATGACAGCACATTAGACAGCACAAACATTAGACAGGACAAACCGCGGCAAAGAAATGGTGCCCCAAACCAAAATTACAACCAAACCTTGGACTTTCATCCAGGGTGGAACCAAGGTTCTCGCAAGTCTGCTTACCCTATGGTTCAATTACAAATTCTGCGCAGATCAAATACAAATTACAAATTCTGCGCAGATCAAATCAAGCAACCCTCGGACTTTCATCCAGGGCAGGACTTCAGGGTCTTCCCCAGAAGTCCGAATTACAAATACAAATTCTGCGCAGATCAAATACAAATCATGGCACCAAACAAAACAGCAAGAGACAAAACAAGCAAACATAGAACATTGAACATATACAAGTTTCGAGCTCGAATCATCTTACCTCTAAGATCGAATCCACTCAGGTGAGGGGTGGTCGCAAATCCAGGACGAGCCCCCAAAATGTTAGACCCCCGAAAACTCAAGTATCCGGGGTCTCAGGCCAGGTTCGCGGTCACCCCAATCACCAGGCGGATTCGAGAGCTTGCTGCAAACTGCACGAGGCTTTATTGTAATTTAACGAACTAACCCCATGTTAGCTCGGGTCTTTCACCCACCCGCCATGGCAGACGGCTAGAAAAGACGGCTCCTAAGGTCTCCCCAAAGATCTTATAGGGCAGCGTAAGGGGAGTGTCTAGGGGTACGCACAGGCTTACGATTGGTGTGCCTCCAGGCTTGGAGGGCTTGCCCTGTGTTGATTGGTCAACTGGTTGTTATGGCTCATAGGCCCTCCCAGGGTGGTTGCTATGCTCTCTACGTCATTGCTGTGCGCTTGTCCGTAAAGCACACCCAGAGCCATAAAGCATAGCACCACCAGCTAACTTCTGATTGGTTCCTTGTCACAAGACAGGCATCTGACTTTCTGGTTTCTAGGACAAGGTCATAGAAGCACATGTTCAACCATTATGGCTGCCAAAAGGGAAGCCGGTTCCTTCATTTCATAGGTACCATTGTTGGAAAGTTCTCTCGAATTCTTAAATCTACATGTACACCTGCTTTATGGAAGGGGAGAATGGAGTATTTACCTTTGCTCAACTCATCTAATTACACACAGATAAGAAAGTTTGCCGTTGTTTCTAAAGCTATTTCAATATGTACAATTCTAGCCATTTTGCTTCCTAACAAGGAACTGTGGAATTGCATCCATGTCCACTACTAGAGTTCCAGGTTATTATATGAATAGCCATGGTTGCAATGATATTTTAAATGATGAGTTTTTCCACTGATGGATTATCCTCCAAACTGCAGCAAGCAAACTTGCACACTCATTCTTATGCATCTTACATCTCAGTGCTACAGGCTTTGGATGTGAGGATTCAAAAACTACCGGTGTGCGTTTATCTATTTATTCATTTCTTTCTTGGGCTTGTTTTGCATTTTGAAGACAAGTACGCAACTGGGCCTTACAATCTTCCTGCCTTACCCTCCCCAGTGCTGCAATTACAGACATACTATGTCTGTACACACTACCCCACCTGGCTTATACTTTCAATTTCAATGAAGTATTGATTGGGATATTGCATTCTAAAAGACCTTAGAACTTAAAACGCATGAGCACACACACTTGAAATTAAAGAAAGCCTTTCTTCTGCATTCCTTCCAGTAGCAGGTATACATGCACTGATTTCTCTGCAGTCTGAGTCTTACAAAGTGATGTTGCTTTCACTTCCATTTCTGGTCTCTGACTACAGGAGAATTTGAACGTGTTCTATTTATTCTTTATTAGTATCTGCACATCCATAGATTGCCCTTTTATACCAGAAGTCTATTTTTTCCTATTGAAAATTTTACTTTATTAGAACTCTTTGAATGTTGGATGGCATAAATATGTTCATTCCTTTTCTGTTGCTGTGATGAAATGCCATGACCAGAGGCAACTTAAGGAAAAAAAAAAAACTGATTTTAACTTACAGTTCCATGGGCTAAGAGCTCATCAGGGCAGGGAGACATGACAGAGAGCCACAGTTGTGCTGTCAGGAGCAGGAAGCTGAGAGAGATTGCATCTTCACACATAGAAAGTAGGGAAAATCAACTGAAAATGGCAGAAGGCTATCAACCCCCAAAGCCTGCCTCCAGTGATGTGCTTTCTCCAGCAAGGCCACACCTATAGGTTTCATAACTTCCTTAAAAGTACCACCAATTGGTGACCAAATGTTTAAATACATGAGCTCATGGGGGACATTTCTCATTTAAACCGCCACTTTATTCACATACTTAATTGTTTTATAAAGTCAATATGTTTATCAACATTTTTTCTTCTATGGCTTCCTAATATTCCCAAGCCTAGTGTGGTGACTTATGTCTATAATCCCAGGTCATAGGAAATGGAGGCAGGAGGATCAGCCATTCAAGGCCTGCCTTGACTACATAGCAAAGTCAAGACCAATGTGAGCTATGGGCTACAATTGACACTGGCTTACACACCTGAAACAAACTAACTGAACGTATCTGTCAAAGTCCTACTGCTATTTTCTTTTTTCCAAATCATTGCCCCAAATTCCTTGTGTGATGCTTATGTTCCTTCTGATTTCTGCACTGACTAAAAAGAATTGACCTGGCTGTGTATGAGGATGGAGTTCAATCTGGCATCTTTTGGATGTGTGCATCAGTATTACAATACCACTTTTCTAATGCACCTGCTTTTCCATGATTCTCATTTTTACCATTCATCAATTTTCTATGCCTTGTGATGCACCTGGGAAATTTCTAGTCTCTCACAATATCTATATATAATATATATATTATATATTATATAGCATATATTTGTCTAATATATACTATATTATAGTATATAATGTTACCTTTTGAGTGGATTTAATATTTGAGAAACTTTTGACTTTCTTCTACTCCTCTGTTTCATAATGTGAACTTATTTTATGCTTTTTAGTGAGATTTATAACTTTATTCACATAAATCTTTTGTCATGTTTTCAGGCTTATTCACAACCATCTTGTAGATTTTTCTCTTAACATGAAAGGATTGATTTCTGTTATTTGTTTCCAGTTAGTTATTTCCATTGACAATAGAACATTTGCCTCCTGATTAGCTAAAAATGTCTTTAGAATTTCTTTATTATTACTATGACCCTTTTTACCTTGTAGGTGAGAAGAAACTATCATAAGTAATTTTTAAAGAATAAAATTTTATTAGTTGAGTCCTTGAATTCACTGGAGTCTCTAATATAACAGTGAGTGACAGTGGCAGTAATTGTGATCTTTCTTTTATAGCTTTAGTAGAAAAGGATTTAGCTCTTCACTAATCTAATGTTTGCTGTTAGTTTTTTTTTTTTTGAAGCTAAAAACTATCATTATTTTTCTTACTCTGATTTTAGATTTTTATTTCCTTGGCTATATCTATGTGATACTTTTGTTTTCTCTTTAATTTGTTGACCTGATAACTTGGGAGACTTCTTGTCCTGTATGTGAAGCCTGCCCTCCTGCTGTGTGTTTGCTCCCTGTTGATTTCCTGAAATGAGAAATGAAACATTCCACACATTCTATTACAAAGGTAAGGGGGAAATGACTGGCTAGTCAGTCAAGCACTGCAATCATCCATTTGCTTCAATGTTATTTTAACATCTACTAAAAAGGAATAAAGTTTTCAATCTTTCGCTAGTTCTTACTCTCCTCAGTTTTTAAAAATGAATCCTGGGGCCAATTGTGCTAATTTTCATTTTCTAATAATGCATGCATGTTCTTTCGCTTTTCAAATTTTGTATAGTTACATAGAATTGCTTACTTTAGTTTCTTTTATCTCTTTGTGTCCATGGTTTATTTTCATTCTCACTGAGTATTTTTATATATTTTTTCATTATCCATGGATAGCATTTATCTCCTTTAGGTCTAGAATTTATCTATTGTGCTACATTTAAAGTTTTTCTAAATTCAGGATTTCAGTTTTGCTTCATTCCTCTCTTCTTTACACTTGCATTTATACTTGCATTCTTCCCAATTCCTGTCTAAAGACTATACACTTTGAGATAACAGATGAACAAGACCAGGAGATTGACAACATAGCATTTGCTGATAATGGATATGTGAAGAAATTAATGCGGTTGTAGTCATCATTATATTCACATAAATATCTTTGAAAAAGAAGCAGTATGATTTAAGTTTTAATTTTTTAGGGGGTTAATGGTGTAGCATATGGGACCAGACTTCTACTTTTGAAGGCTATTGTCATCATCATTGGTTCATAATAGTTGTTTTTCTTTCTTTCTTTTCTTTTCTTTTCTTTCTTTCTTTCTTTTTTTTTTTTTTTTTTTGAGACAGGATTTCTCTGTGTAACAGTCCTTATTGTCCCGGAACTCACTTTGTAGCCCAGGTTTGCCTTGAAATCACTGAGATGGGCCTGCCCCTGCCTCCCAAGTACTGGGATTAAAGACATGAGCCACCACTGCCTGGCTGGTTCAGAATAGTTTTATCTGACTCTTGAACCAAGTCATTCACTATGAAATGTTGTCTTATGCTACTACTGTTCTCAACCTTAAACTCTTCCATTTTCTATTAGCATTAAATTTGCCTTGTGTTGTCCTTGATGCCATTGTGTCCATAGGAATGTTTTCTTTTTTTCTTGAAGACATATACATTTTTCTTTCCTAAATCTCATTTTTATTTAAATTTCTTAATTTATTATTTCATTGTATGTGTATAAATGTTCTGCCTGCATGTGTCTCTGTAAACTGAATGTATGAGTGGTGCTCAAGGAGGTCAAAAGAGGGCATCAGATTCCCGAAATTGGAGTTACAGAGGTTGTGAGCCACTGTGGGGGTCCTGGAAATAGAACTTGGGCCTTTTGCTAGAGCAACTAGTGCTCTTAACCAGTGAGCTATTGCTCTACCTTCTCGATTTTTTCTTAATATTCATAAATTTTAGCAATATATGCCAAATCTTATTTTCTCAACCTCATCAGGAACTTTCTTTTTTTCTCTACGAAGAATCTGCTTTTCTTCCACTTGGGGTAAATGTCTTCCATTGCTTAATTATTGCCTCATTCCATCTGTTCCCCTATCTATTTTGAGTTCTTATTAATTCTGTCTTAGACTTCCTAGAGCTGCACTTCAATTTGCTTTTACTTTACTTTATGACTTCCAAATCTTTGGAATTTATTTTTGCACTTAAAGTTATTTATTTGACATGGTCTTCCTGCCTGATATATCGAATCTGCCGTCCCGCTAAATATATCTTCTGAGTTATAAAATTTTAACATCACTTATTTTGTTTCTAAAAGAGCTTATGTCATATAATTGAATCCCCCCCAACCTTCTGTTTATTTATTCTGTCAGTACAAAAGTTTCTCTGTGTCTCTTGGGCCAGCAGGTTTCTGGTAGAAACCACCTGCACAGACTCATCACCCCTTTCTCAACTATGATTTTTCCAGACTACTTTGGGATGGATCATCCTCAGGTCATTGTCTTAAATAGATATTTTATATCTTCAAACTTTATCCTGGAATCAAAGCATATTGACTGATGAAATGTCACAAAAATTCTTATTAAAATTAGGACCAACCCAAAGAAAGCTCTGTCATAGTCACTGTGTTGGTGAGCATAGCCAAAAGAATAAGACAAGAAAGAAAAATAGTTATTTTAATTAGAAAGGAAAAAAAAACTTGTCACTGTTTACAAATGATTTTCTCTACCTAAAAAAAAGTGTATGTGTATAAATCAAAGTTTTGTTAGAGCTACACATTTTCTTTAAATGTTGTCAGATACAAAATTAGATTTCAAAACTCAGATAGCAATCAGTAACAGAAATGACTGTCTCAAAAGATCTAGAAATAAAGCTATTAAGAGATGTTTAAGGTTTATAAGAAGAAAACTATGAGATTCTACAAAGATAATGATTACATTGTTTTTATGAATTCTATATCACTATGAAATTTGTTTTAAAATCGTATACATGTGGAAGAATTCTGTTTTAAATGCTTTAATTCTTCATACATTATACACTTAGTACAATGGCAAGTAAAATCTACCTTTGTTTTTATGTCTCCTTGAGAAACAAAGTACATTTTCTGTAAGAGGAAATAAAGGCAAAAGGAACAAAGAGAACACTGTAGAGGAAATTGTCTGACTGTTAGAGCTTAACTTAAGTCTACCATCATCAAAACATTGTGTCAAGGGGTTGGAAAAACCGTCTAGTAGTTAACAGGACCTGTTGATCTTGCAGAAGAACCGATTTGGTTCACAATACCCATATGATGGCTAACAGCCTTCTGTAGCTCCAGGCATAGAGGATTTGATGACCTCTTCTGGCCTCTGAGGGCACTACATGCACCTGGTACACACGCAGACATACACACATGGAGAAAAACCCATGCACATAAAAATGTATTACAAATGTATGTATGTGTGTATGTATGTGTGTATGTATGTATGTATGTATGTATGAACAGAAGATTCAGATACTCTCAAGAGACCAAATACAAACATGTGTCCAAAGGGAAACTCACTATATAATGAAGGTGGTATTTAAAATTGGAAGTATGGGAACAGTGAGATGATTCAGCAATTATAGATATCTGATGCCAAACCTGAAGAACTGAGTTCCATTCCTGGTATCCACAGAGCAGAAGGAAAAATTTAACTCCAGAAGGCTGTCCTCTGACCTCCATGAGAATACACCATGTACATGCCCATTCCAATAGTACTTCTTGAAAAAAATTAATGGAAGTACAAAGCCAAATTGCTCAGTACAGTGTAGAGAGATTTTTAATTTGGTCCTCGGAAGAAAAATACATTTAGCTAACTACTTCAAGTTCGTTTTGAATTTGAAACTTCCCCAAAATGCAGTTTTTTGAGAAGGAGATATGTTGACTTTTAAGTGACCCTGAAGGTCACCCTCTGAGGGACATGCAGAGAAAGCAGCCGGTGTCAAAGAGTAGAGCTGAGTTCCAATATAAACTGGGATCTCCCTAAGTGAGGATGGGGTACACCTTTAGAACTGCCCAGCCTGTGAGCCTGGATCAAACAAAGGATTAAGCCCTAGATGTGAGATACACCTATGAATGCAGACCAGATACAACAACATGAAATGAATGGCAGATGCATGTAAAAACAGTGGTAAAAACTAAATTATAGGATATTAATTTGAAAATGTAAGGTGTATTAATAATATTAGATTAAGACTGTATCTCATATGATAGATAAATTTGGCAACTTTAAATGGTTGAGAAAGTTTATAAATACACTATTATGTAACAGAAGCCAAAGGGCAGGTTAAGAAAAAAAAATGACAATTTTATTTTACTAATGTGTGATACATGAGCTGAAACAAAAAGTAATTATTTTTTGATTTCTCAGGAACACCCTAAAATGTTCTTAAGTATAAGCTTCAAAGGGCTCCCAGAATGTTCTGACCCATGTGCTTGCTAAGTCATTCCCTTTCACTACCAGGCACAGTGGGGAATACTTGTAATTAAAGCACTTGGAAGGTCTAGGCAGGAGGACTGTGATTTAGAGGGTAGCCTCAGATATATAGTGAAATCTTGTCTCAAAGAAAAAGAAATTAGAATAAAGAGGAAATGAAGACACAGACTAATTTCAGCCCAAGAGCTTAAGCAACACTCAGAACTTCCATAGTGAGGTGCCTCCATGTCCTCTCCAGCTCTGTGTATACCATGGAAGCTTTAGGAAGAGGATGTGGATTATTGTTACCTGTTTAGCTATTTTTTTCTCATAGTGTACCTCCTGGCAGCTGGGGTTTCCGGCATTTAGCAGCAGGATGCCAGAAGACAGAAAAAATGAAGAGAGAGAGATCTAAGAGTTCCCACGTAGCTAAGGACGAGTCTGTCACAGCCAAATTCTTGTGTCTGTAGGTAGTGGATGATAGGAATAAGTGACTGTTAGGTGAAGAATTTGGTCAGGTCTCTGGAGACCCCCAAGGTCTCTTCCATCATAGCATTTATACCACTCAAGTTGATTTTGCTGTGGAATAGTCCTCAGATATCTATGAGAGTTTCTGCAGCTTCCCAGGTACCCTCAGGAACACTTAGGAAAGGTTGTCACATTCCTGGAACCACAGATGGTGGGAGGGTGGTTACTTCTCCGATGGAACGCTTTTCACTTTGACTTGTACCTCTGCCACTTTAGTAACAGACACTATGTGTGAAGGAAAGGAAATTCTTCTGCATAGTGGGAAATGGGTGAGGGGGACTGAAATAGGGAAGGAACTCAATACATAGAAGTACTTCTTCATCTTTTGCAGATTTCCATCCATCTTATCATCCCTGAGGAAAAGGTGGTTGTGTACTCATTTGTTTGTTTGGATTAAAATGTGTTCTTTGGAAATAGTTCTCTCTGTGATATATGCCAGATATGAAATTAACATATAGAATACATAAAGGCAACAAATAGACAAGATATGTAGATATATATAAAGCAAGTCTGAAAAAAGCAGATCCAAAGGATTTATTAAGCAAAGCAAATATGTGCAAAGTAATTGCTGATCACCAGAAAAGAGCTTCATTCAATAGGCACTTGAACTTTCAAAGCGATTGTCAAAGCATCTAATGTGCCAAGGGTGTGCAAAGCAGCCATCCTCATTCATTGTAGTGTGAGTGTGAGTTTGCAATTTGACAACAACTGCTAAGATTTTGAAGTATCCTTGGATTATACAACTAAAAATATAAGTTCTGGAACCCTAGGCCACTGAGTGTCCTGGTTTAAAATTTCCACTTATGACTAAAGATTGACAACCAGAGACCATAGAAATACATGTACGGTTACAGAGATTTACTTTTATAACCTTTGGTTGGAACTATCAAAATGAGAATATATTCCTGAAATAACAGCACATAAACTTTTAAGAGGTCATTAAAAACGTGGATGGAGATGCATGCCTGTAATAACAGCACTAAGGAGACTGAGGCAGAAAGGACTCAAGCCAACTGTTTGGGTTACTTAGAAAAGCCTATTCAAAAATCAAACAAGCAAAAAACTCATCCCATTCATGCTTATTTCACCAAACATTAGTTTCAAAAATACAATAATCATTCTATAAAACAAAAGATGACAATATCTATGTAGTCTTTCTCACTCTCCTTTTTCTTTAAAAAAAAATGGCAATTTGTTTTATGGAAACTAAGCAATTACACTTTTAATGACATTTTATTACAGAAAGAAAGTTACAAAGTGACAAAATTGGAGGAGCATGACACTTCTTTAAGCCGTACTTTCTCAAGTTCAATGGGTTGCACATACAGTCCCTGCAGATTATAAATATCAGAGATACAAGTCAAATTTTCTTAATTAAAATTACTTCTGTGACTCAAAAATAAAAAAAATCATCTTGTTTCCATAGTCAGCTCGTGTTGGCATCAACTTCTAATTAAGTAGCTACCTGGTCATCGTATCTCCCCCTCTGATGGCTGACTTTATAGGAAGGTATGAGTTTCAGCAACCACATTTGCCTTTCAAGACCCTGTACAGATGTTTCAAAGATGATTGCATCTAGATATCTACGTGATCCGTAATCTATTCACCACAATGTTGCTTGCTAGCATTTTGAAGTGAGAGTGAAAGATGCTAAAGAGTCTATACTGGCTTAAATGAAAAGCACACAAACAAAAGGAAGTGAGCAACACTGATGGTCTTGTGTGATCAGAAGGAATTGGAACTATTCTTCAGAGAAAGGAGGAAGAGCAATACAGATGCACAGACAGGAGCTGGGAAGGGGATAGGGAACAGCTTGGAGGCCTTGTGACTTTTCTTTAAATTGAAATCAATCACACATATTAACACTTTTGTACTCTGGAAGCTGTCCTGACCACTTTACGAATGATATACTGCCTCTTTCAGTCTTTATCATGGTCAGTAGGGTGACCAAACACTCAGAAAAGCTCCGTATAAAGCAGTTTATTTACCTCATGTTATCAGAGTAACAACCTGAACCCATGTCAGATGACCCCAGGACTAACTACGCTCCTTCCCTTCCTTTATAAATTTTACTTTTTCCTTACAATTTTTTTTCTTTTGAAAACTCTCTTTTGCTTCCAATATTTCCTTCAGGAGTCAGTCAATATTATGCATAGTACCTTAACAAACACCTTAACATAAAATTAGCCCCTTGTTTTCCCCTTCCTTCCTTCCTTCTTGACATTTTTTTTTTACATTGTATGAGAGTCCTATTAACTTTGCAGTTTTTCTTTTCATGCTTTAGTAAGTAGTCTTTGTCAGTTTAAAATTTAAAGGATTCAAGAAGGTGAAAAAAATCTTTGAAAATATTGAACTATTTTGAACTTCTAAGTATGTGGGTAACAATCGGGCTATTCTTCATCAACACTTGCCCTTCTTCCCAAAAGAAAACAAACCATCTGTCTAGTCATATCACCACACTGAGGCAGGACAGGTGCCTCCAACAGAAATGCTGATGAGTAGTGCATCTGAGCCTATGTATCACAGGATGCTGCAGAAAGAAAACCAACATTGTGGAGCCACTAATTCTTAACAGAAAACTGGGGGGAAAGTCTAGCTTTTAAAGGAGAACAAAATTTAAAATAAAATTATTACTGGGTTATTTACACATGGTCAAACTCATACTTTTAGGTGTGTTACTCTGTGCTTTTTAATAAAATATAATACACAGCCATAGCTACATGACCACCACTGCTACAATGAAAATAAAGAATTCCATTTACTCCAACGATTCCTTCCTGCATCTTTAGAGTCCATCCTTTCATCCACCCACGGCCTCTAGCAATTACTGATCTCATTCTTCTCTACAAATTAGAATTTACCAAAAAGCCAAGTGTTTAAAGGGTGAACTGTTCATTTGTGCCGTCAGACTTGTCAACACTTCATTCTCTGTCATTACTGAAAAGTATTACCATCTACATACAAATCACAGTCAGTTTTATTGATTTTCCCAGCAGTATTTATTTGACTAAAACATAAAATGCTTTGTAAGACACCAAAAAAGGAGTAATGAGAAGGTTCAGTTTTCCATATCCACACTGCATCATGGAAAGGCAAAGCTGACCCCTCTACGGGTTGTCTTCTGACTCCACACATGCATGGTGGCAAGCAACCAAACACATGTGCACATACCTCTCTCTCTCTCTCTCTCTCTCTCTCTCTCTCTCTCTCTCTCTTCTCTCTCTCTCTCTCTCTCTCTCTCACACACACACACACAGAGAGAGAGAGAGAGAGAAAGAGAGAAGCAAATGTTTAACAGAAAAGAGTAAACATAAATATTTTCATATGACCTCTATTTCATGTAATTTGGGATTTATGAATGAAAGTAACAAAACAACCTAATGAGATTTTGCATGTCAGGGGGTGGGGGTGGTGAATGACGACAATGGTCTGTTTTTAATCCATAATTTTCCTTCTGAATTGATGCAGTATTTTCAGCTTCCCTATCAGTGTGCCTATGTAGCGTGTTTAAAGAGGATTGTGGTCTAATGAGTGATGGGTAGCCTCCTAGAAATTACATGGTTGAATAAATGTCCATAAAAGTTAGAAACTAGGCCAAAAGGTGAGTCAGATAATGTTGTCCTCCCCCCCCTCTGTGTGTGTGTGTGTGTGCAATATCGCAATATCTTAGAATGACTCCCTACATCTTCTGCATGTGATCTCAATAGGTTAAAACTAATTTTAAATCCATTAAAAATGAGCCATTGTCTCCATGACCCTTCCCCTTTAAAACAACTGAGAAAAAAATGCTGTCTCACACAGATTTCTTCATCCTTTTTAATCAAATGGCATAAAGCAGATGAGACACAGACATCTCATCACCAGCTCAACTAATGTGTCTGTGCAGTTCTCACATTTCACTATCAACACAGTAGTCTTTCCACTCTGGTTAAAAGGCTCTCAAAATCTCTGTGAGAGCTGTCAAAATGCATACCAAATTTAAGACAAATAACATATTTGTCTTTCTAACTACTTTTCAGTTTTAAAGCAAGAACAACAACAAAAAAATCAGATGAATCTCAATCTGAGTCACTTGATAATAAATTTCTCTGGTTTCATGACAGGAAATATTTCCTAAAAGAAGATTAATAATAGGAAAGTGTTTTAAAAAATAAATTCTCCATCATGTCTGAAGCCTTGTTAGATGTTTTATTTACTGACTTATTTCCAGTCCCTTTCATCTCATTAATAGCCCTTTCCATAATGGAATTTCAACTGTAATTGAAATATAAATTTAGTTTAGTTAATTTTTTCATTCTGAGGATTGAATCTCAAGCCTTGCATTTGTGAGGCAACTACTCTATCACGGAGCTACACTCTCAGCCCTGATGTTCAATTTAGGTTACACATTAGTGTCCCATTTGCCTTAATCCTCTTCCACTTATATCCCCTCTCTCTAAGCAATGCTCACAATGCTCACCAGCTGTCTCCTGGTTAGCGAGGGAACTAGAAACTTAAACTTATTCATAGCCACTTCATCCTCAACCACAGTGTTCACATTTGCTTATGCTGTTCATCTGTGCACAATGACTGGAAATGAAAATGTATTCTGTTTTCCACTTTCCATTCCCTGATAAGCTGGGTGTATATAAACACATTTGTGTAGGGGACACCGTAACCACGCCTGCTAGGGGCTGGCTACTGGTATGCCTGACCACACCTGCAAGGGTGTGGTCAGGGTGACATAGGGAAAGTTTAAGAGTGAGGGGCAGGCATGTGGAAGCCCCTTCTTCCTTTTCATCTTCGGCTTGCTGTACTTACTCCATGCCCTGCCGGCTGGTTAGGTTGCTCTGTAAGTAAGGCATCTCCCTAATAAATACCCATATATTTTTACCTGACTCCGTATTGGTAATTCTCACATTACATGTATATGCATAGTTAAGTATGAATGTAATTTATAAAACTGTAGATCTATGGTTCTGGAGAGATGGTTCAATGGTTAAGATCACATAATGCTCTTGCAGAGAACCTGAATTCAGTTCATAGCACCTACATCAGGAGGCTCACCACTGCCTGTGTTTCTAGCTGGATCTGTCATCCTTATCTTGTCTCTGAAGGTAACTGCACTCACATGTGAATGTGCCCACACACATCACATGCACACGCATGCCTGTGTGCACACACACAGACACATGCACACACACCCAGAGGTATTCACATATAACTTATAAAATAAAATACATCTTAAAATGCATGATATATATATTTACATATATATATATATATATATATATATATATATATATATATATCCTATCTGTTTCCCTGTAACAGAGCTGTGGAACTCTAGAGTTATTTCTTATATTTCATATATCTGTTTCCTTCTCTAGCCTGTAGCTCCATTTTGAGTACCTGAGCTTTCTTGCCTGGCATCTCTCTCCATCCTCCAAAAGTTTGCACTCAGCCTGTTGAGGGAGGCAGGCCAGAGTGAGTTCAACCACCACTAGAATTAATGAGGGCCTGAAGTTGGGACAACTCTCAGGTGTTCTTTTTGAATATTCCAAAGATGCAATGCAGTGGCGGGCTTTGATTTCCCTTCCTGTACAGAACTTCAATACTGTTTTCTTCCCTCCCTCCCTCCCTCCCTCCCTCCCTCCCTCCCTCCCTCCCTCCCTCCCTCCCTCCCTTCCTCCCTTCATCCTTCTCTCCACCCTTCCTTGCTCTCCTTTCCTGTCCTTAGCAAAATATCTGTGCGTTTAGACTTATTTCAAGGTCTGTCTCTGAAGGTGTTCAGTCCGAAACTCCCTCAGTTAGAAGGTGAATGCCTATAAAGACAGGGAACTCTGAGATCTTCATCACTATTTACACCAGCCTCACCACTGAGCTCTTGGTTAGCATCAAGCAGATGCATTCTGGATAAGTAAGTGTGTGTATGAATGCATGCATGAGCACAAGTGTGGAAGACAGAACTTGAATATCTTAGGAGATTTTGCTCCTGGTCCATCACAATATTTTTGTTTGCTTTAAGACTTGTCTGTCTTTGGGCCAAAATACAAGGGAAAACACAGAAGCATACAGAGGATTTGAAAAAAAAAAAAAGGCCATGTGGGGAGTTGGGCATTTGAAATTGGTATTTAAACTGTGTGAGAACATTGAGGATTTGATTCCTGAATGGAGTTCTTTGAGAGAGAAGAGGTTGCTTTAGCCTCAGTATTATGAGAATAGTAAGAAAATTGTAGGGACCAAAGAAGAAGGCCCAGGGGGCTAGGAGCCCTATATTACACTTACCCAGCAATCATATCCATTAAAAAGGGATACATAGAATTCCTGAAGATTATCAGTAGCTTTAATAAAGACACACAAGTATAACTGCAAGTGAAGTATAACTGCAAGTGTGAAAATCCGAAGTGTGCAGCTTGATGGGTACTGGCAGACTGAACATATCCATGCACTAAAGTCTAAATCAAGAAAGAGCATTATTCTACTTCTCAGGGGAACAGTGATCACTACTGTGACCTCTAAAACTCTGCAATACATTTACTTTCTATTTAATTCTACGTAAGTGGAAGTAAATGAATATTATTCTAAATGTGACTCCCTTTATAAAAGCCGCTGCTGATGTGTGAACTTGTAATTTTTTCATTCTTTCTGATTTTTGGGATAATGTGATTCATCTATTCTGATCCAGATACTACACAATTTGGCTATGACTGAAATGCATCCTTGTCCATATTTTTTGTTAAATATATGTGGGTGTTCTGTGAATGTTTAAGAAGGAGTTGACATGCCGAGTTAACGATTATACATTTATTTAGGTTTAATAGATTATTTTATAGTTTCTTGAAGTAATTTATCACGTCTCTGGGAATTTCTCTTGGCTACTCTCAGATAACTAGTATTGCCTTCCATTTTCATTTTGCCATGCTTTGTAGAGGGATTAAGGCTGTAGTATTAATGTATAATCCCTTGGCAACAAGTGAAGCTTTACACCTTAATTTTGCAGGCAATTAAATATTTATACTTGAAAACCAACATATAGTCATCACAAAAGTATGTGTGGGAATTATAAATGGGGGATAATGGTGGTACCCACATGATACTGGAGACCACTGGATGAAAAAAATCATAAAAGCACAACATGATGTTGAGCAGAGAATAGAAGTTCAATTAATATTATATTATTCTCATTTTATAAGAATACTCTTAAAATATGGTGTTACCTGTTGCTACTAGGTATTCCACTTGAAACTGAAACACAGAGGCTTTGCTGAATAGAAATACAAAAAATGTGGACATAAGGTAGTAGACTCTACAGAACAAAAAAGGCAAAGGAGCAGAAATCAATCAATCAAAATAACCTCTAAGGCAGCATTGTTTTCACTTACAATTACAAGTGCAGCCTTAAACATCCAAGTGAGTGTCAAAATCATGACAAATGAATTTTCTTCTTAGCAGCATCTTTGTACTTTAGTTTTATTATTGAAATATCCCGTCAATTTCATTTTTGCCTGTGAAGTTGTGTTTTTTTGAAAATACATACAATGTACTTGGTTATTGTCATCTCCATTCATCAAAGGCATATTTTCACCATTTAATATTAATTAAGTAATATTGTGATGTTAATTGAGCCCAATGAATACAGATAGTAGAAAGAATTCTATGTGGCAGAACAATACATGAACCTTGCATCATATCTCAACAGTTAAAGGCTTGTAGGATCTGTTGGTGAGGACTTACCAAGACAACAAACTAGCAAAAACAGAAGCACCAACAAGTACGGCTCATGTATTGTAAAGTGATTACACATTATGAAAATACAGATGTGTAATTAAGTGCAAAGATATGTAGTAAGTAGAAAGGTAAGACTCCAAACATCTGAGTTTAAATTATAGTAGATTTGATGATCATTCTGAATCTAGTCTGGTGATCTGTATGGATTTATAAAATTATTCTGAACTGAGAAATGAGAAATGATGTCCTTATTCTGAGTATATTTCTTTTTTTTTGTTTTTTTGTTTTTTTATTTTAATTATTATTATTATTATTATTATTATTATTATTATTATTATTATTATTCAAGTTAGGGAACAGGCTTGTTTCACATGTACTTCCCCTCTCCCTCTCCCTCCCCTCACCCCCATTCCTTCTCCCCCACCTCCAACCTACCCCCCACCCCATCCACCCGCCACTCCCCAGGCAGGGTAGGGCCCCCAACCGGGGCTCCACCAAGTCCACCAAATCTTCCTGTGCTGGGCCTAGGCCCCTCCCCATGTGTTCAGAGACAGAGCGAATCCCTTCAAGTGGGATGGGCTCTTGAAGTCCCTCCCACCCAGCAGGGCAAAACGCCAGTCCACCTCCAGAGGCTCCCAGGAGTGCAGGGGCCTCCCCATTGGCATCCATGATCAGGGGGCTGGATTAGTCCAGTACTGGCCTCCCAAAGAGCATCTGGGGTCGATCTGCTTTCCCTTTTTCAGGCCAACTGTTTCTGTGGGTTTCTCCAACCAGGTACAGACCCCTTCGTTCTTCATTCCTCCCTCTCTTCAACTAAGTTCCAGATTTCAGCTCAGTGTATTTCTGTGGATGTCTGTCTCTGCTTCCATCAGCCACTGGATGAAGACTCTAGGATAGCATAGAGAGTAGTCATCAATCTCATTCTAGGGGAAGGGTTTCTAGGCCATCCTCTCCTCCACTGCCCGGACTGTCAGATCGTGCCATCCTTATAGGTCTCTGGAGATCTTCCTAGTTCCAGATCTCTTCTCGGACCTATAGTGGCTCCCTCTGATATGGTATCTCTCATCCTGCTCTCTCTCCTCTATTCTTCCCCGAACTCAATATACTGAGTATATTTCTTAAATCTGGCACATTATAGATGAAATGACATTAGGGTTGTTGGTGACAAAGCTCTAAACGTTTTACAAGGGAATTAATATATGAAGAAATAATGCAATAACGATACCAGAAAAGAAGGAAATTATTATTAACCTTAAATATATTCTGAAACCATTTTGCTAATATCTAATAAACTAGTGGCTAAGAATTATAGAATGGTGAAAGATGGCAGTGTGGATTTTCAGCTACCACCTGTACTTTCTCATTCTAAAGATACTTTAACAGGACTACACAACAACAAAATTTACAAAAAAAAATGGTAGTTTTAGTTGGGTCATTTTTATGTTGATTAATACTTTCACATTTGTTAGCATCATGCAGAAAAAATTAGGACAAAAACAGCCAACGGTGGAAGCAATATTGACTGAGCCTGGATGAAAACATCCATAGAGGAAAAGATGAATTAAAAGAAGTAATAAAGAGATAAACAATCATATCAGTGGGTGAATGCAGGAGAAGAATAAGGTACAATAAACAAATGAATAGCATACTGGCACTATATATGACACAGTTCATGATAAATGAGCAACACAATCCATTGTGTAGGTTTTCTTATACTCTGCTTCTAAGCATCTTACTTATGGCTTGAAGCAAATCAGGATCAGAAACATTGTCAGAGCAACACAGAAAATAATAGTGGCTAACCTATATTTATATTTTAATACTGGCAGTTAGAAATATTCTAAATCTTCCTACAAAGGTATTCTTTGGACAATTCTTTGCATTGCTACAATTCATTCATGGGAAAAAATGGTTTAAAAATTTTACTGTGTTTTGGGAACTATGGTAAACAATTGGTTTGTAGGAGAACATAAAGGCCCCAAATGTCCTTCCTCCAGCACAGTTTTTAATGGTTGTCCATAGAGTGATAATAGGCCCCCACCTTATAGTAACCTCTCTGTGCACTTAGGTTCCTCAATTCCTTGTCAGAGGCAACCATAGTTACATTCCCATGATGGCAATAGGCACTTTTATTGAATTACACTTGGCAATTGTGGTAGGCTAAGAGATACCTGCCTAACAGAGATAAGTGGTGTAATGATTTCACTACAAATACAACTATAAAATTTAAACAAATATTTAATGTATATCCTATAATTCATTAAGTGAAGTTCACGATTTAATCCATACTTATAGACTGTTCAAATGTTTCACATCATGAGAGCTTTTGACATTGCAGTCCATTTTCCCAGAAAGGACAGTGAGTCCTTAAAATAATTATTTAGCTAACCTTAGAGTGAACTAGCCTTGCTGTCACTGCTAACATTTGGATGCACTCATTATATTAATAGGTTTTGGCACATATCTCCTGCTTAATTTCCATCTTTTAAGAATAGATCTTGTTCTCAGTGGTCCACACTGAAAAGATAAAAGGCATATTTGAAATAAATCTTACTGGAGCTTTTAACTATTGTTTCTCCTTAGAATTTGGCTCTAGAATTTCATGCAGTTAAATCATAAAGTAGTAGGCATTAAAGGTGGTATTCATTGTTGTGCAGAATTCCTTCTATAATGCTGGCTTCTGTGGTTAAAACTGGCAGACATTTTATCTTAATTACAGAAAGGTCTTGTGTTTATGTATGCTTGTTTACAACTGGTCATTAAAATCGAAGACATTTACATTAGTAAATTGGCTAATACATTAGTAAATGCATATTTGAAGAAAGCTCTCATTTGAACATGCCTTGGTGTTGTTTCTAAGTATATATTATAAACGTATAAAATATATAAACTTCCTGTATATTATAGACTTTGTTAGGAAATTTTACTATTACTGTCATTTATATTTTGCTGCTCTGGATTCCTTCCAGAGTATCAAGATGCCTAAATGTATAGTTTTCCTGAAATAGTAAAATTTCACTTATAGAAAAATATTTCAAAATAGCCACCTAAAGGAAATATGGAATTTAGAAAGATATTCTCACCTTTAATGGGCATAATTTCTGTGTAATAAGGTTCTCTTCCTTTGTATTTATAGACTTTACAAGTGCCTTGAAATACATGTTTTTCCTTGGAGAGAGCACAAAAGAAGCTAAATATTCTTGAAGAATTCCTGAGATGGCATACTTTAAACAAAGTTATCTGTGTGAAGAGAATAGAAGAGAAGGAATGAATAGATTTTAATCTTTCTCAACACCAGCTATTTTCTGTTGAAAAGATTCCAGTAGAGGAGAGCATAAAATAGAATTATAAATATGGTAGCTTGCCGAAATTATTATGCATGAAAACTTCCTCCTCAGTGTGTTCCAGATGAATTTATATCCATATTATAATGTTAGTCATACATTCACTACATAGTCTGTTCCATTTTGTATTTATTCCACAGCCTTCATATTAGATCTCAGATCTTTTTAAAGCTGATTCCTCTAAAATTTTATTCACAGTAGCCTTCATTTTTCAAATATATATATATATATATATATATATATATATAATATATATATATTGCATGCACACACACACACACACACACACACACACACACACACATATATATATAATTAAGATGGCCTACATATACACAACTCACTCTAAAGGTAGAGTCAATGTCTGTATTTGGTAGCTTTAATGGTAAAAGATCAAAGTTTACTTCTCACTCTCCCATAGCTCAAAGTTTATTTCTTGTTTTGCTGAAGTCCTAAATTTATTCCTCACTTTACTGAATACTGAGATTTATAAACAAATCTCTTTAAAACAATCTCTAAAAACAAATCTCTACCGCACCAAGAGTGCAGTAGATTGAAACAACACTTGTTATTCTTCTAGTGAAAGTCAGTCAGTCCTGGAATTTTCTGGTTCTTAAACAGGCTGATGGCATGTATTACCAAAAATACCAGAAAAAATTTGCACCACATATGTTTTGATCATTTCTTTGGATTGTGAGAGTGAATCCACATAATCCTAATGATGTCACAATCATGTTGTCTAAAAGAATCATTTGTGAAGTTGTCCACAGCTACAACGTTCCTGTGAGGCCACCAAGTCCTCCAGACTGGCTGACTAGTGAGGTTGACTTGAAAGGAGTAACCTTTCTTCTCAAGGGATATAAAGTCTTAGAGCAAATTATAGGATTTAAGCATAAAAGCATTTTCCAACGTTTTTTCTGTAATAGAATTTATTTGAAAACCATTTTTTTGTATGGTCAATACAAAGCAAGCATATTATTACTTCCTGTATTAGCTGTTTCTCCTCAGATCTTCCTGAGTTGGTGTCAGGTTGTGGTGCTGATGCAGACTTTATTTCTTCCAAGGAGCTGGTTGAGAACCTTGTCTGAAGCTGAATCATTGCTGTTATTATGGGGCTTATTTGGGATATTTTTCCCTTGAATTCTTATTCAATTTTTGAGATACTTTCCAATTTTCACTAGATACACACGTAATACAGTTCAGACAATAAACTGCAGATGTATTCATTTTGAAGTCTTAAGTAGATAATGTGCAGCTCAAAAAGGTATTTGTGTATCCTGAACTTTTGAAAATGTGATTTTGTATAGTATTTATAATGCTACTTGATGTTTATCTTGCATTGAGTTCTCTTATGTTTTCCAAAGATTCCAACTATTTTTTAAAAAGATTGATGATAGGTAAATTTGTGATTCTTTGATGATACATTTTAGGAACCACTTATACTTTTCATCACCTTTGTTCAGTAGCATAATGCTAACTGCTAAGAACTTGATTCCAGAATCCTGTATTAAATATCTTCGTTAAAGTGAAAATATTGATTTAAATACTGAAATACTATTTTAGTAAAATTATTTCAAATGGCTGGTAAATTGGTAAGGACTGTGCCGATTTCAAGTGAAGAGCTCTTGAGGTCAAGTAGTAAGGAATCTGTTATGGGATGTTGTGAGATGAGAGCACTCATTTGCTCACCCAGCAAACATTTGTAAATACCTCATGTGTGTAAACCAGTCCACTGAGTGCTGTAGGAACAATAGTAGACAGGAATGGCTGGGGCATGAAGACCTTAGAAACTTACATGCCTATCATTCAGCTGTTGTCACATAATGTGTCAACAATAATCACTGAAGCTGAGTAGATACCAATGGTTACTTAGTTCTTGAGTTTGTGGTTTCAATTGATCAGAGTTGAGCTCAACTCTTTTCCACTTGGTTTCCTCCTTGATCTGGGTCAGCTATGGCTGCTAAAGCTGTTCTGCTGATATTAACCTTGGTTTTTTATATTTATAAATTTTATTTTTTATCCCAGGAATACAGATGAATGAATACCTGTTATTCAAATGTAGACAAGTGTTTGTCTATCATATGGTATTATTTATATCACATGACATGATCATATGCAAATCAGAGCAGAGCCCTGAAACATACTCTCTCTCTCTCTCTCTCTCTCTCTCTCTCTCTCTGTGTGTGTGTGTGTGTGTGTGTGTGTGTGCACAAGTACTGAATACTTTTCCACCTATACACAGTCCCCAGATGTGAAATTCAGAACCTGGGTGGTCCCTTGTTTTCCATCTTTAGTAAGTAAATAGAAACAAACTTTAAAAAATAAAACATAGAAACATGGAAGGTACTCAACCTTCTTTAGATGTGTATACATATATGTCGGCTCATTCCTGAGAATGTGGTTGGCTATCTGGTAGTTGATGGCCTTACCTGATGCTATTATACTCTTGTGGTTCCAGGAGAAATAAGTGTGAGAATAAACCAAATTGCACAGAAGCTTTTCAGATCTCTGGTTATGTGCTCTGCCATTCTATTGGCCAAAATAAGTGACGTGATCAAGCCCCATACACCTAAAGGAAGAGTTAAGCAAGAGCCCAAGGCTCAGGATGTGGAGACATCTATGCAACCACTTCACTAAAATGAATAAAATGATTTCAGTCAAATCTCTGCACAATTTATTTTCAAATGCGTGGAAGCAACTGCATATCAAAACATTAGAGAAAAACTATTCCTGTACTGAATAATATAGATTTTATTTCCTGGTGTTTATTCCTTCAACAATACACTATAATGGTTATTTACATAGCATGTCCACTTTATGAGGCATTGTACAGGACTTTAAGATGACTTAAACTACATGGATAGATCTGTACAGTTATGTGCACATGTACCATTTTATATAAGAGAATTGAGCGTATTGGTATGGATTTGAGTATGAGGGAGGAGTCCTTTGCAATCCATTGTGGACACCGAGTGATGGCTATACAGGATTTGAGGGCATAAGAAGGGGCACATACTTTTGGTAATGAGGAGCAGACCAGGATAAACTCAAGTAACACTTCACTTGTGAGATATTTTGAGGTCCATAGTTTGTGTAGGATCTTGCAGAATTATAATTCATATGTGAAAGAACTGCAATGGTGTATTTACTGGACAAAGGCAGAGTTAGGAGAGTCAGCAGCCAAAGCAGGACGAAATGGGCACAGGTTTGAGAACATTGCTAACTGGAGAAAGGAAGAACTGGTTAGCAAGGACTCCAACACAGACTTAGTGAGGAGTCTGAATTGTTGAACCGTTTATCTAAAGAGATTGGGTTTGCTCCTATAGGCAACAAGAACCTTAAAGTTTGCAAGCAAGCAGAGGCATGGTTTTTCTTAGGATGGTTCATATCTGGAGAGAATCTTGTGTTCTCCTCTATAGGTTTGCTACTTTGTGCACCCAAATTATCTATTAGCCCTTCTACCCTACTTATGATGGTTTGAATCTGAAACAGTCCTGAAACCTTATGAGTGGAAGGCTTGGTCTCCAAAGGAGCCACGTTCAAAGGTAGAGCTTCTGAATCATGAGGTTTTAACCTCATGGGTGTAAATTCGCTTATGTTTTCATAGATGAATGAATATTGGGAGAATACTAAAAGTAGGAAATGGGGCCTCTGTGGAGGAAGTGAGGGAGTGAGGGGAAGGGTGTTCCCTTGAAGGTACATTTTTACCTCATCCTTCCTTCTCTTTCTCCTGATTCCTGGCTACCATGAGGTGAGGGATCTGCTTACCATGTGCTCCTAATGTGATGTCCCGTTTCACTCAAAGCCCAGAAATGCGACAACAGACTGAAATTAGTATTCAGAATAACTCTTTCCTTCTTTACATTAATATCCTAAGGTATCTTGTTACAGTAACAGAAAACTAGCATGTTCATATTACATTAGATTCTTGTAATGACGGGAGCTGAAATAGAGAATGGTATTAGTGGAAATTAACATGCATCATTCTGAAGATGACTTCTGAAGTAAATGCAGATTTATTCTGGTTTTAGATATCATTTTTTAAGTCAGCATTTTATTTAAGGTAAGTAGGGAAATAATATTATTCTAAATAAACACAAAGCATGACTGATTAATAGAAAACAAAACTGAAATAAATGTAAAGGGCTTTTCAAATATGGAGAGTAATACCTAGTAAAATAGACCTACAGAATGCCAAGAAATGAACCACATGATAAAATGACCACCACCCAAAACAGATTATAAAACATAGCAGGAGGAAGATGACTTGTAAAAAAGACAATGTCTTCCTTCCAAGCCCAGTGTCAACATGAGTGCTCCTGCTAAAACTTGGATTGCTGTCCTCCTTAGTTTTAAATTTTATTCCTACATTAATCAAGCTGTGAGGAAGCAGTGTCACGCCGCAACACCTAATTACAGGAGTTAGTTTTAGAAGTGAGCAATCACTGTCAGAGACTTGATATTTTCCAAGTGCTGTTACCAGCTCCATTTCACAGACAATGAAACAGAGTTAAGAAACTGAAAGTGGTTGGTCTGGATAGAGCTTGTGTGTTTTCCCCTTATGCCATACCCAAGGAGAAGCAGGACATGGAGGAAGTGACATTTGAGTGGTTAATGTGGAAAAGATGTAGAGATGGGGAATATGAGGTATTACTTCCAGGGACTAAGCAACTCTTTTGAACAGAAGAGGAGCCATCTCAATTTCATTAGATTTGTTTTAATTATACACAGTCTATAGTGGTGGCTAGTTTTATGTCAGCTTGACACAAGCTGAAGTCATCGGAGAGGGGGGACCCTCAATTGAGAAAATGCCTCCATTAGATGTGGCGTTAGGTAAGATTATAGGACATTTTCTTAATTAGTGATTTATGGTGGATGGTGGACCCCACTGTGGGCAGAGCCACCCCTGGGCTGTGGTCCTGGGTTCTATAACAATGTAGGCTGAGGAAGCCATAAGGAACAAGCCAGTAAGCTGCACCCTTCCATGCTTTCTGCCCTAGCTTCTGTCTCCTGGTTCCTGTGCTGACTTCCTTCAGTGATGGAAGAAGTATAAGCCAAATAAAGCCTTTCCTCCCCAACTTGCTTTTGTTTGTGGTGTTTCATCACAACAATAGTAACCTTAACTAGGGCAGTCCATTCTAAAATCTATCAAATCCAAAGCAGACATTGCTTTTGAAATTTTAGTTTTCATGTCATCTTTGTTCTGTGTCCAATTTTATGCATTTAGGGGACACAAAGGAGGAATAACTCAGCACAGTTACCTTCAGTCCTTCATTACAGTCCTCCATTTCAGTCTTGAAAGCAAATTATTTGCAGACCAGATGGGAGTTTCCATACTGATGACAAGACTGTGATAATATCTAACTGATTGTCAAAAGGATAACAGATCATCTTATATGTAGGTTCACTGCTATGCTGTTTCCACTGTTTATTTGATGAGTTTTTCAAAGGATAAATAACTGCAAAACAAACATAAGCCATAAATATGTTTTAAACCCTTTGATGATGTTATTTACTTCTTGCAAAGAACAAAGCACTAAAACTTCGTTGTTCCAACTCTAATTAAACAGTATGAGAAGTTTCATGAACTCTGTTAGATTTGTCCAGCAGTGACTTATCACAGGATGGAAAACACCAATGTCATTAATGTAGGAATAGTTTTGTAGAACTTTTGTCTAGTACCATATTTTTCCTTGATGACAGTAATATTTGCAAAGATAAGGAGACTATTAAGAATTAGCCCAGAATCAGGAAATAAATCAGTGTTGTAGCACTTGATATATAACAATGGTCTTAGAGTAATATCGTCAGAAGCAAAACCTGAAGTTGAGGATTTGTCAAGTGGTTGTTTCCCAGAAGAGAGCATCAAGGAAGAGGCAAAAATGACAAAGAAGGGGACAATGGTGTGAAGTTAAGTGATGTCCAGACATTGTTCCAATCCTGAGAGGAGATCTGGAACATAGGTCACATCTTGGACTTGGTCTTACTTCAAGGAAAGGTAGTGAATGTTTACTATTGTTCTGGGCAGTTATTAGCTACAACTTGTGACTAGACTAGATGAGGAACTTACAAATGAGGAGGCCAAAGGGTATAAGGGCATCTGAAGGTAGAAGCAGGAATAGCCCAACCACACCTGCAAGGAGACTTGATACTGGCCACTGCACCATCTCTGGGATCATTTGTGATTCATTAGCCAGCTGTCTCATTTAAGTAAGAGTCCCACTGTGGCTCCCTTACTACAGAAGGTGTTGGTTTTGTCCTTGATCTGAGCATGGACAGTCCTATTCAGGACTGATGGCAAAACTGCCTGCACAATGGCCCCACTGTTAACAGGGAGCTTCTGGATTTGCTGCCTAAGAACATGAAAATCTATTTTTATCTCATTGCCAAAATGTTGCCTGTGGCATCAAAAATAGAAATTCGGGTCAAAAAGTTCAGAGCAATTCTTTGTAAGGGTTTCTGTTCCCATTTATTCAGCATTTCCCAACACATTGGGGCAGGGGTTAGTTTTTGACAGTCTTGCTATATAGCTACCCAGTTGGCCTTGAACTTATGTTCTTCTGCCTCCAAATTGCTGAAATTACAGGTATGAGCCATGATGCCCAGTTTCCAGCACTTTGAACAGGGAACTTTATAAAGGAAAGAAGCTTTTTTGAAGTCTCACTGGAAAGGGAAACAGGATTATACATGTGATTATACTATAGACTATTTCACATTAAGTGTGCATTATATATAACTCCAAGGGAGTTGTTATATAACCAATCTGAAATGTCAACCTTCACTGTACAGGAAAAATGTTTCACTGTAATGTCCCATACTTTGCAGAATTCACCTATGAATGATTAATATTGAAAAATTACACATTACTTTAACTTTCAGGGATACAAATACCCCAAACAACACATAAGCAAACTAAACTGGTATATAGAATGATAAACTATGATAAATAAGTTTTACAAACCTATAACTATGATAGGAGTTGTAGGATAAGCAATTTCTAGAGTCTTTTTGCCACTGTGGGATTGAACCTAGGGCCTTGCATGTACTAGGCAAGTGCTCTACACCAAGTAATGCTCATAGCTGAAGATAAGCAATTATAGAAATCATGTCCTCCGAAGAGGAGTAGGATGTTCTAAGTCTGCCATTTTTTAATGCCTAGATCCAACATTAACTGTAAATGGCAAAAGATTTAAAATAGCCTTCTTAAGAATAAGAATCTCCCTGACTACTTTAATTAACGGTGTTTGAGAGCTTATCCAGAAAAAGCAACCCAATAAGGGAGATACCCATGAGCATTTGAAATTGTAACTTACATGTTTCATTCCTGCCATGTGATGGGTACAGACATATCAGATATAAAGACTGTCAAATTCTTAGATAAAATTGAATTTATTACAGCTATCAGTATGATTAACAATCCTAAATGAGAGCAATCTTCAGAAAATATAAAATAAGGAATAAATCCACAGTAATGTTAGTGATTGATGGGGGAGGGCCCAGTCAACCGTGGGTGTTTCCATCCGTGGGCTGGTGGTCATGGGTTTTATAGGAAAGGCTGAGCAAGCCATGAAGAGTAAGCCAGTAAGCAGCACTCCTCCATGGCCTCCACATCAGCTCCTGTTCCAGGTTCCTGCCCTAATTGCATTTCTGTTCTCACGGCTTTTAATAATGAACTGTTATGTGCAAGTGTGAGTAAAACAAACCCTCTCCTCCCCAAATTGCTTTTAGTCATGGTGTTTCACAACAATATCACAACAGATTTTTTACTGCAGAATTTCTAAGACACTGTTACAATTTCCACAGACGTTTAATAGACCAGGAACACTCAAGACTATTTTGGAGCAGCAAGAGGGAAGGAAGGTTTGCTGAACAGAGAACCTAGGCGTGTTACAGAGCTGGATAGGAAGGCAGGACAGCAGAAGGAACTAGAGTCACAGAGACAATCTTGGCACATAATGAACTTTGGTCTGTAACAGAAGAGAAATTCCTGGAAAATGACTGGTCACTTGGAAAATAAACTTGGGTTGCATATCCCCACCATGCTTAAAAGTGAACTCTTTTTAGAACATGTAGGTGAACATTTTAGGTACTAAATCACAAGAAAGAAACCAAAGGGAGTTATGAGCATGGGTTTCTGGCTGATGTGTGTCAGCAGAGGTGAGGCAATAAGGAGACAAAAGGAGGAGGGATCATGTTTTACGTTGTCATAGACATTTCAGCTTTTATTTTACTTGATTAGCTGTAAGTATATATCATAGAAAATGTCAGAACTGATAATAGCAACAACAAGCTATTAATGCAGGCCCTATGTAAAAACACTACAAAATAAAGATGGGTAATCCTGTTCTAAATAGCCGAGGTCTTTGTACAAAAATACACATTTTTTACATTTATTTATTTATTGTTGTATGTATTCATGTGGCTCAAAGAACATGAATCTGAGTCTGTAGCCTCCTTCCACTAAATGGATCCCTAAGATCAAACTCAGGTTCTCTGGCTTGGCAGCAAGCACCTTCACCCACTCAGCCATCTCCCTGACCATTTTAAATACGTTTATGCTTTACAGTTCAGCATATTTGACGGAAAGGAAAGGCATGACATAATGCTTATAAGCATGGAGTCAGGAAGACACAGATTTACAGCATACATACTTTCTATGACTAGGATGCTGTTTGTAAATAAGCCCCAGACTGGAAGCGCCCCACCCCAGATTTATTTGTTTTTTTGTTTTGGTTTTACATCTTGACCTTACTTTCTCCTCCCTCCTCTCCTCCTAGTCCCCTCCCTGACCCACTGGTCCACTTTTCTTCAGAAAAGGGCAGGCCTCCTATGGATATCAACCACTCATGGGCATATCAACTTTCAGTGGGAACTTCCTCTTCTATTAATGCTGGACAAGGGCAACTCCCCTGATAGGAGGAAAGGGTCCCAAAAAGAGAGAAGAGTCAGAGGCAGTCCCTGCTCCCACTTCCAGTCCCTCAAGAAAACCAAACAATACATCTGTAACATACATGCAAAGAGCTTAGGTCAATCCCAAGCAGGGACTCCATTAATGGACCTAAAATAAATTCCAATTTAATTTTAGCTGAACATGAAACTTATCAAAGATGTTGACAAATTTATTCTAAAATTTCTTGATAGTAGTGCTCTGCAATAAATTTATTTTTATGGTCTTAATTACCAGTGGCCACCTGTGGCTAAACACTAACAACTGTAAAATCCCAGAAATAAAAATTTGCAAGTTTGTTAAGACAGACTTCCATTTCTGTGACAAAACATTTGACAAATCAACTTAAGGGAGGAGATGTTCACTTTGGTTCCCAGGTTCAGGACATGGTCTCGAATCATTACTCTGCCTGGGCAAGACTGAACATCATGACAGTGACCACATGTGAAAGGTGTGGTTGCTGACTGCATGGTCAGAAAGCAGAGCCAGGTGACAGGGAGAGAGGGATAAGATGCTTCATGTTTGGAGGGCATGCTCTCAGTGACCCTTAAATTATGCTCCACCTCCTTTCCCCCATCTCTCAATAATGCCATCAGATTATGAATTCATCAAGTGTTGAATCTTTAGTGTATGTCAGAACCCTCTATAACCAACTTCCCCTTAGTCCATCAGTGGGCAGCCAACCCTCTACTTAATGAGTCTTGGGACAGGAGGCTTTCCTATTCAAATCAAAATAGCTAGTTTTAAAGAAGTTTTAAATTTTATTTTATATGTGGTGTGTGTGTGTGTGTGTGTGTGTGTGTGTGTGTGTGTGTGTGTGTGTGTGTGTGTGTGTGTATGCACCCTGTGTCTCTGTCTTTATATACTCTGTGTTGATTATGTGAGCACATGTGTGTACACATACGTGTGGAGGACAGAGGAGGGCACTGGATCCCTCAAAGCTGGCATCACAGGTGGTTATGAGTTGCTCAGTTTGCTGGGGAATCCTCCTGATTGAACAGCATCCAAGTTAACCACTGAGCCACCTTCCTCTCCAGACTTTAAAGAATTTTTATTACAGCATATTACTATAAATATTCTTCTTAAATATTAGTTACTGTTGTTAATCTCTTGCTATGATAATATATAAATTAAACTTTATCTTAGATATGTGTATATAAAAATAAATATATATCTATATCCAGTATGTAAAATTCAGTATATGAATTTAATATTTAAAATTCAGTATCATGTAAGTTTTAGGAAGTCCAGTGGGGGCTTTGTGGTGTATTCTACATATTAAAAGGAAACTATAGAGAAAAAATGTATAATAGCTACCAATATTTTTGGGAAAGAAAGTGGTATGCTTTCCAGTTATCGAGTCAGGATAAAGTTAAGATAATGACTTCTTTGAAATGCGCTGCTTCTGTTACTCAGGAGAGAAACAGACCACAAGGAATGAAAATGAAACAAAATTATGAGTGGGACATGAATGCAATGTGACTTCAAATTTGTGAGGACATGATGGTATTGGGATATTTAATTTTCTAAATAAAAAACTGATCTGTAGTTCACATCATAAAATAAAACTCAATGAAGGTAGCTTTGAAAACAAAACTTAATAGGCAAAGTTTAGGTTACTTCCTCAGGACAGAATTATATGTGAACCAACAACAAAGGAAAGTTTCAACAAGCAGATTATTATCATAAGTAAAAGACAGAGATGTTGAGTTTCATAATTAAATAAAAGATAGGACTTAATATGGTCCCCTTTGATCCTTTCCTTTTGCTATTCATGGCTTTGGGTAATTACTTCCCCTGGAGTAACATGTTTCATCAGGAGAATGCCTCAACCTACAGAGCCTACCATTCCCATGGTTAATAACAAAAGGTTCTGAGAACCACATCTCATGTACATACATTGCCTTGCTTTAGTGAAGCAGCTGCCATGTTACCATGCCATCAGCTGGCCAAAACCAAATACCCTGAAGATCAACACAAGAGAAGCATAACACTACAAATGCCATGCAGATAAATGAAAATCTTAACAAGGGCCTGAACTCTGGGTGATACTCTGTTTGTAGCCTTGTGAGGGGCACTGAAAAAGAGGATTCGCTGAACCAGGATCAAATCTCAACCCTCAGAAACAGTGAGACAATGAACATGCAGTGTTCTTAGCTGTTGTGTTTGTGGTAATTTGCTTCCCAGCAACAGATAACTAGTGCAGATGTCATGAGCAAGTTGATATGAGTCAGAGGTGAAGAAGGCATTACAACACATGTTACAGTCAAAGTTTTGTTACCAGGATTACATAAAAATTCCTACAAGTTCACCGAAAATGGTGATTTGATTAAAAAAGACCAATGAAAGGAATGGGCAATTCACAAAACAGAAGCTCATATTGACAACAAGCATATGAAAACTCGGCTGTTCTTACTCACACTTCAAAGCACAGAATTCAAAGAGCAAATCATGTTTTATACTTACTACTTGACAGAATGTTGAATGATTCTATAAAGTCAAGGATGGTCTGGGTATATACACATGCACACCCAGCTGAGAAAAAAAATAATTGCAAGTATTCTGAAAAGTAGTGTATAAAAATTAAAAGATGCATACTTATGACCCCACATTGCTTTTTTGAGACATACGCTATGGAAGATACAAATGAAGACATTCATTTTTCCAGTAGTTAAAAATAAGAAGTACTCCAGACATCATTCAGCACTAGAAGGTAGAATTATTCTTGGAGGTTGCACAGAATAAATAGAATGGGGGGCTAATTCTCTACTCTTATGTACATAACGGTCAGAAGCAAATGGAAGTACATGGCAGATGACATGCTATCATTTATATAATAAAGTATGCAAAATAATATTAGTTAAATCATGTCTATATTTAAAATTTTACTTTTTATTTTATTGAAAATAGTTTTTATCCAGTATATCCTGATTAGTTTCCCCTTCCTCCACTCCTTCCAGTTCTTCTCCTTCTATCTTCTCCTTCTATCCTCATTCAACCATTTTCTGTCTCTTTTTAGAAAACAGGCCTCTAAGGGATAATAATAAACCTAGACAAAGTATGATATGATAAAACAGAAGCATAGGAATTAGGAGAAAACAAACAAACAGAAGGAAAGGAGTGGAAGAGAAGACACAAGAAACAGATATAAACACAGAGACCCTCCCGTTCTTACACTCAGAAATCCTATAAAAACACAGAGCCAGAAGCCATAATATATATGCAAAAGACTTGCAAGGTTAAAAAGAGTGTGAGAAAGAAAAAAAAACTAAAATTTGTAAAACAGATAAAAAAGAAAAAGCAAAGCCTCTGACACAATGTTAAGAGACACAGGGCCGCCAAAGATGTAACTGAGTTCCTTTTTCTGTTGGCCATCTCTTGCTGGCCATGCAGCCTACCCTTGAGTAGTTCATTTCCCCAGTGGGATGCCCTTGGAGAAAACTAAATTTTAATTTGTAAGTAATTGGAAATGGCTTCTGGGTTGGGGATGGGGACATGTGTCCATTTCTCCTTGTAGCTCCAGGGTTAAAAAAATATGAAACAACCAAATTATTTATGGTTATTACCTGTTGAAGAAAATAAGAACATTCATCCATTGAGGAAAAGAAATCAAATTCTGCTAAAATTTTACTGTTTGTATGTTATTCTTCCTTCTTAATTATAGTCACCCATATAATTTATAAATTACAGATTTATAAATTTGGGGCAGTAACACAAAATTTCTAATGATCCTTGGCTTTTTTAATGGGTTATTATTTTTCAAAATAACAAAAAATATTGAAAATGATCATGTTAGAAATCTTCTCTTTATTATAATGGGTGACATATTAGACTCTGAAATCCCCAGAAATTTATCTAAAGTGATATATGGAAATACTTTAAGGGAAAAACAACTACTTGAGGAAATTTTACAGGACAGTCTTACCACATAACACATGTTAGACTAGGACATTGATATATGAGTATTTGCTCCTTTTACATTTAAACAGTTGTTTTCACCACAGATTCAAATTAGCCTTCACTCCCAGTTATTCTACTTCTTTTCTGTCTTTTGTGACTGTATGCTGTACCTTTGACCTTATGTAACTATTCCAAACACCAACATCTATTTGCTGTTTCTCATGGAAGCTCAGCATTGTGGCCAGGCTCATTCACATATATGATATCAGACTGGGACTCTGCTGGGGATTAGAAGATCTAGCATAGAGTGCTTTGGTTCTCCTTATATGCATCCCATCTCTCACTTTCTGGGGTAGTGGAAAGGGCTAGACAAAAATTTAGAAGTGAAGAAGTGCTGTTTTAATGTTTGCTTGAGTGTAAGGTCAAAATTAAAGCAGAGGAGAACTAGCCGAGTATAGATACTGAAAGTGGAGGAACATGGAATGATTGACCACACACCCTTCAAATTACCCATGGTTCTTACAGCTTCTGCAATGAGAGCTACTAATTTGGCTGACTTTGGAGCCATCATATAAATATTAAATTGTTAGCCCTATGCTATTTATGGAACAAGTAATATCTTCAGTGAGGTTCTTTATAGCAGTTTTATTTCTCACTCGATAGCAGCAGCATTTAAGTCCAATCCTCCCCCACTACCCCGCCTCCTCCTCTAGTTCTAGAACACTCCCCTAAAGAACAGGAATCCTAAAGTGCTCAGAAATAAGAGAACAGTCCAGGCCATTTTGGCCTTGCAGCTCTGTAGGGGTGCCAGCTGCCATACAAGTTGCTATCACCTCATTTTGATGGCACAGTAACACCACACTTGCTGCTGGGTTTCCTCACAGTTAAACTGACCTCATGGTGGGAGGGCTGCTTTTATTTAATGTTCTAATTCAGACACAACAGTGATAGAGAGGCAGTCTGCTCTCATTGCTCTTTGATGGAAGACTGCAGTGGAAGGGTCTCCAGGGCCACCCTACCTTCTGTTGATCTACTTCTGCAAAGGGATGTCCTGCAGGGAGTGAGAGGCTCTTCTGGCTGTGGAACTCCCCGTGCCCAGCCCTGTCAGTTCAGATAGTGACTTCTCCCACTTGAAGGAAAGCTGCCTGTGTTTAAACAATTCAAGTCTACTTCTCTGTTCTATTCTAACATTGGGGTGACTGTTGGAATCTATTGCTCTCCGTGACTTTGCACTTCCCTCAAATTCACTGGAACCCATCCTTGTTTCTGGACCGTGGGGTTGCCACCATAGTTCAGCTTGAGGAATCTTTAATTTTGAACAAGTAGGGAACGTTTAAATTCCTCCTTCCTTGAAGAACAAGCCCCTCTTATACAAACAACCTTACTTTCTGTTTCCAATACCAACTCTAATAACTAATTCCTTTTTTCTTCTGTCTTCCTTTGAACATTACAGATTTTCCTAGATGATAAGTATGAGAGAGAGAGAGAGAGAGAGAGAGAGAGAGAGAGAGAGAGAGAGAGAGGGGGGGGGGGAGAAAGAATGGTGTGTGTGTATGTGTGTGTGTGTGTGGGTGTGTGTGTGTGTGTGTGTGTGTGCTGGGCGCTGAGCCTGGGCAATAGTCAAGCAAGTCGTTTATACTGAATTAAATCATCAATCTTTCCTTTTTTCCTTGCTTTAAATGAACAATCCTTGAAACTCATTTAAAAACATGTATTTTAGGTTTGTTTTTAAACTAAAACAAAAATAAATGTATGCTGGCTGGTACATGGTCTGCAAGAGTGATCAGGAAGTAAAGGTACTTGCCTGGCAAGCCTGGAGATCTGAGTTCAATTTCCAGAACCTAAATAAATATGGAAGGAATCATTTACCATCTACACACACACACACGTACACACGCACACACAGGAGCACACACTTACAATAAAATAAAAACTATAGGTTGGCCATTGTCCACTGTGAGCCGAAGAATGATTTCCTCTATGGGATTCTACTTAGTTATTATGTGCTCTCATCCTTTGGTGTGCTCTGCTTTACTCTAATAAACCCTATTTCCTCCACTAGAAAAAAAAAAACACCCTGGTTTTATCATTCTAGTCATAGTATAGGCAGAAAAAACTAAGTGGCAGGTTTTTTGAGGTTGAAGGTGTCACCTTCAGGGGACTGAAAAGGCTTGGTTAGGGATCCAGAGGTAGTCTCATTGCAGGTTGGCCCCACATTGACACACCTACATCTAAGACCACGTCCAGTATTCACCGAAATATACATACAATAGGAGCAACACATCTATGAACACCCATGAATGATACCCATTCAGCAGCAGTCCACTCAAAATTCCTTTCTCGGGCATCCACCCTGAGTCAGAACACAGAGCCAGCTGTCACAGCTAGAAAAAAAAAAAAAAAGAAGTAGAGGTTGGTCTGAGTTTCTGATTTTTAGGCAGAAATAGCTATAAGGGAAACAAGCGTTTTGGCAGCCTTATTTTACTTGTAATTTTGTACAAGGATAAATATTTACTGTTGACTGCTGGAGGTCAGAGGACACTAGATAACCGGTGTGCAATTTGCAAAGCTAAAGCCTTTTCCATTGGCTGAGATTCTTCACATGGAGTTTGCAGGTCAGACTTGATCAGACATGGGCCAGTAAGTCTGTGGAAGAGATAAAAAGATTAGCCAGGGCCAGGCCTTTTCTTTTGCTCTAACTCAGATGACAGTGATTTTGCCAAAGTTATAAATGCCCAAAAGGCCACTGGCTAGAACATGTTTTCTTTATCATGAAATATTAAGTTTTATAGCTTCTACATAGGCAATTTTTAAAATATTTACTAGATGCAGACATTTTTGAGGGAAAAATGGGAAGGAATCATGCTTTTTCCTTTTTAATCCTCATTGCTCAATTCTTTTCTAAATTGTGTATTTAAAAATTCTCAAGAACAATTAACTGTTGAAATTTTTCTGCAACTGATGTCTGCATTCAGGATTAAAAGAATTATTAATTTTTGTCCTTCATATCTTATTAGTGATTTTTTGCCTGAAGCATACTAACTACAAGAGCACTCTAGCTAGTATTAGCTTACTATTTCAGTTAGAATAATTGAGGCATCGGGTGATTGTAACTCCTGTGTGCCATACTCAGACCCAAGAAAAGAAAAAGACAGAGAGGGGAGAGAGGGAAGAAGGAAGGGGGGGAGGGAAGGAATGAGATTCCCATTTAGAGTCCAGAGGTGGGAAGGGCCTTCATTCTTTAGTGATACTGAGAAAATTGACTTATCTTCCCCTTTAGGAGTGACCGCTCTACAACTACATAAGGAGTCCACCTTCTCTGTTAGAATGAAGGCTTGAGTCACAGTATGTGTGCTTAAATACACCCACCAACGCTCTCTGACATCACAAGATGTCAAGGAATGCAACTCATACGGCAGGATCATTTTTCAGTCTTTAAGCAATTGATGCTTACAAACTTATGGATTTGGACAATGGTATAAGCTAGTTCCCAATAACTAATAGTACACTTGCCAAAAGTGATAAAACATTGAAAACAGCTGATCACAGGCAAGCATGGGCAACTATGATGCTTGCCTTCAGGATACTTAGTGATAACCCTGAACCACACTTGTGGCTTAGAACATGGGTTAAAGTATGTCACATGAAACTCTAAAAATCAGTAATAAATGTTTTCAGGAAAAAAAGCTATTCATTGAATCTATAAAAATTGCTCATGTGAGTTTATTTTGACAAATAATGGGAATACGGGCCACCCAGTCATTACTGACAGTGACCTTTTATCACTAAGTAGAAGAAGGTGTTCTTTATTGCACAGTCTAAAACAATAAGTTCTGTCATTAGGGCAATGTTCCTAATCTATTTCAGAAAAGGGTCTATCTTTTTATTTTAGTAAATTACTGGATAGATGACAAGCACTGTTGTGTAACAATTGTCAGGAACTTTATTTGACTCCAAAACCCCAAGGAAGTTAAATCTGAGTGAGAAAAATCAGGCATAAGCAGTCCTATCTTTTTTGCTACCTGGGAATGCCTGCTTCAACTGTGAGCAACTGCACAGGAAACTTAGCAATGGAGGTTTTCAAATACATTTGGTAGAGGTAATGCATATTTAATTCTTTACTGGAATTCTGTCAAGCTCTCTTTCAAAATGGTTTTGCCAAATTATTCCCACCAGTCATGTAGGAAAGTGAATGCATTCTTGACTCTTGCCAACACCAAAGTTTAACCATTTTTACAATTCTTGCCAAAGTGTTCGAAATTTCAGTTCTCTGGGTAATGAGTGTAGTTGAACATATTTCCTCTGTAGCTATGAGACAGATGAATTTTCTACCTTAAATTTGTAACTGTAAAATTCAAATTTAAAGTATAATTATTAATTAGCATGTCAGATAGTTTTAACTTTACCAACCTTTGAACAAACTTTTATTAAAATATTTTCTTCTTTAATTGATAAAATTATTTATGTATCTCAAATGTCTATATCAAGTACAAATGGTTTTCTCCATTTTATGACTTGTCTTTTAACTTTGATAAAGGTATAGTTTATAAAACTTCAGTATTATATAATTAAAAGTATCTATTCCTCGGAGCATTGTCAGACCTTTTCTAGGGTCACAATAATGCTCTCTCTCTTTTTGATAATATTTTATTTATATATTTGGATAGAAGGAGATTGGAGTTGAATTTTTTTCAGATGAATAACCTGTTTCTCCAGTGTCATCTACTGAATGATTCCTTTCTCCAATGATAGCAGATACGACCTCATTTATTTATGACGATTTCCATGGTATACCTGTAATCTTGATTCCCTAATTTGTCCCATGTCATTAAAAAAAAAAGTATCGCACTTATCAACCAGCGATGGTCAGTTTCCTTCAGAGATGTGCTTCATCAGATGCTCTATGTTCACAAATATGGTAGCAGAGGTAACTGGATTCAGTGAGTTAGAGGGGGAGGGGAGAAAGAGAATGATCTATAGGCCTGCAAGACGTGCTGGGACAACGGAAGTGCAGAATTTGTGGGAGCGGCTGGCCAATGACTGTGCTAATTTGATGCCCATATCATAGAGAGGGAGCCTATGATGGAAACTGCCTGAATAGCCAGGGCTAGATAACTCAAAGACCTGGGATAGAAATAAAACCAACAAAATGATTCCTAATGATATTCTGCTATAATCGTAAATCAGTGCCTAACTCAGTTGTCATTAGAAATTCTTCCTCTATCACCTGATGGGAGCTGATGTGGAGACCCACAGAAAAACATTAGGCACAGCCCAAATTGGAGTTCTTCATCAGTTCCCTCCCTTTGGAGCTCAGGGAACCCTATGGATGAGCAGGAGGAAGGTTTGAAGGAGGTAGAGGAGTCAAGAACACCAGTCGAACATGGCTTACAGAATCAACTAAGCAGGGCTCATGTAGGCTTTCAGAGAATCCAGTGGCAATCACAGATTCTGTAAAGGCCTGCTCTGGGTCTCCTGCAAATATGTCATGGTTGTTAGCTTAGTGTTTTTTAGAACTCCTAACAGTGGGAGTGTCTCTGACTCTTTCTCCAGCTCTTGGGACCCCTTTCTTCCTAGTGGATTGCCTTGTCCAGCCTTGATATGCTTTGTTTATGCCATGTTCAGTTGATATCTCAGGGAGGCATGCTTTTTTTTGAAGAAAAAAGGAGGATCAGTGCATCTGGAGGAGAGAGAAGCGGGGGAAATTGGGGAAAATGGAGGGAATGGAAACTGTGGTAGAAGAGTATTGTATGAAAGAAAACACTAAAGAGGGAGGCATTGGGGGCTACCTAGGAGGAGTGCATATGTATGAAGTCATCAAAGAATAACTTTAAAAAATTAGAATAATTTAAAATAAATAACTTTACCCCAATCAAAAAAGTATACCACTGTTATTTGTTTTACAGATTTTTATTTTTGATTACGTGTGTACATGTGCACATGAGTGCAGGTGTCCCTGGAGGCCAGTTAGAATCAGAGTTACAGGGAGTTGTCCCACATGGGTTCTGCAAGAGCAGTACTGCCATCAATCACTGGGTCAGCTCTCCATCCCTGAAATATCAGGTATTTAACAATTGCTAGCAACAGTTATGCTCCTTATTCACTACCCATGTCTGACTATGAGTGTCTTTTATGTATCACTTTTGTAGGCCCTGTCAAAGAGCAGCAAACAAAATAAGACAGGTCTGTGCCCATGGCTGTCATAGTCTTGTACAGGATGATGAGAGCAAAGATCACTAACCACACAGCCAATGGCTTCAACACAGCTCATTAATAAGATGCTAAATTTAAACAGTTTTTTTATCCTCTTATGGAGTGCCCAACTACACAGATCCATTTTAGCTATACTAAGTCAATGTAGGGTATTTTGGTTTTTGTTCATCTTGTTTTTACTGATTTTTTCCCAAACTTCTCATCGGAGATAATCAACACGTGTATTAGTTACCTGTGTCATTACTAGTTACCTGTGTCATTGTTATGCTAAAACACCTGACAAAAGAAACTGAGGAGGGCAGGAATCAGTTGGCTCACAGTTGGAGGATGCAGTCACGGTAGAGAAGTCACAGTAGCAAGAGCTTGAGGCAGTAGTCCCATTGCATCTGCAGCCAGGGAGCAAAGGTGATGAATGCTCATGTTTAGTTATATTTCTCCTTATAATATAATCTAGGACCCCAGTCTACAGGATTGTACCATCCATATTCACAGTTGGTCTTCCCATACCACACAGGTATGCCCAGAGGCTTGTCTCCTAGCTTTTATCAAGTTGATCATCAGTGTTTACCATCACAACATGCAAAATGTGAAATCATGAGGGAAGTATCTGGTTCATTTGTTTGGTTTAAAGATTTAAAATTCACCTGGGGAAATGAAATATATAATCACAAAAGTTTGGTATAACTACACAAAGATAATAATAAAGGGGAAACATCAAGATAGTACAGCATTAACTTTTCTTTTCTTTTCTTTTCTTTTCTTTTCTTTTCCCCCAAGACAGTGTTTCTCTGTGGCTTTGGAGGTTGTAATGGAACTAGCTCTTGTAGACCAGGCTGGTCTCAAAATCACAGAAATCTGCCTGCCTCTGCCTCCCAAGTGCTGGGATTAAAGGTGTGCACCACCACTGCCCGGCTCAGCATTGACTTTTAAGTAAATAAGATAAACCATTAAAATCAAGTAGAGGTTCTTTACAATGTAGGAAGCTTCAGCTAGATTTGAAGAGTAGCCATGAAGCTATGAGTAAGTGAACATGAAAGGATGCCACTAGGAGAAATTCTCATTTCCTTATGATGTCATTTTGACTGAAACAGAGTAAAGACGAAACACATCTCTGGAAAACTGTCTTGGAAAGCAATGCAGACTAAACTTCAAGAAGGCTTTAAATAATTGAGGTGTTTGATTTCATGCTATGTGTATTAAGAAAAATCATCAGAAAACTTATAGCAGGAGGAGGACATACATGGTCAGTGTTTAGTTTCAATAAATCCTTGCCTCCAGAACCTTGAAGACAGAACTTCCTTGCATAAGAGTCTGTGGCAAGTATCTAGGCTGAGAGAGTATCCCTCTATAGGGAATGGACTCCCAAAGTCCATTTGTGTACTGGGAATAAATACTGGTACAACTGCCAGAGGCCCCATAGACTGCCCAAGCCTTTCAACTGCCACCCACATTCAGGGGCCCTGGTTTGGTCTTATGCTTGTTCCCCAGCTGTCAGTCAGGAGTCCAGGAGCTCCCACTTGCTCAGGTCAGCTGTTTCTGTGGTTTTCCCCAGCATGGTCTTGACACCTTTGCTCATTACTCCTCCCTCCCTACAACTGGATCCCAGGAGCTCGGCTCAGGGCTTAGCTGTGAATCTCTGCTTTTGCTTCCATCAGCTACTGGATGAAAGCTTTATATAGCATTTAAGGTAGTCATCAATCTCATTATAGGAGAAGGGCATTTAAGGTACTCTCTCTACTATTGCTTAGATTCTTAGTAGGGGTCATCCTTGTTAAATCAGCTATGTTCATACCCTACAGTCATACATTGAAAGACCCTCATGCTACCCCTTCTAATGACTGTCCAAGCCCCATTTGAATTCCCACCATGTTCTGAATATACTTACACAGTTAATTTTCATTTGGCTCTGGGATTTTTTTCCCACCAGTAGTCCCTGTTAATGTATTGTTTGGTGTTTCAGTATCTGACTCTCATTAATGTTAGCTTCTCAGCTGGTATAAGGAGAATTATATTAGTTGTTAAGACTAATGGGAAAGAAGTCATATGTTATGTTGGAGAAGATCATCCTTGCTGGGCTAATGACTCTTTCCATGCTCAGATTTCCTATGGTAAATGTTTCCCCATAAAATAGAGATGGAAAATGTCAACATGATTGTGCTCAGAGATCATGATGAAGAGGGAAGAATGGATAGTTGTAATAAATACCCACAAGTATTATTTGAAGAAGACACAACACATCTGATGAGCTAAACAGACTTGTCAGCATTTGGCTCCTTGGGGAAGGAAACTTTCAAGGTGGCAATCCAGTTCATGCAGCTGCGTCAGGGACTGTTCTTTGTCAGTTACATGCATGTGGCAGCTGCAATGCATCTTAGAATTCCACTGCATTTCCCAAGAACATTATCAACAGTTGAAGTTGTACACCAAAATACGATGAAGCAATCTATTGAACAGCAGCTGGAAAAGAATGGACACTCGAAAGATAATTTAACTGGCAAGAACGATTGAAAAGATACTACATTCTTGGATGACTTCAACATAGCTGAGGTTATTGATAGTTCACTCTTATTCTCTTTGGGGTGTGAAGGTCCAAGAATCACTGAAGAAAAGACCCCTGACTCAAATAATATGTAAACATGAAGAGTGCTTGTTCTACAGAAATAACCAGCATTCGGGAATAGATCATCCACACAAAACGGCGATGATGACCCAGGACAAAGGGGCAAACAGGACCCTTTTTACCAGGAACATGGAAAATTCTAAGTTGGAGTCACATTCAAATCCCTTTAGGGTTTCATTCCTACATGCTGCGGCTGCAAACACCTTATGTTCTCTTCTTATGAGAGTTAATATTGACCTACTATGGTGAGAGAAATAATAAGAATTTCTGGAGTGAAATATTGCATTGGAAACTGGAAGACAGAGACACCATCTTTCTCATAGCTCTGTTAGGAAACTTTAAGACATATGCCACATTGGCTCCAGGAGTACCTGCATCACACCTAAACTGTAGCCTTGCAAAGTGGTAAACTGCTTGATGAATATTAGCAGACCTACTATGCTTACTTCTCTTGTCCACTCCTAATTTTTTTCTCACAATTTTCAGTGTCTTTGAGATGACCCAGTAATCTATTTGGACTCCCATGCCTCAGATTTGGATGTAGACAACTTGTTTGACAGTTGTGTATTTAAGTCAGCTATACTTTTATTCCATTCATTTCTAGAATTTTTATTAGCACATTTCTCTTATTTCCTAGTTTCTTAAGGTGACAGATTCAAGGCCTCTCTTGCATTTTAAAATAGGACTTGCATGCTGATGTATTGACCTCCTTATCATTATGAAAGGACATCCTTTTTAATCTGTAACATTTGCTTCTGTACTATCTCCTTTGTGTGACACGAATGTATCCTCTTCCACTTTCTTTTGTTTGGGATGAGTAAAATATGTATATTTCTTTTACTTATTTCATATTAGACTTGCATTTTGTTTCTTTCATGCAATATATAGTAGAATCTTTGCTATTTTTCTATGTAGATCTCTGCCTTTTAACTGGAGAGTTTGAGTCACGTGATTACTCATATGTTCCTTGTAAGCATTGGACTTATTGGATGTCATTGGGCTGAATGTGCATCTTTTTCACACTCTACACATAGAATCATCCTTAGATTGTTGTCTTCAAGCTCCTACTCCATTGTCTTCCATCCCTCATCCTTGTGATGAGAAATCTGCTGTATCTGCTGTTATGTTTCTCATTGTGCCTCTACATGTGGTTCCATTTATAATATTCTGTTCTTTTAAAAATTTGGCTAGGCCATGCCTAGGCATATTTGGTTTTTCTTATTACAGAGCTCTCTTATTCATTTTTCTTTTCTATTGGTTGAGAATTTTATATATGCATATAATATATTTTGATAAACCTTCATTTTTTATTTTTTTTATTAGTTCAAGTTAGGGAACAAGCTTGTTTCACATGTAAGTCCCTTCTCCCTCTCCCTCTCACTCCTCTCATCCTCATCCCTCCTCCCCCACCCCCAGCCTATCCCCCACTCCATGTACCCACCACTCCCCAGGCAGGGTAGGACCCTCAACGGGGGCTCTGCAAAGTCCATCAAATCTTCTTGTGCTGGGCCTGGGCCCTTCCCCATGTGTCCAGGGCCAGAGTGTATCCCTTCACGTGGGATGGGCTCTCAAAGTCCCTTCTTACATCAGGGAAAAATACTAATCTACCACCAGAGGCTCTCTGGAGTGCAGAGGCCTCCTTATTGACATCCATGTTCAGGGTCTGATAAACCTTCATTTTATCCTCTCCAATTTCTCATCTATCTTCACCACCATTATTCCTTTCCTTCTTATTATAAACCTTATTTTCCTGTTTCTTCTCATGCCTCATAATGTTTTGTTCAGTATCAGTTACTGGCTGTGAATTTGTTTTATTTTGAATGCTAAATATTTTATACTATTATGCATATCCCTTTATTTTACTCTGGAGAAGAATTTGATCCTTTAGAGTTTTGCTTTTATAATTAGGTGGAGCCATATAATGTCTGGTCTAGGTATGACAAGCCCCACATTTAAGCAGACAACTGAGTGCCTTCTGGGCACCTAGTGTCCAATAAGCTTTGATATTTTCTAGTCCAGTTGGTTGATGCAAAGACTACTTCCAACCCTGTGTGGATTTGTTATAATCCTTCCAGGTGACATTTTCCAGAGGTGCAGGTAAGTCATTCACACTATGTGCTGAGCATCACTTTGCTGAAAGCACACAGAAAAGCCACAGCACATTCCGGAAGTCCCCTTTCCTTTCTAACCATCCGTCAGGACAACAACAGTTCAAATCTGAGCTCTGTAAACACTTTCCTGTCTACAGCTCTTAAAATCTTCTCCCATGTCTGGGATTCTCCTTATCTATACTATGAAGACATGCAAACATTCTTGGGTCTAGAAATTTTAGAGATTTCCATTCCTGGGTGCTTGGTGTTTGGTGTTTTAAAATGTACTGTACATATATTTTGTACAATCATGTATTGTTTTGAGTGATATAGCGGATTTGGTCCTTATTATTTCAGCATTTTTGGAACCAGAAGTGTCAGAATCAGACATGCCATGGAACACCTCACTACACTTTGATGAGTAAACTGAAACACAGGAGTATCTCATTCAGGGTCATACCCTATCAAGTGCTGAAGTCAGGGGTTAAACTCTCATATTCAAATTCCAGATTCTTGAACACTACTCTATTCAGTTTTGCCTGTTTTGTTTTCACTTGGCACTTGAAAGTATTATTTACTTTTTATATTATTAGTAAACAAAAAAGTAGTGAAAACAAAAAATGGGCAAGTGAGCAAAAATATTTTAAAGATAAAAATATGTTTATGCAGCCAGGGAACTGTATGTAAATCACACGAACTAATGAAAACCCAGAGCTATGATGTAAAATGTGCTGAAATGTTTCAGTATAAGAAGGTTCCAAATATAATCTGAGTCCACAATGGTGAGGCTTAAATTAATTTTATATTGTTCAACCTTAGCAATTTGAAGCATCTATGCAATGTCTACCCTTGAATACCGCTGTTCTTTATGTCGCCTGTTTATGACAAGGGTGATTAATGGAAATGCCATTAGCTCACTTTGTTGGAACACTGTGAATGAAAAGCTTAGGTAGTAATGGGAAACACTGTATTATGAATAAGAAGACAAAAGGAGGTAAACATGCCTAGCATCTACTGCCATATTTTGTTTCATTTGTTTTATTCTAAAAATGACGCAGCATGTCATTTTATGTCTGATAAATATACATAAAGCCTAAGTATTAGACTGTATGTGTACCTACACTCTCACTGACAACTCACCATGACATTTTACAATCCCTTCCCAAAGACGATCTGTATAATTAACACTATTTCTTGTTGATTCCAGTAGCTGCCAAGTACTCCTCATTCTGTAACTGAGAAAGTGATGCTTATTGAAAAAGAAAAAGAAAGTAAAAGAAAATACTCAGTTTTTCATCTATCTCCCTCTTTATGTCTAGACTTTAAAATTAATTTGTGCAAAGCTCATGGCATAATTCTGAGTAGGCACCTAATGACTGACATTTTAGGTTTCTATGAATAAAACTTTGGGAGGATATAAATGCCACAGAGAGACAGAGAATGAAAGATAAGGGAAAGAAAGAGGAAACAGAAGCTTATTAACACAGCAATTACTGCAACTGCATCACCCAGAAACAGAAATCAAGGCATGCAGATAAAATAATACACAACACAAACGATTTGGTTTTTTGTTGTTGTTGTTAGATTTTGGTTTTGTTTTGACTTTATCAAATTCAAGCCAGTCAAAGATCCAACATGGAAGGGAGAGAGGCCCACTAGATACCCACCTAGCTGAGAGCTGTTAGCAGTGGATGGAAACTGAGAGAGAGACACTTTTCTTTGGGGGTGCAGCTGCTGCTAGTTTGCCCAGGTTCCAGTGGATGGTCACATATCTATGTGAACATGGTCAGCACTAATAGGATCCAGAGGCTAATAATAATAATAATAATAATAATAATAATAATAATAATAATAATAATAAATAATAAACATTGAGAAGGAGAGAGGCTGACTGGGGAGTTGAGGGAGGCTGTGCAGGACAGAAAGTAAAACATTTTGTGCATGTATGAAATTTGCAAAGAATAAGTTAAAAATATTTTAAACAAAATAAAATGCCCAAAATTAATAAAGTTAACATATCTAAAGCACTTCAAAAAATGCTGAAATAGCCTAGAAGTCCGTGGTTCTCAGCCTGCCTAATGCTGTGAGCCTTTCATACGGGGCTGTGGTGACGCCAACTATATAATTATTTTTGTTGCTACTTCATAACTGAAATTTTGCTACTGTTATGGAATTGTAATGTAAATATCCATGTTTTCCAATGGTCTTGGGTGACCCCTTTGAAAGGGTTATCCAGACCCTAAAAGGGTGGTGACCCACAGTTTGAGAACAGTTACTATTAGTAGAGACAAAGAATTGGGCATCATGTCAAGAAATGCTTTGCATAGTCCTTATTCTCAAGGGATTTTTTAGGCTACTATAACAGGAATTAAAACAAAGATCTGATTGGAGAATGAAAGAAATATAAGGTAGTTCTATTTTAAAGATAAATATTCAGGATAATTGAAGAATACTTGCTTCTTTGCTTTGGCTGTGATCTTTCCTAATTTTGCTGATTCCAATAACTGTAATGTCTATTATAGTTTGCTTATAAATGTTTCAAATTAAAACAGTATGCTCTGTTTTCAAAACCACTAAAAATGTAACAGTAGCATAAAACGCTACAAATATTCAATAAAATAGCAATATTCATTTTCAGACAATTTTAAACAGTGAATATAAACATACTATTATTTTCCCCTTTAAAATATCTCACATAATCACAATGCAAAAACTTTCAACTGCATTTTCTCTTGTCTTTTGCAGTTGACTAGCAGTTTTGTTCTCAGGCCTCATATACTGAGCCACTTGCCTCTGGACTCCTGTGTTCTGCATTCACCTTTCCAGACAATAGAAATACGAACATTCAGGTGAGAGGTATTATCTGCAACTCCCAGGAGATACTAGTCCTTGGATATTTTAAATATTTCATCACAGGCTATAAAAACATGCGTTTTGGAGAGAATTGAGTATCCACTTCTGAAAGATATTTCTGCAGTCATAAAAATTATTCTGGGGAAATTACTTTTTTCCCTCCTTATCATTTAATAGCCTGCTTTGAAGTGCATCCACCCTGTGGAGAGATAGGCTCTCTCTCCAATATATTGCTGCTAAGAAAGGGACCCTACTGAACTTTTTCATCAAACTTGTACCAATCTTTTCTCCAGACCCAGGTTTGTATTTTTTAAAAATAATTTATGTATGTAGCTCTGAATTGAAAACTAAATGGTATCCAAGTCTGAGTGACTTAGCAAATAAATAATGCATGGAAATTTCAGCCCTGTTCTCTCTTGAATTGTCTCACAAAATTGGTTTAATGAGATGAAGATGACAATTAACTTTTTCCAATTATCATTTCTCAAATTCAACATTCAGTAACTGAGTGCCAAAGGGAGCTCCACAAATCCTTCATGGGTCAGTAATCTAACAGTAGGAAGGGGGTTTAAATGACCTCACCTTCTCCTTTTAAAAAGAATTTTAATATTCCCTTATTGTGACTCTTTCCATTTCCAAATGCAAGGGCATGGTTATTGCCCTTCCTTTGTTCTAACATGCAAGGAAAACAATATATTTTAGAAATTGGAGGACTGGAAAGAACTTTATCTTTATAGAGCTGGGAAAAAACAACCCGCAACCAAGGCACTGGGGGACAATAGAGAGCTAGATTAAATGTAAACAGTTTTGTTCCAAGCATTAGGCAAACTGCACAGTCCCTGTTTCATTTCTATAAATGGTAGTAATGACTACTATATTATAGAACTATAATGAGAATCAAATAGATATGTACAAAAAGTAGTAATAAATACTGTCTTAGGGTTTCTATTGCTATGAAGAGACCATGACCATGGCAATTTTTATAAAAGAAAACACTTTAATTGGGTGTGTCTTACAGTTTCAGAGGTTTAGTTTGTTATCATCATGGCAGGACATGGTGATGTGCAGACAGATGTGGCACTGGAAAAGGAGTTGAGATTTCTCCATCTTGTTCTGCAGGCAGCAGAAAGAGAAACTGTATCACACTTGGCTTAGCTTGAGCACAGGAGACCACAAAGCTCACCTCCATAGTGATACACTTCCTCTAACAAGGCCTATGACTGTCACTCTCTATGGTCAAGCATTCAAATATATGAGTCTGTGGGAGCATTCCTATTCAAACCACCACAAATACCACTACCTTATTTGCTCATGATAAATGCTTTACAGTGAGTTTGAATCTTATGAACCAACAAAAGCAAATAAATCAAGTTTCTACTAATATTTACCTGCCGAGGTTTTTGACATGTGGACCAATTTAGAACTATAAGTAAAATTGTCTTTTCTTAGGATATTTTTCCAAGGATATTTTATAATTCATTTTGATATTCCTCAATCCACTGAAGCCCCAGAGGAAACTACCAGACATGGGACAGCTACAAGAATTAGAATATTTGATGTGCTATCTAAGCTTAGCCCATTCTTTGACTTGTTAGTCTACTGTGGTAAATGCTGACTGAACACTAAACCTTATCTGTAAGTCTGTTATCTAACAATTTACAGGCCACATCCTCATTAACAAAAGTAATCTACATATATAATTATTAAAATATACTTATTCATAAATGATATACATGTACCTGTGTATTAAAGCACTCTATATATTTCAAAATACAGACCAAAGGTAAATGAAAATAGAAGTTTTATTTTCTCTGTGTGTTAGAGTTGGTCATCTTCCCCATTTCTTGTACATAAAATGCTTTCCCTATAGATATTTATGTGGTAGTGGGTGATGGGATGGAGTAGAATCATTTCTTAGAGGTTGTTACAAACATAGTAAGGCTATAAATTGGCTATATTTGTCCTGTGGCAAATTCTTCTCATTTTACAGGCAGACAAGCCAACTTTCCTTATTTTATCAGAATTTGAAAGAGGTGGGATATTGGTGGAGTTCCAACAAATGCTTTTGCTAGCCTACTGACTCTGTATTCAAAGATTATAATTTGTTCTTTGAGATTACAAAACTTCCTCAAATCCCTGAAGAGAGTCAGGTGCAATTTTTCATATCTTCTCTAAGATTTTCACACGTTCCTGGGATGGTTTGCATTCCCATCACTTCCTCTGTCTTCACTTATCCTACTAATATGAAATCCTCTATTTACTTCTTGCTGTCCCTCAGAGGCTTTCTCTTCTGTCCCGCCTACCCATCAGAGGAAAATGAGACATCAGTACTGATCATTAGAACACATGGAAGAGGAGTGTGTCACTATAGCACAGAACAGAGGAGTAATATTGTTTATCATATGATTTCTAGTCTTGAAGATTCTCCAATTCTTTATCTATTTTAGTGTGGAGCTCTATTCTAGATGGCCTTGATCTTAAGGCATGGTGATTTGTCTATCCCTTTCATTATTATCTATCCATTTGTCACTCACTATGGAGAACAATTTTTTCGATGACTGTGGTCAAACAACTCAAAGAAAACAGAAAAATGAAATGAGAAAGGCATGCCAAGACATTAAAATACAGTCAGAAAAAAAATATGTTTTTGAGACAGAGCTTCACTCTGTATCTCTGGCTGACCAAGAACTCACCTCACAGGGATCTGCCTGCCTCTGCTTATCTAATGCTGTGATTAAAGGATATGTGCTAATCAGAATTTTAAAGAAAACCCAAACTGAAACAATGCTGTACATGAAAAACTCAATAAGACATTTAAAAGCTCTGGAAAGCGTCACCAACAGAATGGATCACACTGAACATAGAGAGTTGGGGATGAAAATTGAGGTAGAGGATTTGGATCACTCAGTATAGGCCAGTGAGGAGTATCCTCAGCTAAAGATGAATATCTATACACAGAAGTCCCTACAAACTCCGCCAGAATACCCCTGTAGTTGATGAACACATTCAGAAAATTATCAGGATACAAAACTCAAGTAAACAACAAGAACAATAAAAAATAGTAGCTGCCCTGTATACAAATGAGAAACATACAGAGAAATACATTAGGAAAACAATGCCATTCATGATAGCTTAAAAGTAAATCTTGGAATAAATCTAACCATGTAGGTGAAAGACTCATACCATGAAACTTTAAGACACTGAAAAAGAAATTCAAAAAGGCTCAAAAAGGAAACTCTTCCATACCAAGGGAATGTCAGGATTAACAAACAAAACAAAAACTTTACCAGTTATACATCTGATAGTGAGTTAGTATCAGAACATACAAAGAACTGAAAGCAAAACAAAACAAAGCAAAAACCTGAACAACAAGAAAACCAACATTCCAATTTAACAATGGGGCATGAAAATAGAGTTCTCAAATGATGAAATACAAATGGATGGAAAAATTTAGAAAATATTCAACATCCTTAGCCACCAAGGAAATGCAAATGAAAACTACTTTGAGGTTTCATCTTACCCCAGACAGAATGGCTAAGATAAAACAAAAGCAAAAACATCATTAATGACAAATGAACAAATGCTGGTTTGGTTATGGGGAAAGGGAAAAGTGTAGCATTTATTTACTGATTGTGGAAATGAAAAGTAATACATCCATTATGGAAATCTGTGGAATCTTCTTATAAAGTTAAAAATAGATCTGCCACATGTTCCAACTATACCACGATTGGGCATATACCCAAAGGACTTATATCTGACTATAGAGGTACCTACTAATTCATGTTTATTGCTGCCTTATTAATAAGAGCTAGGAAATGGAAATAGCCTAGATGTTCATCAACTAATGAATAAATAATGAAAATGTAGTACATTAACACAATGGAATATTATTTAGCCATTAAGAAAATGAAATTCACAGGTAAATGAATGGAGCTAGAAACAATCATTCAGAGTGAGATTAGCCAAACCCAGAAAGAAAAATTTCACATGGCTTTTCTCATTTGCCCATAGTTGCTTTTTGTTTTATTTGGGATACCCATAGGGGAGGTGGGCAAGAAGTCCTACCTCTAGCCAAGGAGATTTTGGCAATCCATAGCTGCTGGAAGAAGGAGTGTCAGTTTTCTTTAAAAGTATAGCTTCTGGTAAGTAGGTCATGCTCCAGTGAAAGGCCATAAATCCAAAAACATATAAGCAACACAAATTGAAAACCAAAACAGCAATGACCAAACCCCACCACCCAAAAAACCAAGAAGCAAAACAGGGCATCAAAGTTGGGTAGATAGGGAATATGGTCAATCTCAGAGAAGTTGAGGAAAGGGTGAATATGATCAAAATATATTGAATGAAACTTTCAAAGAATTAATTATAAATTAATTAATTAATTAGTAACTTATTTTAAAGACTGAGGAGGCAGCACTGAGGAAATTTTTTTGTTGACAGAAACCTGCTTTCCCTTAGGATGTAAACTTCCTCTGCATGAAAGAGATACAATTAAATTCCATAGATTGCTCACGAAAGGTACAGTTCACTGTTTTGAAATATCATCTTGAAATTATACAACTGGTGCCACTTTTTTAGTCCAGAGAATTTCATAATCCTCCACAGAATTATGTATGTATTAGCAGTTACTTTTCACTCCATTCCTATCTGTTACTGGAAATCCCTAAGAGACAATCTCTCCCCAAGGGTTTGTTTGATCCGGAAATTTCATATAAATAGAATTATCCAATACATGGTCTTTTATGTTTGGCCTTTAACATGTAGCACAAAGTTTTCTGGGTTTATTCTTATGATAATCTTATTCATTTTTTAGTTGAATATTTCATTGTATGTACATGTTATACTTGTTTTTAATCTACTTACCAGTTGATGGACAGCTGTAGTGATCTATCTGGAAGCTATTTTGAGTCATTCTGTTATAAATACTGGCATACACATTTTATAAGCATATTTTCTATAATCTGGGGGCATCACTAGATTATAGAAATATATGGTAACTGCATATAGATTATATGGTAACTGCATATTTAATGTAGAATAACTTCCTATTTTCCTAAAAGTAAAATTATCATGTACTCTACTCATCAACAATATGTAATGGTTTCAATTTTTTCTCAATGTTTACACTATTTATCTCTTTAAATATAACTGTCTTAACCCCTTTGCTCATCACTCCTCCCTCTCTGCAACTAGATTCCAGGAGTTCGGCTGGAAAACCCCACAGAAACAGCTGACCTGAACAAGGGGCATCTCATGGACCCCAGACTGATAGCTGGGAAACCAGCAAAGGCCAACCCAGACCCCCTGAACACGGATGTCAGTTAGGAGGCCTGGGCATTCTGTGGGGCCTCTGGTAGTGGATCAGTATTTATTTGTATTGTACCCATTCCACATAGAGGGATACTCTCTCAGCCTAGACACATGGAAGGGGGGATAGGCCCTGCTCCAAATGTGACAGACTTTGAAGATCCCCCATGGAAGACCTCACTCTCCCTGGGGAGCAGAAAGGGTATGAGATAGGTAGGGTGTTAGTGGGGAGGAGGGAAGGAGGGGAGGGAGAGGGAACTAGGATAGACATTAAGACAAGATTGTTTCTATTTTAAATAAAAAAAAGAGAGAGGAAAAACTGTTCATCTGCTCTCCTGCATTTTTTAATGCCGAAACTATTGCTAAAGGGGAGGCAAGGTGCAAATAAAGTAGATTAAATCTTCAAAAAAATTAATATAGCTGTCTTGAAGGTTGTTTCCAAGTAGAATCTCATTGTAGTGTGAGTTGTTTCAAGTGACTAGTGATAGTAACCATCTTTTAAGGTGCTTACTGATTACAATGCTCCTTATTTTACCCTCCGAGTACATGCATTTTGCAGAACCATAAAAAGAAAGCACTGTCCTATGCAGCTGAAGATGAAAATAAAATGAAGAGGACATTTTAAGATAACTATAAGGATGGGAGGCAAAGAAAAATAAAAAAAGTAAAGTTTTGAACCATCACTCAAAATGGTAAAATCATTTCACTAGTACACTGTAATGACATTTATGCATATGATACAATACCTTAAATAACCACTAAGAGGAAGTTACAAAGGAATTCTAAACAGCAAATTAATGAACAAACTACATTAAAGATAAAGAAAAAGAAAATGGAAAATACGATCTTAACCCATAAATAACTATATCAACTGTACATGGTCTAACATATTGACAAAACCATGCCTCAGGTGATTGTGGTATTGCACAATGGTAGGACATGCTGACGAGACAGAGGCAGGAAGATCATGTGCTCAAGCCCATCCTGGACTACACCCTAAATTAGAGATAAATAAAATCATACCCAAACCATATGCTGTGTTCAAAAACCTACTTTATATATAAAATTGCAATAGAATAGGAGCAGAAATAGTGAAAAGAGCATCTAATAAAGAGATTAAATAGTGAAGTAATAATACATAATATGTAGTATAATGTTTAATAATAATAATAAAGCAACAAAGATCATCAAAGATAAAAATATTACATATTGACAAATTATCAGGCTTCAAAGAGTATTTAGAAATTCTGAATGAGCATGCAAAAGAGCTGCTAAATAGATGAAAATAAAACTGATATAAGAGATCAGAGCCATAGTTGTCAATTGGAGACATCGAATCCATGTTGCAACAATTGACAGACTGACAATTTAGGAAACACATATAAAAACTCACCACACTGTTAGTCAACAGGATACGATTAGCATTTGTATATTATTCTCCCGATAGGCAGAGTATATATTCTTTTCATGCACCAAAGAAATATAGACCATTGTAGACCATATCCTTTCCTACAACAAACCTCAACAAGTTTAAAATAATTGTGATACAGTATGTTCTCTACCCACATAAGACTCAAATTAAATTCAGTTAGCAAAAAGGGTGACAGGAAAATCTCCAAGCAAGAGGAGATTAAGCAATATGTCCCTATATGACTTGTGGGTTAAAGAGGAATACGCAAGAGAAATTTTTAAAACACTCTGTGATGAATAAAAATGATATATCAAAAGTCATGGGCAGTCAATGAAGTACTTAATTTGAGAACTACATTCACTCACAGAGAGAGAGAGAGAGAGAGAGAGAGAGAGAGAATCAAGTTTCTACTTTTCTACTCTAAGGACATAGATGACTGTGATGGTGCTCTTGACTGTCAACTTGAACACGTATGGAATCAACTAAAATCCAAGCAGTTGGGCATGCCTGTGAGGAATTTTCTTGATTAGATTATTTGAGACAGGAAGGCCCACTCTAAATCTGGGCCACACCTTCTGGTGGAAGCCCACATAAAAGGACTTGGAAGAAGGAAGGTTGACTTTTTGCCTGCTTGTCCCCATTCCAGCTGGATAGTTCATCTATCTTGCTGCTGAGGCATCCTTCACTGGTGTTAGAATCTGCTTCTTCAGGACTCCAACATAGACTGAAAAGCAGCATCTGCATAGGAATCCTCCCAGATCCCAGCATCAGACTAAAACTGCCAAGATATCTAGACATCTCATGGACTGAACAACTGGTAGTTGTTCTTGGCCTTTCTGTTGGGAGGCTGCTATTATTGGACTGGCTACACCACAAACTGTGAATTATTCTAATAAATTCTATACTTTTCACTCTATCTACCTACCTATCACCTATCTGTCTATATGCACACACCCCCCACACACATACATATTTGATTCTGTCCATTCTGTTCCTTTATAGAATCCTGACATATAAAATGATGGAAAGCAAATTGATCCCAAAACAATCCAAAGAGATAAAATAAAAAAGACAAGAATAGAAAAAGCAATTTTGATGAAGTAAGAGTTGATTCTTTGAAAGGAATGATAAAATTGGTGAATGTCCAACAACATTGAGGAAGTGGATACAAACTGCCAAAGTCATGAATGAAAAGCAATGTCACTGTGGACGTTACAGGCACAAAGAGGCTGTCACAAACAACTCTAACACATACATGTGACACCTTAGATGTATTTCTCAATGACTCACAGTACAAAACTCTCCAAATACAAACAATTCTTTATAACTATAAAGAAAACTGACTTTGTAAAACTAACTTCTGTAGAAAAATTCTCCATGCCTAGACAATGTCACTACATAATGCTAACAAATATTTAAAGAATCAACAGTAACTGCATGCAATATCTTAGAAAATAGAAGGACACATTCCCCACGTAACTATCTCAATATTAAAACCACACAGAGAAATTTTTGGTTCTGATAAACTGTATTACTTTTTATTACTGTATGTTTATACATATAGGCACATGATTTGTGTGTGGGCACATGTGCCACAGTGTTCCTATGGAGGTCAGAGGACAACTTTGTTGGGTTGGTTCTCTGCTTCCACCTTTACATGGGTTCAGGGGACCAAATTCTATCACCGGGCACAGCAAATGTCTTTACAGAATAAGCCATCTTTCTGACCTGAGACTGGATTTTTGTTTGTTTTGTTTTGTTTACAATGCTGCTGGTCAATTGACTAGGATTTCTCATCTGCTAGCTCAGTCTTAATTATCAATCATAATCATAAGACTTATCTTCTGGTAGACGCTGGCAGAATGTGTCCTATCTTCCTGGCGGTCACTTGGTGACTCCAGAACAGAGAGCAGGAGGAAGAGGAAGAAAGCCTGAGACTGTTTTTTTTTTTTAATATAGATATCTCTCATGAATATAATGATAAAGGCATCTACCATAATATTAAAGAAATTCAGCAATGTTTTAAAAAATAGTAAACTTGGTTAAGTGGTATTAATCCTGGGCTAGAAGAGTCATTGAACATCCAAACATAATGATAACTGTATTAACAAGATGGGGAGGAACAGTTACATCATCATGTCAATAAAGAAGAAAAGGAATTCCTCCAAGTACAAGACTCATTTCATGAAAGAAAAACAGAACTATTAGGAAAGTGATAGATGGGAAATTGTTTGAACAGGTCAAGTTTTATCTACAAATCCCAAAGACAGCGTCTTACTTTGGGAAGATTTTCCACATACACAGGAACAGAACAAGTACCCTGTTTCTGCAACTCTTTTTGAACAGAACATTGCAAGTCCTCAGTACTCCAACAAGCAGGAAAGGAAAGCAAAAGGCACAGAGATAAGGAGGAATAACTAAAATTCTATCAATTTGCACATAGCATGGTGGTTTATTTGTGAATACATTCTAGATATTAGTCCCCTTTTGGATAAGCAGAACACTATTTTCCACACTGCCCCATTTAATTTTCTAAGAAAAATTTTCACAGAGCAAAAGCCTTTCAGCTTTAATGACATCTTTAACTTAATTACTTGTTGGATCATAGAACTCAGCAATAAAAGACCTAGGAGCACTGTTGTTACAACCCAGACCCTCCGGGTACTTATAAGAGCCTCAGTGTGCAGCTCCTCTCAGTTTCCCTTCACAAATGCAGAAAACCCTGACTGTCCAGTGTTGTAGAATATTATTTTAACTGAACAAAGACATGTTACATTTGTTTATGCTGTATTTGTTTAATGATGCCAGGATGTTTACTAATTATGTAAAGATGTGTTACGTCTGTTTCACCTCACCTGCCTACGGCACCTGATTGGTCTAATAATAAGCCAAATGGCCAATAGTTAGCCAGGTGAAAGGATAGGTGGGGCTGTCAAGCAGAGAGAATAAATAGGAGGAGAAATCTAGGCTCAAAAAAGAGGAACAAGGAGGAAGGAGAGAAGGAAGAAAAGGAAGGAGATGTCTGGGCAAGAAACCAGGCAGACAACAGGCAGGCAGATATAGAGGAGCACTGAAAGTAAGATATACAGAAGTAAGAAAGGTAATGAGCCCCAAGGCAAAAGGTAGATAAAGAGAAATAGGTTAATTTAAGTTAAAAGAGTTTACCAGGAATGAACCTAAGCTAGGCTGAACATTCAAAACTATGATAAATCTATGTGTCATGATTTGGGAGCTGGTTGGTGACCCAAAAGAAAAAGCCTGGCATTGTAACAAGAATAATAAAAACCCAGAGACAGATATTGGGCTTCAAGCTGAAAGATCGGAGAAGCAAAGCAGCCAAGCCTTAGAGATTTCTTATCTCTACCAATGCTCAGACCAAAGAGGTGATTGTGACCTCTGCTTGCATCTCCAAATTTCACTGCTTTCCACTGAGCCTCTGACTGCCATCTTAGACTACTATGCTCTCCTCAATGTGGCTGGATACTAATTGCCTAAGACTAATTTTGCTTCTTCCTTATATACCTCTTCCTGCCCTGCCATATCACTCCTGTTTCCACCTCCCTTGTGCTGGGATTAAAGGCATATTATCCCAAGTGCTGAGATCACATTTGTGTGAGTTGTTTCTTTTTTAGACTGGATTAAATTCATGTAGCTCAATGTGGCCTTGAGCTAACAGAAATCCGCCTGCCTTTGTTTCCCAAATCCTGGGATTAAAGGTGTGTATTACCACAGCCTGGCTTCCGTGGGTAACTGGTATGGCTGTTGGAATTAAAGGTATGTATCACTACTGCCTGGCCTCTATGACTTGTGGCTAGCTTTGCATTCTGAACCCTCAGGCAAGCTTTTTAAAATCATAAATAATATATCACCACATGGTATGGGCCAAACTTAGCTGCTATGAGGAGGTATACAGACCCTACAACCAAATCTCCTCGCTGAGTGCCCTCCACCTGGACTTAGAGGCAACCTGAGTTCAGACATTTACTCTAGATCACATATTAACTGAGCCAGGTTACAGGGAAGGACTTGCCCACTCCAGGAAATACCTAAGGAGATATCTCACACTATCTAGTGAGACTGAAGCTTATAGCTTAGGGCCCTCCCAACCTGCTTGTTGAAGTGTTTAATCTCTTACCAGAAGGACATTCAATTCAGAGCCTTCCCCTGAACTCTATTTTCTTCTCCCCACCATAAGTCCCAACAATCAAAGCCTGATCAAAATAAAAGAATTATTTCACTGAAGAGGACATAATCTAGTCAGCATGACAGCTTCAGTGAGATTCCATTGCATGTCCATAATAATAGTTAAAGTAGAAGAGTTTGAAAATGCCAAATGTAAACAACAGTATGCCTAATCAATATCATTCTTATATTGCTGAGGGGAATATAAATGATTTAGTGATCTAAAAAAGTTTGGCTGTATCTTAAGAAATTATACTTCTGATTTCTGCACCTTGTAATTGAGTAGAAAATACATAGTATCTCTTAGGATTATTTAAAATTTGGTATAAGTCTACAGTTACCTTAAAAAGTTAAATTTGAAAAATATAAGTGGATATGGAACTGACATTTAATTGGAACACATCAACTTTTACTGATTTTATCGTTATTTTGCTTATTCATTTGGTTGTTTTGATATGTGACAATACATTTCTTATTGGTTCTTATTTTTAATTGCTCCCAATGTCTTCAACGTTCTCAGAGTTCCTTTGTACTTATTGGAATTCCAGTAGAAATAGAACCTTCAGAACATTTAGATGAACCTCCCCATATCAGAGAATATCTTTATTTTCTCCTGGCTTTTAAAGAGTTGACTTGAGTATGGAATTCTTAGTTCAGAATATTTGATATCTAATTTTAGGAGGCTTTGCTATAACATGCTCTGGCTCTGTTATTGATGAGGGGGGAAAAGTCTGATATTCTCATTCTGATTTCTTGACCATATTTGTTGTTTTCGTCTTAAAATGCATCTAGGCATTTATTTTCTTAAACTGATTTCAGGTATGATTTTTCTTCGCTTGTGTAGATCTCAGTGAGACTTTGGGGCAGATTTATGTCTTATTTGTCAATGGGTAGCTTACTTCTGCCCCCCACCCCCAACCCCCATGCCAAATTTCTTTTTTCTCTTTTTGTAACTTTGGTTGTATGATTATTAGACCTCCCCAAATAACCATTGATGATTTAAATTGTTTTTTTTTAATTAGTTTACCTTGGTCTTCACAGTTTTCCTGCTCTCTCTCAACCAGCCCATTTGCCAGGGTGAACAAGGTTTAACCTGTCAGATCACAACTTCACACCCCTCCACCCCTCCACCCCTCCCATCCCTCCCACCTCTTCCCCCTTTCCCTGTTTGCTGGAATATGAAGTCCTGAGAATCGCTGTAAAACCCTACAGGAGCTGTTTCTGGAAGCACTTTGCTTCCATCTTCAGGATCTTTCTTTCCTTCTTTGACTACATGGCTTCTGTCCTTTCTCTACACCCCAGATTCTACTTCACAGATCTCAAAGATGCTCCCCTTTCTTCTCACTCTCTTGAGCCCACTCCTTGCAAGCCCTCACGTGTTTTAACTTCACAATGGGGTTAAGCAAGAGAGTACTATTTTATTCCAAAACCACTTTCTTCCTGTAGTCCATAAACAATAATATTCTCTGTTACCTAGCAACCTATGATTGTCATTTATTGTTTGTATTTATTGTTGTTGTGTATTTCTCACAGACCAACTATTTATGAAATTTTGTGTCTGCTTAATTATAACCCAAACACTCACTGTAACAGGAACACTTGCATAACAAGTTATCAAATGAGTTGTATAAATGGATAGGCTCGTGTGCTAAAGATCAAATGGTTATTTTTGTTTTATTTCCTCGGGTAAGCATTTTATGCAGTATTTCTTTTTCAAGGGTACTTGAACTTTTACTTTTTTTCTTGACTTGTTCCTTAATTGCTTCATGTTCTTAAAGCTGCATAATAATATCAGAGAACTCCTAAATCCTAATTTCTAACTTGTTGAGTCATTTTACCTTTAAATTATATGGCAATAGGCAGTAATCAAGTCTTAATTGCCAGTTCCAGATGCTTAAATCAAATTAACTTTAGCAAAGAAAAAATTTGTTTTGAGCCTGCTGATACAACTGAAATGCCGGATGGCTTCTCAGTCTGTATGGCTGAATCATGCATCTCACCTGCCATGGTTTGGACAGATACACTATGCAAAGTTAATGCTATAGTCTGTGGAATTAAAGAGTTGTTTAGTGACAAGTGTCCCCTTAAAGGGTCAGGCCATCCCAGATTGCTCTCTCTGTCTTATTCCTTCTTCCCTTCTCCCTGTCTCTCTGTCGACCTCTTCTTCTGTCTCTCTCATGTCCTCACTCCCAGCAATCTTTTGTTCTCCACCCCTTCCCCTAGTAAACTTTCTGCATTAGATCTGCTGCATGGGGTGATCTCAGCCTCTAACCTTAGCAGACCTGTCAAAGGCACCTTTTCTGCTGCTTTATCGTTACAATGGACATTCTCTGCCTGTTGGCCACAGTGTGAGTAATACCAACCACACACACCTGCTTCTGTGAAATGAAACCACTCTTCCACACCATGATAGGTTGCATACTCCCCCTGATAGCATGAAGAGGAAAAAGAAAAACAAAATCCTAACACATCTCATCCAAGGATGAGGAAAAGGAAAATAGATAGAAACTAGTTGCCCAAATTTAGAGTCAGTTTTCCGAGAAAGTGAACAGTTCTGTTCTTCTCCTTGTCCTGAAGCATGATAAGACTTTAGTTCTCTGGCCAAGAATTACAGAAGGGAGCTCTTGTTTACTATCTTTTTCCAAATGAACACCTCTGCCTAAAAGCTGTATGTGTGAACACAAAACAAATCCCTTGTGGTGAACAGCTTTGGAATTGGATTTCCAGATTTTCAGGGTAAAATTGGGTTATTTCTATTCCTCATTTTTGGCCCATCTCTTGAATTATTTTAGGGTTTTAACTCTAGATGGGGTGATGTTACAATAGCCTTGGAGGCCACTGAGGCTGCAGATTAGGGCTCTGCTTCAGTCCATTAAGGAAAGCTATTTCCTCCTGGTCAAACGAATGGAATCCACCTCTGGCTCTGGGTGAAGACACATCACTCTTATCTTTTCCAAAGATTATAAAATTATATACTACTGTCTCCTGCATTAAGAGTTGTTGTGCCCAAGTCATGAAGATCCCTAAAGAGATCACTGGGGAGACAGACCCACTGAACTGCAAAAGCAAGGTTTATTGTTCATCCAACCATGACAGGGACCTCGTCTGGCTAGCTGATGCAGCAGCCACCAGAGGAAGTGAAGTTCCCTGTCTACTTCTAGTTTTTTAAAGACAAAAGTCACGGGATTGCATCAGTAGGTTCAGGTTAGTTTCTGATTGGTTGACATTTGGGAACAATTAGGGGAATTTCTCAAAGTCATATTTTGGCATGGCATACCTGTATACCAATTATTCTCAGTAGTCAGTACTGAGAGGGAACATTCTGTGCTTTCTATGGCTTTGTCTTGTTACTTGCAGGTGGCCTGTTGTACATAGAAACCAATAGTTTTTAGAACTGTATCCTGGAGACTACAGGGGAGTTTTTGGTCTCCCCTGGAGTTTCTTTTGTGGCCAGACAGTTCCCAGGAACCAAGTATCTAGGACGCTGGGTGGTAGTGGTGGGATGAGGTATAGAGTTTCTTTGTGTTTAGTTTTGGCCCTAGCCTCCGGGAAGCTAGAGGATCTGGAGTTTCTTTGTGTCATGTGCTGGTCAGAGGCCTACATGTCTTTTCTGTAGCCTGTCATGATTGCTAAAGCAGGGGACTGAGTGAGGGTCTGGTCCCTTCAGAGTGAATCCTGCTGAGCCTGTCACCTTGATAGGAAACTACCCTTCACGAAGGCTGATTTTACCTAAAGTCATGCTACAGACACGAGAGGAATAATTATCCTGCAAATGTACTATCCTCTCCAGGAACTCTGTCATTGTATAGGCACATGTAGAATGTCCATTAAGTAGTACCTCGGCCTATCCATTTTTCTGAATTATTCAGAAAGTTATAACTTTTAATTCTTCTTTTGTTCAAATCTTGGATATTTTCCCCTTGATGCTCTGGGTTTCCTCACTCTTTTTCTGAAACTACCCTCATACTTGCCTCAGAACTGCTTATAAATTATACTATTTTCTTTCTTTCTCATCTAAGGTATCCTTCCCTGGGTGGATGCCAAAGTTTCCTTGCCTTCCCTGTTGTTTTGCTCTCAAATTTCAACAAAATGGCTGCTGAGCTTCCTTCAAACTAATTTTGTAAATATATTTGTGAGACTACCCCAAGAGAGAGAACCCCAATTTTCTAGTAACATAAAATGCCCAATATGGCTCTCCCAAAAATTTCAGGTAACAATTACAATGCAAAGCTAATGAATTGTCAAAGACTAGCAATAGCCTAAGCTACCATCCTGTCATTCTGTCCGTTTGGTAACTGTAGCAGTGAATTTCAATAGACATTCCCAGATATCCAAGGACGTAAAATTACTACATGCCCAAAGCTGTTGATTCATAGCTGCCTAGATGGATAGGGGGGAAAAAAAGCATGCACTGGCTTTACGTCAACTGACAGATAGAGAAACCATAACCTAAACTAAGCGTGCACTAAAAGATACTCAGACTTCTTGTTTTATTAACCCAAGATTTTAGCTCAGAGATTTACTGCTCCCTCCTGTTTCCCCTGAGCAGATAAAGACAAAGGTAATCAGCCCATTTGCTCATCCTCAGGGAAAAGTCAACTTTCCTGAAGGCCTGTGTCACCACTGAGGCCAGATCACTGGAAGGCACCAGGTTTTGTTTCTTGTGCAAATTAAACTTATACCCTCTCTTTGACCTACAGCCCTAAATAACTGTTGCCAAAAATTTCTCCTGGCAGCTTAGTTTATTGCTCTGGGTGTAAATCTTAGATGCCTTGCTGGCCCTGAGAAACTCAAGTCTCACATTGTATTGTAAAAAGAATTACTGTTGCAAATGTATATATATACCTGTACTCCCAAGAATTGGGGAGAAAAAGAGAAACAGAGAAACAAAGAAACAGAGAAAAGAGAAATAGAGAAAGAGAGGAAGAATATTAAAAAGACATGGATAAAAAGATCATGTTGTAAGTCAATTCCTTTTTCACTCAGATTATAGTTCCTTCCCTTATTTGTAGTTCCTTTTTTTGAACCCTGAGGAAAAACACTAAAAGCTGGACTTTTAAAGTTTTTGATACCATTTTACATCAGGTTTTATCTCTTTAGCACAAGCCTTGGCTCCAACATTACATTTCCTGTTGCTCTTTTTATCTCCTCAAACTCTACATTTTGTGTTTCTCTTTGCTTTGCTGGATATTTTTCATTGTAGAACTACATAATAGTGATTACCAATAACCATGCAACCCAGTCAATATTAGGTTGTCTTGAAATCTTCTCTGCCAACAAAATTAGTTCAAAACTCAACTTAGCCTCATACAGATTCTTAGGATAAAAGTTTTTTTTTTTTTTTTTTTTTTAAAGCCACATTCTTTAGCATCAAAACGGTCTCTATCCAAGTTACTATTATTGTTCCCCTCTGAAACGTCTTGAGGTGGACCTCTATTATCCAAATTACTGTAAGTATTCCTTTCTTCCAAGTTCCTACGAGGATGGCCCTTTAAACCTTACTAACAGCATTTAACTGCTTTCCCAGCCGAAAGTTTCAAAGTTTTCTACATCTCTCCAAAAACAAGCATGGCTGGGCCTTTCACAGGAATATTCTACTCCTGATACCAACTCATGCCTTGGTTATTTTTCTATTTTTATTAAGAGCCATTATATCCAAGGTAGTTTATGGAAAACCTTACATACAAATCACCACAGGCTCCATTCCCAGGAGTAGTTGGAAAACACAAATCAAACTCCATGGTTTTTGTGTGCTTTTTGGTTTGTTTTTTTCTTTTTTGCTTTTGTTTGTTTGTTTTGATTCTTTTTATTTTGAGAGAGGGACAGAGATGTCCCTTTCAGACAGAGAACATAAAGGTAGGAGAGTTGGGAGGTGGAGAGGATCTGGAGAGGTTGGGGAGGGCAGAATAGGAGCAATATATAATTTATGAAAAAGATTCCACTTAACAAAGCTTAAGCCAGGAATCTGTAACAAATAGAGGACATACTCAAGCAAGATAATTGAGGAAGGTTAGTAAAGGAAGTATTAAAAACTAGGAAGGAAAACATGGGCAGTGGAGGACTCTGAGCCTAATAATAACAGCAGGGAGCTACCAGCAGTCCTAGGAACAAATGTTCTCAGGATAAAGTAGAACTGTGAGGACTACTTAGCAGAAGCTGGTCCTACTGGATGCTATGAGCTAACTTGATGAGAACCAGTTGAACAAGTAGTCTTTATTTCATTCCCTTCCTTCTGTTACAGGAGTGTATTTGAGTCTGGAGAGGCAGCCACCAATTTTCAGGTTCTTGAGATTCTTAATAATGAATGGTAGAGACATGTGGATAGTTATGGGAAAGGAGAGGTTATTAAAGGGGAAATACAAAGGAGCTTGGAGGTGTGCCGGAAGTGGCCTATGGCTTAGTGCCAAGGGAGTAAAAAGGAAGGGGTGAGGAGCTATGTGACCTTTAATGGGTCTTTGTGTAGTAACTCCCACCCCCTACATTTTTTTTTTTTTTTTTCTGAGATTGCTCACTTGACTGAATGAAGCCCTGCTAGGCCAAGGCCTTCTAGTCTTTCATATGTTAATCTATGGAATTGCCTCCTCTACCTTGTTCCTTACTCTTCTGCCTCCAATTTCATCTCAATGCACCCTGAGACTAAAGTCAACAGGAGCCACACAGCATGCTACCTCAGTTGAGCCATTCTTCCTTGTCAATATCCCAGAGGCCAAACAAATAGCAAGATGGAGAAAGATATGAAGAGTTAACAAAAGGGATCCCACTTGGAAGAGTGTGCTGCTCCAACTCTTAGGTAACAGAAATGAAAATCCACCTATTTTCCTTGCTTGAGTTTCATTAGAGACTTAGTAAGCTGGAGTACTCAGTTGGTGCTGGTATGCTAGCTGATCTTGCTGTCTGTCCACCTTTGGAAAAGTAGCGTGTTCTTGTCTCAAATCACAAGCAAATGGAGCCCAAAGCTTCATTCATACTGGGTGCAACTCTCAGTTTTGGCTAGAGTCCTGGGCCCACAGGGTTGCAGGCTGTAATTTGTACTGAGATCTTCCAAAGAACAACTGGCATATTCTGCAGAGGAAGTACAGGCACAGTCTATCCACACTGCAAGTAACAAAGCATAGTCATCATTAATTGAACGTGACAGTGCACTCACCCCTCCTTTTTTGAGAACAAAATACTGACTCAAAGAGTATTCTGTCTCATAACACCAAACAACACACACAACAGAAGCCACAGAGTCAGTTGGATCTATTTCTTCATGAATAGATTCTTCTGTGTGGAGTGTCAATGGGGGGGTCCTAATTTGCAAACTCTCCCCACTGCTCACCCTCACTAATCCAGCAGTAGTCTTCCCATGGATTTAGTTGGCCTAGCTTTCCCTCTTGGGCCATGATGATCTCAGCTCTGTTAATGTGCAGTATGTCCACCCATAATATTAAGGAAATGACCCAAAATAAACCTCTCTCAAGCAAAAGACTAGACTCAAACTTTTGGCATTAACGTCTAAAAGCAGAAGAACCACAGCTGGTTCTACCACTGAGGCCAGTTACATCTCCAGAATATTACAGTTCTACCTAGCCTAGAGGTAACTGGGGCTAGGCATACAGTTTGACAGAAACATATATGAGTTTCTATGTTTGAGTCCCAGTGAAGGGGGGAGGGGGCAGTGACAGAGAGACAAAAATACAGAGAGACAAAGAGACAGAGACAGAGACACAGAGAGAGGAAGGGCAGGAGGCAGGCAGGCAGGCAGGAAGGAATGAAGAAAGGAAGGAAGAAAAATGAAATTTAAATTCACTATTACTAAATGAAAGTTCCTCTTGAGGTTAGTGTGGCTGATGAGTCATAAAATTTCCTACGTCAATTTATTTTCTTCTTGCATAAATGGTATTTTGTTACTCCTGACTAATATTAGAGTCAGAATCCTAATCTAAGGAAACAGAATTTAGGGGTATTTAGAAAACAAACAAATGAAACTCAAATCTTGAATGACTTTGGTTAACTATAAGTACATCCTGGTTTTTTTTATAAAGATAGAAGAATTCAACAGGACTAATAAAAAACAATGTTTAAGTATAGTCAGATATTTGTTCAATAGCTATGGCTATGCATCCTCACATTATGTAGTACCACATGAGTACCACGTTGTAAACGTCACCAAAATTCCGATTAAAACAATGGGCATTTACAATTGCTCCTTAGCATGTAGGCCAGCTGGGTGGGTCTTCTGGTAGCTGCTGTCCACTCAGATGCCCTGTTGTCCATTGATTGGAAGGTGGTTCTTTTGACCTTGGCAGAACTGTCTCACATGCTCAGAGTGGCTGGATCTAAGTTGATCTCTTAGAGTTGGTTCTGCTGGGTGACTATACTTGTCTTCTGCAGGTCAGCCCAGGACAACTGGGGCTAAAGCTCAAAACAGACACAATCACTGTGGGTGGCATCATTATTCTGACCCTAAGACCAGCTGATCCCTGGATAAGAGAAGCTGCAAAAAGGCTTTGGGTATAGGAAGAGGGAGGAAATTAGTGCCATTTTGCATTCAGTTTAACATACTACTCTAATTGCATTCCTTATAAACAATAGTCAAAGACTTATAAACATCTGCTAAGCTTCAGAAATTTGGCCATTGCAACAGCAGCATGCTACTACAATAGGAAAGCCAAATTTGTACTTAGAGGGATCTATTTTACATGCCAACTATTTTTATGAATGTACAAGTTTGGCTAAAATGTACTTTCCAGTATGTGAAGCATCCCATTTGTGTTACTTGAACAATCAAATGTGGCCTAGTAACTGGGGTATGACACCTTTCTGAGGCATCCTTTTAACAGAATAATTTTTAAACTCTACAATTTTTATGTGCTATATTTAATTTAAATACTCTGTTTTCTGATAGCTTCCATTTCACTTACAGCTTGCTTTCAGGAGGACGATTATCTGTATTTACTGAATCTGGGAGTGTGAGTCCTCAGACTGAAGGCATTTGTATAGAACAATCACTCATATCACAGTTGGGTAGCACTATTAATTGCTTCCCTCCCTCAGTACCTCTAACAGTTCTCCCTAGTACCATGAAAACTAGACCATAGATAGATCGCATTCAGATTAGATCCAGCTCAAGTAATTCAATTCTTATGCCCTAAGTGTGTGGGGTCTTCAGCAACAGGAACTAGCCTTTAGCAACCAATGGCAACAGCTACAGCCTTTATTGTTTGGGGAGTCACTTGGACTATTGTGGTCGACAACTGGAATGAAAATTTTCATGCCTGGTAATAGACCATTGTTAGATGTGTAAGGCTTTTCTGGGGAGTGCTGTTAGTTCAAGTGGTATAACTTCATTTAAACTATATACATATATGTAGACACATATGCTTCAATGTTCTAGCTAATATAAAATAATACAAAGATTCCTTGAATGTTCATCAATTGTTGTGATGGAGAGATCAATGGTTCTTGAAGAGTCCAGCCCCAACAGATACACGATCAACAAGAAGAAATAGAAAGACAGAGACTCTAATAGACAGAGGACCAGGAAGTCTGCTGTGAGATTTTTGTCTCCTAGAAATGACAGGGAGGCTACAACTGTGACACCTCAACAATATGGCTGCTTCGTAAACAAGACCAGAACAATGACAATACAATTAGACTTTCTAATATGGAAGGGGAAAATTGTATGGGATCCTACTCTGTGTTGGCTAGTTTTTATGTCAACTTGATATAAAAAAGGCTCATCTGGGAAGGAGGATCTTATAATGCTTTCGTCACACTTCCTGTAGGCAAGTCTGTGGAACATTTTTTAGGTTGATTGTTGATATGCAAAGGTCCAGCTCATTGTGGGTAATGTCACCCTTCGGAAGGGCCTCCTGAGTTGAATAAGAAGGCAGGCTGATTAAGCTATGAGAAGCAAGCCAGTAAACAGTGTTCCTCTTTGGTTCCTGCTTCAATTCCTGCCTCCAGGTCCCTGTCTTGAGCTCCTTTTCTGACTTCTTTTCTTGATAGAATGTGATTGAAATAAATCCTTTCTCCTCCAAGTTGCTTTTGCTCATGGTGTTTTGCCACAGAAATAGAAACCCTAACAAAGAGACACTTCTAGGCAAAGAACTACAGGCATCTAATGACTGGTGAGACAGGGAGAATTAGTCTTCCCTAAGGATGGTCCCCTAATTTGTTATCCAATACAAAGTAGTCATTCTTGTATTCATAAACACATGGTTGTGTGGTGGTGGGAATACAAAAAAGAAAACCTGATTCAGGAGATTTTATTTTTATATTTGTTTGTGTGTGTGTGCACTCGCGCATATGTGCTTGTACAATAATAATAACAAAAGGCTATCTATTTGAGAAGGATCGAGGGGACATGGAATGGTTGAATGCAGGAAAGGAGTCAAGGGGTATAATTACATTTTACTTAAAAGTTTTGTAAAAGTATGAAACATACATAACTCTATCTAGAGGAAGAATAGTAACTAATAGAAAGAGGAAGGGGTGAGAAATGGTCTCAAACCATGGGGGTGAATGTACTCCAACTACAATATATACTCACATGATAACTGCTTTGTTGAACTTCAGGATAATATGCAATGGTTGTACACCAATTAAAGATACATTATTTAGATAACAGCAGCAAGAAAAGACAATGGGAAGTTCATAATCCTCCCAAATTCTGAGAGAAGCTGATTCTATATTATAATTTTTCTGTTCATCAAATTAATTAATCACTATTGGCACAAAAGATATTTTTATGCATGTCTTCTCTCACCTTCTTAGGGAGCTCTCACCTTCTCAGCCAGGTTTCCATTACTGTGAAAAAGAACAGGACCAAATTTCAATTTTATCAATATACAACAATGTAAAACATATGAGATTAATAGTTGCTTTTAGTCTAAAAGTAGATTCAATAATTTATACTTTTATCTTGTCATTTCCATATCCCCCCACCCTGTTTTTCTTTTCAGAAAGAGATTCTTGAATCCAACTTCCCTTGCTTTGTTTCCTCATCTTTATTAATGAAATTTATTTTTGTTAGAACATACTTATATATGTTTCTACTCTTATTTAAGGTATTGTACCTATGCAGCTCACTTAAAAATGCAAAGTTCTAGTTCCTAAAAGCTATTATTATAAACCATTTAGGATAATTAAGAATCATATAGTTAGTCATCTAAAACAATCAAACTAGTAGTCATGCTAGGTATGTTTTCAAGGTCAAACAGAAATGTTTTTAAGTAGATAGATTGTCTTCAAACACTTCAGAAATTATATGAAATTGAGATGGAAAGAGCAATACACAAAATCAACCAAGAGTTGGTTCTTTGTAAAAGTTAGTAATATTGATAAACCCTTGGCTTAACTGACACAAAAAAAATGGAAGCAGATTCTAATTTGTCAAAATTAGAGCTCAAGAGGGTATCATTACACAGACTCTAATAAAATACACAGGGATTGTTATGAAAATCTATATGCTAATAGGCAGAAGAATAAATGGAATTGTTTCTAAATGCATATCATCTACCAAATTGAAATCCAGAAGATACAAATAATTTAAACATACCCATTACAAGAAATGAGATAGACACTGCAACTAAAAAGCTTTATAAAGAAATACATGGATTCAAAGCTGGATTATATCAAACATTCTAGGAAGATCTCATAGCAATTATTCTTAAATTTCTCCACAAAAATAGAAAGCAAAGGAATACTACCAAATTTATTCTAAGAAGCCAGTATTATTCTTACATCAAAACCAGGGAAGACATAATAACAATGACAAAGAACAAAATACAAACCAATTCCTTTGGTAAACACAAATGCACAAGTTCTCAACAAAATACTTGCTTACTAAATTCAGGAATGCATCAAGAAGCTTGAATATTACTAGCAAGTGTGCTTTATCCCAGTAAGGGATTTTGTTCAACATATATAAATGAACAAATATAATATACCAAAAACACACAATCACTTCAATTGGTGCTGAATTTGAAATGTTCAGCATGCCTTCATGATAAAAGTTCTGGACATGTTAAGAAAAGATAAAATATACCTCTAAATAATAAAGACTATATACAACAAGCCTGTAGTCAGTATTATATTAAATAAATACAAAGCATTTCTTCTAAAATCAGGAAGAAGACAAGGATGCCCACTATCTCTTATTTGCTGCAGTGCCTGAAGTCTTAGCAATAGCAATTAGAAAAAGAGATAAAAGGGAAAATTGTAAAGGAAGAAATCAAACTATTCCCATTTGCCTATGACATAGTTAGTTCTTCACCTAAAAAACCCTGTAGCATCTACTATGCTCATAAAACACTCATAGTAAATTTATAGTATACAAAATAAACAAAAAGAAAGCAAAATCCTAGTTTTCACACATACCAACAATGTACTCTCAGAGAGACTAGGAGAATTATCCTTTTCACAATAACTACCCCAAACTAGTATATTTAGGAATATACCTAAGCAAAATAAGAGAAATATTTCTACAATGAAGATATCAAAACATTGGACAAGGAAATTAAAGAAAGCACTCGATGATGGAAAGACTTCCCTGGGTGGAAATATTGTGAAAATGGCTATTAATCTATATGTTTAATGTAATTCCTTTCAAAATTTTGGTGTTATATTCCACAGATTTAGAAAAAAGTTCAAGTATTCACGTGGAATCAAAAACCCACAAATAACAATAGTATTTCTAAGGTGCAAGTATACTGTTGCAAGTATTACAATAGTTGATCTCAAATTATACTATAGAACTACGGTGATTAAGAAAGCTTGTTACTGGCATTAAATAAACATTAAATGGGATTACATGATGGATTAAAACAGAGGATCTAGAAATAAACTGACAAAGTTATGAGCATTTAATTTTGACATAGGAGACAAAAGAATATATTGGGGAAAAGATAGCATATTCAACAAATGGTGCAAGCAAACCTGGATTCCTGCCCAGAGAAGAATGAAATTAGATTTGTTTCTTTCATTTTGTACAAAAATAAATCCAAAATGGATCAAAGACCTTAATGTAAAACCAAAATACTCTAGAGGAAAATGGGGACCACTCTTCAAAGAACTGGGGTAGGCTAAATGCTATAAATAGAACTCCAACAGAACAGGAACCAGCCCGAGATTCAACAAATGGGATTACATGAAAACAGAAAAGTTTCTGCTTAGCAGGGAAATTACCAACAAATCAAACAGACAGTCCACAGAATGAGAGAAAATGTTACCAACTACACTTCAGGCAGAACTCTAATATTCAGAATTTACAAAGAACTGAAGAAATTAAATGCCAAGGGAATTAACTGCCAACCAACAAATGGGCAGATGAACCAAACAGAGTTTTTGTGATAGGAAACACATATCACCAATAACTATTTTTAAAAAGCACTCAATATCCCTAGCAATCAGGGAAATACAAATTGAAATTACTTTGAGATACCACCTCACCTCAGTAAGAATGGCCATCATCAAGAAATTCAGCAGCAAATTCTGGAGTGATATGGAGTGATGAAGTCTGTGTAACTGTTGATGGGGGTGCCAAATTATGGAAATCAGTTCCAACATTTCTTTAAAAAATAAAAAAGTGTGTGTGTGTGTGTGTGTGTGTGTGTGTGTGTGTGTGTGTAACCCAAGACTATTTCAGTCTTGAACATGTACCCAGAGAACTCTATACCCCAACATAGAGATATATAAACCCCCATGTTTATCACTGCTGTGTTCCATTCATAGAAAAATGGACAAGGAAAATCTAGTACATATGTAAAATGTAATATCATTCAGTTCTAATTTAAAATTAAATCACAAAATTTCCAGGATGGACTTATAATGCACAAAACTAAGGTCACACAATCTCAGAAGAAAAAAGTGGCATGTTTTCTCTCCTCTGCAAATCATGTGTGTGGAGGGGGGCATATTTACCTGATACTTAACACATTGTAATATGGATAATATGTGGTAGGGAAATGCATACACTTTCATAAAATATTTATATTTACTCAAACTACACAGAGACGTAGTGAATTATATTCAATTGTGCTGAATAGTTTTACATCAAGTTGACACAAGCTAAAGCCATCTGAGAGGAGGGAACCTTAATTAAGAAACGCTTCCATAAGGTGGGGTTGTAGGCAAGCCTGCAGGGCATTTTCTTAATTAGTGATTGATAGGGGAGAACCCAGTCCATTGTGGGTGATGTCACCCCTGGGCTGGTGATTCTGGGTTCTATAAGAAAGAAGGTTGAGCACGGCAGAATGAGCAAGCCAGTAAGCAGCACTACTCCATGGCCTCTGCATGAGGTTCTACCTCCAGGTTCGTGCTATGCTTGAGTTCCTGCCCTCACTGCTCTAGATAAAGAACTGTTACTCAGAAGTGTGAGCAAAATAAACTGTTTCCTCCCAACTTGCTTCTGGTCATGGTCTTTCATCACAGCAATAATAATCCTAAAATAATTGTTTCAAAAGTTCAGTGATTTAAACTGTAAACTTAGTACCTCTTTTGGGGGATTGTAAATCTCCCAGTTCCAAATTATTTTTCTGATGTGGATTGGCATCACAAAACTGGATCAACAGTAATAGATTATTCATCTACTTTGGTCTTTCAAATCAGAGGGATGCTAGAAAACAATCTGAGTTGCACTATTTAGTTAAGGGAAAAAATGAAATTGGCCAAAGCCTTGTCTGTTGATTCCCTAGCATACATGATATCAATATTAATTTAAAAAAGATACTCAAGTGAGAAAAAGTTAAGCTTCACAGTTATATAAATCATGGCAGATTGACATAACTGGTGATATGCACTGTAATTATATAGCTACTACAGTAGCATTGGGATTCATTTGAAATAAAGCACATCACTAAGTTAGCTCCCTCATGGTCCATGTTCATACATGTTTTAAGTACAGTTCTTCTCTATGAAAACCAGTGCTTCTGTCATGATCCTGGGGAAAACAGGGTAAATAAATGTCAAAGTAGCATGAATCAAAAACCAGTAATTTCATCAGGACCAGAACCCTGCAAAACACATGGCAATAAACCAAAAGTTGTTTTCCCAAATCCGATGACAAGAGCATTGAAAGGCAGTTAGAGAACTTGTAGTGTCTAAATTACTTTCCTATTGTTGTAGCAAAACACCATGACTAAGGCAACTTATAAAAGCAAGCACTTAATTGGGCTTATGGTTTCAGAGCGTTAGAGTTCACCACAGCTGAAAAGGCAGATGGCAGGAACAACTGAGGTCACATCTTGATCTGCAAGTAAGAGGCAGAAAGCACACTGGGAATGGTATTTTAAAACCTCAAATCCCACCCCAGTGACACACTTCATCCAACAAGGCCCATGTAATCCTTCCCCCCAAATTCCACCTACTGAGGACCAAATATTCAGATTTACGAGCCTGTGGGACATTCTCAATGAAATCCCCACACATGAAGACAGCACCAGCACAACTGGTGCTTTTTGCTTATAGCTATATCAGCAAGGGTTCATTCTGGCTCAACACCACCACCACCAAACTCTTCCAAACTTTCTATTTTCATATTTAAATCCAATTGATCCAGGGTTCTATAGTGATTAGAAGAGCCACCAATTGTTGAATTCCTCAAGGTGTTTCACAAGCAGTGTATGCTCATCAAGCCTACATTCCAGGCAACAGGAAAAAGTGGGAAGGTAAGTTAGGCAAACTGACTCTCAATTAGACTGGAGTTCTACTACTTCTAGGCACTTAGAAAATTGGTACTGGACAGTAAGTAGAGATTTCCAGCTTGACCTCTTTGATCAGCCACTCTTCTGACCATTCTGTAGGTTTAAATAAAACAATTAAGTTTTACAACCAAAAGTACTTGCAAAGTTTGCTTTTAGTTCTTAAGGTGAGATAACTGTAGCCGAGTGAGGCAATGTTACAGAGAGAAGTCCTGATTCTGAGCATGGTCATGATGACCCTTGTTAAAATTCTAGAAAAACTCTAGGGAATGATTCCTGTGTCTTTTAGCTGCTACTATATCAGTAATTGCAACTGAAATCTGTGTAGATGATGGGAAAGAATGTACAGAAATATAGAATTTAGTTTCCACGTAACTTAGAAGAGGATTCACTACAAACCAACTGTAAGGGAAACCTTTTGGGGAAAAAATGCAATCAATTCTTACCACCCAAAAGCATTAAAATAGAAAGAAATCGCTGTCACTGGAGAACCAAGACTTGGTGGTTTCATTTGAAGCAAAATGCAAGTGTGCTCTTTAGTTTTATGGACACAGATGATCCATGTCTGGAAGAGAAACTAACTCATGGAGATTGTGCTTTGGGCCCATTTCCCTCCATCCCTGGGACAGAGATAACAGGGAGAGAAGGAGATGGGGATATTCCCTTCCAGCAAGAGGCATTCCTCCCTGAACACCCATATTTTCTGTGAAATCCAGAATCTGCTGAGTGTCTCTCCTCAAACATTTTTGGAAGTGAGCCTCAAAATTCTTTTTTTGGAATTATGTTTAAGGCAATCAGCCAATTTCAATGAAAGCCTTTGCTTTAAGTGAAGGGTAAAGCAGTGCTTAAATAAACTTAAAGTCATTTGTCAAGAAGAAAAAAATGCCATTGTTTTTGTAACATTACCAACAGTATTATTCTTTGTCTTTTGTGTAATAGAATTTAGGGAAGTGTATTTTCCTTTAAAAAAAATGGTTCAAAGAAGTGCCCCCGGGAAAGGGAAAATATGGATCCCTTCCATGTGCTGGCGATAATTTTATGTTGTCTTCGTTGGGGCTCTGCCCATCTCCATATTTCACTGGATAACAGTGCTCACTGAGTCAGAACTTGGCAAGCAATGGCATCAGGGGCATATTTTCTTATTTACCATCTAAGATATGTAAGCCTTATCGCTTCTATTAATGTGGAGTATAATTATAACCACGATGCCAATGACATTTAATTCTTGGCTCAAACACTCTAAATATATTTCTTATTTACATCACTGAACTGGACAAATGAGTAAGTCATTAGAATGACCTTCTATAGAGTTATTAAGGGCTAACAGTAGCTCTACCTTCTTCAGTAGATGACTCCCAAAGTTTCTGTATGGATCATATCCATCCCTGCCAGACATGTAAACAGAGAGAGGGAACAGCATAAATGGGGGCTTTTACTATGACCCAAATGTGGCCATTACAAAGCAGGACCCATGTGGTTTTCTCCCTATTTCTCCATTCTTTCAAAAAGGACAAGGTCAGAGGAACCCTGATGCTTAGTTGCAATTAGAACTCATTTATTCATGAGGGAAGAGAGCTTTTCAGTTCTAGAAGGTTTGAGATGAAAATGAATCTGATTAAAGTTTATAGAATCAATGCCAAAATGGAGCTGCCTGAATCACAGACCACAGAATTAGGATACTATTTTGAAGACTCAGTTATTTTAGGGCACATAGAGGCAATTTATTATAATATCAGAATAATTTTAAGTATGTTAACTACTATTGATTGATAGTATATAGCAGGGACTTAACACACACGATTGTATTTGGTCATTATAATTACCCTTTCAAGATAGATTGTTGTGGTGATTGCATCTATACACTGGGGGCCAAACTCCCCAGGTTTGGACTTTGGCTCTCTCATTTACTGGGTTGAAAATTTGGGGCAACCATTTCCTCTTTCTCTGACTAATTTTCCTCAAGTATAAAATAAAGAGACTAACGGAAACACAGTTTATAGGATTAATATGAGGATTAAATTATTGAAGGTATAAGACCTTTTAGAAAATACCAGGAACATAGCTAGCCCTCACTATCAGTGTTATTTACATATTAGCTTGTTTCTTCTTCCTTCCTTCCTTCCTTCCTTCCTTCCTAACTTCCTTCCTTCCTTCCTTCCTCATCCTGGCCACAGTATCCCCTCCCTTCCTTTCCGGCCATGCCGTTCCCTACAACTGTCCTCTGTTTCCACTCCCTCAATCTACTCCTCCTCTGTTTTTGTTCCAGAAAACATGGCTTATCATATCAAGTTGCAGTAAGACTAAGCACTTCACCAAGTATTAAGACTGGGCAAAGTGACCCAGTGTGAGAAGTAGGTCCAAAAGTCCTGTAAAGGAGTTGGAGACAGTCCCTGTTCCCACTGTAAGGAGTCGCACAGACCAAGCTACATAACTGTAACATAAATGTAGAGTGCCTAGATCAGTCCCAAGGACTCCCAGATTGTTGGTTCAGTCTCTATGAGCCCAGGTTAGTTGATTCTGTGAGTTTTCTTGTGCTCTCCTTGTCCCCTCTTGCTCCTACAATCCTTTCTCCTCCTCTTCAGCAGGATTCCCTTAGCTCTGCCTAATATTTGCCCGTGGGTCTGCATCTGTTTGCATCAGCTGCTGGATGAAGAAGCCTCTCTGGTGACAATTGGGCTAAGCACTCAAGATCTATGAGTATAGCAGAGCATGAGGCATAATTACATTGATATTGTTTTCTTCTTTTCCTCTTATTGTGTTTGGTGTTATCTCAGGTCTCTGGGTCATCTACCTGCGGGGGGGGGGGTTCCGGTACTCCAGGCAGTGTCAGGGGTAGGCTTATAGTTGTTGGATTTTTACTCTTTTGTTCTTTTTGGCTCTTTTGGGGGTTTTGCCACCCAGTTTGCAAATAAATCACACATGGAGGCTTATTATTACTTATATATGCCTGGCATTAGCTTGTCTTGTTTCTTGCCAGCTTTTCTTAACTTAAATTAACTTGTCTACCTTTTGCCTCTAGACTTTTGTCTTTCTCTATTTCTGTATACCTTACTTTCATTCTTATTCCATGACTGGCTGTGTGGCTGACCCCAGTGTCCTCTCCTTGTTCCATTGTTGCTCCTCTGTTTTCTCGTTTCTCCTATTTATACTCTCTGCCTTCCAGCCCCACCTAGCCTTTCGTCTCCTGCCTTGCTAGTGACCGTTCAGGTCTTTATTAGATGATCAAGTATTTCAGATTGCAAAGAATCACAGCTTCACAGAATTAAACAAATGCAGCATAAACAAAAGCAACACATCTTTACATCGTTAAACCCATGTTCCAGAGCATAAACAAATGTAACACACCTTAAAATAATATTCTACAACATAGGCTTACTCTCCTGGCACGGGTTTTAGGCTAGACCAGTCATTGGTTGGCTATTTCTTCAATCTCTAGGTCATCCTAATCCCAGAATATCCCATAGGCAGGACAGACTGTAGGTTGAATGTTATGTGGCTGGGTTGGTTTCCCACTCTCTCCATTTGAAGTCTTGTCTGGTCATAGGAGATGGCCAGTTCAGGCTACTTTTCAGTATCCACTATTGCTAAGAGTCTTAAAAGGGGGTCATCCTTGTAGTGGCCCGGGTTTTTACCTGACCCTGAAATGTTCCCCCTCCCCCAACCCCCACCCCGTTTCCAGTAGTCTCTTTCAGTACTCTCCTCCTCTGAATCTCCCATCTGATCTTTCATGTTCTCATCCCTACCAACAGTCCACGCAGAACTCTCTTCTATTTTCCCTTCCCAGGAAGATCTAGGTGTCCCCCTTGAAACCTCCTTGCTACCTAGTCCCTTTGGGTTTGTGGATTGTAGCATGTTTATCTTTTACTTTGCAGCTAATATCCACTTATGAGTGAGTGAATACCATGTTTCTTTTTCTGGGTCTGGCTTACTCAGGATGATTTTTTTTCTGGTTCCATCCATTTGCCTTTGAATTTCATGATGTCATTGCTTTTTAACAGCTGAGTAATACTCCATTGTGTAAATATACTACATTTTCTTTATCCATCCTTTGGTTGAGGGACATCTAGGTTGTTTCCAGGTTCTAGCTAATACAAATAAAATTATATTAGCATATTTCATTTAGAAGGACTATTTTCCTATGCTTACACAACTAGTAGTTAGTATAACTGGTTATTAAGAAACATTACTCAAGTCAAACACCTATCCTTTCCAGGTAGCAACCCTCAGTGCCATAATACAGCTCAAGCACGTGCATGGGTGCATGTGTGCATGTGTGCTTGTGTGTGTGTGTGTGTGTGTGTGTGTGTGTGTGTGTGTGTGTGTGTATGTGTGTGTGTTAAAAACAGAGAAAAACTACCCAGATCTGTGTAATAAGTCAGGATTCTAACATCAGACTTCTGGAGGTCAATATCAGTTCCTAGCTCTGTGATCTAAAGCATAGTCCAGCATTTTGGGGAATTTGAGGAAGAACACAAGAAGTTAATCAAACCACATCCACAATTGAGAATGAGAATAGGTGAATGAATCCTTGCTTGCTTGTAGCTACCTTTTCCCACTCATACAGTTCAGGACACAGCCTAGGGAATTGGTCTGCCTATGGTGGGCTGGGTCTTCAGTAGTTAACAATGGAGGCAATCTCTTACAGACATGCCTACAGACCAACCTGAAGTAAATAATTACTCAGTGGAGATTGTCTGATCAAGTGATCCTAGGTTTTGCTGACCATAAAAACTAACCATTACAAGGGATTACTTATTTTATATGGCAGGTCATCTAAGAGTAACACTAAAGATTAACCAATAAACTTATGTATTGTGACACATATCAGAAAGTCTAGAGATAGTTTAGAGGATTAAGGAGTCCAGGAAGGAACAATATTTTTCCTTTTTTTTGCATCTTTCTATTCAGTGGTGAGAAAGTAGGAGGAGGAAGAGAAAGAGAAAGAACAAGGATGAGAGAGAGGAGGAGGAGGGGGAGAGGTAATGTAAATATGAGAAATTTCCCCCAGAAGCACCCAATCTTCACCTTATTGGTTAAATTTGGCTCCCTTATGTACCCTCTTCACCAGTTACAGATAAAGGTCAATGGATGAAAATACAATTATTATAATTGGTTTCATAATTCATTCACTAAGTGTGGTTGCCAGCTAAACAATTTAGGGTTTGCTTTTAAGATGGAATGGGTAGAGACGCTGACAGAAAGGATTCCATTATGGAGTGTCTGAGAAGTGTTCAGTTCAGTGTGTTGGCCTGAGGTTCCTCTAGAGTCCATTTTATGGAATAGCCAAGGTCAGTCTTGACTTCCTAAGGCACTCCAACGGGTAAAGCTTTCTGCTCAATAATTATTTCAGTGGGTGATGAAATAATTGATGGAGAAACAAGAAAAGGAAAGACCAGCCTGGAGCAGAACAACACAGTAGGGGGTGTTGTAAGGATAACTGAGAAAGTCTGGGGTCCTGGCAGCAGAGACTTATTGCAGTCTTTCACAATAAAGAGCAATGTGAACATGAGAGCGTTGCCTCCTGTGAGGTAACTAGTGGGTCAAGGCCATTGCTTTGAAGGCCTACGGGCATCAGGTTCCTGTTGTACTTTGACAATGCAGGAGCAGAATGAAACAAGACGGTCTTCTAATGCATTTGTGTGTGTGTGTGTGTGTGTGTGTGTGTGTGTGTGTGTGTGTGTGTGTGTGTATGTGTGTGTGTGTGCGCACTCGTGCTCTCCAAGAACAAGACAAGGCCTCCAATGATGACAGGAATTAGGGATCTCAATTATGATAGTTCCAAGAACATCGCTGGTGATCTATCTTATCTATCATAATCAATTTGTCATCTGTCTGTCTGTCTACATATATTTAAGTGGTACTTGGAATTCATACCAGGATTCTCCATGTATCAGGCAAGCCATCTAGCACTGGGATGCGCCCTCCTTATCCTTTCAGGTATATTTGGTAGTCTTTTGAATGGGTTTATAAGCTTTGGCCCACAGAGAACTAGGAACTGAGCACACAGAGAAAAAAGATTGACGATGATGTTTCTAGTGTACCATGGTATAGGTGTGTAGGTCAGAGGGCAACTTTGGGAAATCACTTCTCTCCTTCTACCATGTGGAGTTGGGGATAGAACTCCAGCCATCAGGCTTGCTGGCAAGTGCTGTGACTTCCTAACCACATCACCAGAGCTTCTTCATATTGTTTCTTCTTTTCTAAAATTGGCCTTTATGGTAATCTGTATTGTAATAAAATTCGCTCATTTTCTGTGTCTTGCCCCATGAGGTTTGACAAATGTAAACACAGACACAGAATGTTTCCATCATTCTCAAAAGGTCCCTGTTTGTCTTTTATGCCAATCTTTGCCCACCCCTGGCCACAGGCACCTACCTGATCTACTTTCTGTCACCACAGAATACCTTGCCTATTCTTCATCCTGTTGTTCACTCTTGCCTGGCTTGGCTCACTAAGCTTAAACTTTGTACACTCATGGGTATGTTCTTGAGCGTCTGTCCCTTCTCATCATGGGATAGTATTCTAGTTTAGGGAACACATGTACACACTGAAGTTTGTTTCTCTAGTCAGTTGCCTTTAACGTTGCTGGCCAAGTCTGTGTGAGTGTGTTTTCGGTTCTCTTGAGCAAAAACTTAGAAGTAGAATTTCTAGATTGTGTAATAAGTAAACGTTTATAAGAAATCACTTTCTAAAGTGGGTTTATCACTTTATGCCCCACCCTCTACCCCTGTGATGGATGAAGGTTCCAGTTGTTCCCCACCCTCCCAAACACTTGACATTATCAACATTGGGAGTGAAGACACACACTCAGACACCTGTGTTTCTATATGTATGACACCCCCCCCCGCCATGCCTCCCGGCGCCCCACACCTTTCATCTTCCTTGGGAAATAAAAGCTGTGTTTGTCCCCAGATGAACTTTTAATTTTCAAAACACTGTTTTCGGGCAATCCAGACTAGCACGTTGCCAACTTTCTGGCGGGGCGAGGTTTCTATGGAGTTCTCGCTCTAAACCTCTAAACAGCTTCTCCTCTACATAAATAGTAACCCTCTCTTCCAAAAGACTGGAGAGCCCCAGCGAGAAGAAAAGCCGAGGGCTCTCTCCTCATTTCTCTCCAACGTCCTTCTTTTCTTTTGTTATATGTTTAGGATCTGATAAGGCACCACCCAGGCTCGCGCCCAGGTTCCCCGAAAAGCCCCGGGAACATCAGTGCTGGCAAAGGCACGGGGCATGCTCAGAGGGCGCGTGGCGCAGGCGTCGGCTGCAGTGGGGCCCGGGAGCCGGGAGGTGCCGCTGCGTCCCCGCTTCCCGCTGCTGACCCAGCGCTCAAAGTTGGGCAGGGAGCTGGGGGAGGAGGACCGCGAGCGAGGGTGGCGGAGCAGGGGCGGGAGGAGCGGAGGGAGGAGGGGACCGGAGCGTGTCAATCGCGCGCTCCCTCTGGGCACAGAGGATGTGCTGAATGGTGCGCTTCGAGGCGGCGGCCAAGCAGGATCCGGCGGTGGGCGGCTCGCACTACCCGGCTCTGCTTCTTCGCGTCTTCCGAGGCACCACAGCCACCGCGGGCTCTCGACCCTGCGTCCCGCCTGGGGCATGGCCGGCTGCTGCGCCCTCGCGTGTCCCGCTTACTGAGCGGTGCGGGCCAGAGGTGCGGAGGCCAAGAGGCCGGGAGGCCGGCTGGCAGCGGAGCCCAGAGCCTGCTGAGCAGAGAGCCGAGCCCGCCCGTGCGTGGAGCTCCGCGCCCCATCCCCGCCGCGCTCGCCCGGGCTGCCCGGAACCCCAATGAGCCCAGATGGCTGGGGCTCAGCCCGGAGTGCACGCCTTGCAACTCAAGCCTGTGTGCGTGTCCGACAGCCTCAAGAAGGGCACCAAATTCGTCAAGTGGGATGATGTAAGTGAGGGGCGGCGCGGTGGGGAGCGGGCCGGGCACCCGAGGGCGGGTTGCGTGGGGGTGGGGCGAGGGGCTCGTTATGCAATGGGGCGCTGGAACGGGCGCGGGCAGCCCGGGGCGCACAGGTTGCCAGCTGCCGGGCTGGGTGGCTGAGGGTGACAGCTTCGCGCGCGCTCTCCTCCTCCTAGGGGCTTTGGAGTTGACATCCTTGCTGAGTCTGGCCAGTGCCTCCAGAGGGATTTAAGACTTTGAGGCCAGTAGAGCTGGAGGGACAGGTTATACCCAGTGTCGGGTCCCGCGAGTTTGGAAAGAGCATGAAGTTAGGACCAGCTGGATAGCGCTGGAAAGAACTAGGCGCACCCCTCTTGGCTGGCTAAAGAGCTCTGTTACCTCTTTTGCCCTCTTTCCAGAAGGAATACCTAACTACCACCCAGGTCCAAAATCTTGTAATTACCGATAACCCCTGAGCATTTTTATGATGGCCACGCGGCAGAAGACACAGCGGTATAGCCGACAGGTGGTCGTTGATGCCAAACTTTAGCGGCTGGCTCCGGAGTGAGGGGCCTCGGGAAGGGCTGGAGAGGGCACACTAGAGGCGTATTAGTGAGCAAATGAGGGGCTGTTAGGGCTGAGGAGCACAGAATGGGCCTGCAGAGAGGGCTAGGTTTTGAGAAAGGAGCTTGCTTAAGTTTTCACTTGGATATAGACGCCCAACTTCACCCTCTCATCTACTTGCACCCTTAGCTGTGTAGGACAGAGTCTGCCCAGCCTTGAGACTCCACTGCTTCTCCTACACTCTAGATCCCATGACCTCTCCCTTTCCTCTACCCTACTTGCCGTCAGAACACTTAGAGAATTCTTAATGAAAACGAGAATGGGATGCACATTATACTATCAATTTAGCTTCCTGGGTGTCATCCAAAGGGTCTGGTAAGAACAACTCACCTGAATAAACCTGAGATGTTAAGATCTAAAGAAATTCAAGTCCTGATTATGAATACATCTCTCATCAGGGGCAGCTATAGGAGAATGAACTGGTCTTCTCACTGAGAAGATTTCCCACCTCGTAAATTACAGCCTGTTATCCTCCTGGGTATTTTACTTTAATCTTCTTAAGCCAATTTTCAGTGTCTGAAAACAATTTAAATATTCCAGGTAGTGAATCCAATTACTTAGCTGAGTGCATCTGTGCCTATATTTTGTCCAACTGGAATCGCAAACTGAACTTGCAGGACGAGCCACAGCCTCCTTGAAATCTCATGACAATTATTAAATGATGTAGGCAAGGATGTAAACATGCTCTCTTTACGAAGGGCTTTGCATGTTTCTCCATTCTGTCCCAGTCCAATGTGGCCGGATGCTGTTATAAATGGAATAGAATCTAAACAATAAATCCAGACACAGATGGATTGTTTTACGTCAAGAAAATAAAAGGAGAGTACAGTCCAACAAGTAAAATGTTCTTGCCCATCTAGACACACTTAAGAGCTAATAAAATGGTGGGTCAGAGAAAGAGGGGATGGTAAAGAGAGAAGAGAGAGAGAGGAGAGCAGCCTTAGAGTAAAAAAGGGGGAGCAATTTCAGTCATAGCCTATGGATTCTTTACACTCATGGTTTTTAAGCTATATATTAAATAACTCTCAATGAATTCTGGTTTGTGAGAAAATAAGATATTGAGAATGAAGGATATAGATAACCAGGTGGGTGATTTGTGTTGCATGTATTTATGTAACAAACATTTCATGCTCATTTAGCAGTGCCTGTCTAACTACATTTTGGGATGATGGAGAAAGTAGGTAAAAGCTCTCCTGTTACAGACTGGGTACACTAAATAGAAGAGACCAAAACCATCAAAACACAGATGAGACAAATTGAAGAAATTGATGCCCTGGGAGTAATGGAGGAGCCACTAGTCAGTGCTAGGAGAAGGGAGAGGTGGGAAGCATCCTACCATCACTGCAGCGGTGAGTTTCTGGGAAGACTTGTGCAAAAGAGGCAGGCACTTCGGAGAGTTAGAGTCTTCTTAAAGAGAAAACAGACTGCACCCAGAGGATGAGTTAACTGCACTTCAGAGGAGTGCCCTGCAGGCACTCTGGCTCTCTTCCTCCCTGTGATCTGTGCAGTAGGAGGCATCCAGACTTCCTTAGTATCGTTTGTAGACCCCCATGCATCCCCCTCTCTAGTCTTTCTAGGTTGTATTCCCTCTTTCAGAACCAAGCCAGTTTGATCTGGTTGGCTGTTTCTAATGCATTTATATGAAGCTGTGCTTTCAAGACAAAGCAAACAAAATCTTGAATCCAGGGTCTGGGTTCTCTCATCTGTCACCACGGTGACTTTAGACCAATAAACACATTGAACCTTTGTTGTCTTTTGTACAAAACTGGTAGGGCTACATTTCCTATACATTTGGTGAAATAGTTTGTGGGAAGCCTCTGTGATCAACACTCTCCCCACTTTTCCTATCAGAAACATCTAGAAGGCCTGGTAGTCCTGGGATTGCTGGGTCTATTCTGTGTCTCATCAGCTCTTGGGAAGGGCTGGAGAGTGCTTTTTTCTCACTGGGCAGTAGACAATAGTGGTTGCTGCTGCTGGTCTTAGAAACAACACTGTATGTGACCAGGGGGGAGGTTTGTGAATGAACTGTCACTGTGACTGCCTAGCCGATGTAAATGTTCCCTGACTTGTGAATTTAATTTTATCCCTGTGCTTACATTTTGAGAAATTTGTCTTCTAGGAATTGGAAACACTATAGTGGCAGTTTTATGAGATAAATAACCCCAGAGGAGGTTATTGACTGAAGCATCATCAATACTCAGATTGGAATGAATAACTCATATTTTTGCATTTCTTTTGAACTATTGATAGGCAATGAGTGAATAATTCTACCCTCCCTCCCTCCTCTCTCCCTCCCTCCCTCCTTCCCTCCCTCCCTCCCCTGGGTTTGAGAAGGTCTCTGGTTTGATTCTGTGTCACAGAGCTATGGAAGTTTCTCTCTTTTAACTTTTGCACTGTCTTGGGGAAAACATTCCCTGTTTCTACCCCAAGGGAACATCCCATATACTTGTCTAGAAGAAAAATAAATGCTTCAAACAACTTAGAGGCCCCTTGTACACCTGCTTTACTGTGAAAACAGTGGAATCCTGCTTTAAAGAGGGAGTGTGGCAACTCCTATAGATTTTTACTCTCCTATTAGACAGCACAGTACATAGTAAGAACAGAAAATGATGCTCGGGGGCTATTTAGGATGGTGAAGTGCTACACACCATAATCACTAGTCCTGTTTTGCCGGCCACCATAGGGAATGGGAGGTGTCACCCTTGGAGGCTCTTTACTAAAGTCCTGGTGAGGTCTCGGATGTCCTAAGTATGATTGTCACTGCCAAAGGCACCAACATATGACAACAGATGACAATAGGTATCAAGTGGCTAAGAGCAGGGCCTGGGTGGGGTCTGCCGATGCTTTGCAGTACCTAGTCAGGCAGTTGCTCTCTTACTGTGGAAGATCTGGGAGTCCTTAGAAATAACGGAAGGTTTTGAAACTTGAAATATTTTAAAACTAATCACTGTGGGCATAACATAACAGCAAAGCTGATCCTGTGTTCCTGAACTTGGTGAAAGGAGAAAAAGGTGACCTATTGTGGCTTCTTGCTTACTAATAGCAGTAAATCAAACAAATGACAGCCTTTTATTTTGTATTTGCATATGGCCAGATTAAAGGTGGAAGATGATCAATCTTTTGTATTGTGGATGTTACAGGAGAGCTGAGGTGAGGTAGACAGTGAATGGTAATTTGCTTTCTTCATCTTAGCTAGGGAGCAAGAGGGATTATTATGAATTTGACCATTTTCTTCTTTGAGTTTTGACTTCTGTCTGGATTGGTGTTGTGGGGCAGAAGTTTTCTTGGGAAGACATTACACATATATCTACTCACCCCAGATAGGAAGCTCCTGACAAACCAAAGTATGGATGCCACTAGAGTCCAACTTGGTGAACACTAAGTTTCATTGGGGTTACTTACAGGAGTGTGAGTGAAAAGGTTACTTGCAGAAGCAGAAATGACTGACAAGACAGCTGCTTTCACCAAAGCCCACCTCAGCATGGGTGAACCTAGAGCACACTGCACAGCTTACAGGCAGCCCAACAAGTTGGAGAGTGTCTTTTCCAGATGGTTCAGTTAGGCTAGACCTCTTTTAGGCCACTGGGCTGGTTTCTGCTTCTTACAGGCATCTGGACATGTCTGAGGTCTTCTTTGCAGCTTGGCTTGTCTGAGAGCAATTCTGAGAGGACTTCATTGTTTGACCTAGAGAGGAAGAGGCCCAGTGAATCTCTCAGTTTCAGCTATTTCCTGAGCCTGTTTTGAGTTGTTTATCTTTTGGCTTAAGAAGCTTCTCTGCTGGATAAAGTTTCAATCTCTGTGCAAACTGCTACTCAACAATTGAACGGGAGATAGGAAAGGAATGACCCAAAACTGTGTAAGGACTACTTCCCCAGCCTCTGGGCTGCCTGTTTTTCAAACCTAGGACATTATTTCTTTATCTTCTGATTCCGGGGAGTTTTTTTCTTCCTCCCTGCCTCCTTCCCTGCACTCTACCCCTTTTCCTCCTCTCTACTCTTCCTTCTCCTTTTTGGTTTTTCAAGACAGGATTTCTCTGTATTAACAACCCTGGCTGCCCTAGAACTCTCTTTGTAGAGCAGGCTGTCTTCAAACTCATAGAGATCTGCCGGTCTCTATCTCCCAAGTGCTGAGATTAAAGGCTTGTGCCACCATCATAGCAGAGGGTTTTTCTTTTCTTTCTCTTCCCCTTTATTTTCACCCTTGCTTCTCAAATTCATATCACATTGTAGGCAAGTTATTTAGTCTATCTCAACCTCATGTTTCATTACTGTAACATTTCTATTGTATTTCTTACATCACAGAAGAGCTACTGAGCTTCATATGTATTTCTTCCTACCATGTCTGGCATAGAGAACCCCCCCCCCAATAAAAAGGAGATTAAAAAACAACCGAACTATACAAATAGAAATAGAAAGGAGATACTGATTTTAGGAAGGTATTTGGTAAGATACAACTCATATTCTACAGGTATAATTTCCAGACCTTCCTTGCATTCCATTTAATATGTTTTTCAATTTTGTTTTTTTTTAATTTAAAGAGGAGAAACATCTATTTTTACCCTTTAAATTTTTTCAGATATTCCAGAGAAAATGAGTTTATATAATTCAAAGCGGGATCCATTCTTTATAAGCAAGTCAGTCTACAAGCCATCCAGAAGTTTTATTTCTTCATGCATACAGACACACCACACTTATGCACATACATGCACACAAAAATACTTTCACATGATACATTCTGTTTTTGTAAGTGCAACCTACCATTCAGAAGCCAAGAGTGCTCAGCTGAGTTGTTGGGAATGGCAAAGGAAGCTTAGGGGTCTAGATTTATATTCATACCCCCTGGATCTGAAACAAGTTATATCCTCCTTTGTTCCATGTCCACCCAATAAAAAAGCTAAATAAAAGTCCAAACAGGGGAAAACAAAAACCACTCCATAGCTAAGGCAGCCTCCTAAACAGAAGCTTACCTAGAACTTCAGTATTCTGTAGAATTAGTTCTAGTTTCTATAATAATGACAGGATAATGCTGACATGAATAATGGAGGGGGCAGAGTGGAGGGTGCCATGAAGTAGGAAGTCAGCAGATTCTCTTTGGAATGGAAGCAGCTGAGTTGACAGCAGGTAGATCCAGGTTGGGTCAGCCACAGAGGTGGAGTTTTGTCTGGAAGGCATCAAGTGCTCTCTACAGAGCCACTTAAACCTGTCCACAGGGGCTGGGGGTATGGATCAGCAGTTAAGTGTACTGGCTGCTCTTGCAGAGGACCTGGGTTGAGTTTCTAGCATCCATGTGGCTGTTAACAACTGTTTGTAACTCAGTTTTGGGGACTCTGACACTCTATTCTGACCTCCACAGGCTTCTTCATGAACATGATGAACACAATGTGCTCAGGCACATACACAGACATGTGCAATGAATAAAAAATTTAAAAGTATCTTCATATGTCATTTCTTATCTGTCAAGAAACTTTGATTTTCTGTTGATAGCCACTAATGACTATAATCTAGATAAATACAATAATATACTTTTCTCTAAGTGAGATGTTGAAGGTGAGCTAAGGTTTGCCTCATGGTTTATATCATGCATGTTAGGGAAAAAAAAAAAAAGTCCTGTGTCCTGATGCATCAGTGTTCACAGAGCCATCATTTGTCACCAACATACTCTCAAGGGACATCATCACTGGCAAGCCTGAAAAGACACAGAATCCATTCTTAACACTGTCCCTACCCTCTGGGTAGCTTTTTATGACTGGTAACTCCATAGATGGTTACGCCTGTTTTTAATCTACGACAGCTATTTTTATTTTGAGTGGAAACTAAACTAAATCTCTCCAGCCCAAAGCATTTTTATTATTGTTGAAATTGACCCTCTCTCCACCAGTAATAACAAAAGCAGCTGATCCTTAGTGTCCATGAGCCCTGACTAGGTCCTTTTCTGTCCTGAGGCTTAGTCTGGAAAGTGTAGCAGGTGTGGAGAATGCCCCACAGGAAGAAACCCAGCTCTAGGAATTTAGCCGGGAGACTAATGCACACAGGCAGCTGCTGGCACAGCACAGCAGGTTCATAGAGCTTTCTTGTCAGGATGAATTTTTCTTCCTACCCTTTTTCCTCCCTTCATTTCTGCTTCTGTGCTGGAGGTTGAATTCGGGGGTCACTATATATGCTACTCAGACACTGTATCAGTTGGCTGTATCCAGCCTTCATTTTGTTTTTAATTTAGTATTTCATTTTTTATTATAACACGGAAAAGTTGAGGAAGAATTCATATAATAACACACATTAAAAGGAATAGTTTGCTGGTACTGCATGTACCAATGGGATCGCAGTAACTGCAGTCCATTCTCCTTTCATAACTCCTGACGCAGACATTGCTTCCTCCCAGTGTATTGGCTTCAATTTTGCTGGCTATTAGACTATCTTGAATATTTCCCTTGAAAGTAGCTTATCAATAAATTGCTTCCAATTGTACTTACCTGTGGTGATACTTAAATAGGAACAGTTTGCTTTCTCATGGCAAATCTGGTAGCCTGTTGTTAAATGTTTCTTTTTGAAAAGTGTCTCGTCTAACTGAATGGTTAAGTTGCAGCAGAAATGGAGTGGTCTCGATTACTAGTTAGTTGTTGACTGACCTGACGCTATGGGTCTCCACTTAAATCCAAACCCTTGCTAGCTGAAAACATTAGTTTTCTTGTTACCTGAGCTAGCATTATGCTCCTGCAGTCTTTCAGGTCATATCACAAATTCCATATGCACTGTAGATTTATGACATATGAGTCCCTGCTCAGAGCCTGATGGCCTATGTCTCTGAAGCAAAGGGCATGGAGACACACTGCTGAAATCATTTATTTATACTCATAGGACCCTGAGGAAACATTCATTTCTTACAAAAAAATTTTTAAAAAGAGGATAGAAGAGTACTGGCTCTTCAGGAGATTTTCCCAGTCCCCTCTGATTTCTTAGAATCATATTTCATTTTTTTCTTTTCACGTGTTAGTTTGAAACATTTTGTATTCTTGAAAAATGTTTTATATGTATTAACTGATATTGACTAAATGCATACAAGAAACTAAATTATTACAGGTTGGGAAATAGACTATTATATAAAATGAGAACAGTAGTAGTTGTTATTAAAAGAGAATTAAAAACATCCTACATCTGTTTTCCATTTCCAGGGCTTTTTTGGTTCACAGTGTTTTGCTCCATTTTATTGCAGCAAAGTTTTATGAGCAAGTCCAGAGGAAAAGGGATTAGTGAGCAAAGGAAACATTGTCACCTGGGGTGGACATGGGGTGTATTATGGGACAACACTGGGGCCTGGAGGATTCAGAGACAATTTTGCTATTTTTTTTAAAGAATCAATCTTTTTAGAATTAGCTACAAAATGAATGTCAGAAAGTTAATTTTGATTCATGTAATAGGAGAGGCTATATGAGCTGAGAAAGGAGCAGTCCACAGAGCAAGTCATCAAGTGGTCCAGTTGATTGAAGAAAAGTTATTGAAGTAAACCATGTGTTTGTGCTGTTGAATGTGGCTGAATGTTTGCATCCATCCCCATATACTCTTGGTAGGACTTACCCAAACAAAATGTCTGGGCATCTCAACTACATGTGCCAGAATGCCTTGGGGCTGAGATCCTGGCTGCATATTAACTTGATAGATATGAGTGAAACTTGGAGGGCAAAGGTGTGAAATAGGCCAGCTTCCTACATTTTATTGTTTCTGCAGTTCTGTGAGATGCTGAACAGCTGGAACATTGGGTAAGAGTTTAATCATGTCCCTTAGAGGCCATTTCTGTTATCATCTTAAGTTATTTTGTCTTTAACTAACTTGGTGTTTTGGATCTCTGTGGTATTTCTTGTCTTTGAAAGGTACTAGAGTCATTCATGGAGACTCACTTACAGCTTGCTGCTTTGGCTCTTCCAGTGATTCTGTCAAGTGTTTACTCACTTGTGTTCATCCCTCTGTGTTCAGAATTCAAAGAGGTGTCTGTCCCATTAAACTCTGCCAGAAAAAGTCCTGCTGATGTTGGCTGAAGTTCAGGCTTGCATTGATCTCACTATGTAGCTGATACTAGACTTGAACTTACTGTCCTTCTGCCTTCCCCTCTCTTATCTAGCTTATGTTATGAATATAAGCACAGTTTCTTGTTTTTTTAAAGGATGCTCATCCATATAACCAATGAAAACCAACCTTCAAGGAATTCGTAAATGTTGGGAATTGCAAGGACATAAAAGATTGATTTGTCTGCAAACATTCTGCCATGAGAATGATTCACAGGGAGAAAGTTGTATTACTTTCATTGCTAAAATGAGGAAAAATAACAAATACAGACCTACAGATCTCAATTTCTATTTAAAATATAATTTCCAGTTGTGTTAGTTATTCTGCACAGAAGCAATAAAGTCATTAGACAACTAAATTTCTTCCCACTCCTACTTCAATGTGGACGTGGATTTGCTCCCTCGTTCCTCTAAGCTCTTGTCCCTAGAAGCACCTCTACCTTCTTCATTAACAGCCCTGCTCTTTCCCTAGGTATCTCAGAGTCTGGGCTTTGTTATTGTCATCACTCCCACCCTCTTTTGACAATATCCATGTCTCTTCTGTTGAAACACTTCTAAGAACATACAAATCGATATGCTTGTATTAGCCAACTTTCCATTATGATTCCAAATATTTGTGATAATAAACTCATTAGAAGAAATTTCTTTTTCCTCATAGTTTTAGAGGTTTCAGTATATGATAGGTTCATCCTGTTCCGTTGGGCAAGGCAGCTCATGTGTCATATAAGAATGTGGCAAAGAAAAACAGATCTTCTCCTTACCAGGGAGAGAGAGAGAGGGAGAGAGAGAGAGAGGGAGAGAGAGAGGGAGAGAGAGAGAGAGAGAGAGAGAGAGAGAGAGAGAGAGAGAGAGAGAGAGAACACAGAGGGGGGTCCCACTTCCCAGTAGGTCCCTACTTTCTGAAGACTCTCTGGGGAATGGGGGTTTTTAACACATGGGCTTTTAGGTGACATTAACTATTCAAACCTTTAGCCCCCACATTCTGAACATAAAGAAATTGTAATGTTCCTAGTTTTCTTTCCTCCTTTCTTCCCCCTCCCACAATGAAGATGTTCCCCTGTCTCTCGTTCTCTCTCTCTTCTCTCCCTCTCTTTTCTCTTCCGCAATCTCCAATATCTAATGTTTTCAATTTGCTATATAGCATAATTTGCTCTAGAGCTTCTGCTCCTCTTGCTGCTAACACATGAGATGTAGGTATAGAGTTGGGTAGTACCACACTCACTTGAGGTTGTGTCAGGCTTGCTAAGCAAGCAGTCTACCATCTGGGTTATATCCCCAGCCCTGAGGATGTAACCTCTATTCACCATCTCTTACTATCTACTCATTCCTTCTCAGCCCTCCAAAGCCTTGTTTTGCCTTCATCATTGGTTTGAAATTTTTAATCACTGCTTTGAAATTTTTCTTCTCATGGCTTCTGACAAATTCAGGTCCCACCTCCAAATGATACTGTTTGGAATCTACCTACCATCTTTTAAAATCTTTTCACACAGTTAATATTCATGCTTTAAAATATATTGATACATTTTAAAAGGTATTCACGGTGTTATGATTTTATGATGATTAATGCTTTTGTTCTTGTCCTCATGGAATTTATATGCAAGTGGAGGAGATAGATACTTGTCAAACAGAGATATCATTTTATTCTAATTAGGTTGTTACAGAAAAAAAAGGTACACATATTTATAAGAAGTATGGAAGGAATTTCTTTTGAGACATTCTATTAATGAGAAGACCTGAGTGCTCCGTAGGACTTAACAAGATAGACAGGTTGTGTTTTACCCATATAAGAGGATGTGGGAACATTACAAGGAGTCAAGGAACAGAGGGCTTTTATGGACAGAAGCAGGATATGCAATTGGTGGCCGGGGGAGGGGGGGTGGGGTGGCTCATATAGTGATGTGTGCTAGCAAGTGTCTGCCTGTGTAGTGCTTTGGTCTGGGAAGTTTTTACACATGAAATCAACAAGAAGATATTGCCAGGCAACGGTGGCCTTTAATCACAGAACTTGGGAGGCAGAGGCAGGCGGATCTCTGTGAGTTTGAGACCAAGCCTGGTCTACAAGACAGGACAGGACAGGCTCCAAAGCTACACAGAGAAACCCTGTCTCAAAAAAAACAAACAATAAAATATATTAAACACATGGGTCTAGTGTACGAATTACTGACACTTGGGGCCAGGGAATATTTTGTTGTGAGGTTCTGGCCTGCTTGTATTATATGATGCCTACTAGCATATCTGACTTTTACCCAATAGACGCCAGAGTTGTGATGATCAAAATTGTTTCTAGATATTTCCAGCAGTCCCTGAGTTACAAAACTGCTCCCAGTTGAGAACCACTGATTAAAAATAACATTCCCTATTCTTGACTGATTTCAAATGTATCAGGCCTCTCTCCTGCCTCTCTCCCACTCTGTGTCCCTGCCCACAAGCATGATAGTTTATAAGAACATAAAAAGATACCTAACATCATTGGTCATAAATCATTGTAAATTAAAGTCAAAGAGGATGGTTACTTGATACCCACAAGAGCTGTATTAAAATGAATCAGTTTTCCCGCCTGATAAACATGCTACATAATGAGCATCCAGCTGGATCACAGGGGGTCTAGGCTTTTCTTTTGTTCCCAAGTTCAGTGTCTGACACATGCTGTGTGGTATTTAAAGAATCATGCTTCTGCTTTTCCTACATGTTCTGTCAAAAGGAATTTTTATACCTCTCAGTTAAAAGTAAGTTTCTTAATTGGACTTTCTGCACTGGTTCCCTTTTCTATTCTGAAGCTTCCTGGCTCTTCGCTTTCCTTTATTTGGAGAAATTCCAGTCTTCTGTTAGCCCTGGAGGAAAACACCCATCAATGATGACTTTTGTGGAAATTCTGCTTCAGTTATGCTAATTCAGCATTCTACTTTCATATTGGTTATAGCTTGATGTCAAATGTCCCCTACACACTTATGTGTTTGACCACTTGGTACTCAACTGGTGGTGCTAACTGTGGAGGTCATGAAAACTTAGGGAAGGAGGGCCTTACTAGAGGAAGTACTCTATTATGGGGTGCACCTGGAGGGTATTAACCTGCTGTACTTCTAATTGCCCCCTCTCTCTCTGGTTCTTGATTCTCTGAGATGTGAGCATGTGGGTACCATATTCTCTGACCACCACAGAGCTGGTAGCCACATGCCTTTTCACTGTGATAAATTGTTTTGCCTCAAACCATAATCCCAAATAAACCGTTTTCTTTATGTTGCTTCTTATTGAGTATTTAGTTACAGCAAGGAGAAAAGCAAAGAATATAGCACCCTAGGTTAAATTTATTATGTTCTTATTTCTTATGCAGAATTGTATTATGTTTGGTATTCTGTCTCAGAACTCTCCTTCCTTGGCATAGCTTTTTCACTCCAATGTACATTATATTTCTGCCTACCATATTCCTGATCAATATCTTCAGATCATTGTAGATTTTTTTCTGTGTTGATTTTACAGTATTGATGCCTTTAGAATTGCATGTGTCTAGTCACAAGTGTGAATCACCGTGAAGTCAGAATTGTGGTCAACCTTGGCCAGTACCCTGAGGCTTAGGGTGGTTTTCATATCAATTTCTGTGGACTGCCCTAACAAAGGAGCACAGATGTTCAACAGAAACTTCCCTGCTGCATCTGGAGACTGGATTTGCAAAAGTTCTGCAAGCTTAGTTTCTTCTAAGAGCCAGAGGGAAGGGTTTGTTCCAGGGCTTTCTTCTTGACTTACAGGTAGCTTCTTATCCCTCTGTCTCCTTCAGTTTGTGTTTGTGCCCCGGCTTCCTCTGCTTGTAATGATACTCATCATCTTTGTTTAACACCCACCCTGAAGACTTCCTAACGTCATCAGATCTTTAAAGACCCTATCTCCAAGTACATGCTTTGAGGCATTCAAGAATATCACAGGGGAGGGTACACAGGTCAGCTTGTAGCCTACCTCATCCTGGTAAAAAGTAGTTTTTAGGTAGCAATGTAATTGCTCTATTTGGATGTTGAAGACTGACACATGAATAAATAAGTGCATTTATTTTTCCATATTTAAACACAAAACAGACATGGAAAATCTCTAGGTAGGATTGTCAGATGACAAAAACAAGGTTTCATGGGGTCACAATCAGGGTTGGTAGCTGTAGTGGATCATAGAAATATACTGTGAGCTACATGAGGCTTGTTATGTATGTATGAGAGACATGTGCATATGTGTGTTGCAGATCCACAGACTCACTAGCTATCCAACATGGTGTGCTTTGTGAGTTCGAGGCAAAAACTGTCCTCCCAAATGGTGGGCAGTGCCTGAGGAATGTCCCTCTTGGGTATCATTGTCTTCCTGTCTAAAAGTTTCACCACCACTGTGATTTTTGAAGTATGGACTCTAGACCAGGTGCATCAGCATCTCAGTGAACTTATTAGAAGTGTGGATTTCCAGATTACATCCTATACATAGTTTTTAAAAGTGCCACTTATTAGTGACTCCGTGGAAAGGGCCCAGCAATCCATTTTAATAGCTTAGAACATCTGGTGTGCCTGAGAATTTCAAAAACTGTCATCTTATGGGATATGCATGCAATTGATATTGATGGAGAAAGAATTAAAAAGCTGTGCTAGTTAGATTTCTGTCCACTGGATAGATGCTAGAGTCATCTGGAAAGAGGGAACCTCAAGTGAGAAAATGCTTCCATTTATTGGGATGTAGGCAGACCTGTGGGGGAATTTTTTAAAATTAATGATTGTTGTGGAAAAGCATAACCCATTGTGATTGTTGCAACCCCTGGGCAGGTCATCTTGGGTTATGGCAGGTAGTTGTGGGTTATGACAGGTTGTCTTGGGTTGTATAACAAAGCAAGCTGAACAAGTCATGAAGAGAATGCCAATAAGCATCATCATCCATGTTTTCTACTTCAGTTCCTACCTCCAAGTTCCTATCTTGAGTTCTTGCTTTGAATTCCCTCAGTGATGGATGGTACCTGGTAAACTAAACAAACTGTTTCCTCCCCAAGTTGTTTTAGTCATGGTGTTTATTGTAGCCATAGAAAGCAAAGTAGAACAGAAATTGGTTAGCAGCAAACAAACCTTCTGAGGCTTGGCTCAATTTAAGAGTAGTCAACTGATCTAAGAATCATATAATGAATATGATCATGAATTTCAGACATTAATCCCAGGCACAGATTCTGACAGTTAATATGTAGCATCTTGGGTGAGTGGCTGCTTTGGTATGGGGAAAACACAGATTATTGCAGCTATGTAGCAAATAGAACTGAAAATGAAGATTTGTGCATTTCTGAGTCAGATTATGCCTTGAGTGCTGAATTCAGTCTGGTCCTGGAATGTTGGAGGTGATTATGGAGCAAAGTGGGCATGAAGCTGAGGCAATGATTACTGTACCCATGTGTGGGGTCAGAAAGAAGAATGAATAAACTAGAATTGCTAGTATCTGAACATGAACAAAGCCCAGAGGCCTAAGACAAGAGACTCAGCATCTAAATGTGATAAATTGCTGTCTTTTAACATTTGATTTTTAAGATTCTTGCAGTGAATTGTAACTAAGATTTTTTATTAGAGTCTTGTCCCTTGCTCTGAACAAGAAGAGGAGGTGACCTGAAAATGAAAAACCACACCTGCAGGTTAATACCAATTGGTATGGAAGTTAAAGAATGTGCTTTTTGCAGCTTACCAGGGTTTTTGTTTGGCTCATCTGGAGAAGAGCAGGTGATGGAACATGTCTGCAAATGTTTCTGTGAACTGTCATGCATGTAATCTCACAGAAGCCTAAACCAATTTTGAATTATTACTGCATTTTAAGAACAAATTTTATTTCCAAATGTCTTCTTTTTGATATTCAAATTTTAAGTAATTTTGAAATTTTTGACTCCTTCTGAAGTTCTGTGCACCAGTGTAATTCTTTTAAAAGATAATTTTTAAAACCTGTATGTTATGAATATGTGGAAAGTGACTGGAGAAGTGGCTCAGTAGTTGAGAGCACTGATGCTCTTCCAGTTTGATTTCCAGCACCTCCATGCCTGCTCACAACTGTTGGCAACACCAGCCATAAAAGATCCAACATGGTTTTCTGACCTCTGTGAACAACAGACATGCAAGTGGTTCACAGACATACATGAAGACAAAACACCTGTACACATAAAGCAAATACATTTAAAAAAATTTGTAAAAAAAAAAAGAATACATAAAGAATATTAGAAGAAAACATGATGGTGATTGCATCAAACTACAAAGGCTAGACCTACCACATGAGCCACCAGTTCCACTCCTGGGTATCTACTGAAAATAATTGAAAGTAAAGTGTCAAAGAGATGTCCATGCTCTTTATCCACAGCAGCATTATTTACAGTCACCAAAACAAGTAACTTAAAGGTTCATTGAAGGATGAATAGATAATAAAACACAATGCAGCTATAATATGGGGATTTTAAAAAAGGAAGGCTGTTGGACAATAAATAAAAATCAAGGACATTTGGGTAAGTGAAGTAAGCCAAAAGAACAGCAAATATATCTCCACTAGAGCCCTGCAACCCTACCATAGCACGTCCTGATTATTGCAACATAGCTGAAGCACAAGAGAAATACCTTAAAATAGCCTTTATGATTATGATAAAGGTACTTAAAGAGGAAACAAATAATTCATCAGAGAAATCTATGAAAACACAAACAGTTGAAGGAAATGAATAAAATCTTTCAAGACCTTAAAGTAGAAATAGAGTCAGTCAATAAGGAAAACCCAAACTGAGAGAGGTGGAAATGAGAAATTTAGGAAACTAGAACAGGAACTTCAGAGGCCAGCCTCACCAACAGAATATAAGAAATGGAAGTGAGAATCTCAGGCATTGGAGACATTAGAGAAGAAATAGTTGCCTTAGTCAAAGAAAATGTTAAATTAAAAAAAAACATTCTGAAACATCCAAGGAAATGTGTTGTACAATGAAAATACTAAATCTAGAAAAAACAAGACAAAAAGCACAAAAATATTTTTAATAAACTCACAGAAGAAAATTTCTCCAACTTAAAAGAATCATACAAAGCTTCAAACAGACTGGACTAGAAAAGAAAGTCCTCTTGGCACATAATAATCAAAACACTAAACATACTAAACATACAAATCATTAAAAGATGCAAGGGAGAAAGACCAATTAACATAAAAAGGCAGACTTACTAGAATAACACCATATCTTTCAGTGGAGACCTTGAAATCCATAGGCCTGGACAGATATTCTACAGACTCTTAAGAGACCACAGATGTCATACCAGACTGCTATACCTAGCAAAGCTTTCAATCACCATCGATGATATCTGTATACAAACCTAACCCTACAGAATGCACTAGAAGGAAAACTCCAACTGAAAGAGGTTAACTACACACAGTAATCCAAGAGAAGCAATTCAAAAGAGGGGACACACACACACACACACACACACACACACACACACACACACACACACACAATCATCAGAACACCAAAATGTACAAACAAAATCAAAAGCAAAAACAGGACTCAAGAAACTGCTCAGTGATATGTCTCAACATGAATAGTCTCAATTCCCCAGTAAAAAGACACAGACTAACAGAATAGATGAGAAACCAGGATATATCTTTCTTCTGCTTTCCAGAAATACACCTTAACATCAAGGATAGACATCACTCCAGGGTAAAGGGATGGAAAAATATATTCCAAGCAAATGGCCCTAAGAAACAAGCTGTTGTATGTTACGATAAATCTTTCTGCCAAAAGCTGCCTGAGCCTCACTGCCATGTGTGAGCTTAATGCAGCCGCCCGCCTGAGTTAGGCCCAAATGAATACACACAAACTTGTATTAGGTTCAATGCTGCTTGGCCAATAATGACTAGGATTCTCATCTGTTAGCTCAGTCTTAATTATCATAAACCTATATATTTTATAAGACTTATCTTATTGGACACCTTATTGGCGTCCCTCCTTGCCGGTGGATCACATAGTGCCACTGGAGCAGGAGCAGAGGGGAAAAGAGGACCCTTCCTGTTTCTCCTTCGCTTAAATATGAGTCTCCTTACTATGTCACTTCCTGCCTGGATCACCATGTCTCTACTACATTTCCCAGAATCCTCTTTGACTCCTAGTCCTGTCTAACTTCCTGTCTCATTGGCCAAACAATACTTTATTTAACAATCAATAAGATAAACATACACAGTACATTCCCCATCAGTTGTAACCATTTTAAAATCTTTCAAAGTAGACTTCAAACCAAAACTAATCAGAAGAAATAGGGAAGGACACCACATACTGTTCAAAGGAAAAGTCAACTAAGAGAACATTACAATTCTTAATATCTATGGAACAAACACAAAGGCATCCAACTTCATAACAGAAACATTGCTATAGCTTAAATCACATAATGACCGTTGAACACTGATAGTGGGAGGTTTCAATAACCCACTCTTGCCAATAGACAGGTCATTCAGACAAAAACTAAACAGAGAAATGATGGAGATAACTGATGTTAAAAACAAAATGAACCTAACATATTTATAGGACCTTTCCCTCTAACACAAAAGAATATCCCTTCTTCCCAGGAGCTCATGGAACTTTCTCCAGAATTGACCATATACTTGGACACAAAGCAATTCTCAACAGGTACAAGGAATTTGAAGTAATACCCTGCGTGTTATCTGACCACCATGGATTAGAGCTAGATATCAATAACAATAGAAACAATAGAATGCTTACAAACTCGGAAAATGAGTGTCTTATTACTCAGTGGAAAATGGGTCAAGCAGAAATGAAGAAAACATTAAAGACTTCCTAGAATTTAATGAAAATAAATATACAACATACCTAAACTTATGGGGCATAATGAAAGTGACTCTAAGAGAAAAGTTCATAGTACTAAGTGCCTACATAGAAAATGGAAGCAATCTCATACTAGTAACTGAACACCACACCTGAAAGCTCTAGAACAAAAAGAATAAATCATGATGAATCCAAATGGAGTAGATGGCAAGAAATAATCAAACTCAGGTTTGAAATAAAAAAAATAAAAACAATTCAGAATGATGATCCCCATGGAAGGCCTCACTCTCCCCGGGGGAGTGGATTGGGAGTGGGTTGAGGGGGATGGGTGAGGGGTATGGGGGGATAGGAGGGAGAAGGAACTGGGATTGATATGTAAAATAAGATTGATTCTAAGTTAAATTAAAAAACAACATGGAGAATCAATAAAACAAAGTACTGTTGGTTTTTTTGTTTTTGTTTGTTTGTTTTGTTTTGCTTTGTTTTTTGAGAAAAATCAGTAAGGGTTACAAAAAAAATCTTATCCAAATTAACTAAAAGGCAGGAAGAATATCCAAATCAACAAAATTAGATATGAAATGGGTGACATAACAGCAGACAGTATGAAAATCCAGATTATCGTAAGGACATATTTTAAAGATCTATACTCTACCAAATTGGAAAATATAAAAGAAAGTAGATAATTTTCTTGATACATACCATTTACTAATATTAAGTCAAGATCATATAAGCAATTAAAACAAACTTATAACCCCTAGTGAAATAGAAGCAGTAATTTAAAAATTTTCAGCATCAATAACAATAACTTAAAAAAAAAAAAACAAGGGAAGATGCTTTTAACACTGAATTCTATTAGACTTTCAAAGAAGAGTTATGCCAATACTCCTCAACTTATTCCACAAAATGCAAACAGAAGGAACATTGCTCAATATGTTTTAGGAGGCCACAGTTATTTTGATACCCAATCCCAATAAAGGCCTAACAAAAAAGTGAATTGCATATCAGTTTCCCTTAGGAACATTGATGCAAAAATTCACAGGAAAATTCTTGTAAACTTAATCCAAGAACACATAAAAAGATATCCACCATGAATCAAGTAGGCTTCATCCCAGAAAATCAGAAAAATCAGTTACCCTCCAATATACAAATAGCAAATAAAGTGAGGTAGAAATCAAGAAAAAACTCCTTTTTTGATAGCCTCAAATAATACAAAAAATCCTGGGAGTAATTCTAACTAAGCAAGTGAAAGACTTCTATGATAAGAACTTTAAGACATCGAAGAAACTATCAGAAGATGGAAAATGGATTGGTAGGATTAATATAGTTAAAAATGGCCATCCTATCAAAAGCAATCTACAGATTCAGTGCATTATCCATCAAATTTCTAACACAGCTCAACATAGATATTCAAAGAATAATTATCAGCTTCATATGGAAACATACACACAAATCCAGATAGCTAAAACAATCCTAAATTAGAACAAACTGCCAGAAGTATCACCACCCCAAATTTCAAGTTGTACTACAAAGCTATAGAAAATAAAAAATAAAAAAGCATGGTATTGGCACAAAAACAGACACATCAAATAATAGAATAGAATTGAAGCCCCTGAAATATGTCCACACACCTATGGACAGCTGTTTTTTGGTAAAGAAGGAAGAAATACACACTGGAAATAAGATTGCATATTCAACAAATGTACTGGTAAACTGGAAGGTTGTACGTAGAAGAATACAAATAGAACCATGCTTCTCACCTTGCACAAAGCTCAACTCCAAATGGATCAGACTTTAACATAAAGTAGATATACTGAACCTAGCAGATGAGAAAGTAGGGAATATCCTTGAATTCATTGGCACAGGAGACAACTTCCTGAACAGAACACTGTTAGCACAGTCACTAAGGTCAACAATTAATAAAGGGGACCTCATGAAACTGAAAGCATCTGTATGGCAAAGGACACTGTTGTTCAAACAAACCAGCTGTCTACAGAATGGGAAAAGATTTGTTATACCACTAATGGAGGACTGATATCCAAAATATATAAAGAACTAAAAATCACTCTCCCTGGGGAGCAGAAAGGGGATGGGATATGGGGGTTAGTGGGGGGCAGGGGAGGACCGGAGGGAGAGGGAACTGGGATTGACATGTAAAACAAGCTTGTTTCTAATTTAAATAAAAAATAGAGAGAAAAAATTAAATAACTAAAAAAGCTAGATAACAGCTGAATTAAAAAAAGAAATGAGGTACAGATTTAGGCAGAGAATTCTCAAATGAGGAAACTCAAATGGCCGAGGGACACTTAAAGAAATGTTTGACATCCTTATTTATTAGGGGAATGCAAATCAAAACTATTTTGAGATTTCATCTTACAACCATCAGAATTGGTTAGATTGAACAGTTCATGCTGGTGAAGACGAGGAGTAAGGGTGACACTCATCTATTGCTGGTGGGACTGCAAAGTTGTACAGCCTCTATGGAAATCAGTGGGGCACTTCCTCAGGGAGACAGGAATCGGTCTTCCTCAAGATCCAGCTAGGCATATATATATATATATCACTCTTGGGCATATATATATATATATATATATATATATATATATATATATATATATATATACCAAATGACCCTTCATTCTATCACAGAGGCACTTGACCAACCATGTTCATTACTGTTCTATTCATAATATCAAGAAATTGGAAACAATCTAGATGTCCCTCAGCAAATGAATAGATAAAGAAAATACTCCATCTATACAGTGGAGTATTAGTCAGCTGCTAAAAAATGAAACCACAAAATTCCAAGGTAAATGGATTGAACTAGAAAAAACTCCATGCTGAGTTGGGTATCCCAGAACCAGAAAGAGAAATATGTTACTTGCTTATATATGTATATAAGCTTTTAAATCAATGATAACAAACCTATAATCCACAGGACCAATGAGGGTCTAGAATAAGGGCCAAGAGGGGACAGATAGATCTCATTAGGAAAAGGAAATAAATTAGAAAATTATGCATGGGGGGAGCTGGACTGGGATAACCAAATGGGGAGGGGAACAGAAGATTGGGACAAGGGAGAGACACCTAAAATTAAGGGCCATCTGAGGGGTAGTATAGAAACTTAATACAGTAGAGGCTTCTTAAAATACATACATATATGAAGACAATTTAATTAAAGTTGCCAAATAATGGGGAGACAGAGCCCTAGCTGGACGTCTCTTGTCACCAAATGAAGCATCCTGTACCAAGATTGAATGGCATTTAACTGAGTTTTTGTCCAAAGGGGTCTCATGCTAATCCTCAAACAACTCAGGCTATTGCCAAGACAGCTCTCCACAAACTAATGGCAAGGCACATTGCTGAAAACAACACATACACAATTCATTGAATACAGACAAGTTAAGTTGATGCCTACATAGAGCCTTCATCCCATATTCTAGCATGTTTGGTACATAAAGGTATTCTGTATACTACCAAAAGATAAACATAAATACCAACTCATCTATAAAACCTTGGATTGACATGACATTTGTGCCTTGCCTGTAAGATATACTGGTGCAAAGTTGGCACAAAGCTTGTTATAGTAACCTACCCATATCTGATTTGACAGAAGGTCCACTCCAGAAGATGACAACGATTGTGTGACAAAGAAGGCCCATAGACCTAGGGTAAAACCAAATACTATTGTTCTTAAAAAAGTAAAATGTAACAATAAAATGACTCCTGATGGAATTCTGTTATACTCATAAATTAGTGCCATGCTTAGCCATCATCAGAGCAGTTTCCTCCTGCAGCAGATGGGAACAAACACAGAGACCCAAAACCAGACAATAAGCAGGGAGTGAGAGACTTTGAAACACTAAGCCCTAGATAGGATGTCTCCATCAAATCTCTCCCCTCAGGGCTCAGTGAACCACAAAGAAGAGTAGGCAGAAACAGCCAGAAAGGGTAGAAGATACCAAGAAAATGAGATCCTCTAAATCAACATCAACATATGCACTCAGAAAGACTGAGGCAGCTTGCACAGGCCCTTCAGGGTTCTATGCCATGTCTTCTGTTACATGGTATATATTACAGCTTCCAGTTGAGTGTTGGTATTTGAATAGATGTATAGATTTTTTTTTAAAAAAATCTATTTCCAGTTGGTATTTGAACAAGTGGATCTGTTTCTTGTGCCTTCACTTTGGCTCTGTTTGTTTGTTTTATCCAATTCCAATGTGTTATTTTTATTTATCTTATATATTTTATATCTTATTATATTTCATTGTATTTTATTATTATCCCTGAGAAGCCTACTTTTTCTAATGAGAGACAGAAAGGGAGGGGATCCAGATGGGATGGGGGGACTAGGAGTAGAAAGGTGTGTAAATTATAATCAGGATATATCATATAAGGAAAAAGTCTATTTTCAATAAAAGGAAAACAATGGTGGTTAGTGAGACACAATCTCTTGATGTTTTGGTTGTGAGCTCTGCTTTTAGATGGCCTAACCATCTCTCTAGCACTTGGAGACAACATCACACCAAAATCCCTGATTCTCTGGCTTTTACAATCTTTCTGCCCCCTCTTCTGCAATTTTCCCTGCTTTACATGTTGGAATGTTTTCTTGATGTATTCATTGGGATAGGGCTCAATAACTCTGTGTGTTGATTTGCTGTGGTTTTCTTTTTTTTCCTCCATTTTTAAATTTAAATTAGAAACGAGATTGTTTTATATGTCAATTCCAGTTCCCTCTCCCCCCCCCCCCGCCTCCCCCCACTAAGTCCCTATCCCATCCCCTTTTCGCTCCCCAGGGAGGGTGAGGCCTTGCATGGGGATCTTCAGAGTCTGTCATATCCTTTGGAGCAGGGCCTAGGCCCTCCCCTGTGTGTCTAGGATGAGAGAGTATCCTTCTATGTGAAATGGGTTCTCAAAGTCCATTCCTATGCTAGGGATAAGTACCGATCTACTACCAGAGGCCCCATAGATTTCTAAGGCCTCCTCACTGACACCAGTGTTCAGGGGGCCTGCATCAGTCATATGCTGGATTCCCAGGTATCAGTCTGGGGTCCATGAGACCCTCTTTGTTCAGGTCAGCTGTTTCTGTGGATTTCACCAGTCTGGTCTTGACCCTTTTGCTCATCACTCTTCCCTCTCTGCAACTGGATTCCAGGAGTTCACTTCAGTGTTTAGCTGTGGGTGTCTGCTTCTGCTTCCATCAGCTAATGGATGAAGGCTCTAGGATGGCATATAAGGTAGTCATCAATCCTGTTATCGGGGAAGGGCATTTAAGGTAGCCCCTCCACTATTGCTTAGATTCTTAGTTGGGGTCATCCTTGTAGATTTACAGACATTTCCCTAGTGCCAGATTTCTCTTTAAACCTATAATGGTTCCCTCTATTATGGTATCTCTTATATTGCTCTCCTGTATTCTTCCCCCTTCTCAACCTTCCTGCTTGCTCATGTCCCCTCCCCATCCTCTTCTCCCCTTCTCATTCTCCTAGCTCTCTCTCCCCTCTCTCAATGCTCCCAATTTGCTCAGAAGATCTTGTCCCTATTCCCCTTCTCCGGTGGACCATGTATGTCTCTCTCAGGGTCCTCCTACTTTGCTAGCTTCTCTAGAGGTGTGGATTGTAGGCTGGTAATCCTTTGCTCTATGTCTGAAATCCATATATGAGTGAGTACATACCATGTTTGTCTTTTTGTGACTGGGTTACCTCACTCAGGATGGTTTCTTCTAGTTCCACCCATTTGTCCCTGAAGCCGAGTGAAGACTGCACTTATCTGTGGGTGTAAGGACAAATGTTTAGAGTGTTAGGGATTTTGCTGG